>NC_141149.1:52063082-52738915 GCF_053477565.2 Lygodium microphyllum | reverse complement strand
CTCTTGTCCTTGGGCACATGGCAGAATGCCTCACATCCAAAGACACGGAGATGCGCATAAGAGGGTGGCTTACCAGCCCAAACTTCCTCTGCAACCTGGAAATCCAATCCACTGGAAGGCGATCGGTTTATGACATGCACTGACGTACTAACTGCCTCAGCCCAAAAACTCGGGGGTAGGCCTGCATGGCTAAGCATAGAGCGCACACGCTCCTGAATAGTCATGTTCATGCGCTCAGCCAAACCATTCTGGGGTGGGGTGTAAGGGGCGGTCAACTGACGCTTAATACCCCTGTCATCACAAAACTGCTCAAAAGCATGCGAGACATATTCTCCCCCATTATCTGTCCTAAGGCATTTCAGCCTATACCCAGTCTGGTTCTCAACAAGAGCAAGCCATCTCTGAAAAACTGCCAAGACATCGGACTTCTGCTTTATGGGATAAGCCCACACTTTCCTAGAAAAATCATCAATGAAGGTAACGAAGTACTTCGCGCCACCCATAGACATGCAAGGCATAGGCCCACAAACATCGGAATGCACCAATGCCAAGGGCTCACTCATGCGTGGCCTACCCGATTTCTTATGCGTAGACCTATTCTGCTTACCATAAAGACAATGATCACACGAGTCAAAACATGCATAATCCAAAGGCGGAAGATACTGCAAACCAGATAACATTTTCATTCCTTTCAAAGACATATGCCCCAAACGGGCATGCCAAAGTGATACATGTGGGATAGAGCCCACTGCCAAAACATGGTCTACAGAAGACCCAGATACAACAAGAGGATAGAGGCTGCCAGCCTTGGCGCCTCTAGCAAGCACAAGTCTGCCTTTGGTAATCTTCCAGGCAGAATCCCCAAAACAGATATGAAATCCTGCATCATCCAACTGTCCTGCAGACATAAGACTACGCGTAAGCGTAGGTACATGACGTACATCCCTGAGCAAAAAGGAACTGCCAGTGGAAAACTGCAACTGAATATCTCCACAGCCCACAATATCAAGAGACCTGTCATCTCCAAGTCTGACTGATCCAGATACAGTACGGTAAGAGTGAAACCACTCACGGTAAGGCGTCACATGGAAGGACGCACCTGAATCCAATAACCAGCACTGTGCATACATACTAGGTGTCTCAGTCAAGTGTGAAGCATCAGAAGAACTAGCTGCAAGTATAAACTCATCACCACCATCGGACTCTTCAGTCTGCGTGACATTAATTTCCTCAATCTTGACGTTGGACTTCGCAGGTACTATGCTGCGATCAGAGGACTTCTCCTGCACTTTATCTTTCCCCTTATCCTTGCGCTTCTCATTGTGCAACTCATGACACTGTGGTCTAATATGGCCCTTTTTCCCACAATGATGACAAGTGACATTTGCATTGCGTCCACGCGACTTGCCACCACGAGATTTAGACCGACCCTTCTGCGAGTCACGGCCTCGGCCATTACCACGGTCATACCTGTCATTCCTGCCTCTAACTGTCAAAGCATGACTACCACGAGAGGCATCCAAGTTTTTGCGATTCACCTCTTCCTGAAGAAGAGCACTCTCAACATCTGCCAATTTTAGAGTAGCACTAGAGGCACAAAGAGCAGTGCGGAATACATCCCATGACTCATTCAGAGTTCCAAGCAAGAAAAGAGGAGTTACTTCCTCTCCAAAGGTGATATCCTGCGAAGTCAGGTTCTTCAGTATAGCATGGAATTGGCTCAAGTGAGCAGACATAGTCGCATTATCCTTCATGCGCAGATCCATAAGCTGCTTCAACCAGTACATCTGACTCGCCGGACTTTTCTTATCATAAAGATTCTTGATCTTATTCCATAGATCCCATGCACTCTGTGCTTCCTCAAATACATTATAATGTACCTGTTCAGTGAGAGACAATACAATCGTGGACTTGCATAGCTCATCAAGTTCAAGCCAGTCGTCATTGTCCATAGTTTCAGGCTGCTCCCCACTCAACCGAAGTGGCTTAATCTGAGATTTCTGCACCAAAACCTGCCATATTTGACTCTTCCAGTAAGAGTAGTTGGTACCATCCAACTTTGTAATGTTAAAGATGGCACTATCATGCGAAGATGACGCCATTATGCAGGCTGGAAATGCCCAAACAGTCCAAAACGGCTTGCTGTTTTACTGCAGAAACTGCCCAAAAATGACCAAAACGGGGTCCAAAGGGCGAGCAAAGTGTGCCAAAAGTGGCTGCCCACTTAGTACTAGGTGCGGTACACCAAATCAGGATATTTCAGCATGAAAAGTACACCTCAGTCCACCAATAACTGCTTGCTGTAATAAATTGCAGGTATGCAGTCTAGAGAGCAAACTGTCCCAAAATAGGATCCAATGTCAAGCAAACAATGCTAGGTCCAAAGCCGGTATGAAATGGACATAAGCAAGGCCAATGACAGTGAAAAGAACATGAGCTCAACACCAAGCATGTCAAAATAACATCTGCCAGTGAAAGGCACACCCCCAGACACTCTAGGCAAAGTGTTCCTGTAACTGCCAAAACCTGACACAAATAGGTATCTGCTCAAAGAGAAAGATCCAAATATGAGACTCAGCTCATAAGCATCCTGTGAACCAAGAGTACATCAATGCATATCCATAAAGATTGGAGTATGATCCCAAAGTCTCAATGTGTATGTAGCTGCTCAAGACATAAACTGCTCCAAATACATGTAAGTGCTCCAATAGCATGCAACTGTCAAAGGTCAAGAAAGCATGTAAAATGCTCCCACTGGCACAAAAGGCGTACAAAGCGAGCTCAGAAGCTCAAACAACCCAAGAGAAAGCACCAGTGATAAGTGACCCTGTCAATGCATCAAGCGCATCCGAGAGAGCATGACATACATGAAGCACCGGTCGTATTAACCATGAAGCAATACATAAGCCCAAATAAGCTCTCGGTCAACTCAATGACATCCAAATAGCAACCAAGATCAGTGATCAAGTAAGCCGGGAATGCTCAAATACATCCAAATCCAAGCTCCAAATGTCGGTATGGCATACACGAACCAAATAGCATATGTCACGAACCAAAGCATGTAATGCAAAAGCCTAACTGTCAAGCAGAGACATGAGGCATAGGCGGTCCACGAGCATGCCGAGTCGGTCCAAATGCCAGTGAAGACGGAGCTAATGCGAAGCTCAAAAGCATCCCATAATCTCATACATATGCTCCAAGTCGTCCCCAAATGTCAGAGATATCATGCCAAAGCTCAACGCATACATCCGGTATCGGTAGGTAAGTGCCAAAGCATGTAAAGTACCTTCAGCCCACTGTTATTCCAGCATGTATTTACTGTTCTAAACAGTAGATTTCAGCCCCAAATTCAAGCCAAAATCATGGTCAAACCAAATGCATACATCCCCAATACATCCGGGTAGGAAGTAGACCGCATACGGGCATCAAACAAGGTAACCGGAGTAGAGTATAAGCATTAAATGCCAATGCCAAGTGTGGCTGCCCTGTTTCCAGCACTGTATAACAGTAAATAACAGTCCCAAATCAGCCAATATTTCAAGCCAAAATCATGGCATAATCATGTGCATACATTCCCAAGGCACTAGGCATCATGTAGACCGCATACGGGCATCAAATAGCACAACTGGAATGGAGTATAAGCAACAAATGCTAATGCCAATGGTGCTGCCCTGTTTTCAGCCTGTTATGACAGTTTATGACAGTCCCAAATCTGAAGAAATCAGCCCCGAAAGATCAAGACCAATGCCCAAAGCTTGAATGACATCAAACATGAAGTCTATAGCCCTCTTGATCAAGGTAGAGAGCAAGAAGCAATGGCCAAGTGTGGAGCTGAAGTAGATGAGTGCTCACAGCCTGGAAAAAATGATGCAATCTGCCCTGTTGGTGCTGAACTTGCTGCTGCTCCACATGGGCTGAAAAGGGGGTAATGGGGGGCTCAATGATGGCCCAAGGTAGGCACATACCAAGCCATGAAGGCCCAATGCAAAGGGGAGGGAAGATATGAGCTATGGAGCTCAAGAAGAGTGGCTGCCCTTTGTTCCTGCCCTGTTTCAATCTGAGAATACACTCAAATGCCTGCAAATGCTGAAGCAATACCTCAAGGGCAAGGCCCTGATGAAGCTCAAGAAGGCCAGGATGGAGCTCGGGAAGCCGGGGAGAGTCGGGAGCTCAAGAGGTCGGCTATGGCTGCCGGGATGGAGACCCAATGCGTGAAGCGAGTCGATGCGAAGGTCGGGAAGCACCGAGTCGAGCTCGAGCAAGAGAATGCCAAGCTCTGATACCAGTTGAAAGGTGAGAAGGATCGAAGCTTGCACGCGAGCTATGGCGGGAGAGCAAGAGCAAGAAAGAGAGAGACAAGAAATGGGAACTCCAACAGTCACAATGTGTGACCGGGCCTTCCTTTATTCAAACTGTCACTAAAAGAATAAAGAATAAAGTGACGTGACGGGCGCCCGCCACCTACAGTGTGCAGTGGCGGGTACTGTCAGTGTAGTAATACACGGGGCGGCACGGCGGAGGCGCCTTTACCCCCAACAGTATCAGAGCCAGCCATTTGAGGAGCTTCTTTTTCATTCCTTTAGCTCGTGATAAAAAGCTTCAAGTTGAAGATTTCATGGTAGTTCAACCCTCTTCTTCCCAAGGTATACATTGTGCTCCCACTTCTTTCCCACTTGTTCCCAACCATTGAGGCTTGCTCTAGGGATTCAAGAGACATTGTTTATGATTGCTTAGGGCTTAGTAGTAAGTATCAAGACTATCAAACACACCAGATAACTTAGCATGATTTGCATCAATTTTCAGCCTCCTATCCTTGACACTATTGCAAATATTGACAGCTCTTGTGGCTCTTATAGCATTTGGCAAAGGCTTGATAGCTTTCCCAGACCCATTCGAGCACTCCTTTCAAGTGAATACTTCAACTATTGATTGTATACTCATGATAGTTTGTCATATTAACATGGTTAGCCATTACTTCATTGTTTGAGCTCCATTGATTCTCATACATCTATGCATTGATGTTGCCATGCTTGGTACAGGTTACATGTGTTGAGGTGCTCATTGGATAAGTTTGAGCTTGCTTAGTTTAGTTTTAAGTAGGGCTCTTTACTGAATACATTGTGGGTGGCAAGGTTTTTAATTGGGAAGGTTATGCCTATTGAGGCTTGATGCTATTCAAGTAGGCTACTTGAATGTATCGATGTCTATCATTGATACTTGGACCTAGATATGATTATGGAATGCTTTGGGACTCACTTTTGAGCTACACTTGATATCTTGGAGCTTTGGCCATATGCCTCAATTGCTTGAGTGAGATTTACATTATGAGTTTGAAGATTTATTTAAGTTTATGCTCCCAGATGTATCAGTTGATGTCTATGGTCACTTGAATGTTATGTACTTGATGTATTAAGCCTTGAATTGCTCCTTTACACTCCAAATACACTTCATTGGATATGCATTTGACCTTTAGCAATTACATTTATTGCATTAGAGCTTTGGATTTTCTATGCAATTGAGCTTGGTCTATTGAGACAATAGGAATATTGCCTTATGTACATGCTCTCTTGGATACTCTTGATGTAGTTACACCTATTAGTGGGTTGATTTGGCTCACATGCTTTGGACACCAACACTTATCTCCATTAGTAGGATTCAATGATGTATACATGCTTCTTGGTTATATATTGAGTTTCATTATTCTCTACTCAATCAATTGTGTATTTGATAGATCTCTATACTTGACCTAGAGATCTCTTACATCCACGATGTCTATGCCTATGGGATGTATTGGTTACTTACTCCATTGAGTTTATGACAGACTTTAGTATTGGTTCTATGCCTATTCATTGTGCTCATTGCTTTTGCATATTGTGATTGTTACCTGGATATTTTTGGTAGTGGGATCTTGGTACTTTGTGATTATTTGTCCATAGTGGTCTTGGTCATATTGCTACATTTATTATAGCATTGTTGTAATTATTGTTGAGATATTTGTAATCACACCTAGTATAGCCTCTTTGTATGAGGCAGTTCGGGCTTAGGACATGCAGGCTGCAGTAATCCCATATGCACAGAGAGGGAAGATTGCTACCCATCCAACAACTATAAAACATTGTACTTGACTACCACTTTTCATGTAGAATGAATACAATGTCATGATGCTTTGTACTTTTAGTTAAGTGTCTTGTCACTGTTAGTTATACACAAGATTGTGTTTATGAGTCCAAGTCTCAATCTTGGAACCTAATTCACTTGTGTAACAAACAGTGTCTTTGTCTCTATCATCATGAGTTCATTCTTCTTCTTCCATCCACCATGGCTCATTGCCATGTCCTAGATCCCGCTCATTTTAACATGGCATCAGAGCCCAGTCGGGCATGGCATTGCTTTTCCAGCCTCTCTTGATTCCTCTCAACTTCTATCCAGCTCACATCTAGCTCAGTGTGAGTGTATGACTCCAATTTCTCACTTGAACTCCATAGCCACTGTTTGGCAGCCATAGCCAGACAGGACATACAACACTTGGAGCTTCTATATCTTAGGATACAGGCCAAATCAGCTCATGCTTCCTTCTAAGAAATCATTCCTCACATCAGGGCGCTTCATCCTGGCATGAGAAACCCTGACATTGGCCTTTCTACAGCCCAGCATTACGTGATTTCTCCATCGTTGTCCAGAATTGCGTCTGCTCATGTTTGTACTGCTGGCGTGCTGCGTGTAGGTCACGATCTAGCCTAGGATCATAGGGCTTTGGAAGCCCATTAACCAACCTTCATTACCATATAATTTTTTTTGGAAATGGTTTGGGATATGATGCACACAGACTGAAAAACCAGGGCTTTCCAGAAACCCTAGAGTTGGCAGCCATAGCCAACTTCTCAAAAGCTTCAATTTTCTTCATTTTCTCACTCTTTATTTACTCTATTTGGCCAAGCCAACTAATACCACTAAGATCTATTGATTAGATTTATCCATCACATCAACAAGGAGGGGATTCAAGTTGAACAAGTTGAAGGGGTCACATCAAACATCAAGCAATAAACAAGCATCAAGAATCATCAGAGTGTTTCTTGATACTCTCATAGTGTCTTTTTGGCACTATCCTCATTTGTGTCCTTTGACACATTAGATTTCAACTTTTTTTTGTTGGTCAAAAAGTCAAAGATTTGAAGTTGAGTTCCAAATGCCATCAATGCATCCATTTGAAGACCTTGAAGACATGAAAGTGCAAAAGTTTGAAGACATTTTCGTTGTCTCAAAGATTGTACCTTTGCTTGAGGGGGACCATAAAGACAAGAACCAGATGACTAATGCAAGCAAAGTCCATGAAAATGATGACCATGAAGGAAAGATCAAAGAGAAAAAGAATAATAAGAAGAAGCAGAAAAATCATGAAGACTCTGAAGCGGCAAGCAAAGTGAACAGCAAGTATATGATCAAAAAGGGCAAGCTAGACTACTCCGACAAGAAGATCTACAATGAATTAAAGATCTATGTCAAAAGTAATGCTGAAAGCTGTAAGGGCCTGCCGGTCCTTGATCCAAATTTTTACTGACTTCTTTAGCCTTGTAATGTTTAGCCCAAATGTCTTTATCATAAGCTTGTAAAACTCCTCATGTAGCCTTGTACTATAGCCTCTGTAAGGCCCTTTGTAGCCTTTGGATGACCATCATGTTTGTGGTACCCACACTTAGCCTTTTTTGCAACAGCCTCTCGTGTTTTGCCATGTTTATGGTGTGCCCACACTTTGCAGGTGTTACTTTCACTAAATCCTCTATACACTTTGTACTTTCTGGTTGTGATTGAGGAGGGGTGTTGAGATATTTGCAATCACACCTAGTATAGCCTCTTTGTATGAGGCAGTTCAGGCTTAGGATATGCAGGCTGCAGTAATCCCATATGCACAGAGAGGGAAGATTGTTACCCATCCAACAACTATAAATCATTATACTTGACTACCACTTTTCATGTAGAATGAATACAATGTCATGATGCTTTGTACTTTTAATTAAGTGTGTTGTCATTGTCAGTCATACACAAGATTGTGTTTATGAGTCCAAGTCTCAATCTTGGAACCTAATTCACTTGTGTAACAAACAGTGTCTTTGTCTCTATCATCATGAGTTCATTCTTCTTCTTCCATCCACCATAGCTCATTGCCATGCCCTAGATCCCGCTCATTTTAACAATTATTGTTTTCAACATTATCTTAGAGAGTAGACATCGTACTTTGGTAGTCTATTGCTTGTAGATAACTTACGGATCTTTGCATGAAGGAAGGGACTAGTGTATCTATACATTTGAATGAATTTTATTCAATTTTTTGCTAGTTGACTTTGTAGGGCATTAAGTTCAAGGATAATCTACCTCCCTTTTGCCATGTGTGTTAATATGCCTAAGGATGGCTTGAAAGTTTAAGATTTTGAGGATGCTTTACTCACAAAGATGACAAATAGAAAGATGTAGGTGCAGCCTGTACTTCCCATACATTGTCTATTATAGGCAGACATGATGGTAAGAGCAATAAGGACTGCCATGGTAGAGACTCACATGGGTCTCAGTCTCGTGGACAGTCTCATAGTAAGTCCATGGCCATAAGGCCTCATTGACATGTCATTATTGTGGAAAGACAGGTCATATTCGATCAATTACCATAAAATGTGTGATGATAAGCATAAGAGAAAGGCAAGGGCAAAGTAGTGTAGGAAAAGTCTAATGATCGTAACATTGTCCCTGGTAAGTCCAATGTAAAGATTGAAGAGATAAATATAATGTAGCTTAAGTCAAAGGATGAGTACATCTTCATAACTTCCTTTCTTGATGATTCGCAATTGATAGATGATTCATCTACATATTCTTAGTGTTACTTGCTTGATTTGAGGGCTTCTTTTTATGTTTTCTTGCATAGGAATTGGTTTTAATCCTATTGCAACATGACACGTTCTGTGAGACTAGGAAATGACTTGGCATTGTATATTATTGGCATTGGGCATGTATGATTGCTTTAGGCACCTCTTTTACTATGTATAATGTATATCATGTATACTAGCTTTGACCAAAAGCCTTCTTTCTACTAGATGGCTAGATGATGCAAGCTATTATGTATCTTTTGGCGATTCCACATAGAAGATTACATGTGGGAATCTTGTTTTTACTCAAGGTGCCAAGGCTTGTAGCCTCTATCCTTTATTTGTGTATGGATTCCTTGACCATGTTTTGGATGTGGTTGATATACCATATGTATCTTTATGGCATCATTGCCTTGGGCACATATCCTTAAAGGGAATGAAAATTCTTACTCATTTGTAGAATCTTCCACCTCTTGATTACAAATGTTTTGATTCTTGTGACCATTGCCTTTATGGTAGATAAATATATAGTTCTCATAAGAAGTCTGGTATTACGTGCATGGGTGAGCCTTTCACTATTGTGCATTTTGATGTATGTAGTCCCATGCCCTATTAGTCATTGGTGGCACAAAGTACTTTGTTATGCTCATTGATGATTATTTGAATAAGGTCTGGGCATATCCTATTAAGTATATGTGGGAACTTCTCGCTTGACCACCAAGATCCATGGACCACTTATTGTTTCAAGCATTTCAAGCCAAGTGCAATGCCTACCTCTCACATATCCGTACACGCTCTCACATGAGTGTACTGAGCTTACCTCCATGCTCGATCGAGTTGCCTCCTCCCTCAAGCACTCCGGTAGCTCACAATCCAATGTACAAGCTCAAGCAAGCTGCTCGATCCTCAAGCTCCAAGCTTCATGCTCCAATGCCACACGTGAGACAAGAGAAGAGAAGAGAAGAAGAAGAGAGGAGAAGATGGAGAGCTTCTCCACCACGGTCCCTCACCCTCAAACACTCACTCCTTCACACTCCCTCTCTCAAGCACGAGATCAAGCAAGTAAGAAGAAGAAGAAGAAGAAGAAGAAGAAGAAGAAGAAGAAGAAGAAGATAGCTAGTTTTGGCCACACACAAGGATGAGCTTCTTCATTTACTTTTTTTCCTTTTCCTAACCCTAATCCCCTTTGGTTACCTATCCCTTTTTTACATGCCCGGCCATTTTAACCTAGGTTCTCTTTTCCTGTTTCCTTCCTATTTGCATTGTGCCTTCACCCATGCTCGTCTACATTTACAATTTGCACAGGAGGAAACTTGGTGCTCTTTTACAAGGATTTAGAGTGTGCTTTTATATTTAAAATGTGCATTTTCTCTTTTGCACTTGCCCTGAACTTTTAAGATTGTCCTTGCACTTTGGTCTTTTTTTCCTCCTATTCCTTCAGTCGGGCCACCTTTTTCCACTCTGCCCTGTGTCTTTTTAATTTTCTTTTTGCTTTCTTTGCATTGGGGTTAACATTACCCCCCTCCTAGCCGAGTGCCTATCCCATGGCACTTGCAGGCACTTTGTTGATAGGGCTTGGGTGGTTGAAGGGTTGTCATGTGGGTTGGGGATGGGCCTTTGTGGAGATTGGATGGGGAGAAGAAGCATCACAAAGTTGAATAAGAGATTGTAGAGGTCGAGGATAGATTTAAGTGAGTAATGGGGGCCTCCGATGTCGGTGGTTAATCACAGTTGTTGAGTGTACATGAAAAAGAAAAAGGAAGTGCACTCCACGGGGAGTATGCCTACCTTACCGTGCAGTGCAGGGTGTCCATGCCATTGAAACTGAGAGTTGGGTCAAACCTTAGGGAAGCCTGTGGTATGGTGTACTCCCTCACCCATGCGGTTGGCATCGTGTCATAGCGCATTGATAGCTCTATCCACCACCCATGACATAGTCCCTTGCTGTGCCTCCGGCGATCTTGTATATACTTTTTGGCTATGAATATGACGTGATGCCTCTTCAAGATGGGCCCTTGTGCATACTACTGTGCATGTTATGATCTGTGTCATGTTCTGTGTCGTGTTGGGGTGCCCCGTGACGTGTTGAGGGGTTGAGATGGCAAAGTTGGGGGAGGGGTCTAGTGCAGCTCCGGGGCCTATACAGGGTCCCAAGGGGGTCTCACGTGGGTATTTGTATGTTGACGTGTACTTTCAAAGGTGTCGTTGATAGGAAAGGGTGGCTACACTTGGTGAAGATCACCATTCATATCTTTGAGGATGGCCATACATTGTACTATGCCCTGGGCTTGGCTCTCGTGGCTACTCTTTTTTGTCTTGGAGGTTCCGTTGGAGCTACAATGGATGGTTGAGCTTGTTGTTTTGGTTTTCCAAACCTTAATTCTTCCAGCTCCTTGGTCAAGAGTCCAGCTTGCTTAGGTATTGTTGTTGTTGCTCTTGTCTTATGTTGGTTCTCTCTTTTGGTATTCTTTCATGGAGGTCATATCTCAAGGCTCGTTTAGTAGGTTTTAGCTTCCTCCACAGCCCTTCCATAGTATCTTCACCCTTAGCTTAGGTCACATGCATGGTTGTCTTTAGAAAGACATGTTGTTGGATCTCAAGTCTTGCCTCCACCGCTTCCGCCCTTGTGTTGGTCTTTGCTTACGTTGGTTCTCTATTTTGGTATTCTTTCATGGAGGTCATATCTCAAGGATAGTTTAGTAGGTTTTAGCTTCCTCCACAGCCCTTCCATAGTATCTTCACCCTTAGCTTGGGTCACATGCATGGTTGTCTTTAGAAAGACATGTTGTTGGATCTCAAGTCTTGCCTCCATCGCTTCTGCCCTTGTCCGTGCCATGATTTGTTCACTCTCTACCAAGATGAGGCATTCGGCGAGATCTTTGAGTCTTTTAGTGGTTTGTTCCCCCCATGCCCTGGCCTTTTCACTCATCCTCTCTCCACCGCTTCTGCCCTTGTCCGTGCCATGATTTGTTCACTCTCTACCAAGATGAGGCATTCGGCGAGATCTTTGAGTCTTTTAGTGGTTTGTTCCCCCCATGCCCTGGCCTTTTCACTCATCCTCTCTACACCCTGATTCTAGCATTGAGTCATCATCATTACCATCTATTCTTGCTCTTTCCAGATTCTGAGCATTTCCTATTTCTGTTGTTTGAGGTGGTTCAGCTGCTTTGCTAGTCATTCGCACTAAAAAAGGGCCACCTAAAGTTGGTTTTCCACCTCTATCAACTTTTCGTCTGTCACTTTGTCTCCTTGTGCCTTAGCCTCATGCAATTCCTTGAGTAGCTCTTCCTTTTGTAGTTTCTCCTTGATGCACTCTACGTAGACTTGGGTACTAACCCTTTCTACCTCCTCAATGAGCTTGTCTTTGATCTTCTTTAGCTGGTCAAGGTACTCTTGCATCTGATTGTTCTACCTACAAGAGGACCGAAAAGCCCCCCTTTAGCATCACTTGCTCTCCTTCTTCCTCACCATGGGGCTCTTGTGCAACCTTCTCCTCCATTTTCCTTTTTGTTGCTTGTTTGTCTTCCAGCTCTTTTACGGAGTCACTTATTTGCCTTTGCTGGGTGGCTATTTGGCATGTTTTTTTTGAGTTGGTAAGCTAAGAATGTTTCTTTTTCAGTTTCCAACCCCACCAGTGCTGCCTTCCTTCTTCACTAGCTCTCCCAAATAATTGACCATGTAGTACTTTAGCTAGTTGTAGACTTCCGCTTTAGTAGCCAATCGGTACTTGTTGTGCCCTTCCCCTAAGAATGGGAGGTTGCCTACCCTCTCAAGTTTCTATTATGGCACAACAACTTACAATTAGCTCCTTCGAGAGTATTTTTTACAAAAGGAAAAAGTTTAGGATCAAACATTATGGAATGGTGCAATGTTCTAGTAAGGAATGGAAACTTTTTATACTTCAAGCAATCCACACATTCCAAGCACGAATTCCATCAAAGATTTTCTTCAAGTACAAGTTTTCTTTATTTGTCCTCTTTTGCTTTTGAACATCTTTGCTTTTGAAATTCGGTTTGAAGTTTTGAAGTTCAAGTCATGTTTTCTTTTCCACCATACCCCCTCTCCCTCGAGAATGATGAAAATCCTTCCTAGGATTTAAGGATGAAGGGTGAAGGGCATGAAGCACATGCACGCTCCTTTACTTCGTCATGAGACAATCATAGAAGTTTGGAGTATACTCTAGGTGGGCGTGACAATCTATGTCATGAGGTCTAATGCCTACATGTGTAATGTAGGTTAGAACATTAGTGAGGAAGTCAATGGAGTTCATCCTGCTAGCAATATGCAGTTCTTCCTTGGTCAAGATTTGATCAAAATAGGGGTGAGCCATGACATATTCCTTTAAAGGTCATCTGCACGTGATGGGCAAGACTCTGAATGAGGTAGGAGCCACATAGGTAGGGTCGTACTCAGTGGTTTTGATTGCGCGTCTCTGCTCGGCATTGGTCATAATTTGGCAACCCTCTTATTCCCATTGGACATGAAGAGTGTACCATTTGCACAAAAAAGAAAAGTCAGAGTTGGCTAGCTTTATCAGCTCTTCTAGCTCTTGGCTTGTTGCAAAGACTTTGCTCCCATGATAGGATGTGATGAGTCGTTGTGTGCGAGCTTGCTCTCAAGAGATCTCTCTATCAATCAAGGCTTCTGGCATTTCAGGAATCTTGACGAACATGAACTCATATTCCTCCCAAGTGCATGGCAAGGAGTGCACTTCCATTGCTAATGTCTCATCAAGGAGGCCTAAATCCAACCATTCATAGATCCTAGAGCTACCGTGGTGAATATGGCATCCAATCATCTAATGGAGGTGACGAGGTCATCCCTCATGTTCGTGGCTAGGTTTGAGGTCAATGTAAGGATGGATCTCTACTTATAGGAGGTTCTAAAGTGGCCTACAAGAGGTTGGCTAGGCGGGATAACTCCACTAATAGTGCATGCCTCCTGTGGGCTATTCCATGGGGTGTTTGTCAGCCACTTGTGCAATGTATTAGTTTTGCAGCTCAAATGATGCGTTGCCTTCTACTGGTGGAGCAGTTAGGACACTGGAAGTGTTAGGCTGAGTTGGCCTAGGGCCAGGGGGATAGACTCGTTGAGGTTCTATGGGTTTGGTGCTTTTGGAGTCCATGGATTTCTCATTCTTAGCTGGCTCACAACTTTGTGGAGATGGGCTAGAGGACCTAGATTGAGGGGCATGCGTGCCGCTCATAATATTGGGAAACCAAATCCAATTGTTAACTTCATAGTAGCCTTGAGCATGCAATAGGTATTTAGGCACCCATTGCAACTTGACCGTTCATTTGCTTCAGTAGCACCAGCTTTGTCTCCTAGGCCTATGACATGAGGTTCTATGGTTATGGGTTCATGCAGGTTTGCTTCTAGGCAGTTGCAGTTGTTATTTAGGCACCCATTTGAGGTGCTGTAATAAGTGGTTTTGGGTGTGGCTCCTTTAGGTTGTGACCAGTTTGTCCTGACAGGGTGGGGCAAGTCACAACCCCCCTCCTTAGACCTTGCACTTGGTTCCTCTACTAGTGGCATTGTGGTGTTGCGATGGAGCCGCATTGCCCATGCTAAAAGCCATCACTATCTGAACATTGCCAATGGCAAGGTGAATGCATTGCGAGTCATAGTCGACATGGTAGTGTGCTTGTTTCTTGAATGCACGTCCTAGCAGTAGGGATTCCTTACCAGTGGCCTTGGTGTTAGGCATCATATAGAAGATCATAGGTAGGCTTTTAGTCTCAATAGAGACCAGTATTTTACACTTTGCCATTACTGAGTAGGACTATCCCCCAAATGGGATGAGTTTAGCATTGGTAAGCTATAATTGTAGCTGACCAATGAGGGTCCACTAATCATGTGTAAGAATATTAAAGTTAGCTCCCTCGTAAATAAGTGTGTCCAAGATATATATCATGTGACCAATGGCCGATATGAGCAGGTATGCAAGTTCTACCATTTCCTCATCCTCTTCCTCAATCTTAGTGATGGTGGCCACTCTTATTTTTATAGGTAGGTTTATCATTGGAGGCTCGTGTGGTGGGTGCACTGGTGTTGGTCAATTGCTAGAGCTCCTGGCCATCATGCAGAGTGGTACTAATGGTGGGACCCTACTCTTCAGCAGGCAATTGAGATGTGACTTTTTGGGACTCACGACTACCCTAGCAGCCTGTTTATAATCCTCTTCTTCATCTGAGAATGGTAGATCAATGGTGGCTAGCATGCACATCCAATCCTGCTCGTCCTTGAGGCAAGGGATATACTTCGTTAGTGGCCCGTAGGAATTGCTAACTTGTGAGTCTCCTTTCAAGATAGCGGAAATGGCATCTAGATTGACCGGTGTGGTCTTCCAGGTATCCACCCTAACTCTTAGAGGCTCCGATCTGTTGCCTAAGAATATAAGACCATTGCCCCAATCTTCTATCACTTGTGCACTTTACATCCAAGGTCGGCCTAGTAGGATATCGTAGTCCACTCCCTTCATGACTATGAAGTTCACTGAGAATTGGACTTCCACTATCTTCAAGGGCCAGTCTTTTAACATTTTAAATGGTCTTTCATTCTATTAGTGAGTGTAACATTAAACCTGGCCTATAGGACTACATGGCTGAGCACATTGACTCTAGCTCTTGTATCTACAATTCCCTTTCTTATAGCATCTCCTAATGTGTTGACAAGCAAGACTACGTGCATCTCTATGCCTTCTCAAAAGGCATTTATGTGCAAAGACTTAGGCACTAAATTCAAGGTTAAGCTTAGTAATGTGTGTTACTACATCCTGGTTAGGCAAGTCGGTCACTCCAAGCTCGTCATGTCATTCTACCCACTGCTCCAACCCTTGCCATAGTGTCCTGAGCAGCTCTCCTAGAGGTAGGGTCACAGGGGCCGATATCAACGTTGTGAGAAAGTTGCCAAATGCTTGCTTTTTGTTAGGCTCTACATTCTTTTGCCAATGATCTTAGGCAGTCTGTCCACCTAAGATTTTAAAGGAATATGATATTGGACTTGGGGTCTAATCTCTTCATATCCCCATAGTCCCATATGTTAACACATCTTTAAATTCCACCAACAAGGCAATGTGTTTTCATTGAGCCCCATATCCAATGGGCATTGATTTTAATAGGTTAAGTTTCCTTCTAGCCTAAATAGACTATGACCAATTCATACTCTATAAGTCAAGTACCTTTCTAGAGTTGGGCCTCAAACTTCCATTCTTGTCGCATGACCTCAGCAACAACAAAAGCCGCAATGGTCACAAATAGCTGAATCCTTCACCACTAGCTCCACTTCATCAAGGGCTAACCTTTCCTACACAAAAACATTTTCAGGAGCTAATTGTGACTACCTAAGAGGGGAATCCATAACAGGTTGTATAATAAGGTATTGTTGGCTAATTTCTGAAGAACATCCACTAGACATAAAGGCATCAAATCCCAATTTTTTGCTAGGTTCTCATCTCCTCATCATCATGAAGCCCTTCCACCATGTTAATAGTTTTCACAAGTAGGGGTTGGAGTGATATAGGTGGCATGGGGGTTTTATTAGGGAAAACCTAACTTTGTTATGCCCTTGATGCAGTGTTAGTTGACATCAATCCTAGTTGCGATTGACTTGGACTTGCCAAAGCCATGAATGTCATAATAGGAGGTGGTAATTGTCTCCTACTTTGTCTAATTTGTCATCTACACAAGGAATGTAGGAGTAGGTTCCCATTCCATAAATTTGAACTCCTTTTGCAAATAGCCAATATAATAATGTTGATCCCAAAGCCACTATCTAGTAGCACATCATCAATTACTCAGCCTCCTTCGCACTGCATTAAGATTATCAGAATAGTAGGATCTAATAATGGTCCTAATGGGATCGAGTCATGTTGCATTTTTATGCTTCCCTTGAAAGGACTGCTACAATCTTGGCCATGACTTCAAGTATTGGATGAACAAGTAATTTTGGGTAGATAATGTTTAACAAATGATCTCTAAATGTAGGAACCAAATCCAAGAGCTAACCTAATAGAATAGAGATTGAGTACGTTGAAAAAATGGATTCATTTAGTAGAGGTGTTAGAGTTGACCATATGGGTGGATTGGCTACATCAACCTTTGCATGTAGCTCTTTCCTGCTTTGTGGTGTGTCAGTCCTTGGAATAGGAATGGACAATGGATGATTCATAGCCACTTGTGCATGTAGGTATTCCATGCTTTGTGGTGTGTCAGTCCTTGGAATAGGAATGGATTGTGTTGGTCATTGGAATAGGAATGGACTTTGGATGACTCATAGCCATGGATTCCGTTATGCAACTTGATGTTGAACTTCTTCCTACTCTACATAAGAGACACATGTAGGCCAATTTGGTGCTGCCTTGGCTTGCTTCCTCGAATGAGTTGCTACACTCATTCCTAGATCTAGGAGCTCTTCAATCTCCATCATACTGAAATGCATGGGCTTCTTATCCTTATCCTATTTCCTTTTGGCATCATAAGCTTGGGCCTCTAGACACTCTGCCTACTAATGGCCCTCTTGCACAAGAAAGAAACATTGCTTCAATGAGAGTCAAGGGGATCCTCGCGAGCCTCCTCATCCACATTCCTAGCCTCCTTACCCCATGCCAAGAGACTAGTACTATTGCTAGGTGTAAGAATGGCCAATATAGTTGACGATCCTAGATATTTCAATTTGTAGGTGCACTTGATCCCATACCCCCCAGTTCACCCCATCGGATTGCAAGCATTATAGCAACAAACCTCTGTATTATGAGTTATTGTCTTGTAGATACTACACCACCATTGATTAAGTTTGCAAATTGTAGCCAAGTGTCCCAAATTATTACCTTTGGAACATCATATGATTTTGGTGGTAGAATTTCAAGCTCCCTTTGAGGATTTGTAGGCCTTGTCCTTGTCCTTGGACTTTGTGGTTGGCTTCTCATCCTCCTCCTCACAGTCCTCATCTTCACTACTACTATCCTCCACTATATCTGTGTTTGTATCCAACTTATTTCCTTACACTTGTAGCTTTTCTTGATGGGTTGGTAGATTTATTGATTATTTTTCCTCTATCAAATACAACATTGAGGTTGCTAAACCTCCTTATTAGTGGCACAAGGTCCTACAAGAAAAATCTCATGAGAATAATCTTTCCTTCTTGCAAAGGCACTTGGTGGTCACACTTCTTTTGTTTAGAAATGTGCATAGAGGGGCAAACATTGTCAAGGTGTGTGAGGGAATCGGGAGAAGATTGTGCAATTATTAAATCATAGGTAGTAATAGTAGGATTGGAGGAAAATGAAGGTAGTAGCAAAACAATAGAATGGATATGAGAAATAGCTCCACATTACAAAAGCTTCAGTTACAAGAGAGAACAAGGAGAAACAAGGATAATGGTGGGAAAATAGAGCAACAGAGAACAAGGAGAATCAAAGATAATGGTGGGAATAAGGTGATCTTCTAGATAGGGTGGGCATGTGAGAAGAAGAGAATATTGAGATTGGTAGGCTACATGGGGTCACATGGCCAAAAAAGGAAAAATTCGAACATTCCACTAGTAAACATATAAACATGGTGTTGAGAAATTGACAAATGATGTCTCCAGGAAGAGATGTCCTGAATCCCATATGCATAGTGAGAGGAGAGTGGAACAACCCAACTTCTATAAAGCATTGTACTTGACTATCACTTTCACAATGGAATAAATACAATATCATGATGCTTGGTACTTGCACTTAGTATCTTTGTCATTGTCAGTGTCCTACACAAGATTATGTTTATGAGTCTAAGCTAATCTATCTTGGAACCTAATTCACTTGTGTAACAGTTGCTCTAAATTGTTTATGTCAACATGAATCTAGCCTTCATCTTCCATCCTCCACAACTCATGCCATGCTCTAGATCCACATTCTTCACATGGTATCAGAGCCCATTTGGGCATGGCTTAGCTCCTCCTCATCTCTTCTTAGCTCAGTTTGAGTACTGGACCCCATCTCCAACCTCATTTGCATCTCTACCTTCAATGAATCTTCCATGGTAGCCATAGTTAGCAGCACCCTGTCAGCTTGCAGATCTCATATCTCTCTCCACAGGCCATGCGACATTGTGCCCTGCAGGACCCAACATTACAAAAAAAATGTGAAACTAGCATAAAATTCACAGGCAGAGATTCAATTTGATCCAGCATTCAGCATGATGTGCAATGCTCCAAATCTTTGTGGGGCTTTTGAAGCCCCCCAAGTGGGCAATCTCAAGCTAAAAGGGCTCCCCAAAATTCTCTCTCTATCTATCACAATATATGAAATCCTAACTATCATCTCTGTGGGCAGCCATAGCCAAAGCTTCAAAGTTTGACATTTTTCACTGTTTCTTCTCATTGAAGTTATCAACAATGATTTTAATCACTGAGAAACACTCTCTGAAGTCTATTACAATTCTGGAAGTGCTCAAGGAAGCTCAGAAGTCATCCACAAAGTTCGTGAGAGAAAGCAGATCAAGCACCGACTAGTATCCCAACTAGTGTCAATTTGACACTAATATTCTTGTGTCTCTTGACACATTAAAATACAACCTTTTTGCTAGTTAATTGAAGCTTATCAACATGGTAGATCTTGAGAAAATAGCTAAATTCAATGGTGAAGGCTTTCATGCCTGAAGGAGAAGACCATGTACCGCCTTATGCGAAAGGACTTGTGGGACCTGTTTGAAGATGATGTAGATAGCAAGAAGGAAGATGATGAAGACGGGTTCATTGAAGAAGACTCAAAACCAAAAAAATGGAAGAAGATGAATAACAAGGCACTAGGCATCATTGCATGGGGACTAAGTGATGATGTGCTACATCATATCTTTGGTATTAGAGATGCTAGAACTGCCTGGGAGGAACTTGACAGGGTGTTTGGTACCCAAGCAAAGAATTCAAAGGTAAAATCACTCATGTAGTTCTATAAACTAGATATAAAGGATAGTGCTTCCATGACCATATAGATTAACAAGTTCAAGAGCCTAAAAGCCCCGCTTGTAACTCTTAATAAGAATATTGATGAAGATGAAGCAATAGTCGTACTGCTTGCAAGTGTAAACAAGGATCCATATGAGAATCTTCTATCCACCCTAAGTAATGTTCCAAGTTTCTCACTTAAAGATATTGAGCACTCTCTTCTTGATGAAGAAAACAAATAGAAGAACAAAAATGCAAAAGATGGTATTCCATCATCTAGGGAAAATCTCTCATACACCAAAGGAGCTGCTGGACCCAAAAGAAGAGGTCAAGGATTCAACACCGACAACAAAATTCGGATGACATGTCATTATTGTGGTAAGACTGGCCATATAGCCAGTGAATGCTTTTGCAAGAAAAGAGCACAACAGTTGCATAATGATCACCATCATAACCAATTCATGAATGAAGAAGAAGATGCTTCCACTACCATCAACAACTTTGACAGACTGTTCTAAAATATTTTTCATTGTATCTTTTATATGTTTTTCCCTTAGTGGATTTGTTTTATAAGAACTCTTGCCAAAAATGTAAAGTTTCAAGCTTTAACTTGGCTAGGTTGCCTATGAGCTAGTCTCTCGTGCCATGTTATCATGTAGGGGGGGCAAAATCCAACAAGTGTAGGAACTCATCATTTGAGAGGGGGTGTTGAGAAATAGACAAATGATGTATGCTCCAGGGAGAGATGTCCTGAATCCCATATGCACAGTGAGGAGAGTGGAACAACCCAACTTCTATAAAGCATTGTACTTGACTATCACTTTCACAATTGAATGAATACAATATCATGATGCTTGGTACTTGCACTTAGTATCTTTGTCATTGTCAATGTCCTACACAAGATTGTGTTTGTGAGTCCAAGCTAATCTATCTTATAACCTAATTCACTTGTGTAATAGTTACTCTACATTATTTATGTCAACATGAATCTAGCCTTCATCTTCTATCCTCCATAACCATGCCATGCTCTAGATCCTCATTGTTTACACATGGGAGAAGATGGAGTTGTAAATGAGCCATAAATCATTAATAGGCTCCACTCTTTGTTTATACTATCTCATTATCTAAGTATATTCTCATAGGACCATTGTCATTACTTAGTTACTTTTTTCTGTATGTATCTTTCCCTCCCTCTCTTACTCTCTTTCTCTCTCTCTTCATATCTCTATCCCCTCCCTCTCTCTCAAGTTTCACACACACACACACACACCACATACACACACAATTTTCTCATCCTCTTCCCATTTCACTTTCCTTCTCATCCTCAATCAATTCCCCTCTCACTTTTCTTCTCTCTTAGTTTGTGTGTGTGTGCGCATGTGTGTGCGCGTGTATGCATGTCACTATTTTCATTTCTTAGGATTTGTTTATTTCTCACCCTAATTGTACTATCCCCATTACTTAGTTTATTTTAATAAACAATGTGCGTATACATTCCAAAAATTGATTTATGTTGAAAATAAAATGGTAAAGATTGCACATTTTTAAAATTAACTCTAGCTATGAAGATAATTGAAGGAAGGCTTGGGAAACCCTCCCAAGACAAGGTTATTAAGACTATGTTTGTAGTATAGAGCAACAAAAAGAACTAACCTAGTGGATAGTCATTGGTAGTTAAGTGTACTTGGATGATGACATTATCGGGATGGGTTACCTCCCAAGAAGCTTTTCCTACAAGCTAGTGGGAGCTTCTTGCGCGCAACCAACGACGCCAATGAAGCCTTCGTAGTAGCCGTTGCCAAGTATGCCAACACCAAGATGCCTTGGTTGCCGCCCAACGATGCGACACACGGTGCTCGCCATATATTTGTAAATTCTTATCTTTCTCTCCATGCTACGTTTCAAAAATGGAGCCCCTCTCTGACATCATCGATAATGTAATTGAAAACACTAAAAGCAAGCGTTCTCTCTTTACCCCCCTCCGATTACTATATAAATAGGGATTGAGGGTCATGTAAAAAAAAAAACCTTGCAGAAGTCTCTCTATTATTGATGCGATGAAGCTCTGCTACAATCAGTTGAGAGCCTCTCTCTCTCCACACCTACGCGAAAGTTCTACTCAGATCCATCAAGCTTCTTCCATGTCTCGCAAGAGATGTTGAGATGCTAAGCGAGGTCATGCTCGAAGAGCTCCCCAACGTAAGGAAGTGGTCGTTGCTGAAGCGAGAGTGAAAGTTAGCCCTGAATCCAAATCCATTCTGTAATATCTCCGCACAATAAAAGTTAGTTGGTTAGTTCGAAAGTTAGTTAGTCATTCATAAGTTAGTAAGATTACTAACTAAAGACTAACTAAGGTAAAAACTAACTAAGATTAATTATTAATAATTTTTATTTAATTTAATTTTTTTTTGAAAAATCGAGAGTCATAAATCTGATATTTTTCTCAAATTGAAAATGACCGTAGTCACCCTTCACGTAAATTACAACGTGAACGAGACTTATGAGTTATATTAAAATACTAGGTTAATGTGTATAGTTTGGATGGTCCAAAAATATTAGATTTTGGGCAAAGTTGGTATATTTTAGATATTTTAGATATTATCCTAAAAAAAGATATGGAGATTTTTAGAAATGGATGTCATTTAAAAGGAAAGAAAAGTGATATTTTAGTTAGTTTGGAGATTTTACAAAAAGAAAAAATAAAGAGAGGATTTGCAAAATCGCGCACGCCGCGATCACAGTACACAGGCAGTGGACAACACTTTGAATAGAGAAAAGAAGAAGGAGTGAACTAAGAGCTTTCTAATCAAGTGACTTGGGGATTTTATCCCCCTTTCGGAGCCAATGGAACCATCAAATTTATGATCTGAGCATGAGATCACTAATCTTTCCAAGATCCCCCTCCACAAAGAGCTCCACTTCTCAACCACAATCCCGCTTCTCTAATTCACTATAAATATGAGGCATGGGAGAGGCATAAAAAAAGCATAAGAAGACCCTGAGAGGCTGCAAGAGAGAGGTAGAGAGAAGGATACCCCTCCAAGAGATTGTGAGGAAGAGCTTGAAAGAGAGCTTCACACAGAGAGAGAGAGAGAGAGAGAGAGAGAGAGAGAGAGAGAGAGAGAGAGAGAGAGAGAGAGAGAGAGAGAGAGAGAGAGAGAGAGAGAGAGAGAGAGAGAGAGAGAGAGAGAGAGAGAGAGAGAGAAGAGTCACCCCAAGAGGCTGCAAGGAAGAGAATTAGCTCAATTTTCTCTATCTCTATCCTCGACTTAACCATCTTCTCTTACACTCTCCCATCTTGAATCTATTCTACCTTCTTAATTTATTGAGTCTACTTGCGCCACGATGGCCTCCAAGCAAAGAATGTCGCGTGCGGATGACAATCCTGCAACCAACAATAAGGCTTCGGGCAAAGGCATCACTGTCAATCCAACTGCGGTTCCGGTTGTAAGTAATGTATTTTCAAATTGATAGATGTTTGTTTTGATTCTCGAATGAGATACGTTAGGCCCCATTTATACTATGATGCACGAGTATAGGCCATGGGAAAGGATAAATTTCATCTCACCTACTCGAAAGATGGAGTTTGTGAAGTGCATATATCAAGGGAAGATAATTGCACCTAGTTACATATGACTTATTTGCTAGTAGAGCAATTACAAGGAAGAATTAGTCAAGCGTTATGAATGGCATAGTCATCAAAAGAATGACATTAAAAGATTGTGCATACAAGTGCTAGATTAAAGTATAGTCAAGGGTTACAAATAGCATAATTACTAAAGGAATACGACATTGAGAATAAAAGTTCTCTGCCGTAGGACGGCCCCGTTGGGGGTTCCGCCCACCCGCTTCCCTTAATAGCTTTAGTTTTCTAATTAGGTCCTACCACATTTATGTGTGACACTTAAAGCTAGCTTCATTAATTAAGCCTTTTAGGGAACATGGTTTGTTCGCATAACTTATAGCACAGACACAAAAAGAGAGAAAAGTAGTCTATTGATAAACAAGTTCAAACAAGTTCCTTAACTTATCTTCAAGTTAATCTTTGTTTCCCGCCCATACAGGAGAAATTATGTATCGCTTCTCTCCAACAGAAGTATCCCTTCTGCCCTGCAGAAGTAACTGGTCCAATTCACATGGCACCACAAACTTAATCCTTTATCTAGAATAGGATCTCCCAACATGCCCAGATGTTGGGGGCCACTGAGGTCTTCAACTCCATTCTAGACCTAGCAAGGGGTGTTCAGAGCTCCAATTGACCCGCAAGCTGTCTAGGAGCGAAACATCATTCCTGTGGTTGGCCTTTTCACCACTCGACCTTCGGCCCATGAATCGAGCAGTGCCCTCTCGGGTTAATATGCAGTGCGACCATGGAGGTGATCCACCCGTACAATATATCCTTCCTTAATTAAATACTTTAAGAATCAAGCACAAACAAGGCATTCAACCTAATATCATTTTCCAAGAAAGCATTCCTTTAATCCCATGGTGACTTGTCATCACAGACCCTTGCCATGCATTTACCATAAATCACAAGCACTTGGATTAATCATCCAAACAACAACTAACAACTAGTTGAATATAAAAGCATTTAGGATGTTGTTCGATCAATCAACAAAACCAATTGCATTCTTTCCTACCAATGCAAGAATAGATGATATAACATTTCCATTGTATATTTGCTCTTCCCCTTGGGATCTAAGAGCAATACTATGCAAACATGATCTTAACACTTCCTTCCTTTGGCTAGGGCATATGTTAAGGGTTCAAACACTATTCATGATGTAAGTTCTATAGGTCACTTACCTTGCTTGATAACCCAACCCTGGATTTGGATTGGCAAAGTCATCGTTATTCGACAAATCTCAAGACATCTTAGTTTTAACCCTTATGAGTAATTTCTTGTACTAGCTCTTAGTCAAGTCATGAGGCAACTAGAAATTTATCCTCATATATCAAACATGTCATAGGCATAACGTGTAAATACTTGATAAGATAAGTGCGAGATGATCTCAAGTAATTAGACTCCAATAGGCAGTGCATTGAGCTAGAATCTAGTTTTTCTTAATATTTGGGCTCTTAGGCTAATTTTCTCTATTCATGATTCTTAATGTCATATTCTTTTAGCAATTATGCTATTTATAACCCTTGACTATACTTTAATCTAGCACCTGTATATGCACAATCTTTTAATGTCGTTCTTTTGGCGACTATGCCATTCATAACGCTTGACTAATTCTTCCTTGTAATTGCTCTACTAGCAAATAAGTCATATGTAACTAGGTGCAATTTTCTTCCCTTGATATATGCACTTCACAAACTCCATCTTCCGAGTAGGTGAGATGAAATTTATCCTTTCCCATGACCTATTCTCGTGCAATAGTATGGGGCCTAACGTATCTCATACGAGAATCAAAGTAAGCATCTATCAATTTGAAAATACATTACTTACGACCGAAACTGCAGTTGGATTGATAGTGATGCCTTTGCTCGAAGCCTTGTTGCTAGTTGCAAGATTGTCATCCGCACGTGACATTCTTCGCTTGGAGGCCATCGTCCGCAAGTAAACTCAAGAGATTAAGAAGGTGGAATAGATTCAAGATGGGAGAGCATAAGAGAAGACGGCTAAGTCGAGGATTGAGATAGAGGGAATTGAGCTAATTCTCTTCCTTGCAGCCTCTCGGGGTGACTCCTCTCTCTCTCTCTCTCTCTCTCTCTCTCTCTCTCTCTCTCTCTCTCGCTCTCTTTCAAGCTCTTCCTCACAATCTCTTGGAGGAGTATCCTCCTCTCTACCTCTCTCTCGCAGCCTCTCGGGGTCTCCTTATGCTTCTATATGCCTCTCCCATGCCTCATATTTATATTAATTAGAGAAGAGGACTTGTGGTTGAGAAGTGGAGCTCTTTGTGGAGGGGGATCTTGGAAAGATCAGTGATCTGATGCTCAGATCATAAATCTGATGGTTCCATTGGCTCCGAAAGGGGGGTAAAACTCCAAGACACTTGCTTAGAAAGCTCTTAGTTCACTCCTGCTTCCTTTCTCTGTTCAAAGGGCTGTCCACTACCTGTATACTGCAATCGCGGCGCGTGCGATTTCACAAATCCTCTCTTTATTTTTTTCTTTTTATAAAATCTCCAAACTAACTAAAATATCACTTATCTTTTCTTTTAAATATCATTCAGTTCTAAAAATCTCCATATATTTTTTTTAAAAGGATAATATCTAAAATATCTAAAATATACTAGTTTTTCCCAAAAGCTAATATTTTTGGACCATCCAAACTATACACATTAACCGAGTGATTAATATAACTCATAAGTCTCGTTCACGTTGCAATTTACGTGAAGGGTGGCTACGGTCCTTTCCAATCCGAGAAAAATATCGAATTTACGACTCTTGATTTTTCTAAATAAAATATTTTAAATTAAATAAAAATTATTAACAATTAATGTTAGTTAGTTTTTACCTTAATTAGTCTTTAGTTAGTAAACTTACTAACTTATTAATTGACTAGCTAGCTTTCGAACCAACCAACTAACCTTTATACAATTGGTATTAGAGCCAAATTTTGTAATGATACGTGATCGATTAATGTATGGTTTGTAGACATATCCTAAACAAAATAATCTAAGCAGTATGGCTTGATTGTTAGGCACCTTCTACACCCACGAATATTGACATACAGGAGAAGAAATTCCTTCTCAAGCTAATTAAGGCACCTGAGTTTGATGGAGAAGGGATAGGCACCTGAGTTTGATAGACATCGCAGCAGAGGCAGAGATATGGATTGAGTTGATGGATAACTATTTCTTTGCTTCGGGAACTTCCTCTACCAATCAAGCAATGATAGCCAAACTTAAGTTAGTTGGCCAGGCTCAATTATGGTGGAAGCAATGGTGTAAAGATGAAGGTGTTTCTGAAGCCACTGTTACTTGGGTTCAGCTGAAAGATGCTGTACACAGACGATACCTTTCGCCAACCTACCCGACTTTGAAGATGAATGAATTCTTCAAGCTACAACAAACAACTAGAATTAACTTTGGAATCTTACTACTCAAAGTTTGTAACCATACTAAAATACGCACCACCTATGGATATTGCACAGCAAGTATCCAAGTTTTGCCATGGCCTAAACACTCCTTTGAACCATTGTCTTGAAGCAATGCGTCCAACAGATTGCAAGACGCATTACTCCGAGCGAATCCAATCGTCCAAGAATTTAAATCAGGAAATTGTAGTAAAGATGACTCTCGAGATCTGGGTAAGAGATGCCATACATGTGGAGAGATGGGGCACATCCGTAGGAGATGTCCCTACCGTCAATGTTTCCATTGCAATGAACTAGGACATGTCCAAGCAGATTGCCCTAACTTAAGTCCAAAAGATACGGAGCCTCCAAGAAAACGAAGCTACACAAGTATAGTCTTCGGATATATAGAGGAATCAGATGAAGACGAAGACTTAGAACCTACTACACCACTTCACGATTATTAGAAATCCTAGAAATTTTGTCGACATGAAATACAACTTGTATCGGAATAAACTTTACTCTTGTAACTATAGTTAACTTGAGTAACATGAGTTGCATCTATTTTGAGCCTAGAACTTGCAAATGATTAGAGATACTTTGGCAAGGAGTGATAGTTATAATGTGTAATGAATTTCTCTTAAGTCATTTCTTCTCAAATAATATAGATTGGGTCTTACCAGAATGTCGAAGCTTGGAAGTATTCTTTAGTATTACAAGCAAAGCCAATTGTCCATGGAGCTCAATCCCGAACTAAAGACAACAGGACAATCTGGGAACGTAGTTTCCAATATAAAGGACCACTCCAATCTGCTAAAAGAATCGTAGGACACTTTGGTCTAAAGAAGAAAATTCTGCCAAGGACAACCAATAACCTTGTGACCGCAAGTGATAAAGCTCCGCGCTGTTTCTATTGCAGGGAGTTAGGTCATTTCAAAAGGGAATGTCCAAAGCACCCTAAACACCGATGCTCCGAGTGCCACAACATTGGACATAACTATATCAATTGTCCCAATGGAACTCAAAGAGAACTTGAGCTTACAAGAAATAAGCTGTACAAGCTCCAGTGATCTAGAATATACCAAGTGCTTAGGAAAAACCTAGAAGATATCCATGAGATGTAACTACAATAAATTTTCTATTGTAACCAAGACTCGGATATATCAAATACCATAGGTTGTTGTTTCAAAAGATCGTATGTCTGTGAGAGATCAAAGTAGTGTAGCGAAAGCATGGTGGGTCCATAACCCACAGGTTTCAAAATGATACCCCCCGTTTCTCTCGAGATGAGGGCATCTCGATTTCTCTAAGGGGAGGAGGATGTAGTATCTCCACACAATAAAAGTCAGTTGGTTAGTTTGAAAGTTAGTTAGTCAATTAATAAGTTAGTAAGATTACTAACTAAAGACTAACTAAGGTAAAAACTAACTAACATTAATTATTAATAATTTTTATTTAATTTAAAATATTTTATTTAGAAAAATCGAGAGTCGTAAATTCAATATTTTTCTTGGATTCGCAAGGACCGTAGCCACCCTTCACATAAATTACAACGTGAAGGAGACTTATGAGTTATACTAATCATTAGGTTAATGTGTATAGTTTGGATGGTCCAAAAATATTAGATTTTGGGTAAAACTAGTATATTTTAGATATTTTAGATATTATCCTAAAAAAAAGATATGGATATTTTTAGAACTAGATGTCATTTAAAAAGAAAAGACAAGTGATATTTTAGTTAGTTTGGAGATTTTGTAAAAAGAAAAAAATAAAGAGAGGATTTGCAGAATCGCACGCGCCGCAGTCGCAGTCTACAGGCAGTAGACATCACTTCGAACATAGAAAAGAAGAAGGAGTGAACTGAGAGCTTTCTAACCAAGTGTCTTTGGGTTTTACCCCCCTTTCGGAGCTAATGGAACCATCAGACTTATGATCTGAGCATCAAATCACTGATCTTTCCAAGATCCCCCTCCACAAAGAGCTCTACTTCTCAACCACAAGCCCTCTTCTCTAATTCACTATAAATATGAGGCATGGGAGAGGCATAAGGAGCATAAGGAGACCCTGAAAGGCTGCAGGAGAGAGGGAGAGAGAGAGTATACCCCTTCAAGAGATTGTGAGTGAGAGCTTGAGAGAGAGAGAGAGAGAAGAGTCACCCCGAGAGGTTGCAAGGAAGAGAATTAGCTCAATTTCCTCTATCTCCATCCTCGACTTAACCATCTTCTCTTACGCTCTCCCATCTTGAATCTATTCCACCTTCTTAATCTCTTGAGTCTACCTGTGGATGATGGCCTCCAAGCGAAGAATGTCGCGTGCAGATGACAATCCTGCAAACCAGCAATAAGGCTTCGGGCAAAGGCATCACTGTCAATCCAACTGCGGTTCCGGTCGTAAGTAATGTATTTTCAAATTGATAGATGTTTTTTTTAATTCTCGTATGAGATACGTTAGGCCCCATACATACTATGATGCACGAGTATAGGCCATCGAAAATGATAAATTTCATCTCACCTACTCGAAAGATGGAGTTTGTGAAGTGCATATATCAAGGGAAGATAATTGCACCTAGTTACATATGACTTATTTGCTAGTAGAGCAATTACAAGGAAGAATTAGTCAAGCGTTATGAATGGCATAGTCATCAAAAGAATGACATTAAAAGATTGTGCATACAAGTGCTAGATTAAAGTATATTCAAGGGTTACAAATAGCATAATTACTAAAAGAATACGACATTGAGATTCATGAATAGAAAGTACTAGTTTAAAGTTTAGATACTTCAAAAGTACTTAGCCTAAGAGCCCAAATATTAAGAAAAACTAGATTCTAGCTCAATGCACTGCCTATTGGAGTCTAATTACTTGAGATCATCTCGCACTTATCTTATCAAGTATTTACACGTTATGCCTATGACATGTTTGATATATGAGGATAAATTTCTAGTTGCCTCATGACTTGACTAAGAGCTAGTACAAGAAATTACTCATAAGGGTTAAAACTAAGATGTCTTGAGATTTGTCGAATAACGATGACTTTGCCAATCCAAATCCAGGGTTGGGTTATCAAGCAAGGTAAGTGACCTATAGAACTTACATCATGAATAGTGTTTGAACCCTTAACATATGCCCTAGCCAAAGGAAGGAAGTGTTAAGATCATGTTTGCATAGTATTGCTCTTAGATCCCAAGGGGAAGAGCAAATATACAATGGAAATGTTATATCATCTATTCTTGCATTGGTAGGAAAGAATGCAATTGGTTTTGTTGATTGATCGAACAACATCCTAAATGCTTTTATATTCAACTAGTTGTTAGTTGTTGTTTGGATGATTAATCCAAGTGCTTGTGATTTATGGTAAATGCATGGCAAGGGTCTGTGATGACAAGTCACCATGGGATTAAAGGAATGCTTTCTTGGAAAATGATATTAGGTTGAATGCCTTGTTTGTGCTTGATTCTTAAAGTATTTAATTAAGGAAGGATATATTGTACGGGTGGATCACCTCCATGGTCGCACTGCATATTAACCCGAGAGGGCACTGCTCGATTCATGGGCCGAAGGTCGAGTGGTGAAAAGGCCAACCACAGGAATGATGTTTCGCTCCTAGACAGCTTGCGGGTCAATTGGAGCTCTGAACACCCCTTGCTAGGTCTAGAATGGAGTTGAAGACCTCAGTGGCCCCCAACATCTGGGCATGTTGGGAGATCCTATTCTAGATAAAGGATTAAGTTTGTGGTGCCATGTGAATTGGACCAGTTACTTCTGCAGGGCAGAAGGGATACTTTTGTTGGAGAGAAGCGATACATAATTTCTCCTGTATGGGCGGGAAACAAAGATTAACTTGAAGATAAGTTAAGGAACTTGTTTGAACTTGTTTATCAATAGACTACTTTTCTCTCTTTTTGTGTCTGTGCTATAAGTTATGCGAACGAACCATGTTCCCTAAAAGGCTTAATTAATGAAGCTGACTTTAAGTGTCACACATAAATGTGGTAGGACCTAATTAGAAAACTAAAGCTATTAAGGGAAGCGGGTGGGCGAAACCCCCGACGGGTTGGGTGGTCCCAGAGAACTAGGAGGCTTCTCATAAGTTTTTATCATCATTCGACCTTTAGGTATTGTTAGATTAGAACCGATTCATGTTGTTTTAGGGGACCGGAATGGGACTATGCCCTATGGGCAGAGAGGTTGAGTAGCGCATCCCTCTCGTTTCCCATTCTCTTTGAACCAAGTGTGGCATGGGTCTGCTTCGGATTGGGTATCTTTGCGTAAAGTAGGGTGTCCAAAACCCGACGCTAGAATGCTAATAGGAGACTTTGACAACTAGGAACCTGAATTTCAGGTCGATCCTAGTGGATTCGGTTGTGAACGTTCCGTTGCGAGGCGGATTCGGGAAACCCTAGGCGACAAAACTCGGAACATTCCCTGGGAGTGTCGGGCAACGATGCTTAGATTTGTTTCTCGATAGACCGCTAAAAGAGTGCTTGGGAAGCCGATGGGCGGGCACCTCACATTCCGCCCCGACAGGTCCGTCCTATGGTAGGATGGTCCCAGAGAACTGGGAGGCTTCTCATAAGTTTTTAACGTCATTCGACCTTTAGGTATTGTTAGATTAGAACTCGATTCATGCCGTTTTAGGGGACTAGAGTGGGACTATGCCCTATGGGCAGAGAGGTTGAGTAGCGCATCCCTCTCGTTTCCCATTCTCTTTGAACCAAGTGCGGCATGGGTCTGCTTCGGATTGGGTATCTATGCATAAAGTAGGATATCCAAAACCCGACGCTAGAATGCTAACAGGATATCTTGACAACTAGAAACCCGAATTTCAGGTCGATCCTAGTGGGTTCGGTTGTGAACGTTCTATTGCGAGGCGGATTTGGGAAACCCTAGGCGACAAAACTCAGAACATTCCCTGGGAGTGCCGGGTAGCAATGCTTAGATTTGTTTCTCGATAGACCGCTAAAAGAGTGCCTGGGAAGCCGATGGGCGGGCACCTCACACATTCAACTCGAAGGAGTTGTTATTCCACAACAAATTGAGGTTGTGGTCATAACTTGTAATCACGATAGCTGGCCGAACGGAGATAATCAGGTATACTACATAAGAACATGATTAGTTTTAAGCTATTAACTCTACAACTTCCTAATTTTTCTATTTTTTGTTATTGCTTTTTTGCATCTTATGACGATAAAATGAGAGATAAGTTAGTAATGCTAGAAAAGTGTAATACTTCCATACAATTAAAAACTAGTTGGTTAGTTCAAAAGTTAGTTAGTTAATTAATAAGTTAGCTAGGTTACTAATAACTAAAGACTAACTAAAGTAAAAACTAACTAAATTAATAACTAACAATTTTTATTTAAGTAAAAATAATAAAATCGAGAATTGTAATCCGATATTTTTTCTAGATTGATAAGGAATGTATGAGTGATATTAATCACTAGTGTTAATGTGTATAGTATGGATGATTCAAAAATATTAGATTTTTAGGCAAAACTAATATATTCTAGATATTAATTATTGTAAACATCCTAAAAAGCTATGGAGATTTCTAGAACAAGATGTCATGTAAAAAAAGCAAGTAGTTTTTTCATCTTGTTTTTGAGATTTAATATAAAAAAAGAGAAGGATTGGTGAAATCGTGCATGTCGCGATCGTAGTTTACAGGCAATGAACAACACTTCGAACAGGGAGAAAAATGAGTGATCTCGAAGATTTCTAATCAAGTGTCTTGGGGTTTTACCTCCCTTTCGGAGCCAACAAAACTATCAGAATTGTGATTTGAGCATCTGATTGCTGATTTTTCCAAGATCCCCTCCATAAAGAGCTCTCTTCAACCCTTCTTCTCAACCACAACCCTTCTTCTCTTGTTTAGCTATAATTATGAGGCATGGGGAGCAATTAGAGAAGCACAAGGAGACCCCGAGAGGCTGTAAGAAAGAGATAGAGAGAGGGAGATAGAAGAATACCCCTCCGAGAGAGAGAGAGAGAGAGAGAGAGAGAGAGAGAGAGAGAGAGAGAGAGAGAGAGAGAGAGAGAGAGAGAGAGAGAGAGAGAGAGAGAGAGAGAGAGAGAGAGAGAGAGAGAGAGAGAGAGAGAGAGAGATGAGTTACCTCGAGAGGCTGTAAGGGAGAGAGTTAGCTCAATTTCCCCTATCTCGGGGTCTTTGATTGAGCCATCTTCTCTTATGCTCTCTTCTCTCATCTCAAATTCATTTCTCCTTCTTTATCTCTCGAATCCACTTGCAAACGATGGCCCTCAAGCGAAAGATCTCTCTAAATGTTGAAACTCCCACCACAACCAACGAGATTGTGAACCAAGGGACAACAACAACTAGGAACACATCTCTTATGAATCAGGTGTACCTTGTTGTATTAGGGAAAAGAAATTGGGAGAAATAAACATTTACATTAATTATTGTAACTTAATTGAGCATGTTTTGAGATAATGAGCATACTAGGAAAATCTTGTTCATCACATTTATCTTAGGTGATCAATTAAGATTGCACTTATAAGCCATTAAATTGCACATAAATTGCATGAAAATTTTATGCTAATATATATATGAAAAGTTTCAACAATACACATTAAATTGCAATTAAGCTAGATAGATTTTATGCATTCCCATCCGTTTGCTTGGTTGAAATAATAGGAAATCCTATTAGATGTCACAAAGCATAGATTGAACTTGTGATAGAATATGTAGGGTTTCTAGGAAGTTGAAAGAATTTCCCATCTTGCTTGAAGTTGAAAGGAATTCAAAGTCCTTAAGTAACTATATGAATTACGTGACAAACCCTAGTTCAAATGAATATGTAGGGTTTCGTTGTAGGGAAGCCAATGTCCCAAATTGCAATCAACATTGCAAGGGTACTCCTTCATTCAAAAGAACGAGGAAATTAAGTTAGGTTATCTTTGGAAATTTTGAATGATAATGGGGATAAAGCCAAGACTACATGCTATCGCATGAAATCGAAATTTCCTTCGGTACATAGAACAAATAATTGTCTAGTACATATTGTGCACTTTTGCTTGTGTTTGTATTTAGGAACACTTGTTTGGAAAAGGAGTCATCTAACAAAGGAATTGATAAGACAAAAATCTTTCAAATTGGATTCAGGTTGAAACACTTGGGAAAGGCATGTTGAGCACCCCCAGCTAGCCGCCTACCCTATCCAAGGGGGTTTTTGATAGCCACATCGGGAATGTGGAATGAACCCGTCATGAGAGGTCTCTTCATAGAAATGTTTGTTCATAGGAGGATGCTTGGGTGCTAGGGGGGCTTTGGCTTTAAATCCCCTGCTTCCAGGTCCTACTCAGATGGTCTACATGACTCGGCAAGGAATCTCAAGGCCCTGTTACTAGTGCAAGGGGAGAAACTTGGAGGAAAATAAGATGCATCCTTACAGATTGCGGGAATTGTCCTATGGACATGATTTGTATCTCAGTTGAAAATTTAATATAAAGTTTACTTTCAAGGAATTTATCTGATCTATTTTTGTGTCAGTGCCTAAAATTACATAAAGGAACATGTGACTAACGGGTTAATTAAGGAAGCTGCTTGTATGTGTTACCACTAATGTGCCCTTAGATAAGTAGGAAACTAAAGCTATCAAGGGAAGGGGGTGGGTAGAACCCCCACGGGTCCATCCTACAGTAGGGTAGTCCCAGAGAAATGGGGGGCTTCTCAACATTCAAATCGTGATGCCATATTGACCTTAGATAATGTAGGGTAGAAGCCTAGCTCATATCGTTTTAGGGGACCGGAATGGGACTTTACCCTACGGGTAGAGAGGTCGAGCGCGATGCATCCCTATTGTTTCCCATTCTCTTTGAGCCAAGTGCAATATGAGTCCACCTCTGTTTAGATGGTTTCCGCAAAGTAGATTGTTTGAAGAGCAAGGGTAGAAGGTTATAGAATGACTTGACCATTAGCAACCCATGAAGATTCATGTTGATCCCAACAAGGTTGGCTGATATGCTTCGTTGCGGAGTAGACTCGAGATTCGCTAACTGAGAAACCTTGAGACATTTCGTGGGAGTGCCAAGCAATGTCTTCTAGATCAGAATCTCGATGGACTATTAAAACGTGTCGTGAGCTAGCCATGTTACACTTGGTATTAGAGCAAACCAACGAACAACATAAGCAAGATAAAAGCAGATCTTGCCCAAGAAGTTCAACCCAAATCTAGGAACAATAGCTCTTGGTCTTACAAAGACCAAAATCAGAGAACGAAAAAAGCTCAATTTAAAAGAGTACAAGGACAAGGTCAAGAACATCGGAAGAAACCAAAGGCAAATGTAGTCAGTGACTTTGTTCCTACACAGAGAAATGACCAAAACTTGTGATGCTTCTACTGCAAGGAACCCGGGCACTTCAAAAGAGAGTGTCCCAAACTTGGTGAGGACCATTGCCAAGGATGATTTCGTGGGCAAACCAGAGCTACATGTGGTCAGGGTCAAGCAACAATGGGGAGGGCAAGGACTTCCAATATCACCATCAAGGAAGTAAATGAAGAGGAAGAACCAACTATTGAAGCATAGATTGAAAAGGCGACAGTCCATGCCGCTCTCCATAAAAAGGGACCGAATCACCAATTCTCGATGATCCAAACCCCTTCACACTACCAAGGTAAGAATTTGAAAACCTTGATTGATTGTGGAAGTATGGATTCTTTTATTTCTCCTCCTTGTGCGAGAAAGCTAGGAATAGCCACAATAGTTGCACCCACTTTACTCGTGGAATTAGCAAATGGGCATGAAATCAGTTACACTAGACAAACTGCGAAAGTGAGATTCCTAATCAGTGGAACGCCAACAATTATAAAATTCAGAGTAATGAACTTAGGGGCTCATGAATGTTTACTTGGCAGGGATTGGTTAATACCCAACAATGCCCACATTCACTGTGGTAGGGGCCAAATTTCCTTTCGAAGTTTTGAAGGGGAACTAGTCACAACGCAAGGGGAGGTTGGTAAACCCAAAATCCAATTAGCAAAGGCATCACGGATAGTTAAGGGAATGCAGAAGGGTTTACCCATCTACTTGATCAAGCTGAATAAGCTAAAGCAAAGTAAGGAATCTGAAGAAGAACCTTCATGGCTAAAGGTGTATGTAGATGTGTTCCTTGAAGACTTGACGGAGCTACCATCCCCAAGAGAGATTGATGATGAGATCAAACTCATACCAGATGCCGCTCTAGTTGAAAAAAGACCTTACAAAATGTCTATTCTTGAAGCTATCAAATTAAAGGAGTAGCTTAAACAACTTTTAGATTAGGGGTTTATTCGGCCTAGTAGTTCACCATGGGGAGCTCTTGTGTTGTTTCAAAAGAAGAAGAATGGAACGCTCTGCTAAATCAAGTAATCGTCAAGAATAAATATCCTATCCCAAGGATAGATGAGTTATTCAATTGCCTACAAGGGGCAAAAATCTTCTCAAAAATTGACTTAAGTTCGGGGTATTACCAAATCCACATCAAGGATGAGGATATTCCAAAGACAGCTTTCAACACCAGATAAGATCATTTTGAGTTCATAGTAATGTCCTTTGGATTTAACCAATGCTCTTGCTACATTCAATAGGCTAATGCAGTATATCTTTAGACCATACCTTGACGAGTTTGTATTTGTTTTCTTTGATGACACCCTAGTCTACTCCAAGGAAGAAGAAGACTATGAACCTCAACTTTGCATTGTCCTTGAAATCATGAGGATGCACAAGCTTTATGCCAAAAAGAAGAAGTGTGCCTCGTGCAGAGGTTAAAGATGTACAAGGCTGGTCCCCACCAACTACTATTAAGGAAGTACATAGCTTTCTTGGTCTAACAAGATGGTATAGAATCTTCATCAAAGATTATGCCTTAATTGCGGCACCCCTCACAGATCTACTAAAGAAGCAGATTGCCATAGTTTGGATAGCCCACTGAACAAGAGAGCTTCGACCAACTCAAACATAGCTTAGTGACAATGCCAATTCGGAAGCTTCCAGACTTGAGCAAGGAGTTTGAAGTTGTTACAGAAGCCAGCTCACTTGCACTAGGCTGTATACTAATGTAAGAAGGTTATCCCATGGAGTATTCCTCAAGGAAGTTAAAAACCCATGAGAAAAATTATGCTACTCATGACTTGGAAATGTTGGCTATCATTCATGCCCTCAAACTTTAGAGGCACTACTTGGTTGGCAACAAATTCTCCTTGGTCATGAACCACAAGAACCTCAAATGAATCTTCACCTAGGCTGACCTCAACATGAGACAACACTGCTCGGTCGAGGTGCTACAAGAGTATGACTTTGAAATAAGATATAGACCTAGCAAGGAAAATGTGGTTGATGATGCCTTAAGTTGTAAAGCATTCCTCAACTCTCTCATTATGGAGGAACCTTTGATGGTGGATCACTAGGCACCATGGTGTCAATGCCAAGGAACCCTATCCTTGAATTGGCTAGGGAGGACTCTAAACATGACCCACAATATCTAAAAATGATAAAGGAGATCCTAGAAAAGGACCAAAGTCCCAAACATAAAGTTAAATACTAGGAGTACTCTATCTATGAAGGCCTAATCTATTTCAGGACAAGACTATGTATTCCTTCGAGCCAAAGACTTAAACAATGGATACTTTGGGAAGCACATGATTCCCTTTTTTTGGTCATCTAGGATATGCCAAGACCCTCAACATGGTTACGAACAGCTATCATTGGGAAAGACTTAAGGGAGATATACTCAAATATGCCACGGAATGTTTGTCTTGCCAAGGTATCAAGGCAGAGCATGCCAAGATGCTTGGAAAGCTACAACCCCTCGACATCCCTCAGATAAAGTGGGAATTTATCAGAATGGACTTTGTTGGGTTACCTCCAATTCCAGGTGGATACAACCCAATTATGGTTGTAGTAGATATGCTCACCAAGATTGCATATCTCATCCCAATAAAAACAAATTATAAGGCTTCAAATACTACCAGATTGTTCATTAAGGAGATATTCAGACTCCATGGTCTACCCAAAAGGATCATCAGTGATTGAGACTCCCTTTTCACATCTCATTTTTGGAGAGGGATATTTAAAGCTATTGGGACTTAGCTTTATTTTAGTACGGCCTATCATCCTTAAACTGATGGCCAAATACAAAGGGTCAATCAAGTGATTGAAGATATGCTTAGAGCGGTCACGAACCCAAGAAGTGGATCCAATATCTATCGTTGGTGGAGTTTGACTACAATGCTTCCTTCCAACAAAAGCATTCAAATGACACCTTTCCAAGCATTGTATGGGCATGATTGCTGGCTCCATTAAATTTCTCAGACCCTACTTTAAGGGTAGAGGCTTCCAAGAAGATGTTAGAAGAAATGGATGAACATGTTAAGGCCATTGCCATTAGGCAAGACAACAAAGCCGCCAAGGATAGGCAGAAGGCTTATGCGGATTTGAACAAGCAAGAGTGGCTCTTCAAGGAGGGGGATATGGTTTTCATTTGTGTACGACCCAAGAAGAGTTCCTTATCCTTGGGAGCATTTAAAAAGCTTACCCCAAGGTATCGTGGGCCTTACAGGATCCTCAAAAGCCTAGGAACTAATGCTTAAAAACTTTAACTCCCTGAAAATGTAAAAGTTCACGATGTATTTCATGTTAGTCTACTAAAGAAATATATGCCTAATCCTAGCCATGTATTGAGTGATTAACAAATTGTAATGCCTAGCCAAGGAGTTATTGAGCTACAGCTAGAGCTACATCCAAGAGCTGCAGGCAAATAAAATCCTAGATACTAGGGAGAGACAATTGAGGAGTAGAACCCCTAGAGAATAGCTTGCCCAGTGGAAGGATTATCCTGAAGAATATGCTACATGGATAGATAAGAATTCTCTTCATCAATAATACCCACAGTTTCTCTCGAGATGAGAACATCTTGATTTCTCTAAGGGGAGGAGGATGTAATACTTCCACGCAATTAAAAATTAGTTGGTTAATTTGAAAGTTAGTTAGTCAATTAATAAGTTATTTAGGTTACTAACTAAAGACTAACTAAAGTAAAAACTAACATTAATAACTAACAATTTTTATTTAATTTAAAATTAAAAAACCAAGAGTCATAATCTAATATTTTTTCTAGATTGACAAGATTGTAGCCACCCTTCACCGAAGCTGCAACGTGAACGAGAGTTATGAGCCATATTAATCACTAGTATTAATGTGTATAGTATGGATGGTCCAAAAATATTAAAATTTTGGACAAAACTAGCATATTTTAGATATTATTTATATTAAATATCCTAAAAAGCTATGGAGATTTCTAGAAGAGGATGTTATGTTTTTTCAACTTGTTTTGGAGATTTAATACAAAAAAAAGAAGGATTGGTAAAATCATGTGCGTCATGATCGCAGTTTACAAGCAGTAAACAACACTTTGAATAGGGAGAAGAAGAAGGAGCGATTTGGAAGATTTCTAAGCAAGTGTCTTGGGGTCTTACCCCCCTTTCGGAGCCAATGGAACTATCAAAATTGTGATTTGAGCATTATATTGCTTATTTTTCCAAGATTCCCCCCATAAAGAGCTCTTCTTCTTAGCCACAACCTTCTTCTCTTGTTTAGATATAATTATGAGGCATGGGGAGCAGTTAGAGAAGCATAAGGAGACCTCGAGAGACTGTGAGAAAGAGGTAGAGAGAGGGAGATAGAAGGATACCTCTCCAAGAGAGAGAGAGAGAGAGAGAGAGAGAGAGAGAGAGAGAGAGAGAGAGAGAGAGAGAGAGAGAGAGAGAGAGAGAGAGAGAGAGAGAGAGAGAGAGAGAGAGAGAGAGAGAGAGAGAGAGAGAGAGAGAGAGAGAGAGAGAGAGAGAGAGAGAGAGAGGAGTTACCCCGAGAAGCTGTGAGGGAGAGAGTTAGCTTAATTCTTCCTATCTCGGTCTTTGACGACTAAGCCATCTTCTCTTATCACTCTCTCATCTCAAAATCATTCCTCCTTCTTTATCTCTCGAATCCACTTGCGGATGATGGCCCGCAAACAGTGGAAATGCATAAAATCTATCTAGGTTACTTGCAGTTTAATGCGTATTGTTGAAATTTTTCATATATATATATATTAGCATAAAATTTTCATTCAATTTATGTGCAATTTAATGGCTTCTAAGTGCAATCTTAATTGATCACCTAAGATGCATGTGATGAATAAAAGTTTCCTAATACGCTCATTATCTCAAAACATGCTCAATTAAGTTACAATAATTAATGTAAATGTTCTTTTCTCCCAATTTCTTTTCCCTAATACAACAGGATACACCTGATTTATAAGAGATGTGTTTCTAGTTGTTGCGGTCCCTTGGTTCACAATCTCGTTGGTTGTGGTGGGAGTTTCAACATTTGGAGAGATAATAGGAAATCCTATTACATGTCACAAAGCATAGATTGAACTTGTGATAGAATATGTAGGGTTCCTAGGAAGTTGAAAGAATTTCAAACCCTAAAGAGTTGAAGGATTCTTCTCAAGGCCCATCTTGCTTGAAGTTGAAAGGAATTCAAAGTCCTTAAGTAACTATATGAATTACACGACAAACTCTAGTTCAAATGAATACGTAGGGTTTCGTTGTAGGGAAGCAATGTCCCAAATTGCAATCAACATTGTAAGGGTACTACTTCATTCAAAACAATGAGAAAATTAAATTAGGTTATCTCTGAAAATCTTGGACAATAACGGGAATAAAGCCGAGACTAGATGCTATTGCATCAAATCAGAATTTCCTTCGGTAGAGAGAATAAAGAATTGTCTAGTACATATTGTGCACTTTTGCTTGTGTTTGTACTTACGAACACCTGTTTGGAAAAGGAATCATCTAATAAAGGAATTGATAAGAAAAAAATATTTCTAATTGGATTCAGGTTGAAACACTTGGGAAAGACGTGTTGAGCACCCCCAGCTAGTTGCCAACCCTATCCAAGGGGGTTTTTGATAACCACATCAGGAATGTGGACCGAACTCGTTGTGGGAGATCTCTCCATAGAAACGTCTATTTGTAGGAGGATGCTTGGGTGCTAGGGGGGATCTGGCTGTAAATCCCTTGCCTCCAGGTCTTGCTCAGATGGTCTACATGACTCTACAAGGAATCTCGAGGCCCTGTTACTAGTGCAAGGGCAGAAACTTGGAGGAAAATCAAACGCATCCTTATATAGATTGCAGGAATCGTCCTATGGATGGGATTTGTGTCTCAGTTGAAAATTTAATATAAAGTTTACTTTCGCGAAAATTTTTTGATCTGTTTTTGTGTTAGTGCCTAAAATTAAGTCAAGGAACATGTGACTAATGGGTTAATTAAGGAAGTTGCTTGTATGTGTTACCACTAATGTGCCTTTAGATAAGTAGGAAACTAAAGCTATCAAGGGAAGCGGGTGGGTGGAACCCTCGATGGGTACAATAGGGTGGTCCCAAAGAACTGGGAAGCTTCTCAACATTCAAATCGCGATGACGTATTGACCTTAGATAATGTAGGGTAAAGCCCTAGCTCATATCGTTTTAGGGGACCGAAATGGGACTTTACCCTACGGGTAGAGAGGTCGAGCGATGCATCCCTCTCGTTTCCCATTCTCTTTGAACCAAATGCGATATGAGTCCGCCTCAGTTTAGATGCTTTGCACAAAGTAGATCCGACACTAGAAGGCTGTAGAATGACTTGACCATTAGAAACCTAGGAAGATTTTGGTTGATCCTAAGAGGGTTGGCTGATACGCTTCGTTGAGGAGTAGACTCGGGATTCGCTAACCAACAAACCTTGTGACATTCCATGAGAGTGCTAGGCAATGTCGTTTAGATCACGCTCCTGAAGGACTACTAAAATGTGTTGCGACCCATGCACGTTACAAAAAGCCCATGGAGGATAAGTCTATTACATAGATTACGATTAGTCATAATGTACTTGAACTTATAAAAACATATTAGTATTATCAATTGATTTTTAGGAAAGAACACATGAATTGATGAGGTGGATAGATTCTATGCATCACATATATTGACAAGTGTGTTAAATATGGTTATGTTTTCTTTTGGATTTGTGAATGATGAATTATGTTGCTTATGATTCCGTGCTTGTCACAGTCGACGTGTTGTGGTTTGGGACATTGGGGTCCCCAACCCAATGCTCTCTAAACACTCTGCAGAGTGTGAAAAAACTCACATGCGGGTGGGGGGTCCTATGCTCCCGAGGGAGGTAGGTATTTTTGGTTTTTGATCACTCGAGCACTTGAGAGGGCAAAGGGCCGAGTGATAAGTGCCCCTACTATGTAGGATGGCTCCTGAGGCTCAGGGAAGCTTAGAGGGGCTCTGAGCCAGTAAATTCCCTATTGATGGTAGACAGAGTGTGATCACCTATAGCCCAATCCTATGAGATTGGAAGGTCCTATCATCTTAGGTTGGACAATGTCTTTTTGCGGAAAGACGGTTTTGTACCACTCTGCGAAGTGATGGTTCTACTTGCTATTATGAAATAAAGTATTTGATTTTCACATTGTTTGTTATGTGCTAAAGATTGAGTTTAACAAACCTAGTTTAATTAAGTAATAAAAGGAAGATGTTTTTTTAATATGTCCCAAAAACTTGGTAATATTCTTCGCTAATGAGAAAACTAAAGCAAACCCAATCAAGGAAAGTGGGAGGCTTTGATCCTGACGGTCGAACGCCTATGACTAGGTGGATCCAATAAGTTGGGTAACTTTCCAACACTAGATAGAGCTCATTAAATTGTGACCATTCCAATATCTGTAGGATTAGTTACCAGGTTTAATACCATTTTAGGGGGTCGTAGCTAAGATTTTACCTTATGGGTAGGGGGATTGAGTTACACTCCCCCACTTTGATCCCTTATATAGCCTGTCTTGCTATGGCATTCTCTCCACCCATGTGCCATGCCAAATGGTCTTCATTGCTCTTGTACCTATTGGCTTATTAATGTCCCACTAGCGGCTCCTAGCTTTAAAGACCACTAACTACCACCACAATTGAGTTCAAGCACTACCGCCACAGAAAAGAGTGTGGTCATACTCAGAATTGACACAGGTGGACATTGATATCATAGTCTATAGTTAGCATCTGGGATTCAGAGTTAGGCATCATCACAACAATGAGATTAGATACCAAAGTGTACTCAAAAGATCAACCCAAAATATATTGATATATGTAAGAATAATACAACTATCTTAGTAGAGAAAACAAGTGATAGTGATATAGTACTCAGGGAACAACTAGTCCGGGATCTTAGAACCATCATGGATACAAGACAATCGTAGAACTATTGCCACATGTTGTGACTGCAGGCAATACAAGACTAGGTATGTTGATTGAGAGCACTCAAGATGCCTCAAGGGACTAATGAAGGGACTCTCGAAGGTTCTAACAATAGGGCATGAGAGTCCTTTGCCTGATTTCCCTTGGATACTTGATCCTTGAATCCTTGGGCTCTGCCACCCTTGACCACTTTGCTCCCTTCCTTACATAGTCCGCTACTTGATGTGATATTCTTTCCACCCATGTATAGTGCCAGATGGTCTTCATTGATCCTACACATGTCAGCTCATTAATGCATTGCTGGTGACTCCTAGCTTTAAAGGCCACTAACTATCACTGCGTTTAACAATCACATACCCACCAACCATTTGACCAAAAGAGTTAGCATGTGTGGCTCACTAATTATATGGGCTAGAAACCATCTTCCAATGCATTGATGATAGACTTCCAACTACTTCTCCCATTAAGTGGGATTTTATGTGCAAATAATTTACATCCCTAGAGCATTAGTCCCACTTTCCTTACATAGAAGTTGATACATTAGAAACCTTCCAAGTTTAGAAAACCATGGGATGCCTTATGGTTTGACTGTCTTCCTTGTCCACATATTATTTCAACCCCCATTTTTAGTACATGTGAATACCTTTACTTCTTCTTAATATGAGCTAGTCCACATGGGAGGGAAAATTCGAATGCAAAGTTAGTACCTTGTGTACACAGAGGCTATCCTTTATCATGATCATTTTTACAACTTCTACCTCTCTTAGTAATATAAAAACTAAAGCAATTTATGGGGACACATTGCTAATATGTGGTTTGATAGAGGTTATTTTCAAGCACATGGTGGGCGAGAATCATGACCTTTCACAAGTCAGTATACCATATAGTATGTTAGGTTAATGACAACTGCCCCACTTTTTTGGGAGGGGATCTAGTTGAAACAGATCTTTCTATCCGCTTTCGGAAAGAGGTGAGGGATCCTCCCCTCCCCCCCTCCCCCACACACACGCATAGATAATTTTTTTTTACATACACTCATATATGCCTTCTCTCTCTCTCTCATATGCACACTTGCTTTTTACTACCTAGTCTAGCTCTTATCTCCACACTAGTGCACATATGCTAACACACACACACACACACACACACACACACACACACACACACACACACACCCACACACACACGCACACGCACACGCACACGCACACGAACACGCACACGCACACGCACACGCACACGCACACACACACACACACACCGTATATTCTTTTCAATTTTCACATATCGACATTTAGGTTAGCATATTGGGTTCACCCCTCCAAAAAAAAACTGTCTTCCATGATTTAATCAACTCAAGTATCATCTACATGGTGTGAAGGAGATAATGACCGAGGTAGTCCCCTCACACCCACAACCCGTTAATGCTCTTTAGTTCTCACTAATTGGTGTTTTTTGTTGGCTTCGTAGTAACAAAGCCACCTCTTCACCATCTACTTGGTATTTTTTGTCATGATGTATACTACCTTTGATTTTTTTTTTTGTATAATATGATCTTTATTATGAGTTGCTGCAGTAAGGTATGCACCCCAAGCTATGGTGGCCAAGAGTATTCACCCTCTTAGATGGTGGGAGGTTGAGACCTCAAACATGTAATGTTTGTAAAATGGCAAAAAGATGATTCACATGTTACATCTCCCCCTTTTATACTTAACCCTAGCCTACTCTAGACTAAGGCATTTATGCTTTATTACAATGGGTTTCTCTTGTTCACCTCTATGGTATAATCTATTTTTATTTTACTTTGAATATAAATTCTACCAAAGACTTGTGAGCCAACAAAGGTGGGACATTTTAAAATGGTTTCAACATTGTTTTCTATTTTATGATGACCTTCTTCTCATCAATGTTCCAAACCCTTTGATATTCTTCAATACTGACAATCAAAGATAAGGAGTCTATCTTCTACATTGAAATCCTAAAGATCTCATTGATATTGACTCTCAAACAACAAAATTTATATGATCAATGATTGCCACCAAATTGCTATCTATACTACATTCCTCAACTTGGAAATAATGGTCTCTAAGGATGAGCATCTTTTGCAAATTTTTAGCAAGAGAAATTGTCTCCCTTTTGAACTAATTAGGTTCATTCATAGAGGAGGAAATGGACCTTTTAATTGGGCATACAAGATTATTTTATCCCAAATTCATTCTTACCCATACTCAACAAACTCAGTTTGGGAAGCATCGCTCTCTATTAGGATGACAATCAATTAATTTTGCAATAATGGTTTTGAAAAAACTAAAACATGGAGGTTTATCACATCTTTCCTTAAAAAGACTTTCTAGGGCTTATATTCGACATCTTTGAGGTAAGAACACTCCTTTAGGGTGTGCATAGAAGGGACCTAGCATTTAGGTAGGTCCCTTTATGTTGCATCTACCTATTCCTAGGTTTCCATGAACATGTGGGTCAAGATGGGTACTCTTATGCATGTCTCTTTACATTATTTTACTTATCTAATATATAATTGCCATACTACCACTATCTTTGCAAAATTAGACAAACATACCACAAGGAGATGGATCCCACCTACATTTACATATCTCTAGTTGGATTCAATGCCGTTAATTCTTCCTATTATGTATGGTCATCTCACACATATGTTAGATAGTCTGTTTAATGATTAGTTTTAATTAAAGTACATTAGTAATATTGTAACCATGCAATTGGACATGGTTGATTCTTCATTTTTTCACAATCATCTTTTGCCACATAGCTCCCTCCACCTATTTGAAAATTTCTTAATGAGTATAAAATATTTGATCTTAGAATAAAACATCTCAAGCACTAGCCCAACCTTTACCTTCCCACTTTTGTACTTTATTTCTCTACTAAAGGGGTATTAGTTGCACCAAATGAGTTTTTGTAAGGGTGGCTTGGATATAGTTAGTTGACATAGGGTAGACACTTAGTTGAGCATACAAGTTTTTGTAAGGATAGAGTTAGTTGTCATAGGGTGTTGAGCATCATACTTGTTTCTTTCATAAAGAGTGTAGCTTCTTTGATATCTAGAGTCTAGAAACTTTGTTTGTAAGAAGGGCACCTCAACAATACATTTTTTTTGTAAAGGGGTCTTGATGTAAGGGTGCCCACTATTCTGATTAGCTTTAGCTACTTCTACTTAATGGTGGCTATCCCTAGATATAATCAAATTTTTATCCCTACTCTTTTTTATTGGTGTTAGATTTGTCCCTTTCTCTTTTCTTGTGTATACAGATTGTCTATTTTGATCATGTCTAGATTACCTTGGTCTATGGATTATGAAAGGCTTTTACACAACCTTTTCAACAAGTTACTAGATTGTAGGTCTTTTGAATTTGTCTTAGGTTATTGATACATGAGTTGATCCTTTATCTCCCATGTTCACAAGTATGACAACGAGGTTGTCTCCATAGCCAATCTCCAACAATCCCTGTCCTCTAGTGTGTAAATATCCCCTTGTTAGTCACATTGAAGTTGGTGAACTCACTAGACTACACTCTGCACCTTTTGCCTAGGCACACATGAGCTTGTTTGTCTCTACCACAAGGTTGTTAGTCTCACACAATTTCTCTTGTTGTAGGGTTAGTCTCCCAAAATTGTTTAAATTTCTCTATGAAGCTACAAGTTTCTCATGCACTAGCTTTTGTCATGCTTCTCCAATGATCAATTGTTAGGTGAGGTCCACAATCAAAAATTGAGATTTGATTGGGGATTGTATATTGATCATTAATTTACTGTGTATAATGTTCTTCGCCATTATGAGTACCAAAGTTCCTCCTCCATAAGGGATGAATCTCCAAATCCAACACAAATGATGCCCACTAAGGGTCATTCTAAAGCAAGCCATAGCATTATGCCAGATGAGATGTCCTCAGCCCATGGTGATGACCCCATTACCCCATTGTCACTATTAATAATTTCAAGCCATGATTACCTCTACTGCAAGAGAAGTCAACCAACATAATTTAGCCCTTCTATACTGGAATAGTTGTTGCACCATCTAATGAAAAACACAAATGAGAACTCACTACATCAAATATATAAACACACTTTGTATTACAGATCCTTTATGTATTTTAGTGTCTTAGCTTAGTTGCTTTATGTATAGCATATATCTTTACTATTCATTAACTTACCAATTACAATATTATTATTCTTTTGATATACTCTAGGACAAGACATAATCATAGTTGTACTATTGTTTAGGTCTCATAACTCATTTTGTCCCTTTCCACCCCCCACACGCACGCACGCATGCATGCACACACGCACGCACGCACGCATGCATGCACGCACTTATGCATGCACATACACACATACATACATACATACATACATACATACATACATACATACATACATACATACATACATACATACATACATACATACATACATACATACATACATACATACATACATACATACATACATACATACATACATACATACATACATACATACATACATACATACATACATACATACATACATACATACTCAATAGGGACCAAGTGACAAGTATGTATATGTTACCCTAAGTTAAAGTTATATCAATAAAATATATTATCTTGGACAACTTGGGAAACATACAAGACTAAGCTTCATATAAAGATAATGTTCCTTTTGTGCTTCTTCTCCTCAGTTAATAAAATGTTTAGATGAGGGATATTTCATTCATTCATAAAAAATAAAAAATTAAAAGTAAAAATAAAAATAAAATAAAATAGGTGACTACTTCACATATGAAAATTGGATTTTATAGTTTTTTTGCATTGTAAACATAGATTCTAACTTCTAACTTAATTCACAAAATCAATATGACTTTGTAAAGTCATACATAACATAAACATTGGAAATTACATGTGAGAACCGCTTTCCTCCTTTTACAAGTGACATTAGCTTATAATGGAATAAGAGTGAATATTGTTATAATTTACAAGTTGACCTAGTAATCCACTTTAGACCTAAATCTTGATACATTTGTCTAGTGCATGATTTGGGGCTAGGATCAACTTAGGAAAATGTGGATTTGTTTTAGAAAAGAGAAATAAGTATGCATTGGTGTGGCTTATAACATTGTCCTTTTTCTCTTTCTTTAGTTCGCAAAAGAAAGATTGTTTTAATTCCCAAGAGCAAAGATGTGGATCCCCAAATAGTCAGAGAAAGCCTAGATGCTTCCCTTAGGTAGTTGATTGAAACACCTATGAGCACCATCAAATCCCTCTCTCATGAGTAGCTAGCTTAGCTAATGTGAGATCTCTAAGTGCTAAGAGAAATGCCAATGGGATATGAGTGGTTTTTATTGTTAATACAAAACACATAGGCCTATTAAATTTCAATTTCTAATTATGAGTGTTTGGCACCTTCAAGCTTCAGAAAATGACATGGTCCGACCCAAAATAGAGGGAATATCTATATTACTTGCTTGTTTGTTGAGGCAAGTTGCATAATCAACATTGTCTCCTCTCTTGGATCAATGTGATAACCTTGCACACAAACAAATTAGTATTTATCTTATCCTTTCTACCAATGACATGTTTGTTAATAAAGCCACTATACTTGACCAAATATAACCAATCTACCAAAACTTTGACATCATGCAGTGTCACTTTAGCCTCTTCCTCCACACCACTAAAAATTATATTCTCCTACAACTCCACATGCTCTCTTGGCTCATTTATAGGGAGAGTTTGTACTCATGTTGCCTCACTTATATAGTGATGTATAGAGTAGCATTGAATGTTGTCCATACACTAAGCTCTTTGTCAAAAGTTCTATTTGATGTACCCATTGAGTACATTGATATTAAATAGCTAGATTTGCATATATCTCTTTGCAATAGTTGATTCTAATGTTGATCTTCCAATGGCAATAGAACCTTACTCATGTCACCCTTTTCCTATTTTGGAAGAGTTTGCCTCTTCTAAGATGGGGCTTTCTTTGACCTAGTGTTTATGCCATGCTTCAAGGTACAGAGAAGAGTTTACATGTTTCTACAGTATGGATGGGGAGATAGATAGAAGAGGTGGTTCATTTCTTTGATGTAGTTGAGGATAAGTCAAAGATCACGCCAATATGAATCAAACCATGAGAGATTGAATGATGAAAATGAATGTGCATGAATGAGCAACATGAGAGTAGAATAGAATTTAGTTGTTGCCATGTAGAGGCCAATGACTACTACTTCTACGTGGGCATATGCACATATAGGCACACATGCATAATGTGAAATAATGCACAATATCATATGGTAACTCATTCATAGGAATAGGAGGAAAAATTGGTGCCTCTCGAACAAATGCTAATGGCTTGGAACCCAATCGTCCTCTCCTCCACATTTTTTAGTGCAACCATAACCACAATTATCTTGCACATGTTGAGGTGCAATAAGATCATATCGATGAACAACTTGATGCATAATCAATACCCCACTCCTCTACTAAGCTTGGTGTGAAACAATCTTTGATGAGCTAATATTCCCTTTTTCCCACCTCTTGAATGGCCTTTACAAATCACATCATATCCATACTCAGTCATTCCCCTTTTCCTATACCTTGGAATCCCCATCTCCCTCCAAATCCCTCCTAGGGTTGCTATCGCAAGAGGCTTGACCCAACTTGCATCCTTGAGGCTTCACACTTAACAAAGTAATGTTAATTATCATCCTTCCACCTCTTAATGTAGCTATGACTTTGAGTTATACAGTAAACGCTTCATTCTAAACACACAATACATGCTAAACACTTTACACTAACACTATTGTTAGATTATAAAATACTCTAAACACTTTACTCTATGTGCTATTGTTGGAATATACACTAAACATTTCACTTTAAACACTTTACACTATATACACTAAACACTTCACTTTAAACATTTCACTTCATGTCAAACCTTGTTTAATCCTAGGCCTTGTAATGTTACTTGCCCATGATTAGTATCATTAGGCCTCATCCAATGCCTGATGCACCTTATGCTACACATATTATCTAGCAAAATAAAGCTTACAAAATTAAGTGTTGCATGAAAAAAGTGTGAAGGTACAAAAGAGGTGAGCCTACATGAAAGAGAATTGAGCTTACAAAAAATCATTGTAATGTTCTACCTTGCATGCCTTATATATTGGTCCAAATTACAATGATTTTATGTGTTATAGAATATATTATGCCACATGCATTTAAAGTTTACTCAAAATTATAGCTAATTTCCTTGCATTCAACAATGTATTAATATATAATAAATAAGCATACAAGGGTTTAGATTTGTGATCATATGTTTAAAACTTGAATTATCCATGTGCTCTTTGGTTAGCCTATCAGAACCAAATTAGAATGGTTTGAAGTATTGTGAAAACTATGTGATCCTACATGCCCTAGATGGATGTAAGAACTACAATTACTTTTTTGTAATAGAATTTGATTATGCTCTACCAATTAGTTGATGTTGTACCCTAATTTGTAATATACTACATATCGTAGTTTTTGCACACCTAGATTAGCCAAATTATTCTTTGGTAGCCATTGCCTATCAACATTAGAGTAAACGTGTCTCTTTCATGCTAGTTCAAGTGTAGATCCTCAACTTGATTCTCCCATGTTCACTAAATGCCTATTAATACCTTCTACTCCCCTAAACCCCCCTCCCCCCAACCCCTTTTGCCTCCCTCCACCCTGATGATGCAGGCAATGAGAGCTATGATGGTGTGAAGGTGGTGGTCCAAAGCCCTTCGTGGCTTACTAATGGCTTCTCCTTTTTTAAATGCCAACATCTTTCTTTGATTCAAACCTTCTTTCAACTTCCATGATCACATAGGCTTTCCTACCCTCTATTGAAAATTGTAAGCCATGATATGGAGGTTCATGCTCAGTAACTATCTAAAAAGGATTGACTATGTGACTAGTCAAATATGGCCCATGATAATGCATTCTATTCACTATGGTAAGCTACGGTTGTCATTCTTCAAGTGGTGGCATGATAAGGGAGAGTCATTACATATCATAATTTGTGCTTTGTTAGTTCTAACATAATAAATGAACTAATCTAGCTACTGCAACAAGCTTGATTATTCCAACCTATGAATTGTATGATGTATGGCATCTTACCCAACTTTGGGCCAACTAAGTTAGGCCTCTACATGTTATCTTAGGACCTTCTATGTCTTGCAGTAATCCTTAACACCATTTTTTTGCCCAATACACCCTAGGGTTATCCTAGGCGATACATGCCCTTGGTTATTGTTGGTTCAATAGTATGAACCATGAAGATATCTATTTACACTTACCATCTAAAATACAAGTGGTGTGCACATACAATACTGATCATAGTTGCATACACCCTTGCAAGCCCATCATCTTGGGATGTTCTATTAGGAGTTCAAGGCCTATTAGTCCCCCGTTTTCTCCACCTCAGGTGTTATAGCATGGTCTAGGAATAAAGCCTAATGGGCCCATCTAACCAAGGTTTCCCTAGGGCTTGTGTAAACCCATATTGTTGTAAGAAACCCAAGGTATGTTAGTTGATGCTTCATGCCTATTAAATCCCCTCATTGCATGATTTTGATGTAGGGCAAGTTTTGACTGCCTACTTGAGATATTTACTAACCCATGTTGCTATGATATACATTGGAATATAGCGTGTTTATCATATGCAACTTGGGTTACAAAGTATGCATGTATTTAGCAATTGAAAAGCCTTCTAGAATTAGGTGAAAACAAGGGATTGCTTGATTGGTCTACTTGTCATGGGCTTACACAGGATTATGAATACTTGAGAAGCCTAACAATAATGTGTCCACATATCCCCATTAGGGTTAGGAGATACATTTGCATTTACCAATACTCCCAAACGAAACCCTAAGTAGTACACCTATATAAATACCTCCACAAGAAACTTAAATATATTTTTCTTTGTTTTCTTGAGTAGAACCTTGGCTGCGACAAACACAAGCTAGTGATAGTCATGGATTCCAACAAGGTAATCCAAATATGAGCAAACCTGGATGACAATTGAGGTTAGTTATAGACACTTGCAAAACACAACATTATGGATGGTTCTAAATGGGTACTATTGTATGGATAGGTAACAACCCTACCTCCTACTCCTATTGTGGTGTTCCATGTTGGGATTCTTGATGTAACTTGCTCTTTGTAATTAATCATTGATTGTAACTTGCTCTTTGTAACTTACTCTCTTTGATTCTGAAAGATCGAGGCACCATTTCTTTGGCAAGTGTTATGATTATGATCGTTGTTGCATAAAAAAATAAATGTTTAGGGTTATTGTGTTATGCATTTTCTCATGTAATGCTCTATGTTAGCACATCTTGATGGGATGCCCTCTATTAAAAATCACAAAAGCCATGATATAAAGGTTGGGGCTTTGTAACTATTTGAAAAGGATTGCCTATGACAAACCAAAAATGGCCCATGACATTGCATTCTATTCACTACGATGAGCTATGACTATCATTCTTCAAGAAGTGGCATGGTTTGGGAGAGTTGTTACATATCATAATTTGTGCTTTGTTACTTCTAACTAGGAAGGAACTAGTCTAGCTACTGCAACAAGCCTGATTGTTCTAGCCTATTGATTTTATGAACTACAGCATCTTACCCTCAACTAAGTTAGGCCTCTACATGTTATCTCATGACTTCTGCATCTTGTAGTAATTCTTAAGCCCCTTTTTTTGTCCAATATACCCTAAGGTTATCCCTAGGTGACTTATTCTCCTAGTTATTGTTGGTTAAATAGTATGAACCATGAATATATCTATTTATGCTTACCATTTAAAATACAAGGGGTATGCATAAACAATATTGATCATAGTCTCATACAACCTTACAAGCCCATCGTCTTGGGATGTTCTATTGGGAGTTTAAGGGCTATTAACCCCCTAGTTCTATCCACCTCAAGTGTTATAGTATGGTCTAGGCATAAATCCTAATTGGACCATCTACCCAAGGTTTCCCTAGGGAATGCATAGACCCATATTGTTGTAAGAAACCCAAGGTATGTTAGCTGATGCTTCATGCCTATTAACTCCCCTCATTGCATGATTTTGACATAGAGCATATTCTATCTAGCTACCTAAGTTATTTACTGAGCCATGTTGCTATGATATACACTGAAATGTAGTGTGCTTATCATATGCAAATTGGGTTACAAAGAATGCATATATTTAGCAAAACTGAAAAGCCTTCTAGAATTAGGCAAAAACAAGGGATTGCTTGACTAGTCTACATGTCTTGGTTTTACACAAGATTATGATTACCTATTGAGGAGAATACCAGTAAAGTGTCCACATAGCCCTTTTAAGGTTACAAGATAGATTTGCATTTACCAATACTCCAAAAAAAAAAACCCTAAGTAGTACACATGTATAGATACCTCCCACTTGCCATGAGAAACTTTAATCTCTTTTACTTCTTTCTATTGAGAAGAAAGCTTGGCAACCATCTACTTGTTGAGATATTGAGCTCCACTTGTGATATGCCAGGGTGGCCATTGTGCATTTATGTCACTGACTTGTCAGTTTTGCAGATGCGGTTGGTACACCGCCCATGAATAATAGCTAGATGACAGCTATCCTTATCTACTCTAGTTCGTGGCTCAGTTAGTATGCCACCTTAGTTAGTTGAGTTTGGTTTGAGACCCATATATAGGGTTCTTCTATTTCTATGTACTAGAGCTTTTTTTTGGCTTACACAACTAAGAAGAGAAAAACCGTTTTCAGCCTCCACCTTTGTGTGTATTCCCCCATTGTGCAAGCAAAAAAGCTACAAGTGAGACTCCTTCCTTCTCTCCCACAATCTTGACATGGTATCAGAGTCTTGTTCGTGGTAAGGAGCTCAAGAAAGCAAACCAAGTTCACCGTGTTCTGGTAAGAGGAGCAGTGTTGCTTTCATTTTCTATTTTGGGAGCAGATCTCTGCAGGTAGCACAACCGGAAATTGCAAGAGTGCATTGTCTCAGGTTGAGACGCCCTTTGCGGTGAAGCAAGGGGGCAGTATATGCTGCGGGTGAGGCCTTTAGCCCTCGGTGACCCTATTTTTTTGATTTGAGGCCATTTCGGGGCCTGTTTTGGAGGCGGAAGTTTTCTGCACGCACTCAGTAAAAGGCCCTATTTTATGCTGTGAGACCACTGTTCTACAGGTCGGTGAAAAATTACTGTAGAAATTGCATCGTATGCCTGTGCACAGAGACATTGGGAGTTACAGAATCATCCTTGTTGCCTGTTGATGCAAAATTGTCACTAGGAAGTGACTGTGTGGTCAAATACCACTTTCGTCAGTTTTGCAGATTAGCCCTTGTGAGGCTGAAGTTGTGTTCTTTGCAGTGACAAAATTTTTTGCAGTGTTCTGTAATGGCGTCTGATTCTCTTTCACAGATTGTCACTAAAAAGCTTGACAAGAACAACTTCCAAGCATGGAAGTTTAGAATGACGAATTTCCTTATGGGAAAAGGATATTGGGAATTTGTTGCAGGAAATGAAGAAGAACCAGTTCTTCCTGATGTTCCCAATCAACAGCAAATGCAGGCATTTAAAGCATGGCATGAGAGAGCCAGGAAAGTTATGTACTGGCTGTCTATTAGCATTTCAGACTCTATGATTGTGCATATTCAAGATGCAAGTACGCCAAAGGAGGCATGGGATACTTTGTCAAAAATGTATAGCACAAATACGCAAGCCAGAAAAATGCAGCTCAAGCAAGATTTGCACAATGTGCAAAGAGAAAATATAAGCATCAATGACTACCACATGAAGGTGAAGAAGATTGCAGATGCACTTGCTTCCATTGGGTCACCAGTGGAAGATGATGATTTAGTTCCTGTGACCTTGAATGGTCTAGGAAAGCATTATGCACAGTTTCGAACATCCATTTCTATCCATGAAAGATTTCCTGATTTTGAGGAGTTGATTGCTCTTCTAATTTCTGAGGAGCAGAGAAATGGTGGTGCATCTTCTTCAGGAGGAACTTCAAAAGAAGCCGTCTTCTACTCAAATGGTGGAAGAGGTAGAGGCAGAGGTATAGGAGGCCGATCTGGAGGCCATGGTAGAAATCAGAATATACAGCAAACTCAAGAAAACCAGTCCTATGGAGGAGAACGTGGTAACTCTAGAGGCAGGGGGAGCCAAAGAGGTCGTGGTGGATGGCAAAGAGGCCAAAATGCAAACAGTAATGTTGAATGCTACTACTGTGGTAAAATGGGTCATATGGCTAAAGAATGCTATAAAAAGCAGAATGACATCATGAATGGAAAATTGCAACAAGGGAATTATGCATCTTCTAGTAGACAGGGTGATGACAAAAATGAGCATTTGTTTATGGTGAAGCACATGAACAATTCTGTGACAAGTGCAGAAGAAAGAAACGATGTATGGTATGTTGACTCAGGTGTATCAAACCACATGACAGGTCATGTAGAATGGATGGAGGATGCAAGGAAAATGGAAAAACCAGGATTTGTGGAGACTGGTGATGATACTGCACATCCTATTGTGCAGATTAAAAAAATTCCTTTGTCTATGCAGGATGGGAAAAAGAAATACCCATCCAATGTATTTCATGTCCCGAATATCACCAAGAATTTGGTTTCTGTTGGTCAAATGGTTGAGCAGGGCTTGCAGGTCAGATTTAATCCTCATGGATGCTTTGTTGAGGATATGAAAAATAAATGTCACTTGATAGCAAAAGGAAAGAAGAAGGGCAGAATGTTTACGTTGGATGCAGACATGTCTGAATTGAGTGCAGCAATGTTTACACATGGGACCGGTGTAGTTGTAGATATTGATATCTGGCATAAACGCATTGGTCATGTTAATGTACAGTGACTTAAATCAATGCAGGCCCAAAATATTGTTGCAGGATTGTCTAAATTCAAGGTTGCAGAAATGCATAAGGTATGTGAAGCCTGTCAATTTGGAAAACAGGCAAGGAAACCATAACCTAGACATTTTCAAGAGAGTAAGAAGCCATTGGAATTAATCCACTTTGATGTGTGGACTACTAAAGCTGCATCTCTTGGAGGCTGTCATTATTTGTCACTTTTATTAATGACTATAATAGAAAAGTTTGGGTGTATTTTATGAAAAAGAAAAGTGAAGTTTTTGGGCATTTCAAAACTCTTAAAGCTATGGTTGAAAAAGAAACAGGTCTACAAATAAAATGCCTAAGGTCAGATGGAGGGGGAGAGTACCTCTCAAATGAGTTTGCAAGGTTCCTGCAAGAGCATGGCATAAAGCAGCAATATTCATGCAGTCATACCCCACAACAAAATGGAATTGCAAAAATGAAAAACAGGCATATTGGAGAGGTATCTCGTGCCATGCTCAATGAAAAAGACTTGCCAGGGCTGAAACAGTTGCTACAGCAGTCTACATAATGAACATGACTCCCACTGCAGTAATACATGGGATGACTCCAGAGGAGAGGTATACTGGTAGAAAACCAGATATTTCTCATTTGAAGATTTTTGGTTGCATTGCCTATGTTCATGTGCCAGATGAGTTGAGATCCAAGTTGGATTCAAAAGCTGAGAAGCGCATCTTTATTGGTTACTCTCTGCAGCAGGCAGAAAGGGTATAGATGCTATAACCCTTCTACTCGTAAGTTTACAGTGAGCAGAGATGTTGTTTTTGATGAGATGAGTAGATGGTATAAACCAGTAAATGTGATTGATGATGTAGATGCACAAAATGGTAATGTTGCACAGAATTCACAGCAGCAGTCACAAAATATTAGTGGACCTGGAGTGTCCTCTAGTAGTGGTTCACATTCTTCGCCATGGACAGGTAGATTGAGATCAGGAGAATCTTCTCAAAGCAATGCAGATAGTGGTATGCAGGTATCACGAAAAGGAAAAGAGAAGATAGATCAGCCCATGTTTGATGTGAATGCAGGTCACTCTTATGTGGATGGTGAATCCAATGGCTCAGAACAGAGCATTGATGATGAGTTGGGTATTCCTTCTATTGTTACACCTGGAGTAAGGAAGACCAGGGACGTTTTGAGAGCACCTGGGAGTGAGCCTACTTTGAGCAGGTCTACCAGAGCTAGGTATCCTGTGGATAGGCTGAAATATGATGGATTTACAGCCATTCACTATGCATATATGGTCAAAGTGATACAGATACCAGAACCCACTTCTTTTGAGCAAGCCATGGGAAAAGAAAAATGGGAGAAAGCCATGGATGCAGAAATGGATACCTTGGAAGCAAATGCTATATGGGAATTGGTACCTTTGCCTAAAGGTAAGAATGCAATTGGTTGTAAGTGGGTTTATAAGGTGAAGCACAATGCAGATGGTTCTGTGAACAGATACAAGGCAAGATTAGTAGTCAAGGGGTATGCACAAACATATGGCATTGATTATGAAGAAACATTCAATCCGGTTGCAAGGATGGCAACTGTAAGAGCAGTCATTGCTATGGCTGCATCAAAGGAATGGTCTTTACATCAGATGGATGTAAAGAATGCCTTCTTGCATGGTGATTTGCAAGAAGAGGTATATATGGAGCAGCCACCAGGTTATGTGCATGCTGTTCATCTTGAGTTTGTTTGCAGGTTGAAGAAAGCCTTGTATGGCTTGAAGCAAGCACCTAGAGCATGGTCTGACAAGATAGGACAGTATCTTGTCACTATTGGCTTTCAGATTTCCAAGGAATATTTCTCACTTTATGTGAGAAAAACAGAGAAAGGTATTATGCTACTTGTCATTTATGTTGATGATTTGATTATGACAGGTGACAGTGATGAAGATATCCTTCATGTGAAAATGCTATTGAAGCAGAAGTTTGAGATGAAGGATTTGGGAGAGCTTCTTGGGCATTGAGGTGATTAGATCACCAAGTGGGATACGGCTCTTGCAGAGGCAGTATGGATTGGATATGCTGTCCAAATATGGGATGACAGGCTGTAAGCCTATTTCAGTTCCTTTGGAGCAGAATGTGAAGCTGAGAGCGTAGATGTAGGTGAGCTTTTGGAAGACCCTACTATGTACAGATGCATAGTAGGAAGTTTGATTTATATGACTAGTACCAGGCCAGATTTGAGCTATGCTGTTGGATTGGTAAGTCAGTTTATGCAGGCTCCAAGGAAACCGCATTTGGATGCGGCTAGACGCATACTCAGGTATGTGAAGTCCACATTGCAATATGGACTACTTTATGAGACTGGGGTTCAGATACAGTTGCATGGATACATTGATGCTGATTGGGCTGGTAGTATTTCTGATAGACGATCTACCAGTGGATATGTGTTCTCTTTTAGGAGTGCTGCAGTCACTTGGAGCAGCAAGAAACAGCCTACAGTTGCCTTGTCGAGCACAGAGGCTAAGTACAGGGGTGTAGGAATGGCTGCATGTGAGGTAGCTTGGTTACATAAGCTACTTTATGATATGCATCAGCCTCCTACAGATGGGCTAGTTGTCATTTATTGTGACAACATGAGTAGTATACACTTGGCAAATAACCCAGTCTATCATGCTAGAACAAAACACATTGAGGTGCATTATCACTATGTGTGGGAGAGGGTTTTACTAGGTCTTATTGATCTAGTTTATGCCAGCACGGAGGATCAGGTAGCTGACATATTCACGAAGGCATTGGGCACAGAGAAGCTGGGCACATTCAGAGATCTGCTTGGTGTGCAGGAATTGGGATTGAGCTCGAGGGGGAGTGTTGAGATATCGAGCTCCACTTGTGATATGCCAGGGTGACCATTGTGCATTTATGTCACCGACTTGTCAGTTGTTGCAGATGCGGTTGGTACACCGCCCATGAATAATAGCTAGATGTCAGCTATCCTTATCTACTCTAGTTCGTGGCTTAGTTAGTATGCCACCTTAGTTAGTTGAGTTTGGTTTGAGACCCATATATAGGGTTCTTCTATTTCTATGTACTAGAGTTTTTTTTTGGCTTACACAACTAAGAAGAGAAAAACCGTTTTCAGCCTCCACCTCTGTGTGTATTCCTGCATTGTGCAAGCAAGAAAGCTACAAGTGAGACTCCTTCCTTCTCTCCCACAATCTTGACACTACTAACAACATTTGCATGTGACAAACACAAGCTAGTGATAGTCATGCATTCCAACAAGGTAATCCATAATATGAGTGGACCTACATGACAACTAAGGTTGGTTATAGACACTAGCAAAATGCAACATTATGGCTAGTTCTAACCACATATTTTTGTATGGATGTTGGTAACATACCTGCCTTCTACTCCTATTGTGGTGTTCCACGTTGGAATTCTTGATATAATTTACTCCTTGTAATTAAACAATGATTGAAATATATGTTATCATGTTTGCTTGACTTTGAAAAGGTTGAGGTACAATTTCTTTGGCAAGGGTTATGACTATGACCTTTATTGCATAATGTTGAGAATCAGAGTTTGCAGCAGTAGAATGTGTGCATAAGAGGGAGAGGAGAGCTCAAAGTACAAGAATGAAATCTTGCTTACTAAGTTGCTTAGAGTACAACTTGGGTACACTCTCTCACAAATGATAGTGACCCATAGGCTATTTATATAGCCCTTTGCCAGCCAAGGTTAGGGTTTCCCCTACCCCTAGGGCTATTCACACTCATCTCCCCTTATACTCCCTTGCTTACAGTGGGTTTCTATGCCCATCTTCTAACACCCCCCCTCAATGCCAGGGTGGCATTGGATTACAAGACATGTAAGAGATCCCCCCCCCCCCCTCCCCCCCCTTTTTGGGATGCCTTTATAAATCAGGCTTACAAGGTTGTTTTAGGTAGATGATTTAAGTAGTAAAAACAGTCGATCTTCAGATGAATTAGAGACATAGTTGGCCACCAATTCTTTGGGTATTTCAGGAGTGTTGGGGCATTTACTAGTGACATGCCTTGTCTTCTTGCATTTGTTACATTTCATCTTCTCGGGATACTTCTTCCAGCAGTTGTTTACAAGATGTCATTTTTTCTTACAGAAAGAACATTTAGTGAGAACTGTATGAACCAATACTTGTTCACGGGAATTTGAAGTTGCCTGACTATTGCTGCTTTCTTTGTGGTTCCTCTTTTCTTCATCCAAATAGGATTGAATGGTACTTGCCAAAGTAGGATCTGGAATGTTGGTGAGAGTGGTTACAAGAGTAGGAAACACCTGTTTTACAGCTTTTAGGAGAATAGCAATAGCATCTTCTTCAAGTATCGGAGCTTGTACAGAAGCAAGCTGTGCCATAAGTCCCTTCATATGAGAAATGAATTTTCCCAAATCTTCTCCTGAATGATATTCCAAGCTAAAGAATTCAATTTTAAGGAAGATTTTAGTATTTTTGCCAGTGGCTCCATAGAGCTTTTCAAGCTCATCCCATTTTTCTTTAACAGTGTTTAGTTGATCAACATGATGAATCAGGGATTCATCTAAGTGTAGCATTATGATTGCTTGAGCACATTGGTCATCCTCTATATCAATCATATTTTCAGAGTTTACAACTCTACTGCCTTGAATAAGAGGCCAATACCCTCTCTCCATCATTTTGTATTTTATAAGTACCTGCCATGGATGAAAATCCTTACCATCAAACTTTCGAATTTGAGGACAGACATCAGCATATGTTGTGGTCATTGGGAAGGTCTTACCACTTGTTAGGACAAGGGCAGTGTCTAGTCCCTTACAAACCTTTCACTGAATGCGGAAGCAAATTAGACAAAGTGAAGTCAAAATTGCAATGAAGAGAAAGGCTGAAAATCATATAAGTGTAATATTTCAAAGTATGACTTTGGTGGTCCTTTCTTATGAGCAAGCTTCTTCCGTGGTTTAATAGTCTTTTTAGGTTTTAATGAAGTAAACCTAGACTGGACTTCAGGCTCCTCCTTGTGGTACGGCTTAGTGGATGAAGCTTGTGTTGGACACGGTTTGTCTATGATCTCAATGCTTGTTGCTGATGATTCCGAGGAGAGTATGATGACACTCATGCTATTGATTTCACTGACCAATGTACTTGAGACAATGTCACTTACGGTATGCAATACACTTCTTGTACATAATGGTCTACGTGTTCATTTTACACATAACCTTGCAACTATATATGAAGAGGAATAAAAAACTCACTGGGTTTTAGTGAATTCCCAGCAAGGTATTAACCTGATGATTTATGATTAGTGTTAAAAAAACACTATTGTCAAGCTTAGTGAAGTGCTTGAATGGAACCTGGTTGGAAGTCGGCTTCCCGATGCTTGGTGATGTCCGTTGAGCATGCCCAAGAGCTTTAGACTCTGGAATAGGATTCAGAGACTCTACTTTAGTGATTAGAATCACTATTAATGAAGCTCAGAGTGTAAAAATGCCAAAATGTCAAGCTTCCCAAAAAAACATAGTTAGGGTTTGGCTTGTAGCAGCTAGCAGAGGAAGAATTTCTTAGAGCCCTCTTAGCTGAGGATAGCCCACTTGGGGGGCTATCAAAGCCCTATGGTGGTGGCTGGGATTGCGCCTTCTACAACCCGTGTTTCAGCACGTGATATGCGCCTGTCAAGAACTGTGCCATTTTCGGAATCCACGCAATGCTGTCCTTCTGCGCATCTTATTTCACGGTCCGTGGTAACAGGCAGCTACGCCCTGAGATGAGGAAGAGTTCCTCAGAAGAAAGCAGAGGGAGATATGGCCTCCTTTGTCCTCCCCAAGTCCTCCAATGGAGGTAGGTTGCAGGGAGCTATGGAGGAAAGAAGGATAGGATGAAGAAAATGACAGCTCATGTGCACTTAGTGATGACTGATGTTGAGGGAAGCTGAGGAGATCAGAGATGGCTCTGATACCATGTTGAGAATCAGAGTTTGCAACAGTAGAATGTGTGCACAAGAGGGAGAGGAGAGCTCAAAGTACAAGAATGAAATCTTGCTTACCAAGTTGCTTAGAGTACAACTTGGGTACACTCTCTCACAAATGATAATGACCCATAGGCTATTTATATAGCCCTTTGCCAGCTAGGGTTAGGGTTTCCCCTACCCCTAGGGCTATTCACACTCATCTCCCCTTATACTGCCTTGCTTACAGTGGGTTTCTATGCCCATCTTCTAACACATAAAAGGGTTAATTTCCTTAAAAATGTTTAAATAATTACAAAAAATAATATTAATCAAGGTTAGTGACTTAATATGCTATAAAATTTCTTATGCAATGCTTCATGTTAACACATAATGATGAGATGGTGCTGTGGCAACCACTCCCTATATTTGATTATTATAGTAACTCAACTCTCATGACTTATAGTCAATAACTTGGCACCTGGATCTCTTATCATTTTGGGATATAGGAACCCTTTATCCCCCCTTCAGTCTTTATTTAGGGATTGCTTTGCTATATCAACTTGTATGAGTTTCACTAAACGATAATTGATATCAATATGATCAACATAATCGAGATTCAAAAAAACTACAAGTGTTGCAGGTGGATGCCACACTATGGGTAAAGCTCTATCATATCACCTTGTCCAATCCTAGCAATGTGATCAGCAAGCTGAAAGTCCTTATTAATACTCTTGATACAAGAAATATAGAGGATGAACAAAACCTAAATCTTTGGATGGAGATATCTAGTGGCATCATCAAGAATTTATTGTCCCATGAAAATATTACATTTCAAGAAGAGAACCTAGAACCAAAAAGGAGGGTTGAGGTGGCTACCCCTTCCCCCAACTTGGTAAAAAATAAAGCGCTTTCATTTTTGGAATACTTTGACACAGATATTGAATTCCTCAACACCACTTAGGAAACCCCCAAGTGGGTCAATGGCCAAGAGGAAGGTTCATACATGGATGCTTTCATCCCCCCCTCCCCATTTTCTTGAGATCTATCTTCAAGCACGTGCACACTAGGCATGGTATTATGGGATTTTTACCCTTACATCTCCAATTCTTATTGAATTGTGGCTGTTTTTGCTTGGGGAGGACGATACTGCTAAAGTAGAAAAAGAGTTCTCTACTCTTGCCCAAGAAGGGGTGTCATCTTTGTCATGTACTACCACACTTAATGGGTCACTTAGCATGTCTTCATTTGAGCATAACATATGTAGCTCTCCTTACGAGATCTGTGTATCTACCAAATCTATTAAGCCAAATGATAATAGCATGATGCCAAATTCTTATATAGCATGCTCAACTACTTATGTCCCTTTGTGAAATGTTGTTGTGACATTGCATCAACTCTATTTTCCAAGCAAAAACCTTTAGGGGTTCCATGATTTTATTCTTCAAATGGATTGTAGTTGAAGCCCATGACACAATTATGGAATCATTTGTATCTGCATACCTTAGAGATATGGTGGTGACTACAGTAAGGAGCTTGATGGTTAATATAAACACTCAAAACATTCTTAGCAATAAAAAATGGGATGCTCTATGTCATATTAAAAGGTTCTTCGGTTGCAACAAAGGTTCAAGTAACACAAACTCTACCAGCTCCCAATGTGGTTTGTAAATCTTGATGTGTATCCACAAGGCCATTTCCACCCCAATAATTTGGAAATTAGTCTATTATTGTTTCCGCACAGGCTTCTAGCAATTCACATAGTGTTGTAGGAAGTGTTAAGCATAAAGGTGTCCTCCTAGATGATTGCAATTCTATAGCTAAAATGCTTCTTTTTGAATCATCGCTATAGGTAGCAGATGTTCGGTTGCATGGAATAAGGAGAGTTTTATCACTTAGATTGTCCTCTTGGATGGTACACATCACTTTTTATAATGGTCTCTTAAGCCTAAGCTTTGCTACCAAGAATTCCTCTTTTTGATTGGATGGCCTTTGTCTCCTAATATCTTTGATAATATCAAAATAGGCTAGAGGTTCTTGCCTTCATGGAAGACCTCTTTATATAAGCCTACTGCCACCTTTACTAGCCATAACTGTAGTTTGTAACTGCCATCTTTATAATCCATCTTACTAATTTCCTAATTATTTATATGTCACAAAATTGATATGAATATTGTGGATGATCCTTGTTTATCTACTCTTATAAAAAAAGAACTAAATCACATCCCTTCTAGAAAATATAATATGTTCATGATGTGGTCTCTTCAATGATGGGTGAATTTATTTGCTTTGTGAACTTGTTTGGTCTTGATAAGCATCAATATATGAGTCTTATATCTCCAATGAATTTCAACTTATTTTGGATCCGTTCAAATATATGAGGCTAGTGAAAAATCCCTAAGGCACCTTACTGAAGATCTATACATTTTGAAAATTGATAAATCCCCAAATAACCCTTCATTCTTTTGCAAAAAACTTATTTCTTCCTTTGCAAAAGATAGATTCAGTGAGGAAGACTTTGAAGAATGTCAAACTTCCCCCACAAATATTATTGCAATGATATGGGGAAGGGGTATCATCTTTGTCATGTACTATCACACTTAATGGGCCACTTAGCATGTCTCTATTTGAGCATAACAAATGTAGCTCTCCTTATGGCATCTGTGTATCTTCCAAATCTATTAAGCCAAATGATAATAAGCATGATGCCAAATTCTTATATGACATGTTCAACTACTCAGGTCCCTATGTGAAATGTTGTTCATGAGGTTGCTATCAAACACTGATCAAAGTGTAGAAACAACACTATGCTATCGCTTGACCATGCCCTATGGTTTGTTATGCATAACATCAACTCTATTTTCCAAGCAAAAAACTTTAGGGGTTCCATGATTTTATTCTTCAAATGGATTGCAGCCGAAGCCCATGATGCAGTTATGGCATCATTGGTGTTTGCATACCTTAGAGATATGGTGGTCACTATAGCAAAGAACTTGATAGTTAATTGAAACACTCAAAACATGTTTGGCAACAAAAAAGGGGAATGTGTCAATCTTATTAAAATGTGCTTTGGCTACAATAAAGGTTCGAGTAACACAAACTCTAGCAGCTCCTGATGAGGTTTGTAAATCTTAGTGCATGGGAGTCACCATCCACACGGCCATTTCCACCCCAAAAATGGGAGTTGGTCTATTGCTATTTCTACACAGGCTTCCAGCAATTCACATTTTGTTGTGGGAAGTATTAAGTAGAAAGGTGTCCTCCTTACTGATTGCAATTCTATAGCTAAAATGCTTCTTTTTGAATGATCACTACAGGTAGTAGATGTTCGGTTGCATGGAATAAGGAGAGCTCTATCACTTAGATTATCCTCTAGGATGGTACACATCACTTTTTGTAAAGGACTCTTAGAAAAGCTCAAGCCAAAGCTTTGCTTTCAAGAATTTCTCTTTTTGATTGGACAACCCATCTCCCAATATCTTTGATAATATCAAAATAGGCTAGAGGTTCTTGCCTTCATTGAAGACCTCTTTATATAAGCATAATGCCACCTTTATTGGCATAACTGTAGTTTGTAACTGCCATCATTATAATCCATCTCACTACTTTTCTAATTTTTTACATGTCGACTCAATTGATATTAATATTGTGGATGATCCTCATTTATGTGCTCTTATAAAAAAGAAACTGAATCACATCCCCTTTAGAAAATATAATATGTTCATGATGCGGTCTCTTTGATGATGGATTGCTTTATTTGCTTCTTGAACCTGCTTGGTCTTGATAAGCATCAATATATGAGTCTTATATCTCCAATAAATTTCAACTTATTGTAACGAGCGGGATACATGGGAACTAGAGATTAGATACCTAGTCACACTGATTGGGGTATATAAGGTGTAAGAATCCTAGTTTAGGGCACCTAGTTATTATCAAGAATATACTCTTCACCTTCATCTTTAGCTTCTGTAACGTGTCCGCTTGTTTGCTTGTGAGACACGTCTTAGTAGCCCATCGGGAGGAGGGTCTAGAAGGTTCCGCTCGTAAGGAATGACACAAGGTTTGTGATCTAGGTCTTCCTGAGTCAGCCCCGAGCGGAAGTGTCAGGCCGTTCCCACTCGGGATCGACCTGAGGTTAGGGTTCCTTTCCTATCAACAAAGTCTCTAGGAAGAAGTTAGCGTCGAGCTCTAGATGTACCACTTTGCGTAGGAACAACAGAGTCGAAGCGGATTCATGATGCACTTGGTTCATGGAGAATGGGAAACGAGAGGGATGCGAAGCTCAACCTCTTTGCCATACGGCATAGTCCCATTCCTTTTCCCTAAAATAAATTAAACTGGGATTCTACATCTATTGACACTAGGTCTTCATAGTCTTATTATTTCATCTTTTGAGAAAAGTTCCCAGCTAACCGAGACCACCCTTCCATAGGACGGCGGACCTAAGTCACGTCCACCGCACTTTCCTCAGTTTGCTTTAGTTATCTAATTACCTACCACATTATGTTTTGACATGCAAAAGTAGCTTCCTTAATTAATCAAATTAATCACGGGTTCCTTCACGCAACTTAGGCATTGACACGAAAACAATGTCAAGAAAGTTCATTTTTCTCCAATATCTGCTCTTTATTTATCAAAATCTTGGAGTACATCCAATATCATGCTCGAAGGCTATCCCAGCAATCTACAGGATTGTTGCTCCAAGTTCCGCCCATTGACCAGTACACGGGCCTCGAGATCCCATCTCGAGTCACATCGGCCTCTTGTGCGGGATCCGGAGGCAAGGGATTACAGCCAGAGCCTCTCTTGGCACCCAAACATCCTTGCACTCCAAGCAGCACCCACGAAGAGACCTCTCACGGTGGGTTAGGTCCATATACCTGGCATAGCTAACAACCCCCTTGGATATATAGGGCCAGGCGTAGACAGTGGGAGGTAATTGTTCCTGCCTCTCCCTCCAGGCTTTCAACCTGAAGCATTAAGTTTTTTTCTTGAATTAGTTCCTTGAACAAAGAGATCAAATAATGTACCTAAGTGTACAATCACAAATACTTCGGAGGTCGTTTGTACGAACAACTGCTAAAGTGCGAGTCCTTTTTTTCCGGATGCTCCCAGCAATCTGATGTTGGGTCTTTTTCCCGGATGCTCCCAGCATCCGATCCTGGATCGTTCGTGACTTGGCGAGATCCCAATAATCTCAAACAAGATTACATAACCAAATGTTCTTGGTAAGTTAACTTATTTTGACTTGCCCTTTTCCCTTGGGTTTTATCTTATAGTATCTTAACCTAGCTCGGCAGTAGCTAGTCAGTCAAGGCAACGAACATGCCTTATTCGCAACCCAACCAAGGGTCTTTTAATCTTCTAATTCCAACCAAGCTCAGTTAACACACTAGGCAACACATGATTCTTCATTTAGACCTTCAAGATACAGTCTAGATGCATGCGGCCCTTCCATTTCTCTTAGTGCGGTTTTATGTAGGATTTTCCAATCAACCTTATCTATCACGCACATGGTGCGTTTAGTATAGTTGTACATCCTAAATGACCTTTTATCTCTCTTCATTCCTAGCAACAAGTATTTATTCCTAATGCACCGGATCACATGTGACTTGCGTATATGAAAGTCTAGGTTTTTGTCCAACAGTGCAAGTGTATCTCATGAACGGAAACTAACATTTCATGTGTTCCTTTTAAACATGATTGCGAAACATGAATTCCAAATGACTATTCATGCTGCACTGAATTGGTTAAAAAACCATCATTTTATGTGAAGTAAGGCGATAACCTCATCATTTTATGTGTGTAAAAGCTATCATGCATATAAACTTATGCAAATTCCAATCTCTCCCATTTCACGCATGCAACCTAGCGCTTAGAGTAACAAAAACCCTAACACTCGTTCTTGTTCCATGCACGTAGCTAACCCTTTCATCTCTTCCACGAGAAATAATACATAATTAGTTATAACACTTAAAGAACCTGGGTTTGATTCGTGTTCGTAGGGGCGTTGTGGGAGCTTTCGCTCAACCGCCAAGACCCACGGACCGCTTATTGCTTCAAGCATTTCAAACGAGCTCTAATGGCTATCTCTCACCTAGCAGACGTGCCATCGATCCTACGAGTGTAGTGAGCTTACCTTGATGCCAATGTGAGTAGCCTCCTCTCTTGCACACCTCGGTAGCTCCACGATTCTCAATGCTAGCTCAAGCATCCTCAAGCCTCCTCCATCTCCAAGCTCCATCCTCCATATCTGTGTGCGCAAGAGAAGAGAAGAGAAGAGAAGAGAAGAGAAGAGAAGAGAAGAGAAGAGAAGAAGAGAAAAGGAGATGGTGAAGAGCTTCACCCTCTTGATCCCTCACTCCCACACACTCACTCCCTCACACTCTCACACTCCCTCTCTCAAGAGCACACACAAGCAAGAAGGAGAGAAGAAGAGAAGAAGATGAAGACTCCTTTTGCCACACAGCAAAAGAATGAGCTTCTCATTCACTTTTGAACTTTATATACAAAACCCTAAATCCCTTTTGGGCAGTCATACCCTTTTTTACAAGGTCGGCCATTGGCCTAAGCCCATTTCTCATTTCTCACCATTCTAATTTATCCTATTCCCAACTAATGCATATAATTTTCACAAGAGCGAGCCTGGCGCTCTTTTACAAGGATTCGGAAGCGCTTCCACATTTAATGGTGTGCCTTTTACTCTTTTGCTGTCTCGGGGAGACACTGAGACTTTCTGAGGGACTTGCCCGAGCATTTAAATTTTTTCAGGGTCTGGCTACCGGTTAAGGCACATTTTCCTTCTTTTATCATGTGCCTTTTTTTTGCTATTTCATTTTTTCCATTTTCCTGCTCCTCTGCTCCATTTTCTTGCTCCTCTGTGCTGCGGTAAACACGGTAAACATTACCCCCTCCTAGCCAAGTGCCAGCCCCATGGCACTACGGTGGGAAGTAGTGGCTAGTTGGGTTTGCTGCTAGGCAAAACTGGTAGGCAGATGACACTAATTCAAAGGTGATTGTGTGAATGAGAGGTGATGGAGTTTAATGACGATGACCAGGAGAGATTCCGGCGTGCTTTAGGCGTCATGAAGATGCTCGGCATTTCTCACGCAGTTGTGGCTTCCATTCTGCGATGGGCTAATAGGGGTTCCAGTTGGCTGGTGGAAAATATGTAGTCAATCGTCCCTTGAGTATCAGAAACACTTGATCAATAAGAAATTCCTTAGGAGGATGGTATTGGAGGGATTTATCCTAGAGGGATCCCATTTGTGCCAAAGGAGGTGCGGTGCAAGTGGCTTAGGGTGACAGGTCAAGTGCTACCTCCCTAGGTATATCTTGCCCTTGATGTGCCCTAAGGGTGAAGTGGGGGAGCAAAAGGGGCTAGGGGGTTAGGAGCGGAGCCGACCGACCGAACCCACTAGGCACACCTAACTTGAGAACCCCTAGGTGCAGTGATAGTGCTTATGTGGTGATTGAGTGCTTCTACAAGTGAGTGCTTCTACAAGTGAGTGCTTGTGTTGTCATGCTTTTTGCTTTGCCTTTCTTTCTTAGCTTTTCTCTTTTTGTACGTTCTTTGCTTTTCTTTTCTTTCCTTTTCTTCTCCTTTTTTTTTTGGTTGTTAATAAGGGAAGAAGTTACAGAGGGGGATATGGCTACTATTGCTCACTCTGATCATGTTGGGAAGGAGGTTGGGGTTTGCGGGATCTATTAAGGAAGGGTCGGCTTTGCAGATACCTACGTAGATCGAGGCGGGTTTGGAGTGTGGTGGTGGAGAGGAAGGGATGACTACAAGTCAAAAATCGGCTTTTGCTCATATCCTCTAAAAGGGCTAGGTAAAACGAGGGTAGAAGCGTGGCTCACATCATGAGACCGGGCCATGGCACAGCTATTAATCATGATAGGATCGAAGAAGAGAGGGGGTAAGTTGTGCTCTTGCGGAGTGGGATCTATCCTAAGGAGAATTCTAAGTAGGCAAAGGTAATTACAAGTGGTGATAAATGCTGGGTCAAGGCAAGAGGAGAATGTGTCTAGGAAGTGTACAATGGCATTACATAGATCGCTAGGGGTGAAGGTAAGAGCATCCTCGTAATTTGTACAATTAGGGTTGTAGATGACTGGGAAATCATACCTTCCATGGGCACTTGGGTCAAAATCGACTCCAATCCTCCGAGGGTACGGCATGTGAGTGGGATCATTACTCTCGGAGGGAAATGCGTTGCAAAAGGTCATCCAAGTGTCCATATTCATCATACCTTGTTCTGCAAGTATTCACTGTCTACATTGCTTCATGTAGTCGGATGCTGCTCTCTCTCCAGCAACCACCTATCTCTTAGCCTTCCAGTGACACCTATGACTCCGTCCACCACTTTAATGGGTAAAACTCTTCTTAAGTTCATGGGGAAGCTGAAAGCAAAGTCATAGGGTTGTCTATTCAGCTCTTGCTGCTCCCAGGCGGTGATGTCTGCTTGGAAGTGCGTAGGGCACTCTTCTAGGGTGGGCGGAATTGGCATTGCGGCCACTATCACTGGCCGAGCCCTCTGTCTAGCTCTGACCTCTTCAATACGCGTCCTCTGCCTTTCTTCTTGAGCGGCTGCTCTCTCTGCAGATGGGTCAGTGGTGGGCGGCTGGTCTTTTGGTGGTGGCGAAGGGGGTGGATGGACCAACTCCTCCTCTTGAGGCCCCATTTCAAAATTGAAGTCGGTCTCATCTCCCTCTTGCCGTTGCTCTTGCTGCACTGCCTCTGCTGTGAAGCCCAATGAGTCTATCAACTGGGGAGATAGCCCTGCCTCTAGTAGTGAATTACATTGTTCTTCTAGGCTTGGGCTGGCTCTTGTCATTCGAACCGGCAGCTATAGTCTTGCTTTTAGTGCTTTGCATGCCATGCCTAGTTTATTGTAGGCTGTTTCCACGGTCTCGTTGTCTTCTGGTACTGTTACATCTAGTTGGGTGGTCATGAAAGCATGTTGTTGAGCATTGAAGCTCATGAAGACAGCACCTACCCTGTTTTCCGCCATCAGTTTATCTTTCTCCAGCTATCCTAGGCATTGAGTGAGAGTCTTCACCCACCTTTCATTGTGAGCGGCCCACTCCTCGGCCCTCTTTCTTGTATCCTCTAGACTCTCACCTTGCCTTTGAGCTAGCACTGTCAGTCGTCGCTGCTCTTGGTCTTGCATGTCCTTCTTCAGCTATACCTGTTTCTCTTGCTCCGCACTCAGCTCCTGTTTTAACTTTTCTATCTCTTGCTCATACCTACGAGCTCTCTCTTCTCGTACCACCTCTAGGTCATTCGCAGCCTTATGGATCTTCTCCCCCTGGGCCTGCAAATCCTCACAAAATCCTATAAGTTCTGTCTTAAAGATGCCATGACCTTGGCGTCTTCACTAGCCTTGGTCTCATGCTCGGCTTCCGCATCCTCCTTTTCTTGGAGCTGCCCTTTCAGCTCATGTAGTTCTCTCTGAGCTTCGGCTAGCTGCCTCGTTGTTTCCAGCTGGAAGGTAGCTCTAGCCTCTTTCTCACCTTCCACCTCAGCCGCTGCTTTCTTCACTTCCTTCACCTTTTCTTGCTGAGCTAGCAGCAGCTTCACGTATTCATCATATTCTTGTGCTGGCATGCCTGTTGTGGGGATGGAGGTGGTGGAAGTTTCTGTTTTTTGTCTCTTTGGGTCCCTTTGTGACTTTGCATCAGTAGATATAGGTCTCTTAGTTTCGGGTGCAGAGGGCGTGACCTCTCCTCCTCCTTGGCCCATCTACTTGTCAACCAAAAACTGCACCCACTCCAAGTCATTTTTGAAATCGACCTTGAGAGTGGAGCCTTGGGTGGCGGTGGTAGTGGGCATTGTCGTGATGAGAGTGGCTGGTGTGTTAGGTACAAAGAGAGGGGGAATTGGCGCCATTGGTTCTTTGCCTTTTCCTTTTGTTGGGGGCGGGGGTGTGATTTCTAGCACATTGGTACTGGGACCAGGTGCTTCTGTTCTGCGTGGGCTCTTTGCGCCCTCCTCATCTCTTTTGTGCTGCTCCTCAATGGAGCGATGGGTGGCCAACACTGTTTCTTCCTCTTCCTTTATTCTCAACTCCTCTTCAGTCTTATGTCTCTCCTCCTCCGCCCTCTTTGATTCCATCTCAGCTAATCTTGCCTCCTCCTGCTCCTTCTTTTTTCTCTCCTCCTCATCCTTGAGCGACTCCCTCCGAGCCCTCTCTAGATCTTCTTTTTCTTTTTTCTTGCACTCTTCTTCCCTCTTTCCATGCAGGGCTCTCATTCTTTGTTCTGTGTGCCTCTGTGGGCTGCCCTGGGACTCTCCCTCTTCGTCTTCATCAGTCTCTGTTTCATCTGAAGACCTGTGTTGTTCTTCTGTGTGAGGTGGCGGTTGTGACGGTGACTCGTCACTTCCTTCCTCATCTCCCTTCTTATCTTCTTCTTCTCGTCCTTGACCTAGTGCTTCTCGGATTATGGCGGTAAGGACGCCTCCAAACCCTATGGTTGAGGCCTTGGAGGACGATGCCTTGCGTTTTGATCTGGACGATGGGGATTCTCCTCCAACGGCTCTTCCTCCCGTTGCTAGAGCTTTAGCTGAAGCCTCTATGGTTCTCCTCACAAACCCATTCAGGTTTACCTCGTCCAGTGATTGTGCCACAATGCTGTCGAGCAGAGGCACGTTGATCCGGCTCATTATGGTATTGTACCTTTGGCTCGAGAACAAAGTGTGCACCATTTTTGCTTGCAGCTGGATATCTGGGTTTGGGATGTCTGTCAAGCTAATCCCATCGTTGGTATGGACCTTCACCTTGTCCATTCCCAACATGAGGTTGACGTCCCTCTTCGGCTTTCTTTCCACTTTATTTGGTAGCCCCAGTGCCCTCTCCACTAATTCCGGGGTCAGCTCAATCTGTACTTGTCGGGTGGCTTCATTCTCGTGCACCGCGATGGTGCCTCTGTGTCTGCTAAAGGTGCGCAAAAAGTTGGCGCACTGGGTGTAGTCAACCTCTTGCCCACTGCTTCTAGGTATTTCTGCAGATGGCACTGGTCTATAATCTGGCGCACTGCCGGCTCTTGGATGGCCACATCTTCAAGGTTGAAGATGTGACGGAACTTCAACTGGCTAAAGGCTCTAGTCTCCACTGTGAGCCCGCTTGCTCCTCGTCCGAGAAGGGGAGCTTCCCAGCCTTGTCCTGGCTTGCCACGATAGATGCCTGCAAGTTCAGCCATTTCCACTATTAGTGCTTTTTGACAAGTAATTTGCTAAAAGAAGAAAAGTGTAGCAGATTTTATTGATCTGAAATATTTTGAGTATAGCCTTAACTTTTCTTTTCATACTTTTACCATTACATTTTACCATTGCATTTCAACTTTTATTGACATTTCATACTTGGTTCACTTTTTAAATTCCACCTTACCCCCTCCCCCTTTGGAACCAGAAGAATGCGTCCCAGGATTGGAGCTTGAGAGGACAAGGGCATTCAACATAAAGAGCGTCGGTCTATTTGCGCAGGAGCCAAGCATAGAAGTTGGGGTTGTACTCTAGCTGAGCTTCACGGTCTAATTCGAATGGACGGATACCCACATGCGTGATGTATGTCAGAACATTGGTTAGGAGATCGCCAGAATCGACACGACTAGCAATGTGGAGTTCTTCCTCTGTTAAGAGGCGGTCAAGGTAGGGATGCCCCTTGATGTGCTCTTCCATGAGTCGGCCACGAAGAGTGCTTAATACTCGATACGAGGTTGGCCCAATGTAAGTGGGATCGTACTCTGATGTTTTGATTGCGCGGTGCTGCTCAGTGTTGGTCATTATGCGGCACCTCTCAACTTTCCATTGCAGCCTAAGAGTGTACCAATGCTTCAAAAATGTGGAGTCAGTATTAGCGAGCTTGGATAACTCTATGATTTCCTGATCAGTGATAGTAGAAGTGGTTCGCTGATTGTAGGATGTGATGAGACGTTGTTTAATGGCTTGCTCTTTGGAGATCTCGCTGTTGAGCAACTCAGCAGAGCAGAGCAAGAAGCTTTTGCAAATGCGAATTCAAAGGTCTCCCAAGAGCAAGGCATATTGCGCACTTCCGTTGCAAAGGGTTCTTCCAATAGACCTAAGTCCAAGCGGTCATAGCTGAGGACTAGCAACACAAAGGTGGCACCGAGTCGTTTAATGCATTCCACGACGTCATCCCGGGTGTCCTCAGCAAGGTCAACGGCTAGCACTAGAAAGGATTTTCATTCTAGGAGGGCGTAAGGCCGACAGGTGGTTGAGGTTTGACATAACAAGAACTTTTGACAACAAAGATGGGCAGTTGGGAGGGTTCGTGAGTTTGTGGTTGGGCCGTTTGGATGTTGAGTGGATTGGGAGTAGCCATGATGGACGGGCTACTGCATTCAGGTTGGAGTTGGGGAGGTGGATTGACTTTGGCGAGTGATGACTCTTGTGACAGAGCTTGCGGTTTGGGCCGGTAGACTTGTGGGACTCCCTTAGATCTAGGCGTGGATGAGGCGGATGGTTGTGGTTCACGAGAGCACTGTGGCTTGTGGGTTTGAGGGTTTATGGGACGCGGTTTGATCAAGCTTGAGGGCGGTGTATGAATGGTGCCTTTGGGCGTGTGGGCCTTAGGAATCCACAGCCAGGTATTTCCCTCGTAGTAGCCTTGTGCACGTAAGAGGGCTTTGGGGACCCATTGTTGCTTGATCATGCGGCGCTTTCTGTTACTGCGTCTTGGCCTCCTAGGGTTAGAGTTTTTGGTCCTACAAGGATAGGAGTGTCGATTCCTAGGCAGCGGTTGCAGTTGTTTGGGCTTTCATTGAAATCTAGGCTGTTGAGCCTGATGTTTTGCTATTGTGGGTTGTGATTCCTGAATTCTGGAAGGTGGCTGCCGCGCACTACCCCCCTCCATAGATTTGGTCATGGAGAGTTCAATCGGTGGCTTTGCAAACGGTGGTGAAGTCGTGCAGCCCTTGTTGCTGAAAGCTGTGACAATGCGAATGTTGCCTATTGCGAGGTGGATGCGCTGCGACTCATAATCAACAGTGCAGTGAGTCTGCTTTTTGAAAGTTCGCCCCATCAGTGACTCCGTGCTTGGATCTTTAGCATTTGGTAACACGTAAAAAACCATTGCGACAGTCTCAAACTCGATAGAAACGACTACTTTGCACTTGCCGAGGAGTGCGTAGGAATGGGTCCCATATGGGCTCAATTTAGCATTCGTGGGCTGAAGTGGTGGGCTGCCAAGTTTGGTCCAATGATCGTGAGTTAGGACATTGCAGTCTGCTCCCTCATTGATCAGAGCATTGAAAGCACAGGTTTGTTTTGCAGTGACCGTTATATGGAGGTATGCGGGCTCTACGGCTTCCTCATCCTCATCATCAATCTCCATGATTGTGGCCACTTGTACTTTGATAGGCGGTTCTAACATCGGGGGCTCATGCAAAGGATGGGTGGGAGGGTAGTAATTCTTGACACGACTGCCATTGAAGAAGCCTATTCCCTCACCATATAAGGTTTCGAGTTTGACATTGCCTATGTGGCTGATCGCATGAACCTTGAAGGGTCCAAGGCCTCGAAATTTCATTTTCTGTTTATGTCCCTTAACGGAGTAGAGGCGCACTAAGTCGCCCTGTTCAAAGTCGTGTTGCTTGACATGCTTGTCAAACCAACTCTTGCGATGGGCCTTCTCACATACACTACAATAGAAACGAGGCATAGACGCGCAAAGTCGGGCGTGTCTATCACAACATCTATAAGTGCGTGTAAATAGACGTGAATTTTGCATCTGTATATCCGTGCAAATAGACGCTAATATAGATGCGCCAACAGATGCACAATTATTTAACCACCTAAAATTAGCAATTCACATAATTAAAAACCAAAGTTAATAATTATTTAACCACCTGAAATTGATTCTTGAGCATGCACATGTGCGCATGATAAAAACCATAGAATTAAGAATACACATTGAATCATTGAATTAAAAAAATAGAGTTAATAATTACTTTTTCATTGCTCTCTAATGAATGGCAGTTCCTCCAGTTGACAAGCTTGATATAAGTAATTAGCGGCAAGCGACAGAAACCTTACAATTAGTAGTAAGCATTGCAATATGTATCTCGTAATTTCTCTACGTACTTGAAGATGATAAAAGATACTTCATTTTTATTATGGAAAATTCAATTTAGCTTTAAAATTGACTATTGATTCTTGAGTATGCACGTGTGCGGATGATAAAAACCATAGAATTAGGAATACACATTGAATCAATAAGCAAATTAAGTATGTTACAGTGAATGATCCATCTCATCTTCAATGAGATCAGCCCTTGCTAAACTATCTACTTCTAGGTCTATGTTACCAAGAGGTAACGAAACAAATAAGTCTATCCCACTATCAGATGTGTTGCTATATTGCTCAATAACTTCATCAATATCATCGACAATCACATTATTGTCTTCTTCTGCATTTCCTTGAACATCCTTGCGAGGTTCATCTTGTACTATATCACGCATATCATCCATTATGGTGTCATCATGCACATCATCATTAATTGTTGGATTGCCATCTGCTATCTCCATGTCAGTAATATTACCATATATTGGTTTTGAACGATTAGATATAGGGATGACATACTACCATCGGTTATTGTTTACCATTGGATGATACACAACCTGTATTTGAAAAACAAAAGCAAAAAACTTAAGTACTTATTATATTGTGTATATGTATCACATGTATACATGTAAAAAAATTAGCCTTTGCATATATACCTGCTCGCATTGTTGAGGTAGTACTAATGTGTCATTCTTGTTTTGGTAAAATTTTATAGAGTCAATGATTACAAAACCACTTGGATGACGTCTGATTGTGCAATGCTCACCATTTGTTACCACTTCTTTAAACCACTTCACATCCAGTACATATATAAAGAATCATCTGAAGTCAATCTTCAGAATATCTTGGATCAAGCCACAATAACCTTCCATGGTACCATTGGCATCCTCGAAGTGAGCAAGGACACCACAATCTTGGGTATTTCTCTTTTCATCTATACGTTGAGTTCGAAGATGTTTACCCTCACACCAAAGTGCATTGAATAATGTGCACTAGTAGTAAAAGATAAAAGATCAAACATGTCAATTATTTATATAAAATAAAACTTATAGAAATAAATTAATTGATAGTATGTCTCACCTTTGATAAGCAACCTCGTGCATATTCCCATTCTTCTTGAGATATATTAATTTCCTCCTCTTTTTCCATTCTCTCCATTTCCTCATGTAACCAATCTATATCAATATGACGTGGGAGCGCATTTAGATGATTTGGAAATGAGACATTACGTCCATATCTAGTGCGAAATTCTTGTCTTTCACTTTTTCTTCTTGCCCTTGCTTCATTATATAGTGTCACCCATTTGTTCATTGCATCACTATTGAGCACACAAAAACTATTTAACTTACGAAGTTCTTCTTTTGTTAGCACTTTACTCATTCCTTTTCCTTGAGGTACTATAGAGGTCATCCTCAAGTCTTCATCATCTTTCCATAGTCGTGGTTGAGAGGGATCCACTTCAGCAATATATTCAGAGATATAAACAACGGATGATTGCACTAACCAACCCTCAGCCATGCTTCCCTCAGGCCGTGCTTTTTGCCTCACAAAATCTTTCAAGGTTTTCATGAAGCGCTCAAGAAAAAACATCCACCTTACATGAACTACCCCACAACGTGCGATCTCATCAATCAAATGTACGAGTTGTCAAGATTGTGGGAGAGAAGGAAGGAGTCTCGCTTGAAGCTTTCTTGCTTGCACAATGGGGGAATACACACAAGGGTGGAGGCTGAAAACAGTTTTCCTCTTCTTAGTTGTGTAAGCCAAAAGAACTCAAGTACAAAGAAATAGAAGAACCCTAGATATGGGTCTCAAACCAAACTCAACTAACTAAGGTGGCATACTAACTGAGCCACGAACTAGAGTAGATAAGGATAGCTATCATGTAGCTATTATTCAGGGGCGGTGTACCAAACGCATCTGCAACTGACAAGTCGGTGACATAAATACATAACGGTCACCCTGGCGTATCACGAGTGGAGCTCGATATCTCAACACTCCCCCTCGAGCTCAATCCCAATTCCTGCACACCAAGCAGGTCTCTGAACTTGTGCAGCTTCTCTGCGCCCAATGCCTTCGTGAATATGTCAGCTACCTGATCCTCTGTGCTGACATAAACTACATCAATAAGACCTAGTAAAACCCTCTCTCGCACATAGTGATAATGCACCTCAATGTGCTTTGTTCTAGCATGATAGACTGGGTTATTTGCCAAGTGTATACTACTCATGTTGTCACAATAAATAACAACTGGCCCATCTGTAGACTGATGCATATCATAAAGTAGCTTATGCAACCAAGCTACCTCACATGCAGCCATTGCTGCACCCCTGTACTCAGCCTCTGTGCTCGACAAGGCAACTGTAGGCTGTTTCTTGCTGCTCCAAGTGACTGCAGCACTCCCAAAAGAGAACACATATCCACTGGTAGATTGTCTATCAGAAATACTACCAGCCCAATCAGCATCAGTGTATCCATGCAACTGTATCTGAACCCCAGTCTCATAAAATAGTCCATACTGCAATGTGGACTTCACATACCTGAGTATGCGTCTAGCCGCATCCAAATGTGGTTTCCTTGGAGCCTGCATAAACTGACTTACCAATCCAACAGCATAGCTCAAATCTGGCCTGGTGATAGTCATATAAATCAAACTTCCTACTATGCGTCTGTACACAGTAGGGTCTTTCAGAAGCTCACCTGCATCTGTGCTCAGCTTCACATTCTGCTCCAAAGGAACTGAAATAGGCTTACAGCGTGTCATCCCATATTTGGACAGCATGTCCAATCCATATTGCCTCTGCAAGAGCTGTATCCCACTTGGTGATCTAATCACCTCAATGCCCAAGAAATAACGCAGCTCTCCCAAATCCTTCATCTCAAACTTCTGCTTCAATAGCATTTTCACATGAAGGATATCTTCATCACTGTCACCTGTCATAATCAAATCATCAACATAAATGACAAGTAGCATAATACCTTTCTCTGTTTTTCTCACATAAAGTGAGAAATCTGCCTTGGAAATCTGAAAGCCAATAGTGACAAGATACTGTCCTATCTTGTCAGACCATGCTCTAGGTGCTTGCTTCAAGCCATACAAAGCTTTCTTCAACCTGCAAACAAACTCAGGATGAACAGCATGCACATAACCTGGTGGCTGCTCCATATAGACCTCTTCTTGCAAATCACCATGCAAGAAGGCATTCTTTACATCCATCTGATGTAAAGACCATCCCTTTGATGCAGTCATAGCAATGACTGCTCTTACGGTTGCCATCCTTGCAACCGGACTGAATGTTTCTTCATAGTTAATGCCATATGTTTGTGCATACCCCTTGACTACTAATCTTGCCTTGTATCTGTTCACAGAACCATCAGCATTGTGCTTCACCTTATAAACCCACTTACAGCCAATTGCATTCTTACCTTTAGGCAAAGGTACCAATTCCCATGTAGCGTTTGCTTCCAAGGCATCCATTTCTTCATCCATGGCTTTCTCCCATTTTTCTTTTCCCATGGCTTGCTCAAAAGAAGTGGGTTCTGGTTCCTGTATCACCTTGACCATATATGCATAGTGAATGGCTGTAAATCCATCATATTTCGGCCTATCCACAGGATACCTAACTCTGGTAGACCTGCGCAAAGTGGGTTCACTCCCAGGTGCTCTCAAAACATCCCTAGTCTTCCTTACTCCAGGTGTAACAATAGAAGGAATACCCAATTCATCATCAATGCTCTGTTCTGAGCCACTGGATTCACCATCCACATAAGAGTGACCTGCATTCACATCAAACATGGGCTGATCAACCTTCTCTTTTCCTTTTCGTGATACCTGCATACCACTATCTGCATTACTTTGAGAAGATTCTCCTGATCTCAATCTGCCTGTCCATGGCGAAGAATGTGAACCACTGCTAGAGGATGCTCCAGGTCCACTAATATTTTGTGACTGCTGCTGTGAATTCTGTGCAGCATTACCATTTTGTGCATCTACATCATCAATCACATTTACTGGTTTATACCAGCTACTCATCTCATCAAAAACAACATCTCTGCTCACTGTAAACTTACGAGTAGAAGGGTTATAGCATCTATACCCTTTTTGCTGCAGAGAGTAACCAATAAAGATGCACTTCTCAGCTTTTGGATCCAACTTGGATCTCAGCTCATCTGGCACATGTACATAGGCAATGCAACCAAAAATTTTTAAATGAGAAATATCTGGTTTCCTACCAGTATACCTCTCCTCTGGAGTCATTCCATGTATTGCTACAGTGGGAGTCCTGTTCATTATGTAGACTGCTGTAGCAACTGCTTCAGCCCAATAAAAATCTGGCAAGTCTTTTTCATTGAGCATGGCACGAGATACCTCTCCAATATGCCTGTTTTTCCTTTCTACAATTCCATTTTGTTGTGGGGTATGACTGCATGAATATTGCTGCTTTATGCCATGCTCCTGCAAGAACTTTGCAAACTCATTTGAGAGGTACTCTCCCCCTCCATCTGACCTTAGGCATTTTATTTGCAGACCTGTTTCTTTTTCAGCCATAGCTTTAAGGGTTTTGAAATGCCCAAAAACTTCACTTTTCTTTTTCATAAAATACACCCAAACTTTTCTGCTATAGTCATCAATAAAAGTGACAAAATAATGACAGCCTCCAAGAGATGCAGCTTTAGTAGTCCACACATCAGAGTGGATTAGTTCCAATGGCTTCTCACTCTCTTGAACATGTCTAGGAAATGGTTTCCTTGCCTGTTTTCCAAACTGACAGGCTTCACATACCTTATGCATTTCTGCAACCTTGAATTTTGGCAATCCTGCAACAATATTTTGGGCCTGCATTGATTTAAGTCGCTGTACATTAACATGACCAATGCGTTTATGCCATATATCAATATCTGCAACTACACCGGTCCCATGTGCAAACATTGCTGCACTCAATTCAGATATGTCTGCATCCAACGTAAACATTCTGCCCTTCTTCTTTCCTTTTGCTATCAAGCGACCTTTATTTTTCATATCCTCAACAAAGCATCCATGAGGATTAAATCTGACCTGCAAGCCCTGCTCAACCATTTGACCGACAGAAACCAGATTCTTGGTGATATTCGGGACATGAAATACATCGGATAGGTATTTCTTTTTCCCATCCTGCATAGACAAAGGAAATTTTCCAATCTGCACAATAGGATGTGCAGTATCATCACCAGTCTCCACAAATCCTGGTTTTTCCATTTTCCTTGCATCCTCCATCCATTCTGCATGACCTGTCATGTGGTTTGATGCACCTGAGTCAACATACCATACATCGTTGCTTTCTTCTGCACTTGTCACAGAATTGTTCATATGCTGTACCATAAACAGATGCTCATTTCTGTCATCACCCTGTCTACTAGAGGATACATAATTTCCTTGTTGCAGTTTTCCATTCATGATGTCATTCTGCTTTTTATAGCAGTCTTTAGCCATATGACCCATTTTACCACAATAGTAGCATTCAACATTACTGTTTGCATTTTGGCCTCTTTGCCATCCACCACGACCTCTTTGGCTCCCCCTGCCTCTAGAGTTACCACGTCCTCCTCCATAGGACTGGTTTTCTTGAGTTTGCTGCATATTCTGATTTCTGCCACAGCCTCCAAATCGGCCTCCTCTACCTCTGCCTCTACCTCTTCCAGCATTTGAGTAGAAGACAGCTTCTTTTGAAGTTCCTCCTGAAGAAGATGCACCACCATTTCTTTGCTCCTCAGAAATTAGAAGAGCAATCAGCTCCTCAAAATCAGGAAATCTTTCACGAACTGAAATGGATGTCCGAAATTGTGCATAATCCTTTCCTAGACCATTCAAGGTCACAGAAACTAAATCATCATCTTCCACTGGCGACCCGATGGAAGCAAGTGCATCTGCAATCTTCTTCACTTTCATGTGGTAGTCATTGATGCTCATATTTTCTCTTTGCACATTATGCAACTCTTGCTTGAGCTGCATTTTCCTGGCTTGCGTATTTGTGCTATACATTTTTGACAAAGTATCCCATGCCTCCTTTGGCGTACTTGCATCCTGAATATGCACAATCATAGAGTCTGAAATGCTGATAGACAGCCAGTACATAACTTTCCTGGCTCTCTCATGCCATGTTTTAAATGCCTGCATTTGCTGTTGATTGGGAACATCAGGAAGAACTGGTTCTTCTTCATTTCCTGCAACAAATTCCCAATATCCTTTTCCCATAAGGAAATTCGTCATTCTAAACTTCCATGCTTGGAAGTTGTTCTTGTCAAGCTTTTCAGTGACAATCTGTGAAAGAGAATCAGATGCCATTACAGAACACTGCAAAAAATTCTGTCACTGCAAAAAACACAGCTTCACCCTCACAAGGGAAAATCTGCAAAACTGGCGAAAGTGGTATTTGACCACACAGTCACTTCCTAGTGACGATTTTGCATCAACAGGCAACAGGGATGATTCTGTAACTCCCAATGTCTCTGCACACAAGCATACGATGCAATCTCTGTTGTAACTTTTCACCGACCTGTAGAACAGTGGTCGCACAGCATAAAACATGGCCTTTTCCTGAGTGCGTGCAGAAAACTTCCGCCTTCAAAACAGGCCCCGAAATGGCCTCAAATCAAAAAAACAGGGTCGCCAAGAGTTAAAGCTCTTTCCCGCAGCATATACTACCCTCTTGCTTCACCGCGAAGGGCGTCTCAACCTGAGACAATGCACTCCTGCACTTTTCGGCTGTGCTACCTGCAGAGATCTGCTCCCAAAACAGAAAATGAAAGCAACACTGCTCCTCTTACCAGACCACCGCGAGCTTGGCTTGCTTTCTTGAGCTCCTTACCATGAACAAGGCTCTGATACCATGTCAAGATTGTGGGAGAGAAGGAAGGAGTCTCACTTGAAGCTTTCTTGTTTGCACAATGGGGGAATACACACAAGGGTGGAGGCTGAAAACAGTTTTCCTCTTCTTAGTTGTGTAAGCCAAAAGAACTCTCTTACAAAGAAATAGAAGAACCCTATATATGGGTCTCAAACCAAACTCAACTAACTAAGGTGGCATACTAACTGAGCCACGAACTAGAGTAGATAAGGATAGCTATCATGTAGCTATTATTCATGGGCGGTGTACCAACCGCATCTACAACTAACACGTCGGTGACATAAATGCACAACGGTCACCCTGGCGTATCACGAGTGGAGCTCGATATCTCAACACGAGTAAATGTAATTGAGTAGTCAAAATGGATCGAAAAAAAATTTCCTCCACCAAACAAACCACCTCAACAAATAATACTCGAGCATCTTGCAATGTGTTTGGATCAATTTCCTTCGAGCTCATGTATCTGTCAAGATGTATTTGAGAATTGTTTATTTTTGTGTAGAAATTCAAAGATATATGATGAAAAAATACAATGTATACTCACCTCACAAGCTCTCCCATCTTGTAAATGATATCACGTACATCTTTGGATACACAATGGGATATGCTAGTAGGAAGTACGAACTGAATGTAAACAATATTCATAGATCAAATGATTAGTTGAGGAAAAAGTCATCATACCCCAAAGTGCACAATGGGGGAATACACACAAGGGTGGAGACTGAAAACAGTTTTCCTTTTCTTAGTTGTGTAAGCCAAAAGAACTCTCATACAAAGAAATAGAAGAACCCTATATATGGGTCTCAAACCAAACTCAACTAACTAAGGTGGCATACTAACTGAGCCACGAACTAGAGTAGATAAGAATAGCTATCATGTAGCTATTATTCATGGGCGGTGTACCAACCGCGTCTACAACTGACAAGTCGGTGACATAAATACACAATAGTCACCCTGGCGTATCACGAGTGGAGCTCGATATCTCAACACTCCCCCTCGAGCTCAATCCCAATTCCTGCACACCAAGCAGGTCTCTGAACTTGCGCAGCTTCTCTGCGCCCAATGCCTTCGTGAATATGTCAGCCACCTGATCCTCTGTGCTGACATAAACTAGATCAATAAGACCTAGTAAAACCCTCTCCCGCACATAGTGATAATGCACCTCAATGTGCTTTGTTCTAGCATGATAGACTGGGTTATTTGCCAAGTGTATACTACTCATGTTGTCACAATAAATGACAACTGGCCCATCTGTAGACTGATGCATATCATAAAGTAGCTTATGCAACCAAGCTACCTCACATGCAGCCATTGCTGCACCCCTGTACTTAGCCTCTGTGCTCGACAAGGCGACTGTAGGCTGTTTCTTGCTGCTCCAAGTGACTGCAGCACTCCCAAAAGAGAACACATATCCACTGGTAGATTGTCTATCAGAAATACTACCAGCCCAATCAGCATCAGTGTATCCATGCAACTGTATCTGAACCCCAGTCTCATAAAATAGTCCATACTGCAATGTGGACTTCACATACCTGAGTATGCGTCTAGCCGCATCCAAATGCGGTTTCCTTGGAGCCTGCATAAACTGACTTACCAATCCAACAGCATAGCTCAAATCTGGCCTGGTAATAGTCATATAAATCAAACTTCCTACTATGCGTCTGTACATAGTAGGATCTTCTAGAAGCTCACCTGCATCTGTGCTCAGCTTCACATTCTGCTCCAAAGGAATTGAAATAGGCTTACAGCCTGTCATCCCATATTTGGACAGTATGTCCAATCCATATTGCCTCTGCAAGAGCTGTATCCCACTTGGTGATCTAATCACCTCAATGCCCAAGAAATAACGCAGCTCTCCCAAATCCTTCATCTCAAACTTCTGCTTCAATAGCATTTTCACATGAAGGATATCTTCATCACTGTCACCTGTCATAATCAAATCATCAACATAAATAACAAGTAGCATAATACCTTTCTCTGTTTTTCTCACATAAAGTGAGAAATCTGCCTTGGAAATCTGAAAGCCAATAGTGACAAGATACTGTCCTATCTTGTCAGACCATGCTCTAGGTGCTTGCTTCAAGCCATACAAGGCTTTCTTCAACCTGCAAACAAACTCAGGATGAACAGCATGCACATAACCTGGTGGCTGCTCCATATAGACCTCTTCTTGCAAATCACCATGCAAGAAGGCATTCTTTACATCCATCTGATGTAAAGACCATCCCTTTGATGCAGACATAGCAATGACTAGTCTTACGGTTGCCATCCTTGGAACCGGACTGAATGTTTCTTCATAGTCAATGCCATATGTTTGTGCATACCCCTTGACTACTAATCTTGCCTTGTATCTGTTCACAGAACCATCTGCATTGTGCTTCACCTTATAAACCCACTTACAGCCAATTGCATTTTTACCTTTAGGCAAAGGTACCAATTCCCATGTAGCATTTGCTTCCAAGGCATCCATTTCTTCATCCATGGCTTTCTCCCATTTTTCTTTTCCCATGGCTTTCTCAAAAGAAGTGGGTTCTGGTTCCTGTATTACTTTGACCATATATGCATAGTGAATGGCTGTAAATCCATCATATTTTAGCCTATCCACATGATACCTAGCTCTCGTAGACCTGCGCAAAGTAGGTTTACTCCCAGGTGCTCTCAAAACATCCCTCGTCTTCCTTACTCTAGGTGTAACAATAGAAGGAATACCCAACTCATCATCAATGCTTTGCTTTGAGCCACTGGATTCACCATCCACATAAGAGTGACCTGCATTCACATCAAACATGGGCTGATCAACCTTCTCTTTTCCTTTTCGTGATACCTGCATACCACTATCTGCATTGCTTTGAGAAGATTCTCCTGATCTCAATCTACCTGTCCATGGTGAAGAATGTGAACCACTGCTAGAGGACGCTCTAGGTCCACTAATATTTTGTGACTGCTGCTGTGAATTCTGTGCAGCATTACCATTTTGTGCATCTACATCATCAATCACATTTATTGGTTTATACCAGCTACTCATCTCATCAAAAACAACATCTCTGCTCACTGTAAACTTACGAGTAGAAGGGTTATAGCATCTATACCCTTTTTGCTGCAGAGAGTAACCAATAAAGATGCACTTCTCAGCTTTTGGATCCAACTTGGATCTCAGCTCATCTGGCACATGTACATAGGCAATGCAACCAAAAATTTTCAAATGAGAAATATCTGGTTTCCTACCAGTATACCTCTCCTCTGGAGTCATTCCATGTATTGCTACAGTGGGAGTCCTGTTCATTATGTAGACTGCTGTAGCAACTGCTTCAGCCCAATAAAAATCTGGCAAGTCTTTTTCATTGAGCATGGCACGAGATACCTCTCCAATATGCCTGTTTTTCCTTTCTGCAATTCCATTTTATTGTGGGGTATAACTGCATGAATATTGCTGCTTTATGCCATGCTCCTGCAAGAACTTTGCAAACTCATTTGAGAGGTACTCTCCCCCTCCATCTGACCTTAGGCATTTTATCTGTAGACCTGTTTCTTTTTCAGCCATAGCTTTAAGGGTTTTGAAATGCCCAAAAACTTCACTTTTCTTTTTCATAAAATACACCCAAACTTTTCTGCTATAGTCATCAATAAAAGTGACAAAATAATGACAACCTCCAAGAGATGCAGCTTTAGTAGTCCACACATCAGAGTGGATTAATTCCAATGGCTTCTCACTCTCTTGAACATGTCTAGGAAATGGTTTCCTTGCCTGTTTTCCAAACTGACAGGCTTCACATACCTTATGTATTTCTACAACCTTGAATTTTGGCAATCCTGTAACAATATTTTGGGCCTGCATTGATTTAAGTCGCTGTACATTAACATGACCAATGCGTTTATGCCAGATATCAATATCTGCAACTACACCGGTCCCATGTGCAAACATTGCTGCACTCAATTCAGACATGTCTGCATCCAACGTAAACATTCTGCCCTTCTTCTTTCCTTTTGCTATCAAGCGACCTTTATTTTTCATATCCTCAACACAGCATCCATGAGGATTAAATCTGACCTGCAAGCCCTGCTCAACCATTTGACTGACAGAAACCAGATTCTTGGTGATATTCGAGACATGAAATACATCGGACATGTATTTCTTTTTCCCATCCTGCATAGACAAGGGAATTTTTCCAATCTGCACAATAGGATGTGCAGTATCATCACCAGTCTCCACAAATCCTGGTTTTTCCATTTTCCTTGCATCCTCCATCCATTCTGCATGACCTGTCATGTGGTTTGATGCACCTGAGTCAACATACCATACATCATTGCTTTCTTCTGCACTTGTCACAGAATTGTTCATGTACTGCACCATGAACAAATGCTCATTTCTGTCATCACCCTGTCTGTTAGAAGATGCATAATTCCCTTGTTGCAGTTTTCCATTCATGATGTCATTCTGCTTTTTATAGCAGTCTTTAGCCATATGACCCATTTTACCACAATAGTAGCATTCAACATTACTGTTTGCATTTTGGCCTCTTTGCCATCCACCACGACCTCTTTGGCTCCCCCTGCCTCTAGAGTTACCACGTCCTCCTCCGTAGGACTGGTTTTCTTGAGTTTGCTGCATATTCTGATTTCTACCATGGCCTCCAAATCGGCCTCCTCTACCTCTGCCTCTACCTCTTCCAGCATTTGAGTAGAAGACAGCTTCTTTTGAAGTTCCTCCTGAAGAAGATGCACCACCATTTCTCTGTTCCTCAGAAATTAGAAGAGCAATCAACTCCTCAAAATCAGGAAATCTTTCACGAACTGAAATGGATGTCCGAAACTGTGCATAATCCTTTCCTAGACCATTCAAGGTCACAGAAACTAAATCATCATCTTCCACTGGTGACCCAATGGAAGCAAGTGCATCTGCAATCTTCTTCACCTTCATGTGGTAGTCGTTGATGCTCATATTTTCTCTTTGCACATTGTGCAACTCTTGCTTGAGCTGCATTTTCCTGGCTTGCGTATTTGTGCTATACATCTTTGACAGAGTATCCCATGCCTCCTTTGACGTACTTGCATCCTGGATATGCACAATCATAGAGTCTGAAATGCTGATAGATAGCCAATACATAACTTTCCTGGCTCTCTCATGGCATGCTTTGAATGCCTGCATTTGCTGTTGATTGGGAACATCAGGAAGAACTGGCTCTTCTTCATTTCCTACAACAAATTCCCAATATCCTTTTCCCATAAGGAAATTCGTCATTCTAAACTTCCATGCTCGGAAGTTGTTCTTGTCAAGCTTTTCAGTGACAATCTGTGAAAGAGAATCAGATGCCATTACAGAAGACTGCAAAAAATTCTGTCACTGCAAAAACCACAGCTTCACCCTCACAAGGGAAAATCTGCAAAACTGGCGAAAGTGGTATTTGACCACACAGTCACTTCCTAGTGACGATTTTGCATCAACAGGCAACAGGGATGATTCTGTAACTCCCAATGTCTCTGCGCACAAGCATACAATGCAATTTTTACAGTAACTATTCACTGACCTGTAGAACAGTGGCTGCACAGCATAAAAATGGGCATTTTCCTGAGTGCGTGCAGAAAACTTCTGCCTCCAAAACAGGCCCCGAAATGGCCTCAAATAAAAAAAACAAGGTCGCCGAGGGCTAAAGGCCTTTCCCGCAGCATATACTGCCCTCTTGCTTCACCGCGAAGGGCGTCTCAACCTGAGACAATGCACTCTTGCAATTTTCGGCTGTGCTACCTGCAGAGATCTGCTCCCAAAACAGAAAATGAAAGCAACACTGCTCCTCTTACAAGAACACCGCGATCTTGGCTTGCTTTCTTGAGCTCCTTACCACGAACAAGGCTCTGATACCATGTCAAGATTGTGGGAGAGAAGGAAGGAGTCTCACTTGTAGCTTTCTTGCTTGCACAATGGGGGAATACACACAAGGGTGGAGGCTGAAAACAGTTTTCCTCTTCTTAGTTGTGTAAGCCAAAAGAACTCTCATACAAAGAAATAGAAGAACCCTATATATGTCAAGATTGTGGGAGAGAAGGAAGGAGTCTCACTTGAAGCTTTCTTGCTTGCACAATGGGGGAATACACACAAGGGTGGAGGCTGAAAACAGTTTTCCTCTTCTTAGTTGTGTAAGCCAAAAGAACTCTCTTACAAAGAAATAGAAGAACCCTATAAATGGGTCTCAAACCAAACTCAACTAACTAAGGTGGCATACTAACTGAGCCACGAACTAGAGTAGATAAGGATAGCTATCATGTAGCTATTATTCATGGGCGGTGTACCAACCACATCTGCAACTAACACGTCGGTGACATAAATGCACAATGGTCACCCTGGCGTATCACGAGTGGAGCTCGATATCTCAACACTCCCCCTCGAGCTTAATCCCAATTCCTGCACACCAAGCAGGTCTCTGAACTTGCGCAACTTCTTTGCGCCCAATGCCTTCGTGAATATGTCAGCTACCTGATCCTCTGTGCTGACATAAACTAGATCAATAAGACCTAGTAAAACCCTCTCTCGCACATAGTGATAATGCACCTCAATGTGTTTTGTTCTAGCATGATAGACTGGGTTATTTGCCAAGTGTATACTACTCATGTTGTCACAATAAATGACAACTGGCCCATCTGTAGACTGATGCATATCATAAAGTAGCTTATGTAACCAAGCTACCTCACATGCAGCCATTGCTGCACCCCTGTACTCAGCCTTTGTGCTCGACAAGGCAACTGTAGGCTGTTTCTTGCTGCTCCAAGTGACTGCAGCACTCCCAAAAGAGAACACATATCCACTCGTAGATCGTCTATCAGAAATGCTACCAGCCCAATCAACATCAGTGTATCCATGCAACTGTATCTGAACCCCAGTCTCATAAAATAGTCCATACTGCAGTGTGGACTTCACATACCTGAGTATGCGTCTAGCTGCATCCAAATGCGGTTTCCTTGGAGCCTGCATAAACTGACTTACCAATCCAACAGCATAGCTCAAATCTGGCCTGGTAATAGTCATATAAATCAAGCTTCCTACTATGCGTCTGTACATAGTAGGGTCTTCCAGAAGCTCACCTGCATCTGCGCTCAGCTTCACATTCTGCTCCAAAGGAACTGAAATAGGCTTACAGCCTGTCATCCCATATTTGGACAGCATGTCTAATCCATACTGCCTCTGCAAGAGCTGTATCCCACTTGGTGATCTAATCACCTCAATGCCCAAGAAATAACGCAGCTCTCCCAAATCCTTCATCTCAAACTTCTGCTTCAATAGCATTTTCACATGAAGGATATCTTCATCACTGTCACCTGTCATAATCAAATCATCAACATAAATGACAAGTAGCATAAGACCTTTCTCTGTTTTTCTCACATAAAGTGAGAAATCTGCCTTGGAAATCTGAAAGCCAATAGTGACAAGATACTGTCCTATCTTGTCAGACCATGCTCTAGGTGCTTGCTTCAAGCCATACAAGGCTTTCTTCAACCTGCAAACAAGCTCAGGATGAACATCATGCACATAACCTGGTGGCTGCTCCATATAGACCTCTTCTTGCAAATCACCATGCAAGAAGGCATTCTTTACATCCATCTGATGTAAAGACCATTCCTTTGATGCAGCCATAGCAATGACTGCTCTTACGGTTGCCATCCTTGCAACCGGACTGAATGTTTCTTCATAGTCAATGCCATATGTTTGTGCATACCCCTTGACTACTAATCTTGCCTTGTATCTGTTCACAGAAACATCTGCATTGTGCTTCACCTTATAAACCCACTTACAGCCAATTGCATTATTACCTTTAGGCAAAGGTACCAATTCCCATGTAGCGTTTGCTTCCAAGGCATCCATTTCTTCATCCATGGCTTTCTCCCATTTTTCTTTTCCCATGGCTTGCTCAAAAGAAGTGGGTTCTGGTTCCTGTATCACCTTGACCATATATACATAGTGAATGGCTGTAAATCCATCATATTTCAGCCTATCCACAGGATACCTAACTCTGGTAGACCTGCGCAAAGTGGGTTCACTCCCAGGTGCTCTCAAAACATCCCTCGTCTTCCTTACTCCAGGTGTAACAATAGAAGGAATACCCAACTCATCATCAATGCTCTGTTCTGAGCCACTGGATTCACCATCCACATAAGAGTGACCTGCATTCACATCAAACATGGGCTGATCAACCTTCTCTTTTCCTTTTCGTGATACCTGCATACCACTATTTGCGCTGCCTTCAGAAGTTTCTCCTGATCTCAATCTGCCTGTCCATGGCGAAGAATGTGAACCACTACTAGAGGACGCTCCAGGTCCACTAATATTTTGTGACTGCTGCTGTGAATTCTGTGCAGCATTACCATTTTGTGCATCTACATCATCAATCACATTTATTGGTTTATACCAGCTACTCATCTCATCAAAAACAACATCTCTGCTCACTGTAAACTTACGAGTAGAAGGGTTATAGCATCTATACCCTTTTTGCTGCAGAGAGTAACCAATAAAGATGCACTTCTCAGCTTTTGGATCCAACTTGGATCTCAACTCATCTGGCACATGTACATAGGCAATGCAACCAAAAATTTTCAAATGAGAAATATCTGGTTTCCTACCAGTATACCTCTCCTCTGGAGTCATTCCATGTATTGCTGCAGTGGGAGTCCTGTTCATTATGTAGACTGCTGTAGCAACTGCTTCAGCCCAATAAAAATCTGGCAGGTCTTTTTCATTGAGCATGGCACGAGACACCTCTCCAATATGTCTGTTTTTTCTTTCTGTAATTCCATTTTGCTGTGGGGTATGACTGCATGAATATTGCTGCTTTATGCCATGCTCCTGCAAGAACCTTGCAAACTCATTTGAGAGGTACTCTCCCCCTCCATCTGACCTTAGGCATTTTACTTGCAGGCCTGTTTCTTTTTCAACCATAGCTTTAAGAGTTTTAAAATGCCCAAAAACTTCACTTTTCTTTTTCATAAAATACACCCAAACTTTTCTGCTATAGTCATCAATAAAACTGACAAAATAATGACAGCCTCCAAGAGATGCAGCTTTAGTAGTCCACACATCAGAGTGGATTAATTCCAATGGCTTCTTACTCTCTTGAACATGTCTAGGAAATGGTTTCCTTGCATGTTTTCCAAATTGACAGGCTTCACATACCTTATGCATTTCTGCAACCTTGAATTTAGGCAATCCTGCAACAAGGTTTTGGGCCTGCATTGATTTAAGTCGCTGTACATTAACATGACCAATGCGTTGATGCCAGATATCAATATCTGCAACTACACCGGTCCCATGTGCAAACATTGCTGCACTCAATTCAGACATGTCTACATCCAATGTAAACATTCTGCCATTCTTCTTTCCTTTTGCTATCAAGCGACCTTTATTTTTCATATCCTCAACAAAGCATCCATGAGGATTAAATCTGACCTGCAAGCCCTGCTCAACCATTTGACCAACAGAAACCAGATTCTTGGTGATATTCGGGACATGAAATACATCGAACAGGTATTTCTTTTTCCCATCCTGCATAGACAAGGGAATTTTTCCAATCTGCACAATAGGATGTGCAGTATCATCACCAGTCTCCACAAATCCTGGTTTTTCCATTTTCCTTGCATCCTCCATCCATTCTGCATGACCTGTCATGTGGTTTGATGCACCTGAGTCAACATACCATACATCGTTGCTTTCTTCTGCACTTGTCACAGAATTGTTCATGTACTGCACCATGAACAAATGCTCATTTCTGTCATCACCCTGTCTACTAGAAGATGCATAATTTCCTTGTTGCAGTTTTCCATTCATGATGTCATTCTGCTTTTTATAGCAGTCTTTAGCCATATGACCCATTTTACCACAGTAGTAGCATTCAACATTACTGTTTGCATTTTGGCCTCTCTGCCATCCACCACGACCTCTTTGGCTCCCCCTGCCTCTAGAGTTACCACGTCCTCCTCCATAGGACTGGTTTTCTTGAGTTTGCTGCATATTCTGATTTCTACCACGGCCTCCAAATCGGCCTCCTCTACCTCTGCCTCTACCTCTTCCAGCATTTGAGTAGAAGACAGCTTCTTTTGAAGTTCCTCCTGAAGAAGATGCACCACCATTTCTCTGCTCCTCAGAAATTAGAAGAGCAATCAACTCCTCAAAATCAGGAAATCTTTCACGAACTGAAATGGATGTCCGAAACTGCGCATAATCCTTTCCTAGACCATTCAAGGTCACAGAAACTAAATCATCATCTTCCACTGGCGATCCAATGGAAGCAAGTGCATCTGCAATCTTCTTCACCTTCATGTGGTAGTCATTGATCCTCATACTTTCTCTTTGCACATTATGCAACTCTTGCTTGAGCTGCATTTTCCTGGCTTGCGTATTTGTGCTATACATTTTTGACAAAGTATCCCATGCCTCCTTTGGCGTACTTGCATCCTGAATATGCACAATCATAGAGTCTGAAATACTGATAGATAGCCAGTACATAACTTTCCTGGCTCTCTCATGCCATGCTTTGAATGCCTGCATTTGCTGTTGATTGGGAACATCAGGAAGAACTGGTTCTTCTTCATTTCCTGCAACAAATTCCCAATATCCTTTTCCCATAAGGAAATTCGTCATTCTAAACTTCCATGCTTGGAAGTTGTTCTTGTCAAGCTTTTCAGTGACAATCTGTGAAAGAGAATCAGACGCCATTACAGAACACTGCAAAAAATTCTGTCACTACAAAAAACACAGCTTCACCCTCACAAGGGCAAATCTGCAAAGCTGGCGAAAGTGGTATTTGACCACACAGTCACTTCCTAGTGACGATTTTGCATCAATAGGCAATAGGGATGATTCTGTAACTCCCAATGTCTCTGCGCACAAGCATATGATGCAATTTCTACAGAAACTTTTCACCGACCTGTAGAACAGTGACTGCACAGTATAAAACTGGGCCTTTTTCTGAGTGCATGCAGAAAACTTCCGCCTCCAAAACAGGCCCCGAAATGGCCTCAAATCAAAAAAACAGGGTCGCCGAGGGCTAAAGCCTTATCTTGCAGCAAATACTGCCCTCTTGCTTCAGCGCGAAGGGCGTCTCAACCTGAGACAATGCACTCCTGCAATTTCCGGCTGTGCTACCTGCAGAGATCTGCTCCCAAAACAGAAAATGAAAGCAATACTGCTCCTCTTACCAGAACACCGCGAGCTTGGCTTGCTTTCTTGAGCTCCTTACCACGAACAAGGCTCTGATACCATGTCAAGATTGTGGGAGAGAAGGAAGGAGTCTCACTTGAAGCTTTCTTGCTTGCACAATGGGGGAATACACACAAGGGTGGAGGCTGAAAACAGTTTTCCTCTTCTTAGTTGTGTAAGCCAAAAGAACTCTCTTACAAAGAAATAGAAGAACCCTATATATGGGTCTCAAACCAAACTCAACTAACTAAGGTGGCATACTAACTGAGCCACGAACTAGAGTAGATAAGGATAGCTATCATGTAGCTATTATTCATGGGCGGTGTACCAACCGCATCTACAACTAACACGTCGGTGACATAAATGCACAACGGTCACCCTGGCGTATCACGAGTGGAGCTCGATATCTCAACAATATATGGGTCTCAAACCAAACTCAACTAACTAAGGTGGCATACTAACTGAGCCACAAACTAGAGTAGATAAGAATAGCTATCATGTAGCTATTATTCATGGGCGGTGTATCAACCGCGTCTACAACTGACAAGTCGGTGACATAAATACACAAGGGTCACCCTGGCGTATCACGAGTGGAGCTCGATATCTCAACAAAGTTTACATATAGTTACTCTACTAATTACTATATTCATGGTTAGAGATACCCTTACTTGAATCATTTTGTGCCAATCGTGGGACTTCAAACCAGATAGTTGCTCCACACCTCTTTTATTTTTCTTTATGAAGGCTCCCTGATACATCTCATACATCCTGTGGGTGTTCGAAAGCTATATATCTGTTCCTTCACTATTTTTTCCTCGTTCTTTGACAACATCCAAGGTGCATGGGATAGCTCAATCTTTCCTCTGGGTCCAATGCGTGGCCAGGCTCGTCTCATGCGACCAATGTTACGTAAATCCTCCCTTACATTAACTGAATCACAAGCCCCTATCAAGTGATCCCATAATGTAGATACAACATTTTTGAATATGTGCATGGGGTCCAACAGGTGATTGATCTTGAGTTCAGTCCAGTACGGAAGATGAACCTAACAAACAAACAATATATTATGTAAACAATTCATCATGCTAAATACTTTAAAGTCAATCGAGAGAAATACACTTCTTACCGACTCATGCCGGAGTGGAGGGTGGCTGTCGGCATTAATCCATCTCTCCTTCCAATCTCGAATGGTTAGAGATTGTGGAGTCATTTCATTAGTAGGGAGAACATATTTGGGATGGTCAATAGGAAGAAATCGATGATGATTGTCGTAGATAACCTTCTTTAAATGTGCCGGCCTAGAGGAAACTAGAGAGGGACCACAAATAGGACATGCATGATATCCTAACGTGGTTAAACCTGATAAAACAAGTGAATTATAAAATGCAATTGATTCAAGTCTTGAATTTCAAATATAGAGTTATATACATGTACCTGAACACTCTCCGTATCCTGGAAAGTCGTGCATGGTCCACAACAACATGGCCTTCAATGTGAAATCTCTAGAGGATGCAGATGCACTTGTATCTTGCACCTCAATACCTTCCCATAACATTTCTAACTCTTCAATCAAAGGCTCTAAGTAAATGCCCATGTTTTTTACATTGTGCTTTCTAGGAATCAGAAGGGACAACATCACATGTCCCTTTTTAATTGCCATGGATGGAGGAATATTATAGTTCACCAATACCATTGGCCATACACTGTATGATGTGCTTTTGATGCCAAATGGATTGATTCCATCCATACCTAAACCAAATCTCAAATTTCTTGGATCTTCTTTGAAAACGGGCCACAAGTTATCTATATGTTGCCATGCCGGTGTGTCTACAGGGATCCTCCATTTTCCATCACTTGAACGATGACTAGCATGCCATGACATGAGCTTTCCAATAGACTTACACTTGAACATAAGTTTTATACGTGGAACAATCGAAAAATGTTACAAAACCTTACGAGGCACATCCATTGACTTCATCTCCACTTCGTATCTTGATTTGCCACAAACAGGACACTCTTGTGCGAACTCATGAATCCCACGAAATAAGACACAATCATTGACACATGCATGGATCTTGACATAATCGAGGCCTCCCAGAGATGTCAAGTAATGTCTTGCTTGCTCTCTCTTAGTTGGAAATTTGTTTCCTTTTGGAAGCATTTGTGATAATAACCTACATATATTTTTAAAAGTGAGTAAAAAAACCACCAACATATATTTCTGTCTGATTTCAAAATAGAACAATTAATATTATGATTCATAAGCCAAACTGAATTAATACCTACTTCAATAACGCATCCAAACTGACATTACTCCATCCATAAATTGTTTGCAAGTTAAGTATCTCGAGGGACGCACGAAGAACGGAGTACGTACAACCTTCATACAACGGAGTAGATGATGCTACATATAGTGGATCATCTGGCTTCGTAGAGTGACCTTCTCCCTGAACCGATTGCGAAAATAGATGGTGTACCATGTTGTCCAAAATCTCATCCTCTACGACTTGATGGGGCATTTCATGAGGGCTACTATCATGGTCGTTAGTCTCTACTCTTCTTGAAGACTCTGCCTCCTCGTGTCGATGTTTTGCAGCCTCTCGACGCCCAGCAGGGAGCATCTGAGGATGTGGCACCGCATCCTGCTCAACCACAAAAGGGAGTTTCATGTACGTTGATATATAATTCCCGTAACATAGACATGCAATCTTAGTGGTTTAAAAAAACAATGAATACCGGTGATTTTTCTCGGTCCCATTCTCCATACAAGGTGAGGTGTGACATTGCAATTCGATGTGCTCGAAAAATACACCCTCGACAACGATCACGCATGCATTTAATTTTTCGTCATAGCCATGCATCTCGATTATGAAGATGCAATGTTTCATCCTCACTTGAGGATGTGCTCATTGACTCATCAGCTTGCACCGCACTAGGTGATGACGACGTCGACATGATTAAACCTAATTCATGATAACATCAAAATATTTGTCATTCATATGTTTACATAAGATCTCAATTTTAAATACACAAAAATCATCATAAATACATTAAAACTTATGATAAGAATTCACTATCAAAACTTATCTTAAAAACAAAAAAATATGATAAAGCCCAAATGCTCGTCTATATCCGCGTTTAACTACGCGTCTATATTGGCTATTTTCGCGTCTATATTCGCGTCTATACTCACGTCTATATGAACAATAGACGCACATATATATGCGAAAATAGACGCACACGTCAAAATTCAAACCATACTTAAATCATTTCTTTTCAAACTGCGCCTTTCCTTTCCTGCGTTTTTTGCAGTTCTGAAGCTTGAGTTTGGCCGACATGCAGTCTCTTCATGCCTCACCTAGTCTCTTCATGCCTCACCTCCTCATGACTCACCTCTTCTTTCATTTCAAACACACAAGAAGGGAAAAAGGAAAGCCAAGGAGAGGAAGAAAGAGAGAACAAGAAAGAAGCAGCAAGCAAGCATCAAGGGAGGGTAACTTACCAAGGAGAGGAAGAAGGAGAAGGAAGAAGCGCCACCACACCTGCCACACTAAACACCCAAGGTGAGTCTCTCTCTCTCTCTCTCTCTCTCTCTCTCTCTCTCTCTCTCTCTCTTTATTTCTATCTTCCTCTCTCTACTCTGCCTGTGTATTTAGGATTTGTGATTCCATTATGTATTGCATTTTGTAAATCATCAATGGCAGTCGCCGGCCTAAAATCGGCTGACCGAGCGCGTCTGATAGTGTGTCTACATCTCAGTGTAGACACTGAAATAGACGCGAAAAATGTTTCCTTTCAGAGCGTCTGAGAGCGTGTGTGCTGGCGCATGTGCTCTGCAGTACACGCGATGATAGACGCGCTATACAGAAGGTTGACCTGCAGTCTACACACGATTATACACACACATTGACCTAGAATGCGCGTTTGACAGCGTGTCTGTGCTGCATCTTAGATGCGCAGATAGACGCATTGGATAGAAGGTTCACTTTGGGGCACGTCTAACCTGCAATTTAGACACGGGGATACACACGCCAGGTCTCCCAGTTCTGACAGTAAATAATATATTTTTGCAATGATGAATGTGACCAATCCCATGTTTGTGTTTATTAGTTTTCTTGTTTAAGAGAAGCATTAGCACTTAAGTGTTATGCTCAATGTCTAAAGAAAGCTCTTTGAAAATGTCTGAGGGCGCATCTAATCTACAATTTAGATGTGGGGATACACGCACCAGGTCTCCCAGTTCTGATAGTAAACAATATATTTTTGCAATGATGAATGTGACCAATCCCATGTTTGTGTTTATCGGTTTTCTTGTTTAAGAGAAGCATTAGCACTTAAGTGTTATGCTCAATGTCTAAAGAAAGCTCTTTGAAAATGGAAGTAATATATGATTTTTTGTATGCAAATAAATTTGTCTTTTTCCTGTGTTTTTTTGCAGATGTTGTATTCTGGTTCATCTAGCAATGACCCGGATGTGGATCGCATGAATGATACATTGGCCTCCTTTGGCAGGGGGTCAATGCATTTTTTGGAGGTTTTCCTAGTAGGGAAGGCTTCATGGGAGAGATGACCAGACACCTTGGCCGCTCTCCCACAGCGGACGAGGTGTTCAGTGTCATGTCTGGGACGCCTCTGGCATCTTTGCCTGGCACTACTTCCTAGACTCCACATGCAGGTACTCCACATGCAGGTACTCCATATGCAGGTACTCCACGTACTCCATGTGCATCGGCTAAAGCACAAGCATCTGTAGAAGCACATGCATTTGCAGAAGCTCATGCATCTAGCGAGGCAGAGGGTAGTCGACAGAGAGGGAGGAGGGAGAGTCGAGGGGGAGGACGAGGCTTGTGTGGGGGCTGCCTAGGAGGTGGCGAGCGATCACCCTTACCAGTAGATCACGTAGAGGAGGTTGTACGCCAGTACTATGGAGTTACAGATGTTGGTGGCATCTTTCAGGATGATGAGGAAAGGGATGTAATGGCGTACATGAGGAGCGTCGTGCATGCGACGTATAAAGATTGTTTCATTGCCTTCAAAAATCAGAAAAGCGGCTTGTGGCAGGAGGTGTTGAGGGCAGTCCATAGGAGGTACCCAAATCCTGAGGGTCAACGATTCTCAGATGATTGGGGACGTACAAAAGTGAGGGATATGCTTCACAACAAAAGATCCCACCTCATGACATGGGCTAGGGACTCACTGTGGAGGCTGGAGGAGGGGCATGGAGCCTATAGCCAACCACTTATGTGCCACCGCATAGAGTGGAAGAAAGCCAAGAAGAAAGCAGCTGAGAAAGTGAAGAGTCGCCAGCACGCAGAGGCGCGACGGATCCAAATGGAAACAATGGGATCGTCGCATTACGGATCGGGTGGCAGAGAGTCGTGGGAGGCAGAGTTTGTAAGTATATTTTGATTTCTAGTTTTTTTAAAATTTATATTTCTTTCAATTCTTTATATATTTTAGTCTAATATATTGTGACTCATAATTGTTTGTATATCTCTAAATGTTTTGCAGACTACTATCGTTGGTAGGACACCTACTCCTAGAGAGGTAGGTTACCATCGAGGCCATAACCGCGCAGCGACATGGCTTCACTTTTATGAGAAGGGTCTCATCATTGAGGACCAATATAACCGGGCCATGAGGATTTGAAAGCCAGAGGAGGTATGTTTTTCTTACTTTCCTATTAAAAGTATAGCTAATTATAACTTTTTCTCCACCTTGTCTATGTAAGCAACCGTGATCTTTTGTGTGTGTAGGCGAACCCGGATGTGGAGCATAGCGAGGAGGGGGATAGCGACGCTAGTAGCCATGGTGGTACTAGTGAAGATGTTTCCTCTTCAGATTCGTAGAGGAGCACCATACCTCCTCATGCGGCCTTCTTTTCTTGTATATGTATGATATCTCTTTGAGCCTCTGCTTGCGGCCATGTTTTAGGTCGCAAGCACTTAAACTTCCCTTGTAAATGCTTTTGATATATAATGAATACATGGATATTTATTTTCAATTCTCGTGCCCGTAAGATACATTGTTTTTTTCCCAAATACACAATCTGATGTATGGGAGGGGGAAAAAAAAACCAGAGAGCATGCAATCACATGCTCTCTGTTTTTTTTTTCCAGTTCTATTTTGTGCATCTATCCGCGCATCTAAATTGCAGATAATTCGCGTTTATATGCGCGCCTATAATGCAGACTACACGCGCTTCATAATTCAAATTTAAAAAAGAAATTAAATATCTTTTTTTAAAAAAAGGACATTTTTTATTTTCCGTTCGCGTCTACCAGTGCTTGTAAAAGCGCGTCTACCAGTGTGTCTATATACGCGTGTATGTGTGCATCTATTGCGTGTCTATTTGTGCGTGTAAATTGGTTGATACATGCGATTATAGACGCGAAATGGTAGACGTGCAAATAGATGGGCGGATAGACGCACCTGTAAGAATTTCTCTATATTCAAAAATCGCGTCTAAATGTGCGTCTATGAGGCCTTTTTGTTGTAGTGATATAAGTGCATGGGTGGCTAGAAGACAGGTCTCTGATAGGCATTCAAGCTCGACCAGGCGTTGCGTCCATGCTTCCTTCCCTTCCCATCGTTCTTAAAGGGCTATTCTTAGGCTAGGAACAAAGAATTCTAAGGGTAGGATTGCTTTTGTTCCATAGGTCAGCCTGAACGGGGTTTGACCGACAGCCGTTTTATAAGCTGTACGGTAAGCCCACAAAGCCGCCATAAGTTTGTTGTCCCAATCGCTACGTGAGGCTGAGACTACTTTGGTCAGGGCATTGACGAGAATCTTATTCGTGGATTCTAACTGACCGTTTGCCTGAGGGTAGTATGGAGATGATTTGCGATGGATAATGAGAAAGGTGGACAGGAGATGCGCTATCACTTTGTTGATGAAGTGCGTGCCTTGGTCACTGACCAGTTCGATGGGGCAACCGAATTGCGAGATCACTTGCTCCCATAAGAACTTGGTAGTCGTCCTAGCGTCGTTTTTACGTGTGGCTCTTGCCTCTGCCCATTTTGTGAGGTAATCCATGGCTACAATGATGTACTTGGCTTGTGAGTACTGCGCCGCAGGACTGATGGGTCCTATGAAGTCAATTCTCCATTTTCCGGAGCGTTGTCGAGCAATAATTGGGGTCAACTCCATTTGATCCTTGCGAATTGGGACTTTTGTCCATTGGCACTCGTCACAATGCTTGACGAATTGCGTGGCATCGCAGAAAAGTGTGGGCCACCACAGTTGAGACTACAGCACCTTCCGTGCTGTCGTGTCTCCGCTAAAGTGTCCTACCGTGATGCCGCTGTGTGCCTCCGAGAGCACATCGTGCATCTCATGCTCACATACGCATCTATGCAGTAGTCCATCTTGCCCCAGCCTATAGAGTTGGCTTGCAATCAGCTGATAGGGCTGGACCTTAAGGATTAAGCATCTAAGTCGGGCTTTTTCTATTGGTCGCTCAGGCAGTCCGTGCTCAAGCACTTGGACTATGTCATCCGCCCAATATGGCGTTAGATCAGCCTTGAATAACTCTCTCTCACTAGACAGGTTAAATAGATGGGCATCGGGTAATTCATCCACCATACCTTGTCCAGCGGCTTCTCCCGTGGGGATGCATGACATGTGATTAGCCATGTAATGTTGTTTTCCCTTTCGTACTACCACGGAGAAATTGAACTCTAGAAGCAGAAGGAGCCATGGAGCCCCAAGAGAAACACCAAGGAAAAGGGAATTCTCTTGCAAGAAAATCTATATTGTAACATCAACAAGCTTGTTTATTATGTTTCATATGATCACAATGAAGAAAAGAACACCAGGCACAACAAATCTTCATACAACACCATGTAGATCTCCCACGGATTTGATAGAATCAACCATATTCTTCAATATCTTCACAAAATCCATCAATAAAACAAAGAAAGCAAAGGAATACACCGTCTTTGAACGGAAATACATCACAAAGTATTCAACTTCAATGTCTTCATAGTCTTCTCTCTCAATCTCTCATATACAATCACTCTGTTTCAGTAGAATTGGCTATCTCTGACTCTCTCTCTCTCTCTCTCTCTCTCTCTCTATCAATAATACATCATATCCTCACTACAATCTCTCAAAAATCACTCTCACTAATCTTTCTTAGGTCGTGGATACCCCTCCCAAGAGGTATGTCTGATATGAAGGGTCACCACAGCCACTACAGTGTCCTTTCATAGCTCACTACTGTCACTTCACTCTAGTCTTTATTTGAGTCTTCAGTAGCTACTTCTTCCACTTCTTTAAGCTCTTTTGCACTTGTATTCGCCTCTTTCCAAAGCTAGAAAACTTTCCCAAGCTACATTCTCATCCATTAGAACACATACAGAAGCATACAGAACAGTCACAAAACAGTACTAGAACAACTACAGTACAGAACAGAACAGAACAGAACAGAAACAAAGGCTCTACAGAAGACCTACAGAAGGTTACAGAAGGTCATCAAAACCACATAACTCATACTCAAACCATTCCAAACTCTCACAAACCATTCAATAAGCTTCACAAGATCTCAATCTTCATCAATCAATACTCCATCCCTCCTTACATAAGACAATCAGAACAAAACATAACAAGACAGAAGCTATACAGAACCAATCAAAACCTATCAGAACATCATAGAACCACTAATAAACATCATGAACTTCCAAAACACAATCAATATCATCCAAAACACTCTCAAACCATTTCCAAACCAATCAATCATCTCATAAAATCAACCATTCAGCTCTCAAAAATAACAAAAATTAGCCAAAAAACAAGTCATTTCAACACTCAACAAGCCATCGAGCTATGCGTCCTGTAGCGCAAGGTTTGTTTACGAGATAGAGCAAGGCTTGATGGTTCACAAAGAAGGTAAAGGGTGTGGCCAAAAGATAATGCCGGAATTTCTTCACAGCAAACACCATGGCTAATCCCTCTCTTTTTGTTGTCGAGTATTTTTCATTTTCGTCTCAGTTAGTTGTCTGCTAGCAAAGCTCACTCGATAATCTAAGTTGTGTTCGCCAAGTTGGCACAACACTACCCCCACGTCAAACTTAGAAGCGTCGATGTGCACGTGGAAGGTAATGGTCCAATCTGGGGCTCGTAGAATTGGTGTTGTTGTTAGAGCCTTTTTCAATTCTTCGTATGCTTGTTGGCATGCCTTGATCCATTCGAAGACGATCAGCAGCTTGTATAATGGTCTGGCGATCAATGCATAGTTCAGTATAAACTGTCGATAGTACCCCGTATGGCCTAAGAAGCATTGAACTCCCTTTTATTTAATTGGGGGTGGAAGATCAACAATAACCTTGACCTTCGAGAAGTCAGTGGCAATGCCGTTCTTCGACACCACGTGCCATGTATGAAAATAAGATGGGGATGTTTATGGTTAATTTTTGTTTGTTGGTTTTTTTTTGTTTAAAAAAAAATAGGGGTTCCATGTATGAAAATATTTTAAAGTGAAAAATAAATGGAAAAAGGTCAAGGGGGGTGAGTGGAATTTTTTAGAATTGTTTAGAATGTTTTGGGGTATTTTTTTACTAATTTTAAATGAATTTTTACATTTGTTGGTAATTTGGGGATAAATTGGGAAATAGGGAATTTTCAAAAATTTTGGGGGTGGAAATTTCTAGCTGACAAATTTTCAAAAATTTGCAAAAAGCGAAGGGAATTTTTAGAATTTTTTTTGAAATTTTATGAGGTGGAAATTAATTTATAAATTAAATTAAATTAGTTAAATCAGGAAAATCAGCTTAGTTTGGTAAGTGAGGTCAAAGTAAGTCAGCTAAGTCTTGGTAGTCTGTGTAAATAATGTAAGTCAGATTAAATCAAGTCAAGTTAATCAAATGGAACTAGGTTAGGCTCTGTGAAGTCAGATAAGTAAATTAAAGCAAGTTAGTGGAGACTAACCTAAATGGGGTTAGTCTAACCTAACTAGGGTTAGTTAGGTAGGGTAAGGTTAACTAACTAGGGGGTGGGGTTATAGTTAACTAGGTTAGGGTTAGTCTAACCTAACTAGGCTTAGTTGGGTAGGGTAAGGTAAACTAACTAGGGGGTGGGGTTAGTTAACTAGGTTAGGGTTAGTCTAACCTAACTAGGGTTAGTTGGGTAGGGTAAGGTTAACTAACTAGGGGGTGGGGTTAGTTAACTAGGTTAGGGTTAGTCTAACCTAACTAGGGTTAGGTGGGTAGGGTAAGGTTAACTAACTAGGGGGTGGGGTTAGTTAACTAGGTTAGGGTTAGTCTAACCTAACTAGGGTTAGACTAACTTAATTAAGGTTAGTGTGACTAATTAGGTTAATTATCTTAATGCAAGTTAGTTGAACTAACCTGAGGGTTAGTTAGGAGGAGGAGGGAGAGCGGGGGTGGAGGAAGGAGGAGGAAAGGGTGGCGGCGGCTTCTGCGACGGCAACTGAGGAGGACGTGGAGGCGGGGGGCTCTGCGGACGTGGCGGCTGGGGCTGGAGGATTGGGCAGTGGCGGCGGCTTCGTCTGCGAGACGGCGAGGGCCAGCGACTAGCGTCCCGGCACTGGCGGCGACGTCGAAAGGGACTAGGCGTGGAGGGGGCGGCCTCTGAGGACCAGGTGTGGGCGGCTTCCGCGGAGGCAGGAGGTGGAGAGAGGAGGCACGGCAACAGGAGGCGGAGGGAGGCGCTGCTTGGAGGCGGAAGGGGGCAGAAGAAGGTGGGATGGAAGAAGAAGGGAGGTAGAGGGAGGAGGCAGAAGGAATCAGCAGGGGGGAGAGATGGAGGGGAGAGTCAGGGAGAGAGAAAGAGGGGAAGGAGAGAGCAAGAGGGGAGATGAAGAAGAAGAAAGAGAGAGAAAAGAGAGAGAGAGGGGGAGGGTGGTTGGGATTCGGGGGGGGGGGGGGGAGAGGGTGTCCGTTGGGGGGAGGGGTGGGGTCCATGGGCGGGGTGCCCAAGGGGTGGGAAGGGGGGTAGGGGAGGAAGATGGGTAGGGGTCCAAAGGAGGAAAATGGGCGGGGGGTCCCATAAAGGAGAGGCGTACCCCCCCGTCCCGCGCGTGTGCGCGGGGCGGGGGTAAAAAAATTTACCGTGACGGGAGTGAAAGGGCGCCTGGATGCGGGGACGGAGTACGCGGACATGACCGGGGCGCGTTAAAATGCGTAAAATTGAAAAAGGGCGTGTTCACGTGCGGGACGGAGCGCGTAAAAACTCATAAAAATAAAGAAAAATTAATAACTCCAAATCCAGACGTCAAAACGAAATGATGGAAAAACAAAAAGTGGGCAGGACGACAGGAGAAAGATAGGAAAAATATGCGACGGAGGTTCCGGGAGGGGTAAAGGGCGGTCACGTGCAAAAAACACAAAAAAAGAACCAAAAAATGCAATTAAAAATTAATATTGGGAGATCTGTGCATCGGAATGAGGTGCAGGAAAAAGAAAAAATGTGCAGAAAGACGTGCCCGACAATCCTATCACATCAAAACATAGTTTCGACTGAGATAAGATGCGTTCACATGGGAAAAACCCAAAAAACAAACCCGAAAATGGGATCGAAAATTAATATCGGACGAACCATGTGCCGGAATGACATGAAGTAAGAAGGAAACATGTCCGCAGGAAGGAATGGCATAGGGTTGTCATGTTAAACCGCAGTTGCGGTGGAAGGAGGAGGGGTTCACATGCAAAAAACACCAAAAATATGCCCGAAAACTCATTTAAAAATTAATAAGTAAAAATCCAGAAGTCGAAAGAGGGTGGAGGAAAAAGAAAAAAGGTAGGGGAAGACACAAGGGACACGGCTATCAAATCAAATTGGAATTCCGATGCAAACAGGGTAGGTTCACATGGAAAAATATCAAAAAGACGCACGAAAAAGTCGTAAAAACCGGAAAATTAATATTGGACAAACCGCACATCGGAATGACTCGGAGTAGAAAGGAAAAATGTCAGAGGAAAAGTGATTGTCAGGGCTATGATGTCAGATCACGGTTCCGAAGCAAGAAAAATGCATTCACACGGAAAACCGGCTAATTTGTGCAAAATGCGTCAAAAATTAATAACTCAAAAACCGTGCACCAAAACAGGGGTAGGTAAAAAGGAAAAATGGTCAGTTCAAAGGGAGGAACATGGCTATAAGGTTTGATTTGGACTTCAGTGAATGTAGGATGCATTCACATGGTAGGACCTTAAAAGTAGGAAATGAAGGAAAACTATAAGGGAACAGCCCCAAGGGTGGGTGGAACATAAACTGTTAGGTGGGAAGGGACCCCATTAGGGTAACAGCAAGTCATGGCATACATGCATGAGCATGTTGAGGCATATGCAGAAGGGTATGCAATGTAGACACGCAGGGACGCGTCCCCACATTTAAGACCTTAACGGATAGGGTTAACTGAGCAACAGGGACCTAGGACCATGCCACAGACCATCCACTAATGTCCCCACACTTAAAACATGAACGTCACTGAGAAATAGAAGTTGTAGGGTTAGAAAACTTGGCCCATGTTGTTGAGGATCACGGTTGATTGTCGATGGCACATCCGGTGTCGTTGTTGGCTGCTGGAGGTACCAAGGCATCTTCTCGGCACACGTCCGTCATGGCAGGGACCACGGGCAGCACCCAGGGAGGTAACTGATGGAAGGAATCGTAAGAAATTCGTTGTCAATGATGAGGGATACTACACTCAACTCACAGTCACTCAAATGGAATGAAAGAACAGTCACTCGCCCCATGACTAATATCACTCGAGGAAGAATGATTGAAACCCATATCTTGTACCCGGTTTAGGAATCAACAGGGGAATGGTGCAGAGAGAGTACGCCAGTGTGCACAGTTGATGGTGCATTAGTGCGTCCAACCCTGTCTGGCATAAGTGCAAGGAGGAAGGCAAGGGAGCCTTACAGTGCAGTGTACAGAATAGGGTGACGTGTCTTGTGATGGCAATAGAGACCCATCCCGTGGGTGCATAGGGAAATGGGAACATACCTGACTCCAAATGTCGTAACGTCCCTCAATCTCACCTCTCGGTAATTGATTGAAGAAACACCAATCACACTCAGCCCACCCTCTGTCTCACGCTCTGTGGATAGTTACAGGAGGGCAACCATGTCCTGAAACCCGTTGATGTAATCCTCACGGTCACTTGTGCAAAGGTTGTATGCCTTGTGTGCATTTGATGGTGCAACGGTGCATCCCGCCATGTGCCGGCATATGGTGCGAGAAGGAAGGCCAGGGAGCCTTATGGTGCAGTGCACAGAAACAAATTGTGCTTTGTGCATTGAGAGGCCCATCCTCTGTCTCACTCGTTGTTGATAGTTACAGAGGAAAAGACTTCATTCACACTACTCACCTCTCATTTGATTTGAAGGGAAAAGACTGGTCACTCGCCCCACCCTCTGTCTCACTCGTTGTTGATAGTTACAGAGGGCAATCCATACTCACGTCCCCATCCGGTTAGGATGAAAGCTCACATCACTCAATTGTTTGTCGATGAAGATCGTGTCGTCAGTTGTTGAAGAGGCGTACCCAGGGAGGTAGCCATCAAATCGAACGTTGTGTTGGATAGGAACATGTCATCTGCGAGAGGACAGTTAGACGCTTTGCAGAGAAACCCAAGACACAGCGTACCAAGGGAGGTAGCTTCGGAATTGGATCTTGGGGATATCAATTGATAAATCCACTTTCTAAACTGTTGGGTGTTGCCACCTTTTCCACAGCCAGCTTCTCGCCCAAGGGTGGGTGCCACCTTTTCTTGGAACGAGGCCTGCTATGACAGGGAATTGCTTCCTTTTCTCTCATAACAGATTTGTTTTTCTTATTTTTTTTCATTTTTTTCTTCTTTATTTTTTAAAAAAAATATTTTTTTGTTTGTTTTCCCCTATTCCCGAGGGTGTTTCCACCTTTTCTCGAAGAATAGGTCGGCATGACAGGGACCTAAGTCCTTTTCTCCCATGACCGATATGTATATTTTTTCTTTTTCTTTTTATTTATTTATTTTTTTTCTTCTCTTCGAATTAAACAAGGGAATGGTAGAAAGACCATGTATCAAGACCAACCTCACCACTGTCGGCCTGGTGGAAAATAGAGGATAAGAGATCATGGCTGGAAGGTAGGGTGGAGGGGACAGAGGGTTGTGTTCACCTCATCAGGAGTGACTGAAGAACGGCTATCAGAAGTAGCATCATAAGAAGTAGAGTGCCGCACCAACGAGGGAAAGGATCAAGTGACCGTAATTGTCAAGATCCCCAAGGAGGGAGGTACTTCTTCAGGCGATATCCATTGATCATAAAGGGATCATTAGAGGCATCAACGGTCTGCACTTGGACAGAGCCATTAGGGTTGACGGCAAGTACCTTATAGGGGCCCATCCACCGCTATTGGAGCTTGCCAGGAAACTTGCCAAATCGTGAATCATAGGCTAGGACCAAATCACCTTCTTTGAACTCCTTGTGCTTGATGAAGGTGTCATGGTAAGCCTTACGTTGAGCTTGCGTGGCTTCCATGCACTGTAGAGCCATCCTACGAATTTCATCCAAACATTCCAGGTGCAGGAGACGGCTTTGCAGTGAATCATTGTCCCTCAAACGCTCTTTGATAGCCACTCTCAAAGAGGGTAGTTCCAGTTCAACAGGAAAAACAGCTTCTGTACCATACACCAGCTGGAAAGGTGTCTGTCTTGTTGCTGCTTTATGGGAGGTTCTGTACGCCCAGAGGGCCTCTATAAGTCGATCGTCCCAATCACAACGATGTGCGGCAATCGTTCTTGTCAGAATCGAGCAGAGGATGTGATTGGTGACTTGACTTGGCCGTTGGCTCTAGGGTAATAAGGAGTGGACTTGCAATGGCGGATCTTATACAACTCTGTCAACTCTTCCATGACTTTGTTAAGGAAATGAGTGCCTATGTCACTTACTAGCTCTAAGGGACTGCCAAAACGGGTGATGATATTCTCGTACATGAATAGGGCCACGCTGTTACCATTGTCCTGCTTAAGGGCTTTAGCTTCACACCACTTTGTGACATAATCCGTACATACGAGGATGTATCTGTTCTGCTTCCTTATGGTGGGAGGATCGATTGGGCCTACGAAGTCAATGCCCCACTTCTCAAATGGTTTCAAATGAAGAATAGGCTGCAGTGGCATGGCACTTGTCTTGGTGGTTTTTCCCATTCTCTGACAAGCATCACATCTTTTACTGTAATCATAGGCATCCTTGTGAATGGTAGGCCACCAGTAACCTGCTAGCAGAGCCTTCCTGACTGTGGCTTCTCCTGCAAAGTGGCCTCCACACGGCTCGTCATGGCAAGCCTTCAGAACAATCCCAATCTCATCTCCTGCAACACATCTTCGGAGCACTTCATCTTTGCCTTTCTTGTACAGTGCACCACCTAGCAGGGTGTAGGGGGCTGATTCTAACATAAGCTTCTTCCTTTTCCGACTAGAAATGCCAGGAGGGTACTGTTGGGTTGCCAGCAAATTGGCAATGTCTGCATACCAGGGGGTTACAGTTTCTACCAAGAATAGGAAAGCATCAGGGAGGTTTGGATCATCCTGCTCCTCGTCTGCAATTTGTGGCATATGCGACAGATGATCAGCCAGAACATGGGAACGACCATGCTTAGTAATCACCTCAAAGTCAAACTCCTAGAATAGAAGGAGCCATCTCATCATTCATCCTTTCACATCTGCTTTGTTCATCAGGAAGGATAGGGACTCATGATCCACATAAAATTTAAAGTGGGTAGATAGGAGATAGTGGCAAAACTTTTCTATGGCAAACACCATTGCCAAGCACTCCAGCTCTGTCGCTGTATAGTTCCGTTCCCTATCAGTGACTTTTCGGCTTGCATAATAGATTGGTTGATCCAGCTTCGAGGAACTCTTTTGGCAGAGGACAACACCTAAGCCTTCAATAGATGCATCAGTGTGTACATGAAACTCCTTCGTCCAATCAGGAGGTTGCAGAATGGATGCCTCAATCAGACACTGCTTCAGAGTGTGGAAGGCTTTGTCACATTCTTCCATCCAAGTAAACTCTGCATCTTTCCTCAGAAGCTTGTGCAAGGAGGTTGCCTTTGTTGCAAAATGAGCTATGAACCTTCTGTAGTAACCCACATGGCATAGGAATCCCCTCAACTGTTTGAGGTTGGTGGGTTCTGTCAGAGCTGCAATCTTTTCGATCTTTGCAGGGTCTGTTGATATCCCTTATGCAGAGACAATGTGGCCCAACAGAACTCTAGAAGAGACCCCAAAGATGCATTTGTCGGGATTGAGGGAAATCCCATACTCCCGCATTGTTCCAGGTGTTCCCAGTGTTTACGGATCAAACTATAGACACAGAAGTCATCCAAATATACCTCAATAAAGTCGTGCAGATGTTTTTAAAATGCGGCCATTATGACTCGCTGGAAAGTAGCAGGGGCATTGCAGAGCCCAAATGGCATCACTTGGTAAGCGTAGGTCCCCCATTCTGTGGTGAAGGTTGTTTTGGATTGGTCTTCTTTTGCGATCTGCACTTGGTTGTATTCGCTAAATCCATCCAGAAGGGAATAAAGCTCATGTCCTGCCACTATGTCCAACAATTGGTCTGTGAAAGGGATAGGAAAGTGATCCTTCTTTGTCTTAGAATTGAGCTTTCGGAAATCCACACATATTCGAAGCTTGCCATTCTTCTTGGATACCACCACGATGGGTGAAACCCATTCACTATTTGCCACTGGATAGATGAACTCGGCTTCCAGAAGCTTCAGTAGCTCTGCTTTTACCAATGTGGAATAATTTGGGTTCATTCGCCTCTGTCGTTGCCGTACTGGCTTGGCATCAGGCTCCAAGTCAATATGATGTTGACATATTGTGGGATCAATCCCCTTTAGGTCCTTGTAGGACCAAGCAAACATATAGCCCAAATTATAAAATAGCACGCTTTTGGCTTTTGAGTTTGCTTTAGTGTCAAAGAGAAATAAAGCTAATGGGCGGGCGCCCAAAGAGTGAGGCATACCCAATACAATGTCCAAATACAAATATCATAATCGTGCGCCCATGCACATACAAAATAATAAATAAATATCCAACACCTTAATGGATAGGCGTGACAAAATATAGGTGCTATGCCTAAGGTATGCGCCCATCAAAATATAAGTGATAACTCGAATACACGCTATTCTCCAATGCTTTCCTCCACCACTGCTACTATCTCTACACATCAACTGAAGCATTCACAATCATTAGTAAAATAATACAATTAAACCGACAAAAGTGAATACCTAGTAGTCTTCAGCTAGATAAATAAATCAACTGGTTAGAAATCAATCCTAACCTTAATTTATCACGAGTGCTCATTCTAAAATCATAAACATTTATTAATTTAATATGTATTTTGTAGAATCACCCACTATGGAATCACCCATGTAAACACTAAATTAATGAAACGCCTGAAAACGATAAGCATCCCCATCAAATTCTCGCACAAAGAATCCACTTTGTGTATGAGCCTCGGTCAACAAAGTTTACGGAATCCACCATAAAACCTCACGGAATCCACCGTGAAGGGCGGCCTAGGGATCTCTGGATCACTATCCAAACTAACTTCCGATTCAGAGTCAAACCCTTCGTCTTCGCTAGAAGAGGTGGTCTCCCCTGGTGGCCGTAGTTCAGATGGTGATTCAGTCCTAAGTACTGATGTCGTTCCTGGTTGGGCTAGGCCTTCTTGCTCAAGGTCTATGGCTCCTACGTGTTCCAACCAAGCCTGATCACATTCCATGCGCATGACTCCTTGCTCTACCCTAAAGGTTTGCCTTTCCTGCGGCTTGGAGTCTGCTCGTATTTGCTCAATTTCTTGTCCTTCAGTGTCGTATTCTATGGTATCTACTTCACCCTCGCTCTCATCACTGAAGGATTGGCAGTCTTCGTATTCGTTGCTAGAATCTTTGTCATTCGACTGCTCGTCGCCTCCTAGGGTTTGGTTTGTCTCGTGTCGTTGGTCAAGAACTAGGGCTCAGTTATACATGAGGTTTAAATCATGCACCCTGGTCCATTGCCACTTGGATTCCTCTAAGAGATCCTGGAGTGGTTTGAAGTTTGTAGCTCGATTGCCAGCTAGATTGTCCGTTAGGTATTCCAGTATCCCCTGGAGTTCCCTTTTGTTGGATGGTACTTGGAAGGTGACATGCTTAGGCTTTCCACGGAGGTTTCCTGCCATCATGCAGACTGGTATAGAGAGTGCTTCTTTAGACTTGCTGGTCATTTTGATGGCTTGCTCATATGCCTCATGATCTGAGAATGGTAGGTTGATTGTAGAGAGAATGTGCATCCAGTCCCGCTCATCCTTTGGGCATGGGATATACTTGGTCAAGGGCCCATAAGACTTCTTGACCTAAGTGTTACCCTTGAGCATAGCAGAGATGGCATCTAGGTCGACTAGTGAGGCCTTCCAAGTGTCCATCTCTATCCTTACGGCATCCGTTCTATTGCCAAGGAAGATCAATCCGTTACCCCAATCTTCGATGACTTTAGCGTTGCGCATCCAGGGTCGGCCTAATAGGATATCGTAGTCCACTCCCTTCATGACTATAAAGTCAATAGAGAACTGGACACCTGTGATCTTCACTGGCCAATTCTTAAGTACCCCAAATGGCTTTACTCTCAAGTCTGAAGCACTGTGTGGCTAAGCATACTAACCCCAGCTCCCGTGTCTATGATTCCCTTTCTTGTTGTGTCACCTAGGGCTAAAACCAGCAAGACTGCATGCATCTCAGAACCTTCCCAGAAGGCATTGACGTGAAAGGATTTAGGCATAGAGTGCAGCGTCAAGCTCGGTATTTGTGTTTCTACGTCATTGTCTGGAGGGTCTGCCGTGACCTGCTCTCATGATCCTTCAACCCACTGCTTAAGATCTTGCCATAGGTTAGGATGCTGCCTAAGCAGCTCTCCCAGGCTAAGTATTATAGGGGTAGTCACTAGCGTGGTCAGGAGATCGTTGTGTGCTCGTCTCTCCCCTAACTTGGATTGTCCTGGCCAATGGCCGTGTGACTGATCTGTGGCCATGTAGCATCAAGGCTTGGTCTTAGCGGCACTGCTTGTGGTACAGTTGCTTCTACCGACTTAGGTTGGGGCGGTGCTATTGGCGTACTCACGCTGGAGAGATCATCGATCTCATCCTCTATGATGGGCTCAGCGTCCTTGAGATGCTCTTGAGCCTCCTTCACCCATTCCTTCACCTTTTCTATGGCCTCTAACTGTCATTCGGATGCGGGTATTCCCCTACCTCAGCGCTTCCCTTTTTGGCCGTCTTAGGGGCTGAAGTCTCTGCCTCTGCGTCTAAAACCTTCTTTTCAGCAGGTAGAGTCGTAGCACTCTCGATTTTTAGTGCGAGTTTAGCTTCCAATCTCTTCTTTCTATGCCTGCGGCTTTTCTTCCCTATTGAGGCTGTGTCAAGATTGCTAGGTCCTGGTAGAGAGATGCCAGCCTGCTTCGTTTGGGCTCGGGTCATGACTCACAATGGGATAGGTGTGGCCTCCCCATCGAGGTTTTTGACACCAAACAACCCCAATGGGATAGATGGTATGTTGGCTGAGCTAGAAGATGGCTTTCGCTTTGGACAGTCTATGAAGAGATGGGTGATTCCGCACTCTGCGCACCTTTGGTCAGCCTTGTCTCTGTTTTGATGCTCTCTTTCAGGACAGCGTGATGAGACATGACCTGGGTGACCACAAGTCCAATAGGTGACTGGATCCTGCGTCTACCCTCCTAGGACTCTACCTCGTCCCCTTCCTAACGCCATCACCGGCACGGGTCGATAATCCATGAGGACAGCATTGCCCTCATCTCGTCCGAGATGTAAGGGTATACGTATGTCTCTTCCTCATTCGGCTCCTCCATGTAGTGGATTGGAGCGTCGCTCGGTGGATGGGTCATGTAAGGACCAGGAGGTCTAGGAATGCCTGTAGGGTTGATGTCCATTCTAGGGACGGCTGGTTTCATATCGTTAGGCGCGGGAAGAGCCAATGGGGCTCCCCTTCCGAAGAATGGTTGTGGCCTATTTGCTAGGTAAGGTTGGCCATAGGGTTGCAAGTACGGAAGTCTTCTTGGTAATCTGCATTGTGCGACGTCATGGCCAAACCTACCACAGTTAACACAAGGTCTTGACCTAGGGTCTTGACACTCGGCCGATAAGTGGTTTCCACCATAGTACACGCATTGGATATGCAGGCGTGTTGGTCATCTCAACATGTCTTGCAACTTGGCTAATTCCATCTTGACATCAGCCAAGCCTTGGTTTGTCTCGGTGGCCTTCCCCTTATCTTGGGATGATGGGATTGATCACTCACTAGAGGCTAATGCTCTCTCTGAGCTTCACGAGTTGGTCTCCTCTGGATTCGAGTTCCTGGAATTCCGCTCCTTCAACTGATCATCGACTTTGATGGCTTCCTCAAACACTCTAGCTATTGCATCTCGATGCAAGCTCAAATTGCCTGCCAAAGCCTTATATAACTCCTCATCCCGAATGCCGTTGATGAATATAGTCAAAACTACTCTTTCAGTCGGTCGCTCGCCTAGAGGGATTCTCTTGAAGAGACTCCTCACGTGGGTTACGTAGTTGCGGATGTCCTCCTTCTCTTTTTGCTTGACGTTCATCAAGCGTACTATTAGGTTATCGGAGTATCCCGGCTCGGTGAATCTCTTGATGAAGAGATCCTTGAGGCCATTGAAGTTGGCTCGCTCTACAGCATCTAGGCTCGTATACCACGTTCTACCCTTTGTCGCCTAGGCAAAGCCCGAACGCTTGCGAGTGTTGAGTTAGGTTGTTGAGGCCGTTGGCCTTGCAGACTTGCTCAAACTGCTCAACAAAGCTATATGGGCCGTCATGGGGTTGGTACTTGTCGAGTTGCTTGGCAACAATCAGTATTTTGGACTGGCTCTTTGAGCCTTGGTTTGCCCCTAGTCCTGCGAGCATTGACGTCGCTAGTGCGGTGGCACTCTGCTCTGTTGTATTATTGAGCAACCGCTTCATGAGAAGCTCGCTCAACGTCAAGTCTCCCTATAGTGCTCTCTCATGGTCCGTTCAGTTTCGGCCAGCTAAGTTCAACACTCGCTGCACCTCATGCAGCTCCATGCTTTGCCTTTGGCTCCTAGCCTGCTCTGCTGATCCCTATTGTACTCGGCTATGCTCTGCAATGCTTTGCGGGCTAGCCTTCTTTCCTCTTCTAGATCTACGATGATTGCATCTGCTTTCCTACCGCGGTGCTCGTACCGGGCATGTGCGTCGTAACTGCTCACCAGCTGCTGCTAAATAGCATCTGGGAATACGTCCAAATCGAGCTCCTCATTAGATGATGGTCTGAGCTCTCTTTTGCCATGGTCGAGTTCTCGTGCTCCACTAAGCTGTTAATCAGGCTGAATAGACTTGACAGATCCATGTCATTGGCGCTCCTTGCTTGGTCCTACTCTATGCTTTGATGGTTTGTCTATGTCTTGGTTCTCTCCTGCTGGTGGGTTCCTTGAGTGGTTTTATCTGAGTGAGTTCCTTGACTTATTGAATACAATCCTCAATTTATGATCACTCAGTGTGTGTCATTTCTCGTGCACTTGTGGTCAATCAGGCTTTCAGCTTTCTTATGTGTACTTCAAGTGTGGAATTCAATGTGAGTGCAGCAAACAATCTCTATATGCTTACGCCCTCTTGTCTCGTCCCGGTCACTCAAGTTCTAGCCGTTCTAGTAGATTCTAGGATTTGCGCTGCTTCTTGCTGTTTACTTGGGGGTCGATCACAGGTCCTATGATTGGATTTCCGTTCTCAATGTGTCAGGTCGGAATGCTCCAACACTGTTCCCCTGTCTCTTGGTCGTGACTCCTACGTCGGGAACTGCCTACAAGGCGTTCGCTATGTTGTCCTGGAGCGGGTTGCACTTCCAGTCGGTCGCGGGGGTCAATTTTTAATGTTTTCTTTTTTCTGGCTAAGGGTGTGTCTGATTTACCAGTGGTTTGATTCTTAGAATCAGACCAGGTGGGTCCGATTTTGAGATATCCGATTCTCAGAATTGGACAGAGATCAAGTGTTCGATTTTTGAAAATCGGACAAGTGGTCCGATCGGACCAGGTGGGTCTGATTGCTGACGTGTTCTAATCTATGGGTCTGATTGCCCTCGATCGGACGGTTGTCTGAGCGTTCGATTTTGAGAATCAAACACTGGATCGGGTGTCCGATTTCATTGACCCGAACGCACTTTCGAGCATGAAATCGTCAAAAATCTTAAGGTATTGATTATTACAAGCTACAAGATTCAACAGGAATGATGCTAGAGTGATGGGGAAGAGATCTATATACCTGGGGATCACCTCTCAACTAGTTGCAAATGAGGATTTCCTTGCCCTCCAAGAGCTTATACCCCTGCTGGATGTTATCGATCACTCTCCTTGCGATTCCTACACATTCAAATGAGCATTTCCTCCATTTTCCACTTGTTTTCCCCAATTTTCTCCCTGTTTTAAAGCAACAAACCCTATGCCTCTCGGGTGTGATTTCCTAATGTTACCCTACTCTAAACGCAACAAGATTCAAAAGCAAAAAACTAAAATAATTTCTCCATGTTTTCCAATCATCAAACAACCAAAATATCCCAAAATACCTACTTGTTTTGAAGATAAAAAACACCCAAACTTCCTACCTATCTCAAGCTCCGTTTCGGGGATGAATCCCCTATATCGCGTGCAAGTGCTCAAGCTTGAATCCGTTGGTCCCGGCAACGGAACCAAAATGTGGGAGCTTTCTCTCAACTGCCAAGACCCATGGACCGCTTATTGCTTCAATCATTTCAAGTGAGCTCTAACAGCTATCTCTCACCTAGCTGACGCACTGTCGATCCTACGAGTGTAGTGAGCTTACCTTGATGCCAATGTGAGTAGCCTCCTCTCTTGCACACCTCGGTAGCTCCAAGATTCTCGATGCTAGCTCAAGCATCCTCAAGCCTCCTCCATCTCTAAGCTCCATCCTCCATAGCCGTGCGTGCAAGAGAAGAGAAGAGAAGAAGAGAAGAGGAGATGGTGAAGAGCTTCACCCTCTTGATCCCTCACTCCCACACACTCACTTCCTCACACTCTCACACTCCCTCTCTCAAGAGCACACACAAGCAAGAAGGAGAGAAGAAGAGAAGAAGATGAAGACTCCTTTTGCCACACACCAAAAGAATGAGCTTCTCATTCACTTTTGAACTTTATATACAAAACCCTAAATCCCTTTTGGGCAGTCATCCCCTTTTTTACAAGGCCGGCCATTGGCCTAAGCCCATTTCTCATTTCCCACCATTCTAATTTATCCTATTCCCAACTAATGCATACAATTTGAATAGGAGTGAGCCTGGCGCTCTTTTACAAGGATTCGGGAGCGCTTCCACATTTAATGGTGCGCCTTTTACTCTTTTGCTGTCTCGGGGCGACACTGAGACTTTCTGAGGGTCGTGCCCGAGCATTTAAAATTTTCAAGGTCTGGTTACCGGTCAAGGTGCCTTTTCCTTCTTTTATCCTGCGCCTTTTTTTTGCTATTTTCTATTTTCCATTTTCCCACTCCTCTGCTCCATTTTCCCGCTTCTCTGTGCTGCGGTAAACTGCTCGCCTCTCCCATATTACTGGTACCAACGGTAGCTTTGGCACCTACACTTCCCGCGACTTTCTTCTTGGGAGCCATTTGCCTCGTGGAGATTGGACAGTCCGAAACTTAACGGGTTTAGGATAATAAGTTCGGGTAGGAAAGATCGCTGGATGGGGGTCCTTCGCCGAGGGGTGGTTTGAGTGTGGCTTCTTGAAATTACTCACCAGCTCTCACTCCCTCTCTTCCTCTCTCTCTCTCTCTCTCTCTCTTTCTCTCTCTTCCTCTTCTACTTCCTTCTCTCTTCTTCTCCTTCTTCTCTTCTTCTTCTCTCTCTCTCCTTCTCTTCTTCTCTCCCTCTCCTCTTTCCCTTCTCTCTCTCCTTCCCTTTTCCTCTCCCTCTTCTCTTCCCCGTCTACCTATTTTGCTCCTCTCCTCTTCCTCTTCCTCTTCTTTTCTCTTATTCTCCTACTCTCTCTCTCTCCTTCTCTTCTTCTCCTCTCCCTCTCCCACTTCTTTTCTCCTTCTTCTCCTTCTTCTCCTTCCCTCTCTTCCTCTTCTTCTTCTCTTCTTCTCTTCTTCTCTCCTTCTACCTCTTCTTCTTCTTCTTCTACTTCTCTCCTTCTCCTTCTTCTTCTCCTCTCCTCTCTTCTACCTCTTTTTTCTCCTTCTCCTTCTTCCTCTCTCCTTCTCCTTCTCTCCCTCTTCTTCTCTTCTCTCCCTCTTATTCCCTTCTCTCTCCCACTCCTTCTTCTTCTCGCCTTCTCCTTCTATCCCTCTTCTTCCCTTATCTCTTCTCTTCCTCTCTCTCTCTCTCTCTCTCTCTCTCTCTCTCTCTCTCTCTCTCTCTCTCTCTCTCTCTCTCTCTCTCTCTCTCTCTCTCTCTCTCTCTCCTTCCCCTTCTCTCCTTCTCCTTCTCTCCCTCTACTTCCCTTCTTCTCACTCTCCCTCACAGGGCCCTGCGACAACTGGCGATCAGGAAAGGGGGGTGGCTACAGTCAAAAGCCCCAGGGGGGTGGCTTGAATCGTATGCCCTAGGGCGCAGTCGCAGCTGGGAGTCTTCAACAAAGGCACTGGCAATAGGAGGGAGACAAGTAGAAGGAGAGTCCCCTACCACTAAGGTAAAAAGAAAAGCGTCGTCCTCAAAGGCCTCTACCATCAGGTTCGGTGGGGTCTTGACAGCCATAATAAGCGAAGCACGTGAAGAAGGAGTTGGAGAAACACCAGAGAGGTCACCTCCTCACCATGAACAATAGCCACACTCTAGTGAAAGGATAGTGAGCAAGGATGAGGAAGAAGAACGAGAAACACAAAGTAGCCAGCAAAAACCCAAAAAACCAAAGTAGAAGGACTCATAAGAGAAGGCCAAGGAGGAAAGAAAGAAAAAAGAAAAAAGAGACTTACAAAAAGCCAAAAGAAAGTCTAAGAAGGAAGGGGAAGAGAGGAAGAAAAAAGAAAAGGAGGAGTTGAAAAGGAACGAAGACGAAGACATCGCTCTGGCAACATGCCTATCTATAGAGCAGCTATACAGGCAGGATGAGTTGGGCACCATGAGCCTGTCTAGAGATGAGAGCCTGAGCTCAAGCACACAAGCATAAGAAATCATGCCAACAAGACTAGCGACAGCAGAGACCGAGTCTAGGCAGGATCCTAAGAAGAAAAAGAGAGAAGTCTCCACAACCTCCATGCCCACGACATAGCTGCCACCTACAGGTTATGAAAAATATGTTAAGGAGCTCCTCTCGCAACTAGAGAAGGCAAAGGAAGATAAGAGGATGGCAATGGTGGCTGAACTAGAAGTAGAAAAAGAGGCCATGGTTGCATCACAATTAGAGAAAACTCGTCGAGTGGCCATGTGCCAAAAGGAGATAATTGAGCTGAAGGATCAGTTGCGAGGCAAGGACGAAGTAGAAATTGAGTGGCAGGCAAGGCTAAATGAAGAGACTCAAACCATGGTAAGCTTGCAATGCCATAATGGAAAGCTCGTAAAACTCTATGAAGACCTGCAAGGGAGATGGAAAAGGTCCACAAAGCCATAAAAGAGTTAGAGGTGGTGAGGGAAGAAAGGGCACGTGGATACCAAGAGGAGATTGAGAAATTGAAGCAAGAGACAACCTCAGAGAAGGAAGGGCAACATAGGATGAAAAGAGAAATCAAAGATCAAGAGCAGAGGTTGATGATATTGGCTCAAAGGAAAGGAGAAAGCCTTGAGGAAATGGAGAAGAGAGGAGAGGATTGGGTGAACCGTAATGAGAGAAAAGTCAAAGCTTTGGCATGCTATCTTCTCAGGTGGAAAAAGACAAAGTGCTAGTTGTGAGCAAAGAAGAGGCCCCCCAAGTGAGTTTTGAAGCCCAACAATGCACCTTCCTGAGTACACTACTAGATATCACTCAAACCGAGGAAGGGGAGGCCATTGACTCCATAAAGAGAAAGCTAGGGATTGCATGCAGGGCCCTAAGAGTAGGCTTACAGATGCCATCGCAACTCATGGGTGTCAGCCTTGGCCTTGAGGAGCAACGAAGCTATCTACTACAAGCAAGATTGACCCCACAAGAAATCGATGCATTAGGGTTTGTTGAGGGGGACACAACAAGAAGACGAGCAAGGAGAAGGGGCTAGCTCAAGCTTTGACATGGGACCTCATGAAGAAGAACTCGTCCCATAGAATCTTTCCCCATGCCTAGAAGAATAGCATCAATAGAGCAAGTAGACACCTCTGCTGAAAGAAAAGTAGAGCTTAAAAGGAAGAGGCAACAGATAGTGGAGCAAGTAAGGTGTATCTTGAATGCCAAGCTAGTAGTGGTGCCGATTGCGCCCATTCCACCAAGCCATGATGACGGCCAATAAGCATTAATATCGAACTTATGATTTGGGAGCAACAGGAGAGCACTAGAAGGCCCTTCGACCTTAATTTCCAATTCCCTGCCAACTTGTGCACAGTATTGCCAATCAAAGTGGTGGAAGAGGTCATTAATGTGGGAAGCTAGCTAGGAGACAAATGGACCTTGAAGAGAGAGAAAAATCCCATCCAATGGGGGACCGAGGACACAGATTTTTGGCATGAAATTTTTTTTGAAGTGCCCAGGGATGTGAAGGGCTATGAGTGCCAACCCACATGGAGAAGGTGCATTTTTTACGTGAACAAGGATGCCTGGATGGCTTTTGTAACACCCTACCCTTCGAGTGAAATAATCCAACCTTCATGCCATATCTGAGAAGGGTAGGAGTGGATTTTAACCCAAGCATCCACGGTCGGTATACGACTTTCCATGGATCTACAACACCAATGCTACTAAATATGTAGAGGCCCTCATTTTCATGCCAAAGGACCTATATGATTCTATAGTCCACTTCATCGATGAATTCTCTTCTTGCCATGGTCCCACCTTCATCACTACCTATAATTATCTTAGACTACTTAGGATACTACTTAGATAGGATCTTGTGCCACAAGAGCATCGCCTTCCACCCCTCTTTTTTAATCCCAATGGAATAGATAGCTGCACCATGGCAATATTGATGATGTGAGCAGCTCTAATTCCTTTGTTTTGCTTAGCCCTCCTAGAAGATATGAATGATAGCCACTTTACACGTTGCAATCATCCATTTCTTTCCATCACCACTCTCCAAGTGTGCTTGAATCACACAGGGTACCTGCAAAGCTGGCGATTCCTTAGTACATCTCGTAAGCCTCCAACTCTGCCCTCTCCGGATATGGATGATGAAGATTACCTCTTGCCATGACTATGAAAATTTCAACAAAAAAAAAAACACACACACACACAAAGGTCACAGTCACTACACCTAGGGGTTCTCAAGTTGGCAACGTCTGGTAGCTTCGGTCGATCGGCTCCATCTCTAGCCCCCTAGCCCATTTTGATTCCCCACATCATGCTTAGGACATATCAAGGGCAGGACATATCGAGGGAGGTCATACTCGCCTATGGTTAGACCTGTCTCCTTAAGCCACGCACTGCACCTCCAACATTCCATGAATTGGGTCCTCCAGTGTGGGACACCACCGAGGTTGCTGTTCGATCCAACTCTTAGTTCCACTAACACGAGCACAATGCACCACCTCCCAAGAGTCAAAACTTTGCCCAATCTTTTGCATGTAATGCCACCAAGTATGGGCATAACCTTCAAGATGAAGAGCCGCAAAATAAATTTTGGCCTCTTTACTTCTAGGGTAAAGGGTGAAGTACAATTTAAGCTTCTTAATCCACTCCTCCCATTCTGAAGGTGATGCATTATCTCCTTTGAAATTAGTGATATTGATATTCTCTTTATATTCTTTTTCATTGTAAGATGGCTGCCCATGAGATTGTTGTCTCCATGAATCTTTATTCCATGAATTTTGTCTAAAAGTAGGTGGCCCAAAACCATGAGATGAGGGTTGTCCATTTGAAAGACACTCTTGGTTTGGGATGTCATGAGTTGATCTTCTCTCATCATGCCTTCCACCTTCATGAACTTGATTGTTGACTACATTTCCTTTTTGTGCATTTGAGGGTTGATGATAAAAATTCTTGTAGAAGGGGTCACATCCATGATAATCACTGTCCCATCGAGTGTTATCTTATTCCCCTTCATGTCTATGATTATCCTTTGGACTGCTAAACTGAGGTCTTGGGGTATGAATACCATGAATTTGTGAAGGATGATGGTTGCCCCTGACTCTAGATGGCTCTCCCCTTTCAAAGGTGTGCATTATTGGCTAAGAATTTTCTTTGTTTAGATGGGAAGGATTACCAACAGAGGGAATTGCATGGGAGTCTTCAATATTTTGAGGTTCACTTTGTGGTTTGCTTCCAATTTTCTTTATGGCTAAGATGAGCTCTTGATATAAGAATTTATTGCTTTGCTGCAATTCAAAAATTCATTGGTTTACCTGTGCCATCCCTTGCAACAAACCTTGATTCATATGGGTTACGCCTTCATTAAAAGCCTTAAAATCCTTAAAAAGGCCTTCATTGACATGTCCCAACTCTTTTGACAGTAGGAGATAATCATTCCCTACATGCTCTTCATGTATGTCCTGGTGTCTTGATACGTGCTATGAGCAATCCCAATGCTTATTTCTTCATCTACTTGATTAAAATTATGGGCTTTAATTGTGTAATTTTGATCCTCTTGGAAGTATCTGACACCATCATTCAATGCTTAAGTAATAGGGTCTTTCTTCTTATTGCTGACCATTAGGAAACAGTGTTGTAGCAATAGACAGTTTGTTACTTAACCCCTTTTTTCTCTCTGAATATGGCACCAGTCCCAATTCTTAATAGCTCTATGGAAAGCTTATTATATGGGGATATACAAGATTTAATAATATCTCAACTTGCAATAAGCTATATAGGTAGAATGAACTCAAACAGTGTATTCCAGACAGCTTGTTTAGGTACAGTCCACTAGACCCCCTGTCAGTAAATTGGCCATAAATTTTGCTCTCGATGTAAAAATTACAAAATTTTTGATTAAAATAGGATCTTAGAATCCGCTCTTTGAATCAAGCTATTAAGATCCCAAATCAAATCACGACAGAATTTTCTGTAATAGGAACTATGTACATGTCCAAAGAGTTCCTGCAACCTGTTAACACCCTGTGGAAACACTGTTTGACCTTGTAGGAATACCATGAGTGAAGAAAACCCTTGTAAACCACTGTAGCAACTAGGAGAGGGTTATGGGACACCTGTAGGGCTCAAGAAAAACCTGTAAATGGGTATATACCTACTGTTTTATCTATCAAACACCTGTAGGTGTCTTGAAAACATGAGATGCTTTGCCCCTCTTCCAAATGGTTCACCAACCACTTATGGAACCCTGATTATTACTGATCAATGCTGTACTTATGCCATACTCTGATAATGGAAATGTACATGCACCTAAATTTGAAAATAGCATGGGCTCTGAGACAAGAGGGGTGTGCAAAGTTCCGAGTTGTGCACCCTTTTAGGGTCTTCCTCGCGGGAACCAACATGGCAAGTACATTCTAATGGCTAATCAAACAAGGATGCTATGCATTGACTGAAAAAGCCTTTGAACTTTTAATGAAATGCAAGTGGGTATTGGAAAATGAATGAATTGAAAAGGCTATGGATAGGGCATTACCCTTTTGCAGCGACTCACTGCTTTTACAAAGTTCCCACTTACCATTTTCATCATTGTTTCAGTCCTATAGCATCAACGCTCAACCATGCAACAAAAATTCAAGTCAAGTAGGTAGTGAGTAGCATTTATGCAATCAATTGAACTTCAACATTTGAATGGGTAGAAAATGACTCATCAAGCAATCATAATCAGTCCTGGGTTGCATTCTACAAGCTTTTAATAGGAATTAAGAGGTTCTACTACACTTAATCTCTCTTATGAACAATAGGACTGGTTCAACAATTGGATAAAGGCGAGATTAAGCTGAAAGTACTAGAATTACCTCTTTAATGCTGATGAAAAGTATTGGATGAATCCAATCAATCAACCTTCAACATAAGACCCCATCAATAGACCAAGATTTGAATCAATTAGACCAATCTTCAATAAGGATTTGTCCAATATGATTTCTCCCAAGTAATCTTCAGCTCTCGATCAATAAGATTGCTCCAATTCAATCAAAAGAAGTCAATGATTTAATAGAAGTCTTCAATAGCTTGTTGGAGAAGATCCTTTGTGCTTTAGTGAGTGTAAATTCTCATTAGAATCATGGATTCCATGAATTTTCAGGCATGGCCATGTTCAAGAGACTGAAAATGCTTTCAAACTTGAAGAAACTCTTCAATGTAAGCCCAATCTTTGAGGAATACCTTCAATTTAACCTTCCCAGGGTTGTAAACAACAAAAGCCCCATGAATTGAAGCCTTATTGAAGCAAATTTGATGAAGATTGATGGTTGCCCTGCTTTTCCCAATTCTGAGATAAAGAAATTGCTTCAATCTTGCTTTGATGTTGTCAATGGATTAAAGCCACATGCATAAGCAAGATCCAGGAGTGAGTTGCCACCAAGGCTCCCTTCATTTACTTTAGGAAATCAGAGATTCTCTGTTGCTGTCCAAAACTGTCAATAATAGGGTTCCATGGGAGAGAAGAAAGTCCTTAATAGAGAGAAATCTTGCCAAAGCTTGAAGGAGACCAATAGTCAAGTGCTTTAGAGCATTATTCATGGTTAACTGGAGCACCATAGCTCATTTTATGGATGAAATATGTAGGAATATGCACCAGGTGCAATTCACGCTGTTGCCTACTGCTGTGTTCCTAGTCTAGAATGAAGCATAGTGTGACATTCCACCATTCCCTGGAAAGCTTGAGAGATGGAGAACAAGGCTATGAAGTCCTTTGGCAAGATAGAGATCACTGGCAAGAGATTTGATCAGCCTTTGGCCATGGATTCTTGAGAGAAACTTGAAAGAAAAGGGAAGAACTCCTGTTCTTGAAAAAGTAACTCAAGTTTAAACCAAACTAAGTCATGTAACCCTCATTTTGTCCAACTCTCTTCATTTTTGGACCAAAATTGAGCCATGACCTGCTAAAATTGATAGGAACCCGCCATTATCCATTGGTTCATACCAAGAACGTCCATCTTAGTCATGGTTTGTGACAGATCTCCATGTTAGACCACGGTTATGGAAGAACTAACTCCCATAACTGAATTTTAACTGTAGTTTTCACTTCCTAGTCACTATAACTAGATCTAATACATGAAAATGACTTTTGATAGGATCTAAACTAATGCTTTGATACCAATGTAATAAAGCTAAATTCCAAAGCAAGCTTTTAAACTGAGAATACAATAAATAGACATAAAATGTCAAGTAGCCATAGCTAAGGTGGCTTGGCAAAAAATGATATTACCAATGTTGGTTGAGAATCAAATGATGAGAGGGTCCAGCAAGGCATGCACCCCAAGCTATGGTGGCCAAGAGTATTCACCCTCTTAGATGGTGGGAGGTTGAAACCTCAAACAAGTAATGTTTGTAAAATGGCAAAAAGATGCTACACATGTTACACCTCCACCTTTTATACTTACCCTAGACTAAGGCATTTATGCTAGGCATTTATGCTTCATTACACATTTTCCATTCTTCTTGGGTGTCACCACTACAGGTGAAACCCACTCTGAGTCCCCTATCGGATAGATGAAGCCTACCTTCAAAAGTCGTTGCACCTTAGTGAGTAGAGCGTTTTGTTGAACTACTCCCAACCGTCGTAGCTAGTGCACCACTGGCCTTGCTCCATCTTTTAGATTAATGTGATGTTGTACTGCCATCACACCTGTGATGTGTTCATAATTAGAAATAAAAAGTGCAGAGTGTTTTATCACCACTTCCATGTAGGCTACCTTCCTCTTAGCTAATAGATCCCTAGCCAACATTTTTTCTAACCCCTCCTTCTTGATCTTTGGAAGCTACTGCAAAATTTCACTCTACTAGAAGGCCCTTTGTAATCCCCATCACTTCTAGATAGCTTTCTTCCTCCTCATTAGAAGACTCACCCTCTGTCGTAGATGACCAATCCTCTCACTGGAACTCCATTCATCAACGGTGGTCTCTAACACAAGATCCTTCTGTCGACCCTCCTTCATGTTGTAGATAGTGCTCTTCTATTTTTTCTGAAGCCCATTCTATGGCCTTAGCTCTAAAGCCCTTGTCTCCCAATCTTGTTTGGCTTTTATTCCCATTAGCCATGGTCATCCGAGAATGAGTGGATAGTCATCCCCCTTCACTAGCATCACATACATGTCAAGATCCAATTGCACTCCACACACCTTTACCTTGACTTTCTTTATAACTCCCAAATAATTTACTACTACATTGTTAGCCATTTTGACCCCAAATTCAGTAGTTTCACTTATCTCTAATTTCAAACGATGCATCAACTTTTTTTTGTCATGACACAAATTTCTACACCTCTATCCACACGTCTTTGATACTCTCTGCCCATTGATTTCGACTTCCACTACTAGAGGCACAATATCTTTCATCTTTCTAGCCTTGATTGCATTCACGTGTCTATTCTTTATGGGTCTAATGCTTACCATCTTTGACCATTGTTGCTGCATTGGAGATAGATGCAATAATTGTGCCCATGAAATTTTTGGCCCTTGATCCCTCACATTAGCAAGCAAATCATAAGCTCTAGTACCTTTACCCAAGGAAAAATCATCTAGCTCAATGTGTCGGCATGAGCGAGCCCTCCTCGTTTTACTGTTGTGTGTCTTTGAAGCCTTAGAAAACTCTGCCTCTTCTTCCATATTTTCAACCTCCTCTGGTGGTATAGGCTCCATCCTCTCAATTCTATGGGCTTTCTTCATCAGCATTGCTCAACCTCTGCTACTTTGGCCTTCCCTTTGACATCACTCTCATCCAAATTGATCATCTTGACATCACGATTCTCTAGTGTGGCTGGACAGGCAAGGGTGGCACCTCTACAAGTGATCGAGGGCTGGAGAGCTTGAACCGGTGGTGGAGGCCCTAGATTTGGTGGAAGAAGCCTCTCCCTAGGTGGTGCCACTTGTTGTTCCCTCCCTCTTGGTTGGAACCCATTTCCTGGCAGATGCTTGGGATGAGGGCAAAAGTACATACCATTGCCAGTCTCCCCACAATTATAGCGAACATACTCTCTTTCTTGTCTCCTTAGGCCTTGATTTCCTTCATTTGCGAGGGGAGGGGGTCGTAATCCTTGCACTAAATTCAACGAAAGGCTTTCAAGTTGACTAGTAATGTGTTGTAGGAGCTCTTACTGTGGCATTTTTTGTTTGGGTATGGGGCCTCTGCTATTTCTCTAGGCCTTGGCATGGTTGGTAAAACCTGCATGGGCTCAACTCCCCCCTTCAATTGGGCTTGATACTTCAATTTCCTATTCTTCTCCCTAGCATAAGTGACTGATTCTTCATGGGATGTGGAAAACTTCCCTTTGACCTTCTCCCTTAGTCACAAGGGTAGAGTTCGACCAGAAAACAATCTTTTTTAAGGAAACTAGGTACTCTCTCTTACAGTTAAGGAGGTTGTCCATTTATCTCACAATTTTATAAATATGCTTTCATATGCTTGGTACTCCCCTAGTAAGGTTTGGCAAAGATCTAGGAGTTGTCTCATCCAAAGATCTTCAGGAGGCTCTGTATCTTGGTACTTGTGCAAGAATGCGGTCTTGAGATCCTCCCAGTTACCCTTGTAGCCTCCGGGAGAGCTTGATACCACACGCAATAATCACCCTTTAGAACTAAAGAGAAGGCACATACTTTGGTTGCTTCATCATCCCGGCCCTAGGAAGGCCATTTCTAAGTCATCAAGAAAGTCTAGAGCTTTCTCCCCTTGTGCCAAAAAAAGCTTGGAAAATCTATCATAGGAAGATGTTGATCTAGCTCAATATAAAACAAAGATGAACACATCTAGGCCCAAGTCATATCTTATTAAGGGTAGAATAAATGGATTGACAGATGCATTAATCTCAGCAAGACGACGAGGGCCCAATAAGTCCCTTATGATATTTTGAAACCTAAGCTTTGTGCTAGCTATTATGTGCACGGTTTACCTAGCAAGAGGATGGATAGGTCCGTACAAATCCCTATGGTTCATGGGATGCACTTAGAGTAGAATGAATATGTGCACATTAAAGGAGATGTTATAATCCAAAATAGGGAATATTATAGGATTAGGGGACAACAAGATCTCTCTCAACCTCTCAGCTCCAAAATAAAAGACCAACCTTTGGTGAAAATGTATCTTTCTACTAATGCAAACATCCACCCTAATGTTTTGAATTGATTGAAAGTTATAGAAAATATGATTATTAATTTATGTATTAATTATAAATTTTTACTACAAACTTTCATGAAGCGTGTTGCTGAAGCTTTGGTCTCTTAGATCCCACCACACTCGAGAGATGCGAAGGATTTTTTCACTAGTGATTAGCCTAGCTTTGATGTGACCATCATTAGCCTTGTAAAGTTCATAGGCTTCGATAGCTACCTTCTCAATTACTTTCAGCCTTCTTGCTAGTAGTAGTGCATCACCATATGTAGCCTCTCGCTAATAGTGTACACCATTGATGTGTAACTTCCCCTCCAAAAACTTGTTAATCCCTGAATTTGAAAGCACCTTCACCATTTGAAGACGAGGCTCCTTAGGGAGTGTCTTTACACTAGATACAAAACACTCAACACAATGCCTTGACCTAGAGACTTGATGAGAGCAAGATTTCTCTTAAAGTAAAGAAGTGTGTGTTTAATTAACTTGCTTTACCCGCATACGTTGTCAAAGAGTTTATTGTTCATAATATAAATCATGAGATTCTTATGGACACATAAGAACTTTACTAGGATTTATAAGAGGATTTTTCATACATAACTCAGTCACATTGTTACCCAACAACCAACTTAGATATCACTTAGTTACATAAGTTTATTTGTATTTGTCATACAATTTTAAGTTGTACCATGTATATTGATAAAAAATTAAGTCTATGGGAACCTATAACTTGATCAGCTGGAAGTAATTGACAGTTAGCAGGATAAATCACATTGATTTAAGTGGAAAACATGGTTAGAACTCAAGAAAAATGCCAAAAGTCCACTAGGTTCATGGGGGACCTGAAGTAATAAACTTAAGTGACCTGTCAATGACCTAAGTAGGTCAAAAAGTGAAGTGGGAGCTGAGCAAGATGCAGCCCGCATTTTTCGGTGCAAAATGTGGGCCTGCATACGTGCAACAATTGGAGAAGAACTGTGAGCTATGGTGCATGCTTTGGAGCATGCAAACTGAAGGCTAACTAGAGTTGAAGATGAAGATACAAACAAGAAAGGTGAGAGCTCCTCTTACCCGTCCATTTGGTATGACAAAAATGAATGGTATGACAGTCCATAAAAGGGGAAAATCTGAGAGAAAAGGATTCATCCTGCTCTTATGTACATCTTCTCTCATTTTATTTACCTTATTCATGGTCCAATGAAGCTCGACTTGTACCCAAGTACTTGAGTGGCTTTGGGGCAAGCAATGGGGGAGGATTTTGAAGGTGTATGGGCTGTTATGGGCTGAAAAAACCAGTCATAAATATGGCAGCACATTGTTCTTGTCCATTTTGTTGAACAAACAAGTGATCCATATGGTTGTAATAGAAGAAATTGACCTCTTATCATCAGGGCTTTACTCATTAATGATTAGAGGAGCTTATTCTTGAGTTTATGTACACTTTTTGAGCTTGATTACGGGCTGGAAATTTTTGTTTTAAAACAGGGATGAAGTTAAATTTATGCTCCATCAATGCATTTCATGTACTATTGATCTATGTCTTGAATGTACTTGAGTCTATCATCAAAATACTTGTTTCTTGGAGTTGTAATCCGTCTATGTATATGAGATAGAAGCCCTTTGAGCATGCATTTGGTATATGCATTTGGATTAAAATCTGAGAATATCCTTTATGTAATGCCTTATTTTTCCCAAATGTATTTGATGAAATCAAGTTAAAGGCATTCATTCCATTCATGTATGCTAAATACACAGAAAAAGCTTGATATCTTATTCTTCAACTAAGTCATTTTTAAAACCCGAATCTTGTCAAACTCGATTCTTTTTCCCTTCTCCAAATCTTGAATCCCACACTCTTCTTCTGCTCTAAGCCTCGGTGGTAGACCTTCAACTCCTAACACGATGACAGTGGTGAACCTGACGTGAAGGTCCGCTGCGGAAGAGGAAGTACGATGGGAGAATCATCAAGTTCGGGAGGAGATGCCTTGCAACAGTTGGTTCGTCTGATGCAAGAAAGCCAACAACAACAATTGCAATTTCAGCAGCAGTTGCAATTGCAACAACACCGGAGACAAGAAGAAGAGCGGAATGATGCCGCCGCCATTAAAGCTTTGGAAGTAGTTGGGAAGCAATTTAATGGGAAAAATGTGTCTTCTTATATCCGCATCTATACTGACAAGATGGTATTCTTCAGAGTTCCTCATCATGCTTGGAGCCGATATTTTTCCCGTTTGGTCGTGCATGGTCTCCAGGACCGAATTCATGGTCTTTTCCAAAAAGACGAGGGATGGTCCGCATTCAAGAAGGCTCTTCGAGAATAATTTTTTCTTGAAGATTCTGGCCTTATGACAAAGAAAGTTTTCAGTGAATGGGTTGAAAAGCCCAATAAGGGTCTAATCGCCACTGCTCTTCATCGCGAATTTGAAAGCAAATTTTCTCAACTAGATCGTGACGATCAGCAAGATATGGAAAGCCAGAAGATTGAATTATTTCTAAAGGCTGCAGATCATTTCCTTCAAGAGAAGCTAACTGATCGACTTGAAGATCCTGACTCTGAGATGTGATTGAAGACTGCTTGGAGTGATGTCACTGAAGTAGTTAATATGATTGCTTGAAGAGAGCGATCGCGCCTAAGATGGGGATCTACCCTTGCTCCAACTGAATCCATGAAGGAGCCTGTTCCTGTTTCTTGACTTCCTGTCTCTATGGCCGAGCAACCAAGAAATTCTGTTGTTCCATCTCCAAAGTAGGATGTCATGGATGAACTAATTAAAAGCATGCGGGATCTCAATCTTAATCTAATGGAGATTAATTCCAAAGTGGAAAAGCTTGATGTGAAAGTGGAAGAAAGGGGACGACGGTCAAAGACTTGTATGAGAAGGCTTCAAAAGGCACTGTATCTGGTGTGATAGCCTACAACATGATAAGAGGGAGTGTGGTGCATTCCGTGAAGCTGAAGCACAAAAATTAGTCTTTTGGAAGGATGGTAAAATTTATGCAATAGAAACTGGGCTTCCTCTTGAGCCAAATTTCGGTAATGGTGGCATGAAGAAAAGATTGGAGGATTTGGCAACAAGGACAGCCTATGCAGCTGTTGATGCAGCAACCTATGGGTTGCAATTTGAGCCAACTAATGAAATTGTTAAAGCATGTAAAATTGATGCAAAATCTAAAGTGTGGATGCAGGCCTTAGAATGCATGAAGCAAGGCAAGGCAAGCAAATATGATTTAACTACTGCCAGTGAATGCATCCGAGGAAGAACCAGATGGACCGAGCCAGTTGATTCATTTTCAGCTTTTGCTCAGTTAGCTGAAATTAATAATCATGAAGCCATGATAGAGGAAAAGAGAAGAAGAGAGGAATATGTTGCCGGTCCTTCTTCTTCGGGGCCAACTAAACGCGTGACAAGAAGTAAACCAGATCAGCAGAAGGCTGCTGAAAATCCATCACCGCTAGAGCTTGATATGGGAGATGCCCCACAAGCAAAGAAGACAAAAGGAAAAAGAAAAAGCAAACATCCCAGCTACAAGTTGCAGTCTGATATAGAGACCGCAATGGATCTTAAGCGGATCCTAGAAGAAAGGATTCTTGGAAGTAGAATTGAATTTACATTAGGTGAAATTCTCAGAATTGCAAAACGAGGATTTCATGATATAATAATTGATGTAATCAAACGAAAAAGACAATATGTTGTTGAGGAAAGTGAAGAATCCGTGCATGTTTTTTTGCAAGCACTTCATGTGTATTTGCAAGATGAAGAGAAGCTGAAAACTCAAGGGATTTGATTGGAGTATTGCAGAAAATGTTATGGTGGGGACTTCTCAATCCAAAGTGCAGCCCACGCATAAGAAAGAAGCTCATCTTCACAACATGCAAGAAGAAAGTAATGCTCACTTTATTCCTAGTAGTCACTACTCCCGTATTCATTGGGCAAGGGCGACCACTGAAACCATTGTTAAGATTGGAGAAAAAGAGACTCCTCCACATATAATGGAGGCAAGGCCAAAAGCTGACTTGCAGGTTTTTACGGCCAATAGTGTGGGCTGTTATAAATAGTTTTCAGCCATGAATAGGGGTGAAAGAAAGCATTTATATCATGTGGAACAAGAACTGAAGAAAATTGATGTTTTGCCTAAAGATGAAAAAATCACAGGGCTATTTTATGGGCTAATTTATAATGATACAATGGCTGAATTATATGCAGCTGTTCATGCAGAAAATCAAGCTGAAAATCAGCCCATACAGGTATGCACATTGGATATGTATGACATAATTCAAGAATTTGCAGATTATGAAGCTTTTGGACAGCTAAACAAGGATGAGGTAAGAGTAGAAACAAAATATAAGACAGTTGATAAAAAGGTCAAGCCGGTGGCTACTCCTCTACCACCCGAAAGCAAAGGACTGGCAGAAAGGGTATCCAAATAGCCAAGCCTTCGTGATCCCAAAGGTATTGGTCACCAATTTGCAGCAGAAAGTCTACAAGAGCTGAAAATTGGTGACAACTCTTTTCTCTTGCCAGAGCTGAAAAGCAAATCTTCATGCAGATGTTAAAGAATCATGGCAAAGCTTTTTCATTTCAGCCACATGAAATTGGCTGTGTGGATCCAAGTGTTGTGGCACCAATGGTGATTTTTACGGTCCCGCACGTTCCTTGGAATCTTAAACCAATTCCAAGACCAAGGGCTCATTTGCCTAAGTTATTAGAGCTTCTAAATGAAAAGATAAAAATGTGAATATTGGAGCCGTCTTCAGCCCCATATTCCAACCGATGGTTTACCGTGCCTAAGAAAAATGGATCTTTGCGATTCATTCAAGATTTACAGCCTGTCAATAAATTCACTATTAGAAATGTTGGTTCGGGGCCAATTGTTGATGAATTTGCTGAAGCATTTGCAGGAAGAGCAATTTATTCCATGGGAGATTTATATTCAAGCTATGACCAATTTCAGCTTGCTTTGGAGAGCTGAGACATTACCACAATGAAGATGCCTCTTGGCTTAGTCTGCATGTGTACTCTACCTCAAGGATCTACGAATTCAGTAGCTCACATGATGAATGCCATGCATAGAGTGTTGAGAGATTATATTCTCCAATTAACTTTTCCTTTCCTTGATGATGTACCAATCAAAGGATGTGAAGTTCATGAGAAGAATGAAGAACTCAATGAACTTGGATGTCACAAGTTTGTTTCCGATCATATTAATGATTGTGCTCAAATCTTGTCTAAATTAGAATAAGTCCTTCTTACTCTTTTAGGTGCTAAATCTGTTTCTGGAGTCGAAGAAGTGTTGGGGGTAAAGGCGCCTCCGCCGTGCCGCCCCGTGTATTACTACACTGACAGTACCCGCCACTGCACACTGCAGGTGGCGGGCGCTCGTCACGTCACTTTATTCTTTATTCTTTTAGTGACAGTTTGAATAAAGGAAGGCCCCGTCACACATTGTGACCGTTGGAGTTCCCATTTCTTGTCTCTCTCTTTCTTGCTCTTGCTCTCCCGCCATAGCTCGCGTGCAAGCTTCGATCCTTCTCACCTTTCAACTGGTATCAGAGCTTGGCATTCTCTTGCTTGAGCTCGACTCGGTGCTTCCCAACCTTCGCATCGACTCGCTTCACGCATTGGGTCTCCATCCCGGTAGCCATAGTTGACCTCTCGAGCTCCCGACTCTCCCCGGCTTCCCGAGCTCCATCCCGGCCTTCTTGAGCTTCATCAGGGCCTTGCCCTTGAGGTATTGCTTCAGCATTTGCAGGCATTTGAGTGTATTCTCAGTTTGAAACAAGGCAGGAACAAAGGGCAGCCACTCTTCTTGAGCTCCATAGCTCATATCTTCCCTCCCCTTTGCATTGGGCCTTCATGGCTTGGTATGTGCCTACCTTGGGCCATCATTGAGCCCCCCCCCCCCCAACCATCATAACTCCACGTGATTGGCAGCAGCACTCCAGGCCTCAACACGCTGAATCTAGCGCCCATTTTCAGACTTTGACCTCCACATTTTACAGCTGAATGCTTGGTTGCTCATGGAGCACTCATCATTGGCCTATTTGGAGGGCATTTGAGCCATTTTTGGATGTCATTTTGATGCTTTGGCTTGACATTGAGGTTGGGAGCTGATCATTCTCAGTTTTGAAACTATCATTCACTGCATAACAGTGTTGGAAACAGGCAGCACCCCTGACACTGACATTTGTTGCTTATGCCTCATTCCATTGGAGCTATTTGATGCCCGTATGCGGTCTACTTTCTACCCGGATGTATTGGGGATGTATGCATTTGGTTTGACCATGATTTTGGCTTGAATTCGGGGCTGAAATCTACTATTTAGAACAGTAAATACATGCTGGAATAACAGTGGGCTGAAGGTACTTTACATGCTTTGGCACTTACCTACCGATACCGGATGTATGCTTTGAGCTTTGGCATGATGTCTCTGACATTTGGGGATGACTTGGAGAATATGTATGAGATTATGGGATGCTTTTGAGCTTCGCATTAGCTCCGTCTTCACTAGCATTTGGACCAACTTGGCATGCTCGTGGACCGCCTATGCCTCATGTCTCTGCTTGACAGTTAGGCTTTTGCATTACATGCTTTGGTTCGTGACATATGCTATTTGGTTCGTGTATGCCATACCGACATTTGGAGCTTGGATTTGGATGTATTTGAGCATTCACGGCTTACTTGATCACTGATCTTGGTTGCTATTTGGATGTCATTGAGTTGACCGAGAGCTTATTTGGGCTTATGTATTGCTTCATGGTTAATACGACCGGTGCTTCATGTATGTCATGCTCTCTTGGATGCGCTTGATGCATTGACAGGGTCACTTATCACTGGTGCTTTCTCTTGGGTTGTTTGAGCTTCTGAGCTCGCTTTGTACGCCTTTTATGCCAGTGGGAGCATTTTACATGCTTGCTTGACCTTTGACAATTGCATGCTATTGGAGCACTTACATGTATTTAGAGCAGTTTATGTCTTGAGCAGCTACATACGCATTGAGACTTTGGGATCATACTCCGATCTTTATGGATATGCATTGATGTACTCTTGGTTCACAGGATGCTTATGAGCTGAGTCTCATATTTGGATCTTTCTCTTTGAGCAGACACCTATTTGTGTCAGGTTTTGGCAGTTACAAGAACACTTTGCCTAGAGTGTCTGGGGTGTGCCTTTCACTGGCAGATGTTATTTTGACATGCTTCGGTGTTGAGCTCATGTTCTTTTCACTGTGATTGGCCTTGCTTATGTCCATTTCATGCCGGCTTTGGACCTAGCATTGTTTGCTTGACACTGGATCCTATTTTGGGACAGTTTGCTCTCTAGACTGCATACCTGCAATTTATTATAGCAAGCAGTTATTGGTGGACTGAGGTGTACTTTTCATGTTGAAATATCCTGATTTGGTGTATTGCACCTAGTACTAAGTGGGCAGCAACTTTTGGCACACTTTGCTCGCCCTTTGGACCCCGTTTTGGCAATTTTTGGGCAGTTTCTGCAGTAAAACAACAAGCAGTTTTGGGCTGTTTGGGCATTTCCAGCTTGCATAATGGCGTCATCTTCGCATGATAGTGCCATCTTTAACATTAAAAAGTTGGATGGTACCAACTAATCTTATTGGAAGAGTAAAATTTGGCAGGTCGTGGTGCAGAAATCTCAGATTAAGCCAGTTCGGTTGAGTGGGGAGCAGCCTGAAACTATGGACAATGACGACTGGCTTGAACTTGATGAGCTATGCAAGTCCACGATTGTATTGTCTCTCACTGAACGGGTACATTATAATGTATTTGAGGAAGCACAGAGTGCATGGGATCTATGGAATAAGATCAAGAATCTTTATGATAAGAAAAGTCCGGCGAGTCAGATGTACTGGTTGAAACAGCTTATGGATCTGCGCATGAAGGATAATGCGACTATGTTTACTCACTTCAGCCAGTTCCATGCTATACTGAAGAACCTGACTTCGCAAGATATCACCTTTGGAGAGGAAGTAACTCCTCTTTTCTTGCTTGGGACTTTGAATGAGTCATGGGATGTTTTCTGTACTGCTCTTTGTGCCTCTAGTGCTACTCTAAAATTGGCAGATGTTGAGAGTGCTCTTCTTCACGAAGAGGTGAAGCGCAAAAACTTGGATGCCTCTCGTGGTAGTCATGCTTTGACAGTTAGAGGCAGGAATGACAGGTATGACCGTGGTAATGGCCGAGGCCGTGACTCGCAGAAGGGTCGGTCTAAATCTCGTGGCAAGTCGCATAGTAAGTCGCGTGGGCGCAATGCAAATGTCACTTGTTATCATTGTGGGAAAAAGGGCCATATTAGACCACAGTGTCATGAGTTGCGCAATGAGAAGTGCAAGGATAAGGGGAAAGATAAAGTGCAGGAGAAGTCGTCTGATCGTAGCATAGTACCTGTGAAGTCCAGCGTCAAGATTGAGGAAATTAATGTCACGCAGACTGAGGAGTCACCTTTCCTCATCCCTTGTACCTATGTACATTTGTATTGTCTTTTCTTTTTTCTTTTCTCTCTCACTAGGGCAGATTCGCCTTTAAGTGGGAGGTTGTTGGGGGTAAAGGCGCCTCTGCCGTGCCGCCCCGTGTATTACTACACTGACAGTACCCGCCACTGCACACTGCAGGTGGCGGGCGCCCGTCACGTCACTTTATTCTTTATTCTTTTAGTGACAGTTTGAATAAAGGAAGGCCCGGTCACACATTGTGACCGTTGGAGTTCCCATTTCTTGTCTCTCTCTTTCTTGCTCTTGCTCTCCTGCCATAGCTCGCGTGCAAGCTTCGATCCTTCTCACCTTTCAAGAAGTTCTTGTGGTAGGGCATATGTGTGGTCCATATGGCCGAAAGCCTTCTCCAACCAAGATTGATGCTATCAGCAAAATGCGGGAAATATGCACAAATGTTTCGGAGGTGAGAAGATTTCTTGGTGCATGTGTCTTCTACCTTATTTGGATCCCACATTTTGCTCATGTTGCTGAAAATCTTTATCAACTGCTAAGAAAAGACCAAAGGTTTATATGGGAAAAAGAACATACTCAAGCTATTCGAAAATTGAAGAAATTGCTGATTTCAGCCCCCACCTTAAAGAGGGCTAATTACTCTAATGGATAGCCTATTATACTCATAGTGGACACAAGTCCTATTGGAATAGGATGGGAAGTTAGTCAAGACGACCTTGAAGGCAACAGATATGCAATTCGCTTTGGAGCAAAGGTTCTTAATGAACGACAAAGAAGGTATGCTCAAATTAAAAGAGAACTTTGGGGAGTAGTAACTGCATTGAAATGTGACCGGGAGTACTTCATAGGCGCACATATAATAGTTGAAATAGATTGCCTTCCACTCTTGGGCATGATTGCCAACTGTTCCACTCCCGACATAACTATGCTAAGATGGATAGCCTATATTAAATCCTTAAATCCTGATTTGAAACATATTACAGGAAGAGATAATCCAGTTGTTGCTGACATGCTTTTGCGTGCTAGATATAAGGATGAAGAAGAGATGATGGATGAGGAAGAATCAGAGTCTATATTTGCTAAAAATGATGCTGTAAATGCAGGTTCGGATCTGAAAACAGCAAGTACAGTTGGCTCAGCTGTCAAAAATGCAGGTACAACATTAATTACAACAAGTACAACAGGTTCAGTTGCTAAAACAAATTTTACATTAGCAAAGAAGGAAGAAACATCCAAAGAAGGACAATGGACAGCTGATAGACAGCATTCTCAATGTTTTGTTATGGTTTGTTCACACTTTAAAGAAGAATATTATGCAGATGATTGGCTAAAAATTGGCCAATTTTTGAGCACTATGACAAAGAAGGAAGATTGGACTAGTGAAGAGTTCAAGAGAATCAAGAGAAAAGCTTATGGATTTTTTCTTAAAGATGGCTACCTTTGGAGGCATGTGAAAAAGAAAGGAAGGGCGCTTGTTCGTGTCTTAGGAGACAAAAAGACTCAAAGACAAGTCATGCAAGAATTTCATGAAAGCCTATCGGCTGTCATAGAGGCATATAGGGCACTTTTGCCAAAATAAAAGAGAAATTTTGGTGGCAAAACATGTATAAAGACATTGAGCATTTTGTTGAGTCTTGTCATGTTTGTCAAATGTACTCTGTGGTTAAGCATAGAGATGGGCTTCAGCCTACCTTTCCTTTATCCATTCACTATAAATGGGTTATTGATTTAGTAACCATGCCTACAGGAATTTGGAACATGAGATATCTAGTACTTGCTAGAGAAGATCTTACAAATCAAGTGGAAGGAAAAGCCTTGACAACAAAATCTACTCAAGCCGTTTGTAGATTTTTACTTGAAGAAGTATTTTGCAGGTATGGCTATGTTGCCAAAGTAACTGCTGATAGGGGAGAATTGGATGCTGATGAGGCTTGCCATTTCTTTGCTCAACTGGGAATCAAGCTATCTCTTACATTAGCCTACAACCCTGAAGGCAATGGTAAGAGCGAAAGAGGTCATCAACCAATTCTTAAAGCTTTGGCAAAATCTTGCAAAGGAAAGATGAGGGAATGGCCTAGAATGCTACCATTCGCATTATGGGCTGATAGAACTGCCCATAGTGCAGTTAACAGGTTATATGCTAGCTGAACTAATATATGCATAGCCACCTATTATGCCTATTGAGGAGTCCATTGTCACATGGAGTATCTTGCCTTGGGATGAAGGCATGAATAGAGAAGAGTTGTTGATTTTGCGCATAAGGCAACTTGAAAGAAGGCCAGAAGATGTCAAGACAGCCATTGAAAGGTTGAAAATAGCAAGATTAAAGAATAAGAAGAGGTTTGACAAGCATCATCGACTCCGTCCAAGAGCTATTCAAGAGAATGATTGGGTACTTGTCTATGATAGCAGTCTGGACAATCAATATAGTGCTCATAGAAAGCTAGCCAAGCGATGGTTTGGACCATATGTAGTAAAAGTAGTACATGATAATGCTACTTATTCTTTGGCTGAAATGGATGGAACTATGGTAAAAGTACCAATAGTCAGGAAACATATCAAGCTCTTCAAACGGAGAGAATCTTCAACTTATGAGCTTGATGACTTGGATATGAGCCATCTACTTGAAGACAAGCAGGAAGGAGAAGACTTAGAGGATAAAGATGAAGATATGTTAGAAGAAGACCCTCCTTAAAACCTGTAATCTTATGAAATGGCACACGCCAGAGGATGTATAGGTTAGGAGGGGGTGAATGTCAAAGAGTTTATTGTTCATAATATAAATCATGATATTCTTATGGACACAGAAGAACTTTACTAGGATTTATAATAGGAATTTTCATACATAACTCAGTCATTGTTACCCAACAACCAAAGTAGATATCACTTAGTTACATAAGTTCATTTGTATTTGTCATACAATTTTTAGTTGTATCACGTATATTGATAAAAAATTAAGTCTATAGGAACCTATAACTTGATCAGCTGGAAGTAATTGACAGTCTGCAGGATAAATCACATTGATTTAAGTGGAAAACATGGTTAGAACTCAAGAAAAATGCCAAAAGTCCACTAGGTTCATGGGGGACCTGAAGTAATAAACTTAAGTGACATGTCAATGACCTAAGTAGGTCAAAAAGTGAAGTGGGAGCTGAGCAAGATGCAGCCCGCATTTTTCGGTGCAAAATGTGGGCCTGCATACGTGCAACAATTGGAGAAGAACTGTGAGCTATGGTGCATGCTTTGGAGCATGCAAACTGAAGGCTAACTAGAGTTGAAGATGAAGATACAAACAAGAAAGGCGAGAGCTCCTCTTATCCATCCATTTGGTATGACAAAATTGAATGGTATGACAGTCCATAAAAGGGGGAAATCTGAGAGAAAAGGATTTAGCCTACTCTTATGTACGTCTTCTCTCATTTTATTTACGGTCCAATGAAGCCCGAGATGTACCCAAGTACTTGAGTGACTTTGGGGCAAGAAAAGGGGGAGGATTTTAAAGGTGTATGGACTGTTATGGGCTGAAAAAACCAGTCATAAACAGGGCAGCCCACTGTTCTTGTCCATTTTGTTGAACAAACAAGTGATCCATGTGGTTGTAATAGAAGAAATTGACCTCTTATCATTAGGGCTTTACTCATTAATGATTAGAGGAGCTTATTCTTGAGTTTATATACACTTTTTGAGCTTGATTATGGGCTAGAAATTTTTGTTTTAAAACAGGGCTGAAGTTAAATTTATGCTCCATCAATGCATTTCACGTACTATTGATCTATGTCTTGAATGTACTTGAGTCTACCATCAAAATACTTGTTTCTTGGAGTTGTAATCTGTCTATGTACATGAGATAGAAGCCCTTTGAGCATGCATTTGGTATATGCATTTGGATTAAAATCTGAGAATATCCTTTATGTAATGGCTTATTTTTCCCAAACGTATTTGATGAAATCAAGTTAAAGGCATTCATTCCATTCATGTATGCTAAATACACAGAAAAATCTTGATATCTTCTTCTTCAACTACGTCATTTCTAAAACCCGAATCTTGTTAAACTCCATTCTTTTTCCCTTCTCCAAACCTTGAATCCCATACTCTTCTTCTGCTTTAAGCCCCGGTGGTAGACCTTCAACTCCTAACACGACGGCACATCTTTGATAATATTGAGAATAGTGGATGGGACAAGTCTCTACCTTGGTCATCATGCAAGAAGCCAAGGGTGGTGGTATAGACAAGCTAGAGAAAGGGAGCTAGATTACAAGAGGTGGGTGCCCGAAGCACATTATTATAACATATTTACAAGAAGGATAAAATGGAAAGTTGATGTGATAAGGCCGAAAGAGAGAAGAAAATTGCCTACAACCAACAGTCTGCGCCTTTGTAACTTCAAATCGGTGAAGAATTAGAAAAAATCTTATTCTGCAACTTTGTAGTCCAGGTTGAAACCAATTGGGCTATATGGAAACTTTTTTGAAATTCGATTACCTATGGGATTTATTAAACTTATTAAAGACGGCTTCCAAAAGATGCTTTGAATTTAATTCCTTATATACATATAAATACATATAAGGATGTGATAGAGGAGGTCCATGCTTGTAAGCTTTTGTGTAAGATCCAAATGACACCATGATGTGGACATTGACTTGTATACAAGGGTGAGAGGTCCTCTAATGATGGTGATAGATCCCAAATCTTGGTGATGTAGGTGGAACCCAAGTGTAGTTGGAGGCTAGTCCTTTGAAAAAAATCTATGCACTCACTCAACCCCTAGGTGTAATCCATTTCCATCTCCACTAAGATAACCCATCTCTTTTACCCTTTACATTGACATCCCTCCTAAGAACTTTTTTCTCTACTTGCTAGAGTTGCCATAATTGAGAAGCAATGTAGAATACCTAGTGTTTGAAGAGTAAATCCAAAGTGATAAGATGTAGGGTTTAAGCTATGGGTAAGGCTCTGGTTTTGGCCAAACTTTGTGGTAGAAATCTAGTTTGTAAAAAACCCAGATCAACATCACGAATCGTGGAGCTATTGGTGTGCTTGAGGGAGGAGGCAAATTGTTTGGGCATCAAGGTAAGCTCACTACACCCTGATAGGATTGAAGGTGCATTGGCTAGGTGAGATAGCCATAGGTGTTCGCTTGAAACACTTGAATAATAAGTGCTCAGTGGGTCTTGGTGGTTGCCACCTCTACATTTTAGTTCCGTTGGCTGGGACTAGTAGGATCAAGCTTGAGCACTTGCACCCCTCAAATCGAGCAACGAAGTAAGGGTTTCATCCTTGAACCGAGCTTGAGATAGGTAGATCATTTGGGGTTTTTAATCTCTGTCAATAAGTAATTATTTTGGTTTTTTGATGATGATTAGGCAAGTAAGAGGAAGCATTTTAGTTTTTAGTTTTGATTTTTTTTGCATTTAGAGTAGGATAGGACCAAGAAATTGAAGGAATAAGCTTCAGGTTACTGATGTTGTGAATAGGTCCAAAAAGGGCACAAACAAGGAGAAAAATGAAAAAAAGGAGTTCTTGGAGGTGTTGGAATCGCACAGGAAGTGATCGGGTAGATTAAGGTTGAGTCTATTTAAGACCCTGGGAGTCAAAGAGAGACCTCATTTTTGGGTTCTGTAGTAGAGAGAGAGAGAGAGAGAGAGAGAGAGAGAGAGAGAGAGAGAGAGAGAGAGAGAGAGAGAGAGAGAGAGAGAGAGAGGGGGCTTGAGAGATTGTGTAGAACTTGGTGCTTCCAGCGAATCGATTGAAGGACATTGGAGTTTATTGCTTGTGTAGGGCTTGAGAGCTTGTGTAGAACTTGATGCTTCTAGTGAATCGATCAAAGGCCATAAGAGTTTATTGTTTGGATTAGGTGTGTAGAAACCTTTCTCTGCATCTAACCTTTGATCCTAGTGAATCTTGCTAGCAGACACGACCAAAAATCGATGGCACGAAGTGACTTTTGTTCCCACGATTTATGTGCCGATGGAATCAGACGCAATCTAGAGGCGTCCGATTCCTAGAATTGGACACTCGAATTCTTAGATACTTGGACGCTCTGGGATCACATCCAATTTCTAGAATCGGAAAGCCTATATTTGGACCAACAAAAATGTGGACCACTTGAACTTGGACTATTCGATTGATTGATCAGACCGGACATCCCAATAGTCGGACCACTACCATGTGCGAAATCTTGAGGACTAGATACTTGGACTTGACATTGTTTGATTTTTGAAATTAGACATACTCAAATCGGACTAGCTTGACTTGTCCTATAGGATATACCCTGTCCAATTCCTAGAATTGAACACAAAAATCAAACCATATAGAATCGGATACCTGTCAAATCAGACGTCCGATTCCTAAAATCGGACACTATAGAACCAGACCAGATTTTGGCACACCAAAATTGACAAAATTAGTGCATCGAGGACGACAGAGAGTACAAACCACAACATGAGAATTCACTAGAAGCTTTACATGAAAATTTAACCTAAGAAATTGTAGCCAAACGACTAGGCATAGTGCTGACACTCACCTCAACATATTCGACACACTTAGAGCCATAGGCTATCTAGTAGATCCCATTTGACCTTGAGCAAGCAAAATGACATAGCACATACCCTCGATACCAGAGGAAGTGGCTAGGAATCTAGCCTAGAGCCCCATTAGGCCAAGTACGTAGACAAGAGTGCAAGAGCTGTGACTATCACTTTGTATTCACACCCACATTATTTTTCAACACTTGAAGTACACCTAAGAAGAGCTGAAAGCCTAATTTCGCACGGCACACGGAAAGGAGATCGCACACATGCACATATTGAGTGAGTGCAAGTTGAGGACTGTTTGTAAATAATAAGGAACTCACTCAAACCTAACAATATGAACAAACCCACTAGTAGGAGAAGACCCTGAAATATAGTCAGGTGATCGAGAACCACAAGCGTAGGACCAAGCAAGGACCAACACCATTGGAGGAGTGGATTTTCCCGACTTGATCAATCGCATCAACAACCTATTGGAGTAGGAGACCACAAACATGACAGAGGCAAGCACTAACTATGGAGTGGCAAAGAGCTTGACCTAGGGGCGGTCTCTCGATGGAAATCTAGCAGCTAGTCACTAACTATGATTTACAAACTTGGACAGACCACCATGGTAGGATGTCTAAGGATATCATAGCAGATCTTAAGGAGGAGAGGAGACTAGCATGGGAAGCTTTGCAGAGTAGAGTGGTCTACAATCAGGAACATCAAGCAAGAAGCTTGAGATTGAATATAAAAATGTGTAAGATTTGACAAGTGCTAGCCCTACCAAGCAGAAATAGGATTGAACCTAACATGCAGAAAGGGAAAAAGTGTTGGAAGGCGATCTCACATTGAGCCATGCAGAAAGAAAAAAAGTGTTGGAAGGTGATCTCACATTGAGCGAGCTTCTTATGAAGTGACTTCTAGACAACTCGTCAGTAGAGTAGAGAGTAGTTGCAATGGCAATCTCGTTACTTGTAGGTTTAGGAGTTAACCAGGGCTCTAAGAGCCAATCAAGAATCCCTATCATGGCTAAGAAACTAGACAAGTATTAGTCAAATGATGACCCATATAGCTTCGCAGAGTAGTTTGAGCAAGTTTTCGAGGCCAACGGCCTCAGAGACCTTACCCTGTGCTCGCAAGCTTTTAGTCTATACTTAATAGATAAGGGTAGGACCTAGTACATGAGTCTAGATGCTGCTCAGTGAACTAACTTCAACAACCTCAAGTGTCTCTTCATTAAGAGATTCTTTGAGCATGAGTACTCTAATAACCTTCTGGTGCAGCTGATGAACCTAAGGAGGATATAAGAGACTATGTCACCCACGTGCAGAGTCTCTTCAAGAGGATCCCAAAATGGTGAGTGACCCACCAAAAGAGTGGTCTCAATAGTCTTCATCAATGGGATAAGAAGTGAGGAACTCTATAAGGCCTTGGTAGGCAATTCAAGCTTGTAGTGAGATGTGCTAGCTGGGGTCTTTGACAAGGCAATTAGAGTGGACAACCAGCTTAAAGAGAGAAGCTCCAAGAGCTCAACCCAAGAGGAGACAAATGCTAGAAACTTTGAGAGATTTTCAACGTCAAGTGAAAGGTTAGGCCCGAGTACTTAGGATAAAGGGAAGGGCATGGATGCAAGTCAGGAGCTAGTGAAGATGAAGAGGGAGCTAGCTAAATTATAAGAAATGATGAGATGACCAATATACCCTCACATCCAATGCGTGTGTTGTGGCAGAAACCACTTGCCAACCAAGTGACTTGCACCAATTGCAGTAGGTTTGATCATGTATTCATGCACTGTAGACTACCAAGGAGACTCCCATACTCACAACCATACTCACAACCTTACCTAGCAAATAGGGCATAATTTTTTTGTGGAAGGGGAGCCTATTGGCTCTCCCGTCACTTAATGATGTCAAACTAGCCATTCTTAGGATGGAGATAAATCCTATAGGCATACCTAGACACTTGGATCCTACGTAACCCATCCATTAAGTGATGCTCTAGTCCATTATGTGGAGGAGGTGAACAACAAAGAGCCTTATGTGCACCCCTATGTATCGTATGACTAAGAGGGCAATGCAATCTTTATGGATTACCGACATGCACTAGTGATGTCATCAGGTAGAGGTAGAGGTAGAGGCTTCGGAGGGTAGATCCAAGAACCAATCTCGTGTTGGACTTGCGGACATCCAAGACATATCTCCTCATGCTGCCCCAAATGGGACTAGGCTAATCGGGAAAAGGCAGATCTTAGATGCCTAGAGTGTGGAATCACTCATCTATTTTCTGAATGCCCTAGATGAAAACCACCCTCTAGTGCTGCAAATGAACCATTTGTACCATTAGGGATGTTTGGAGTTGAGACATTTAATGGAGAGGGCACACCCATCCCGTTGCATGTCATGACCCACTCACAAACAAAGCAGGCTGGCATATCATTGCAAGGGCCCAACAACTTAAATGCATCCTTAATAAAAAAGAAAAGCCATAGGTGAAGGAGAAAGAAATTTGATGCTAAGGTCATGCTTAAAATCGAAAGTGCCATGATGCTACCTACCAAAAAAAAGGTGACAGACGTAGAGGCAGAAATGTCAACTCCAAAGATGGCTGAAAAGGGGAGTGCAAAGGTTGGAAGTACCCCAACTTGAAGTGCCAAATCGAGGCCATCGAGAAGGTCAAGGAGTGGGTAAAAGAAGCATAAGAGCACTTGAAGGATGCTGAGCCCGTATTGGAAGAGGAGATTGATGACCTCTCAAGCATAAGCATATTAGTCTCGCCTCTACGACTAAGGTTGAGGAATGCAGTTGTACCACAAGCAGTGCCGCTTAAACAAAGCCTACACACTACGGGCTAGCAAACCGGTCAGAGCCATTGGCCAAAAACACAGAGTTAGGAGGGAGACAAGCAACCAATGACCTCCTCACCATGCTAGTGACCACCCCGGTGACTCTAAGCCTAGGAGATCTGCTTAGGCAACATCGAACGCTGTGGCAAGAATTGAAGTACTAGGTTGAAGGACCAATAGAGCAAGGGGCAATTGATCTACATGATCATGACACGGCAACTCAAATACCCAGTCTGACGCTGCACTCGGTGCCCAAGTCATTGCATGTCAATGCTTTTTGGAAAGACATCGAAAGGCATGCATTCTTATCACTCCTAGCTTTGGGAGATACCACAAGAAAGGGAATCATAGATATAGGAGTAGGAGTTAGTGTGCTGAGCCATGCAGTACTCTAGGAGACTGGGGTAACCTGCCTATTGAGAATGCTAGGTTCAATGTCACCCTAACCAATGGAATGAAAGTGTGGCCATTTGGAGTATTAAAGAATCGGCCATTGAAGATGGTAGTGATCCAATTCTCTGTTGAATTTATAGTCATGAAGGGAGTGGACTATGACATCTTGTTAGGCCGGCCTTGGATGCACAATGAACGGGTCATAGAAGACACATGCAATGGTTTGATCTTCTTAGGAAATTGAATAGAGGTAGTAAGAGTAGAGATGGATATATGGAAAACCACACCAGTTGAGTTGGATGCCATCTCTGCCATGTTGAAGGGTGATGTGCAAATTAGAAAATCTTACGGGCCACTGACTAAATATATCCCTTGTCTCGAGGATGAGAAAGATTGGATGCATGTGCTTGCCCTGATAGATCTTCCATTCTCAGACAGTGAGGAGTACGAGCAAGCTGTTAGGACAACTTATAAGCCCAAAAGCACACCCTCAGTGTCAATCTGCATGATGGCCTGGACAATCCAACCCCCCGTTGAACTCCATGTCCCAAGTAACAAGTGAAAACTCCTGGGACATCCTAGAATATCTGACAAGCAAGCTAGTGGAAAATCTAGGTGGCGATAACCTTAAACCTCTTCAAGATCTCTTGGATGAGTCTAAGTGGCGATGTACCAAAGTGCACGACTTAAACTTCATGTACAATTGGGCCTTAGCCATCGAAGAGAGGAAAAGGCCCTATCAAGACTTAGGAGATGACGAGTAGTCAGAGGAGGATGGTTCTAGTGAAGAATATGAGGATTGTTGTTCCTTCAGCGAGATGGAAGCGAAGGACAGGACACAGTGGAGTATGACACTGAGGGAAGGGTGATAGAGCAAATTCAAGTTGACTCGAATTTAATTTGGAGTCAGAGGTAAGTTCAGATAGTGACCTAAGGTGCCATAACCACCTAAGACCAGACACACCAAAGGGGACCCGCTAGTCCACCTGAGGCACCGAAGGTTGAAGGAAGAGCAACACAAGCAACGTAGAGCTACTCAGGCTACTAAGGAGCAAAGGAAACCACAAGACCTTCCAAAGTGTTTTACTAAGTTCAAGAAAGGTGACTGGGTAGTGATCTTGCAAGGAACCAAACGAGAAGGACAAGTAGGTGTGAACCAATAGAAGGACCAAAGGAGGTTGATCTGGCCAAGAAAGGGGAGACACCCCAACCTGTCTTTATCATCACCAATGACTTGACTGGCAAGGAAGAGGAAGCAAGTCTCATTTCTCTCTTGCGAGAGTACATGGACATCTTTGTCAAGATTGTGGGAGAGAAGGAAGGAGTCTCACTTGTAGCTTTCTTGCTTGCACAATGGGGGAATACACACAAGGGTGGAGGCTGAAAACAGTTTTCCTCTTCTTAGTTGTGTAAGCCAAAAAGAACTCTCATACAAAGAAATAGAAGAACCCTATATATGGGTCTCAAACCAAACTCAACTAACTAAGGTGGCATACTAACCAAGCCACGAACTAGAGTAGATAAGGATAGCTATCATGTAGCTATTATTCATGGGCGGTGTACCAACTGCGTCTGCAACTGACAAGTCGGTGACATAAATACACAACGGTCACCCTGGCATATCACGAGTGGAGCTCAATATCTCAACACTCCCCCTCGAGCTCAATCCCAATTCCTGCACACCAAGCAGGTCTCTGAACTTGCGCAGCTTCTCTGCGCCCAATTCCTTCGTGAATATGTCAGCTACCTGATCCTCTGTGCTGACATAAACTAGATCAATAAGACCTAGTAAAACCCTCTCTCGCACATAGTGATAATGCACCTCAATGTGCTTTGTTCTAGCATGATAGACTGGGTTATTTGCCAAGTGTATACTACTCATGTTGTCACAATAAATGACAACTGGCCCATCTGTAGACTGATGCATATCATAAAGTAGCTTATGCAACCAAGCTACCTCACATGCAGCCATTGCTGCACCCCTGTACTTGGCCTCTGTGCTCGACAAGGCAACTGTAGGCTGTTTCTTGCTGCTCCAAGTGACTGCAGCACTCCCAAAAGAGAACTGGTAGATCGTCTATCAGAAATACTACCAGCCCAATCAGCATCAGTGCATCCATTCAACTATATCTGAACCCCAGTCTCATAAAATAGTCCATACTGCAATGTGGACTTCACATACCTGAGTATGCGTCTAGCCGCATCCAAATGCGGTTTCCTTGGAGCCTGCATAAACTGACTTACCAATCCAACAGCATAGCTCAAATCTGGCCTGGTAATAGTCATATAAATCAAGCTTCCTACTATGCGTCTGTACATAGTAGGGTCTTCTAGAAGCTCACCTGCATCTGTGCTCAGCTTCACATTCTGCTCCAAAGGAACTGAAATAGGCTTACAGCCTGTCATCCCATATTTGGACAGTATGTCCAATCCATACTGCCTCTACAAGAGCTGTATCCCACTTGGTGATCTAATCACCTCAATGCCCAAGAAATAACGCAGCTCTCCCAAATCCTTCATCTCAAACTTCTGCTTCAATAGCATTTTCACATGAAGGATATCTTCATCACTGTCACCTGTCATAATCAAATCATCAACATAAATGACAAGTAGCATAATACATTTCTCTGTTTTTCTCACATAAAGTGAGAAATCTGCCTTGAAAATCTGAAAGCCAATAGTGATAAGATACTGTCCTATCTTGTCAGACCATGCTCTAGGTGCTTGCTTCAAGCCATACAAGGCTTTCTTCAACCTGCAAACAAACTCAGGATGAACAACATGCACATAACCTGGTGGTTGCTCCATATAGACCTCTTCTTGCAAATCACCATGCAAGAAGGCATTCTTTACATCCATCTGATGTAAAGACCATCCCTTTGATGCAGCCATAGCAATGACTGCTCTTACGGTTGCCATCCTTGCAACCGGACTGAATGTTTCTTCATAGTCAATGCCATATGTTTGTGCATACCCCTTGACTACTAATCTTGCCTTGTATCTGTTCACAGAACCATCTGCATTGTGCTTCACCTTATAAACCCACTTACAGCCAATTGCATTTTTACCTTTAGGCAAAGGTACCAATTCCCATGTAGCATTTGCTTCCAAGGCATCCATTTCTTCATCCATGGCTTTCTCCCATTTTTCTTTTCCCATGGCTTCCTCAAAAGAAGTGGGTTTTGGTTCCTGTATCACTTTAACCATATATGCATAGTGAATGGCTGTAAATCCATCATATTTCAGCCTATCCACAGGATACCTAGCTCTCGTAGACCTGCGCAAAGTAGGTTCACTCCCATGTGCTCTCGAAACATCCCTGGTCTTCCTTACTCCAGGTGTAACAATAGAAGGAATACCCAATTCATCATCAATGCTCTGTTCTGAGCCACTGGATTCACCATCCACATAAGAGTGACCTGCATTCACATCAAACATGGGCTGATCAACCTTCTCTTTTCCTTTTCGTGATACCTGCATACCACTATCTGCATTGCTTTGAGAAGATTCTCCTGATCTCAATCTGCCTGTCCATGGCGAAGAATGTGAACCACTGCTAGAGGACGCTCCAGGTCCACTAATATTTTGTGACTGCTGCTGTGAATTCTGTGCAGCATTACCATTTTGTGCATCTACATCATCAATCACATTTACTGGTTTATACCAGCTACTCATCTCATCAAAAACAACATCTCTGCTCACTATAAACTTACGAGTAGAAGGGTTATAGCATCTATACCCTTTTTGCTGCAGAGAGTAACCAATAAAGATGCACTTCTCAGCTTTTGGATCCAACTTGGATCTCAACTCATCTGGCACATGTACATAGGCAATGCAACCAAAAATTTTTAAATGAGAAATATCTGGTTTCCTACCAGTATACCTCTCCTCTGGAGTCATTCCATGTATTGCTACAGTGGGAGTCCTGTTCATTATGTAGACTGCTGTAGCAACTGCTTCAGCCCAATAAAAATCTGGCAAGTCTTTTTCATTGAGCATGGCACGAGATATCTCTCCAATATGCCTGTTTTTCCTTTCTGCAATTCCATTTTGTTGTGGGGTATGACTGCATGAATATTGCTGCTTTATGCCATGCTCTTGCAGGAACCTTGCAAACTCATTTGAGAGGTACTCTCCCCCTCCATTTGACCTTAGGCATTTTATTTGCAGGCCTGTTTCTTTTTCAACCATCGCTTTAAGAGTTTTGAAATGCCCAAAAACTTCACTTTTCTTTTTCATAAAATACACCCAAACTTTTCTTCTATAGTCATCAATAAAACTGACAAAATAATGACAGCCTCCAAGAGATGCAGCTTTAGTTGTCCACACATCAGAGTGGATTAATTCCAATGGCTTCTTACTCTCTTGAACATGTCTAGGAAATGGTTTCCTTGCCTGTTTTCCAAACTGACAGGCTTCACATACCTTATGCATTTCTGCAACCTTGAATTTTGGCAAACCTGCAACAATATTTTGGGCCTGCATTGATTTTAGTCGCTGTACATTAACATGACCAATGCGTTTATGCTAGATATCAATATCTGCAACTACACCGGTCCCATGTGCAAACATTGCTGCACTCAATTTAGACATGTCTGCATCCAATGTAAACATTTTGCCCTTCTTCTTTCCTTTTGCTATCAAGCGACCTTTATTTTTCATATCCTCAACAAAGCATCCATGAGGATTAAATTTGACCTGCAAGCCCTGCTCAACCATTTGACCAACAGAAACCAGATTCTTGGTGATATTCGGGACATGAAATACATCGGACATGTATTTCTTTTTCCCATCCTGCATAGACAAGGGAATTTTTCCAATCTGCACAATAGGATGTGCAGTATCATCACCAGTCTCCACAAATCCTGGTTTTTCCATTTTTCTTGCATCCTCCATCCATTCTGCATGACCTGTCATGTGGTTTGATGCACCTGAGTCAACATACCATACATCATTGCTTTCTTCTGCACTTGTCACAGAATTGTTCATGTGCTGCACCATAAACAAGTGCTCATTTCTGTCATCACCCTGTCTACTAGAAGATGCATAATTCCCTTGTTGCAGTTTTCCATTCATGATGTCATTCTGCTTTTTATAGCAGTCTTTAGCCATATGACCCATTTTACCACAGTAGTAGCATTCAACATTCCTGTTTGCATTTTGGCCTCTTTGCCATCCACCATGACCTCTTTGGCTCCCCCTGCCTCTAGAGTTACCACGTCCTCCTCCATAGGACTGGTTTTCTTGAGTTTGCTGCATATTCTGATTTCTACCACGGCCTCCAAATCGCCCTCCTCTACCTCTGCCTCTACCTCTTCCAGCATTTGAGTAGAAGACAGCTTCTTTTGAAGTTCCTCCTGAAGAAGATGCACCACCATTTCTCTGCTCCTCAGAAATTAGAAGAGCAATCAGCTCCTCAAAATCAGGAAATCTTTCACGAACTGAAATGGATGTCCGAAACTGTGCATAATCCTTTCCTAGACCATTCAAGGTCACAGAAACTAAATCATCATCTTCCACTGGTGACCCAATGGAAGCAAGTGCATCTGCAATCTTCTTCACCTTCATGTGATAGTCGTTGATGCTCATATTTTCTCTTTGCACATTGTGCAACTCTTGCTTGAGCTGCATCTTCCTGGCTTGCGTATTTGTGCTATACATTTTTGACAAAGTATCCCATGCCTCCTTTGGTGTACTTGCATCCTGAATATGCACAATCATAGAGTCTGAAATGCTGATAGACAGCCAATACATAACTTTCCTGGCTTTCTCATGCCATGCTTTAAATGCCTGCATTTGCTGTTGATTGGGAACATCAGGAAGAACTGGTTCTTCTTCATTTCCTGCAACAAATTCCCAATATCCTTTTCCCATAAGGAAATTCGTCATTCTAAACTTCCATGCTTGAAAGTTGTTCTTGTCAAGCTTTTCAGTGACAATCTGTGAAAGAGAATCAGATGCCATTACAGAATACTGCAAAAAATTCTGTCACTGCAAAAAACACAGCTTCACCCTCACAAGGGCAAATCTGCAAAACTGGCGAAAGTGGTATTTGACCACACAGTCACTTCCTAGTGACGATTTTGCATAAACAGGAACCAAGGATGATTCTGAAACTCCCAATGTCTTTGCACACAAGCATACGATGCAATTTCTACAGTAACTTTTCACCGACCTGTAGAACAGTGGCTGCACAGCATAAAACTGAGCCTTTTCCTGAGTGCGTGCAAAAAACTTCCGCCTCCAAAACAGGCCCCGAAATGGCCTCAAATAAAAAAAACAAGGTTGCCGAGGGCTAAAGCCCTCGCCCGCAGCATATACTGCCCTCTTGCTTCACCGCGAAGGGCGTCTCAACCTGAGACAATGCACTCCTGCACTTTCCGGCTGTGCTACCTGCAGAGATCTGCTCCCAAAACAGAAAATGAAAGCAACACTGCTCCTCTTACCAGAACACTGCGAGCTTGGCTTGCTTTCTTGAGCTCCTTACCACGAACAAGGCTCTGATACTATGTCAAGATTGTGGGAGAGAAGGAAGGAGTCTCACTTGTAGCTTTCTTGCTTGCACAATGGGGGAATACACACAAGGGTGGAGGCTGAAAACAGTTTTCCTCTTCTTAGTTGTGTAAGCCAAAAAGAACTCTCATACAAAGAAATAGAAGAACCCTATATATGGGTCTTAAACCAAACTCAACTAACTAAGGTGGCATACTAACCAAGCCACAAACTAGAGTAGATAAGGATAGCTATCATGTAGCTATTATTCATGGGCGGTGTACCAACCGCGTCTGCAACTGACAAGTCGGTGACATAAATACACAACGGTCACCCTGGCATATCACGAGTGGAGCTCGATATCTCAACAATCTTTGCTTGGTCCTTTGGTGAGTTGAAAGGGGTAGATCCAAGTGTCGTGACTCATAATATCCCCATGACCCCCAACACAACGCTGGTTAAGCAACGACTATACCCTATGAATCCCAAGCATGCTCATAATATCAAGGAAGAAATTGATAAGCTGCTAAGGGCACGATTCATTTATGAGATTGAGCACATGGACTAGGTCTCACCTACAGTGATTGTATTGAAGCAAAATGGAAAGATTAGAGTGTGCGTCAACTACAAGAAGGTAAACGGTGCTACCATGAGGGACAATTATCCATTGCCATACACTGAACACGTGCTCGAGAGAGTAGTGGAAAAAGAGGCCTATAGTTTTCTAGATGGCTTCTCAAGATACAATCAAGTGCAAGTGCACCTCGACGACTTGGCACAAGACCGCCTTCACCACTAAGCGGAATGTCTTCGCATACATAGTTATTCCTTTTGGGTTGACTAACACACCTGCTACTTTCTAGAGGCTCATGTGTGTAATATTCAAGGACATGCTTAGGAAATAATTAGATGTCTTTGTTGACAACTTGTGTATTTACTCCAATTGGAAGGAACACATATACAAACTTCGAGTAGTCTTTGAATGATGCAGACTATATTTTCTATCATTGAACCTCTTAAAGTGTTAGTTCTGGGTGAAGCACGAATACATCCTAGGGCACATGGTGTCCAAGAATGACATTGCCACTGACTTCTCAAAAGTCAGGATTATTGTCGATCTTCCATCCCCAATCGATTATAAGGGAGTTTAGTGCTTCCTAGGCTGTACAGGGTACTATTGACGGTTTGTGCTAAACTATGCATGGATTGCTAGATCCCTATATAGGCTACGGATATATTCAAGTGGACTGAGAAATGCCAACATGCATATGAGGAATTGAAGAAGGCTCTAACCACTGCACCAATCTTAAGAGCCCCAGACCGGAACATAACCTTTCATGTTCATATTGACGCTTTAAAATTCGCAGTATTGTTGTGTTGTGCTAGCTTGGTGATCATAATCTAGACTATTCGATGAGCTTTGCTAGCAGACAAATCACGGATATAGAAATGAATTACTCCACAACCAAACGAGAGGGGTTAGTTAGCTAGGGTGTTTGCAGTAAAGAAATTTCGGCATTATCTTCAGGCTACGCCCTTTATTTTCTTCGCTAACCCCATCATGCCTTGTTGTATTTAGTGAACAAATCTTGCTCCAAAGGACACATAGCTCGATGGCTACTTTTGCTTCTTGAATTTGACTTCTTCATCGTCATACGCAAGGAAAAACAATACTATATGTCTAATCATGTGTCTCACATACCCATGGGAGAAGCCGCTAGACAGGGCATCAGAGATGAAGTGCTAGACGCACATCTATTCACCCTATCGAGGAAAAGAGATATGTTTAGAGTTGACTTGACGCCATATTGGGCAGATGACATAGTCCAAGTACTTGAGCATGGACTACATGACTGACCTATAGAAAAGCATAAGTGAGGTGACTTATTCTCAAAATCCAACCTTATCAGTTAATAGCAGGCCAACTCTGTCGGCTAGGGCAAGACATATTGTTGCGAAGATGCATGTGTGAGTACAAAATGGACGACGTACTAGTTGAGGCACACGACGAAATTGCAGGGGGGCACTTCAGTGGAGATACGACGTCCCACAAGGTGCTACACTCTCAACTACTGTGGTGGCACATGCTTTTCTGAGATGCGGCACAATTCGTCAAACACCATGGTGAGTGCCAATGGACCAAGGTACATACTTAGGTAGGCCACATGGTTAGGCACAGACTTCATGCCACTTAGGCACATCAACGCACCATGCAAGGATGCATGCTCCAGTCTAAACAACGGGGTAGAGTCCCTATGGGCAACACAAATAGGAACATCATGTGTGAGAGAGCGCGAGAGCGCGTCAATGCTATATTTATGAGTATGTAGGAGGTTCTCAAAGCAATGTGCCCACACGGGCCACTACTATTGAGAGAGAGAGAGAGAGAGAGAGAGAGAGAGAGAGAGAGAGTGTGTGTGTGTGTGTGTGTGGGTGTGTTGAGAAATTATATGTGTATATATATATGAATTTTTAAAAAATCACAAACGAGGCTTGTATATGATTGCCATGCAGGTTTGGGGGTAGGTTCACGTGGTCGGCATCAATGTGAAGCTCACGAGACTATGCCTCACTTGCTTCGCATTTTTTGACCAAAGGAAAGTAAGCATGTTATCATTGGTCTCAATCCTTTTGCCATGCTTCACTACATCTTAATTGGTCTCAATCATGTTATCATTGGATTTTTTTTGCTTGGAAATTATTCACCATGCACCTTTGATTATATTGAACATCATAATTGGATTTACTAATTGAAGAAGAATGTCAAAACTAAAGGGCCACATGAGCTCTATTGCTTAGTGCTTAGTGCTTATGTATCATTTAGCATTAGTGCATCAAAGATGATGTCCCACATTTCTCATATGAATAAGTACTAACATTAATTAAGGTAGTATTGTCTATCTCTCTCACACACACATTATGAGAGAGAGAGAGAGAGATCTGTTGCAGTGATTATAACAACACCACCCGCCTGCAAATCCTGCAATCTAGAAGTCCCAGAACAGCCTAGCTACAATAGAGAAGAAGATAATACATGCTTGCAATAGTCGAAGCAACACAAGAGACATACCATGGGGTTATCTCAGAAGCAGCATTTTTAACTCTGAAATCAGAATAGAGGCCCCTACGACACCATCAGCACCATAGCCACTGTACACTTGAGCACCACCCCGTCTGGCGTTGCCTCGGTGAGTGCTTTCTCGCCCAACGCTGCGTTGAGCCCCCTGGGAGGGCCTGTTCTTCCCTTTGGATTGCAGGTGCCATGGCAAACCCTCGCACCATGACGTCACATATTGGATCGCCTCTTCGAGTGTGAGCTGCACGAATGCTTTCTGCGGCTCAAAATGCATCAGTGGCGAGAGAAAACGAAAGAGAGATAGATTAAGCAACTCCAGCATGGGCAACTCATGAGAGAGAGAGAGGGAGAGAGAGAGAGGAGCATTAGTACTCCCCATGCACCATTGGATCGACAAGAGAGAGAGAGAGAGAGAGAGTCCTGCATGCTCCTCTATTGAGTTAATCACGCATGCTTCAACAGAGATCAATCGGGTACGATTTCTCCAATTGAAGGGTGTACTCTGCAAAAGAATAGGTTGTATCACTGCATTAATGAGCGGCCATTCATCCAAGTACCAGGTTGGAATTGCACTCCCATCTATCTCCCACTCCTAGTTTTGATTTTCCTGATGAACTATATATCCCTTGCTCAATGGCATCTTGTGGATCTGTTCAGAATGAAACTAAACAATCCAATCATTTGATTAGGAGACTACCGGAGATGGCTTGGAAAAGGCCTTTTGTCATGGAGAGGGAACCCTGCAATAAAATCCAAGTGAGGAGACTATCGAAGATGTCTTGGAAAAGGCCATCTACGATGCACAGAGAGAGAGAGAGACAGAGAAAGATATATATATATATATATATAGAAATCAAATAGGTAGCTCGATATTCTCTGCTCTCCAGTTTGATGCTCCATCACACCTAAAATTTGGTTAGCGAGTGTAGGTCCTGGCTCAAGCACTTACAGCCATCGAGAGAGAGAGAGAGAGAGAGAGAGAGAGAGAGAGAGAAAGTTATATTAACGTCTACAAGATGCCAAGTTGGCTTATGAGACCAAAAGGTTACATCTGAAATGTTTGGGAAGTTTTCCAAGTTCGAGTAAAGCTACTATCTGGTGTTATGGTGAACTAGGTGAGTAGGTACAAAATGGTATACACACTCGATACAATCTAGATGCATTTCAAGTGCAGTGTGGAACTGCTCATGGAGAGAGAGAGAGAGAGAGAGAGAGAGAGAGAGAGAGAGAGAGAGAGAGAGAGAGAGAGAGGTTGGCATGCAGGTCATGGCTCAAGCATTTGCAAGCGTTGAGGCCACAGAGAGAGCGAGGTTGGTGAGTATAGGTCATGGCTGAAGCTATTGCTGCATCTCAACTTGCTTATATGATGCAAACTGTTGTCCACAGCTCTCCCTGTCTCTCCCCCTCCCTTGATGCACAAAGTTGTCAAAGGCCGTCCAAGGGTGCCTTTGAGAGAGAGATTCAAATGCAAGGTGTCATGTTTTTAAAGGCTGTTACACACTTGAACACGGCCGCCCAAGTCTTCATGTTGGGGCCAATAGAAAGGGGCGAAAGGCAAAAAAGGGCACCTCCCTCATACACACTAGGGGCACCCGGTAGCAACAATGATGGGGGGTATTGAATGCTCCCCCCTCCTTGTTTCGGTGTTCCATAGGGCGGGGGAACTCCCCCATTTGATTTTCTACGTAGGTTGGGGTGTGGGCTCCTTTGTTGCACTCACCAATCACAACAGGGCATGGGGTCAGGTCCCTCTCTTTCCCGTTGCATGAGCCGTTGGTCATCTTTGCCACTATGTTGCTGTATAAACATTTTTGGGTTGCCATGCTTGTTTACGAACATAGGTGCTACTATGATCTCGCTCATCTATCATAGGTATGCTCTCTCTCTCTCTCCTCCATTGCTCTGGTAGTTACTTCTACATGGAAGGTACATAAAGTATGAGCTATACAACAATTTATGGAACTTGTAGACTACAATGCCAATGATTGCTTGTCAAACCAGGCCCATGATTTTTAAATCTTGGTTTTTGAAATGTAGCAACAAAAAGAGCAAAGCAATACTCAGAAGAACAAAAATACATAGAGAAATATGTTACTGTCAGCTTGTAGACTAAAAGAAGAAATTGACATATAAAAACACTTATGCTCATCAATGTAAACTTCTCTCTTTTGTGATTGTTTCATGTAATGTGTATGATCACCTTCTGCATGGGAAAATGTGAGAAAATGGTATATGGTGAAGTCGTTCTTCTTTATTGCACTCTTGTTTGTCATCTAATCTGAGATAGAGGAGTTCCTATGCATCACGATAGAGGAGTTCCTGAATTTGGGTTTTAATCTAAATTTGCGCTTGTCCTATCTATACACTGAAGTTCATGAATTTGGGTTTAAGTCTATGATGGACCTAAAAACGGGCCGGCACTGGCTCATGCACTAGCCGGACCTCGTCACTATGCGCAAGACAACCCCCTCGGCCTCGCGGCCAGGAGCGTCTATCAAAATCTCTGCCTTCCTAAACATTGCGTTTGTAATACGTTGTAGTCCAACTGATCCTAACCCAATATTGCTCCTCAGAGGGAGTCCCTTTCACATAGCCAAAAGGCTCGAATCACATACACATGGGGTTCCTCCTACGGCTGAATGCCGTCAACCCTCTGCGACTCTCCTACACCTTGGGGATTGGCCCCTCGATGCGCCGCTCAACATTTAGACATTTCGCACAAACGTCACTCAAGGTACCAAATAAACGTATCCAGGAATGTACCATTGTCCTTACTTAATTTCCCCTTTAACTCTCGACTAGCCTACAGCATAGGAACCTCACGCTCTCAACGGTGGGTCAAGGGCCTACTGAAAACAATTGCTATGCATATCCAGGAGCTAACTCTGATACTTTTAATTTCCTCAAAAATGATCATGCAAAGAGGTGGATGCCTAGTGCTCAAACATTTTAAAAACCAGCAGCGTGCAAGTGCAAAACATCTCTTTCATGCTTTTCTTTCTAACCGCTTTGTGCTTCGCTGCAACACCTAGCACCGAAGTGATCTTCGTGCTACTAGGTTTTAATTTTTATCATTATTATTCCGTCCTAGTTGCAATGCATATAAAATCAGCAAATTATTCCTCATGCTCAACGGCATTTAACCATTTTTCCACAACTCTACCCTTCCCCGTTGATAGGGCATCATTGCATTCATTTCTTTTAGGGTTTCCTTGTCATTTTATGTGGAGAAAGGAAGGAAACACGCACTAAAACAAATAAACAAGGCTGAACTGAAGCACAACTTCATGCCCCAGCCTTGCTATACATCAACAAACATAAATCCTATTTTTCTATATTTTTCGTAGCCCCAAATGTATTTTTCCCCCCCTTTTTTCATGGTGTTTTTATCATTTTTCCCCATTTTCTTCATTTTCTTGTATTTTTTAAATTGCTGAAAATGAAAACCAGTTTGTGGGCTGTGGCCCTTAGTTCATTTGCAACAAAATTGAAAGATTAGTTGATGTGTATCGACGGTTTTCCCCATTTATACGCCCAAAACCCTTGTTTTTTCCCCATTTTTCATGGTTTTCGGGTTTCTTGACATTATTTCGAGCCATGAAATGCATGTTTTTCATAATTTCTAGTTATAAACAGTAAGAACTCAGAAGAATCAGCAACATAATCAAATCTTAGTCCATATGAACGGCATTCCATCAATCAAAAGCATAAAACACTAAATTTTCTTTGTAATTTTTTGGTTTACCGCTTAAACGCGTGTTTCGGGTTTTGTGTCCATGGCTGTAGATTTGGAAAACAGCAACACTTCATGTCCAGCAACATCCCAAATCACCATTCTCAGCCCGTGTAGCAATCCGGTCCATGCCGGACAAGTCTCCATCATTCTTTCTTCATTGCTCCTTCCCACACATGAACTGCCTCTTAGAAGAGAGAGAGGGAGGAGAGAGAAAGACTAGAATCAGAAATTTCAAACCAGGCCATCATTCCACGGGCGAAGGGCGGCGATAGAGTCCACAGACAGAGGGGAATGAAGCCCCATAATCCATTGGGGGGGTTGTTTGCAGCAGCCATGATGCCTCTCATCCATTCATGGCGCATTTTTCGGGCGCCATCTTCTTCCACGTTTTTTCATGCCTCTTCATTCTCTCTCCACGTTTTTTGCTTCATAAGGTGCATAAATTTTTTGGGGGGGGTCCAAACTCAAAAGGCATGCTCAAATTTGGCCTCCCAAGTGTCCACCTTTTCATATCTTGACCGTTTCCTTGGCCATTTTCCTGTCCGGACTCCGAATTGAGCTCTGAAAAATCCTGGGCGTCCGACTTAGCATCCCGCATTGGCCAACAGCTTGTGTCAACCCGCACGACTGTCTGAAAAATTATGAAAAATCAACAAGTGTCGCTCGGGCGCCTTTAAAGCACTTTGGCGCTTAAAATCGTCCTAGATCGAGCCGCCGCCTTTGACGGTGAATATTTTTCCCTTGATCTTCATAATTTTTAGCTATTTTTAAGCACTTCCCGTCTCCTAAATTCCGCTCTCATTGGCGACCACGGGATAGGGCGACTCAGCCCGTCGAATCCACGAACATATCTGCACATAAACAACCAAAGAAGCATCAAACTGATACAAAACAATTATCATCATAAAACTCAGCACAATGCTCCCCCTACCCCTGGACAGAACCAAGGCATGACATCCACAAGGAATAGGCCTAGCATCATCTAATAGAAGATCCGAAGTGAGTCACTAACCAGCTGCTCCAACACAGCCAAACTAAAAAACCTATCAAAGAAGTTGCCCTAAGTGGTAGTCTGAACTACTGACCAACTAAAGACAACGCAACTAGGAGCTCCTACAAGGCGAGGACTCCTATACCCTGAGTAAAGGATAGTTTCTTTCAGTACATGTCTTCTTTTAGGATTTTGATTGGATGAACATACTTGGGCATGTAAAAAGGAGGGAGCTGAGCGTAGTGACCCAAGGAGAACAGGGCATCAGTCTCAGGACCTGTCTCGGCACCCAAGAACCTACCAAGCCCTCGCAAGGCGACACTGAATCCTTTTCTAACGCTCACTTTTATTTTCGCTCCAACCTTCCTGGTTTTGATATTATTTTTTCCAGCAAGAAGCCACCCCTAGGAAGACAAGGTATCGGCCCCGGGTCTGACTCGTCCCCAGGAACCTACCGGGCCTTCGCAAGGCAATGATCAACTGCTTATATATTTTCATTTCTTTTCTCCTCTTCTTTGATAGGGGTTAGAACCCCTTTTTACACACCTTCGTATTTATATTCATCGTTTGGGATGTTCAGGGTTTCTTGGCATCATCATTATTATCTTCTAGCAGGCTTCTCTAACTGCCTCACTACTAACAAGAACTCCTAGAACGGCTGCCTAGCAGGTTAGCAGAACAGAGCCACTAGGACTTCCTTCTAAAACAGATCTTTCAATGTCTAACAATGTCTTTACAGGAGGCAATGACTACTCCGACCTCCCTCAAACATACGTAGCCTAAACCTGGGACTTCATGCCTTGGTCGCCGGTCCCCAACAAAAAGTATCCCCTCAACAAGTACAAATACACATATAACAGGAAAGAAAGGTACTCGTAAAGGAGAAATATCACCTGGAGTGGCCACAAGAAGCTTCCATCGCAGCAAAGGCTCCTCCAGGCTCCACAAAATTCCACAACCCGCGAAACCTGTCCAGCACAACACTAAACAAAAACCCAATTAAACGCACCCGCACTAGACAGGGAAATGGCCCTCTTGGCCTAATGAAATCAGACATGACTTTGCTACAAAACTAAATCGGCCCTCTTGGCCTAATGAAATAAAACAATACTATGCATAACATCCTCCTGGAAACAGTTATGATAGACATCAAAGCATACTATTCCCAGGGGAACAGAGGCTCGTAGCCCTAAACTAGGTGCATTAAATTATGACCTATCCCTCCTGCGTATATCGCAAGAGGTGTTCGCATCACATGTCGTCGAATCAGTCTATGGGTCCCCGATAATAAAGGTAGATGAGTCTCGCTTACCCTCTGCATCACCCAAATCAACCATCGTCTGCCAAAGAGGGCATGTTCAGAAAGCATACCCCACAAACGACCAGGTCCTGTCTCACCATCAATAGATATATCGGGACAAGGGCCACAATTAAAGAAGAGGTCCTCTTCATACGCAAGATTAGCCAATGAATCGGCAAACTGATTCCAATTCCGTGGAATCAGCTGAAAAGACACTCTATCGAATTCGTCTAGCAGGGCTATGGCAGTATGATGGTACATACAAAGGATGGGGTTCCGTACCATGTACGTCCCATTGAGTTGATTTAAAACCAATTGAGAGTCCCCTTTCACCAACAACTGGCGGATACCACCCTTCTTTGCAATATTCAAACCCATAATCAGGGCTTTGTATTCTGCCATATTATTGGTAAAATTCGCCCCGAGATAAGCAGCTAACTTCATGACAATGCGTTGTCGGGGGTCTCGGATGACAACTCCTACACTTCCTTTTTTGCATGCACCCCTGGACACCCCATCAAAGTACAAGGTGTACGTCCATAAAGGGTTTACATATCCTGCCATCCTGAACTCTACTCGTAATTATGGTAATCGAAATTCAGCATATTCAACGGGTGGACTGTAGGCTCCATCCCTCCATCATCATTGAATTCGACAGGGATGCTCGTCAAAATTTGTAGGCAGTGATGGCAGAAGACCGTGATTTCCCAAATAAATGTCCCGCCTTCTTGCTCAATCACCTTGTATCCTTTGCTCCACCAAATGAGCTTTCCCTGATGATATCTCTGTTCCAAATATGGGTGTTCTAAATAAGGGATCAGACGACCCATCAACCTCTATCACGATTTCCTTGCAGATGTTGGATCGATCGTGCCTAGACCTGCAAGGCAGTCATAGCATTAGTGCAATCAGAAATAATAAGGTTTAATCTTATTAAGATTAACCTTATTTTTAAATTCTATCCCCTCAAGGTCAGCTAACAACACTGTAGATTTATTCTTTCCTATCCTAACGATCCTATAGGGCCCATCCCATTTGGGCTCTAGCTTGCCTGGAAATAATTCACGTCGTGCATCATAATACAGAACAAGCTGTCCTTTCTTGAAGGTGTATTTCTTAGCTTTGAGGTCGTGTAGCTTCTTCATTCGGCGCTTCGCCACTTCTTGGTGCAATAAGCTCTGCAACTTAAGCTCATCTAAATGTGCCAGTGTCGTCAAGCGCTCAAAAAGAGCGTCTTCATCGCTCAAAGAATGATTGATGGCAAACCGAATAGTCGGCAGCTCAATTTCTAAAGGCAAGACACACTCCTCCCCATATACTAACTTGAACGGGGTATGGCCAGTGGCTCGTTTGAAAGTCGTATTATAGGCCCACACTGCCACGTATAACTTTTTATCCCAATCCCGTTTCTTTTCTGAAACAATTTTGGACAGGATGCCCACAAGCTGCTTATTGGTACTCTCAACTTGCCCATTGGCTTGCGGATTATATGGGGTTGTCTTGTTATGCTTGATGTTCCACAACTCTGTCAAACCTTTGATCACCTTATTCAGGAAATGAGTTCCGCGGTCCGACACTAATTCTTTCGGTGGACCAAACCGGCATATTATCTGCTCTAAAAGGAAACTAGCAGTTTCTTTAGCATCATCTTTCCTTGTTGCACGTGCTTCTGACCACTTTGTGAAGTAGTCAGTTGCTACAATGATGTACCTCTTTTGCGTAGTCGATGACGGAGTAATAGGACCCACAAAGTCTATTCCCCACTTCTCAAATGGAAGTATCGCCATAATAGGGGTGAGTGGTCGTTTCCTATTCTCTCGACTATCATGTCGTTGGCAAATATCGCATCGCTTAACATACGCAAACGCATCCTGGAAGATGGCAGGCCACCAATAACCTGCTCTTAAAGCCTTTTGTGCTGTAAGCCGTCCAGCAAAATGGCCACCGCAAGCAGAATCATGGCACTCTTCCAAAATGAATGGCACCTCGTCAGGCATCACACATCGGCGATAGATGTCATCAACCCCTTGCCGATATAATGTACCTGCGATCAAGGCAAACTTTAACGCTTGCTGCTTAATTTTCCTTTTCTCAGCCTTAGATAGCTCGGATCCCGCCTCTCCCGTTGATAAATAATGCGTTATTGCAGCATACCAGGAGGGAATAGATGCCGTATCTATTTTAAATATCATCTCCATGTCACTACCTTCAGCCACAAATTCTTTCGGCTCCCCAAAGTCCACTAGACATTCCACGATGCCTTGCAACCTTGGTGGCTTACTCTTGATTTCATAATCAAATTCCTGCAAAGTGATTAACCACTTCGCTAAACGATCAGGCGGCTGTAACTTATTCATCAATAGTCGAAGTCCCTCCGCCTTCGTATAAAGCACGACTTTCTCATAGAGAATGTAATGCCTGAATTTCTTGGTCCCAAAGACCATCGCTAGACACAGCTTCTCCATGTAGGTGTAATTGATTTCGGATACCCCCAGCTTCCGACTAGCAAAAGCAATCAGGTGGTACCACTTCTCTTCCCAAATTTGGGCTAAACAGCAGCTGATACTATACATGGTGGCTGCTGAGAATATATAAAACACCTCACCTCTTTTAGGCGCTTTTAAAACGGGCGCTCTTGCTAGCTCTTGTTTCACGTCCTCGAATGCTACCTTGCAAGGATCACCCCACACAAACGAACAGCTAAAGGACAATAAATTTGTAAGTGGCAACGTTCTTTCTGCTAAGGCGTTAATGAATCTACGGTAGTAACCAACCGAAGACAGAAAGCTATGAACCTCTTTCGGGGTGCGTGGTGGACCCATGGCAACTATAACTTTCACCTTCTCGAGGTCTGTCGCAATTCCTACCGAACTGACCACATGGCCCAGCAATAGCCCATAAGGTACTCCAAAAGCACACTTCCGTGGGTTTAGGGCGATGCAAAATTGTCTACAGCGCTCAAAGCATTTTCTCAAAATGATCAACTGCCTTTCTCTCACGGTGGCGGCCCCTAAGTCATCAATAAACACCCTCAACTCTTCAGGGGATATGTCACCGAATGTCTTATCGGCTGTTCGTTGCCACGAACCAGGCGCATTGCATAAACCAAAAGCCATCACGTGGTAAGCAAAAGTGCCAAATACAGTGATAAAAGTTGTTTTCAACTTGTCCTCTTCTGCAATTGCCATTTGGTTGTATCCTGCAAAGCAATCCATAAACGAATATATCTCCCTACCCGCTAATTGATCCAAAATCTGGTCAATAAATGGTAATGGGTAGTAGTCCTTAACTGTCTGCTTATTCAGCTCCCTAAAGTCTACACATAAACGGATCTGATTATTCTTCTTCTTTCTAATCACAACTGGCGAACACCATTCCGTGTGTTGCACAGGAAAAATCAAACCCGCTTTTCGAAGCTTCTGTAACTCTTCAAACAGCCCGTCCCTCAATTCGAAAGGCATACGCCTTACTTTCTGCCGTACAGGACAACTGCCCTCTTTCAACGGAATTGTATGAACAGCAAGACTGGGAGGGATGCCTCTCAACTCATCATAACTCCAGGCAAAGATATCACGGAATTCCTGGATCAAGGCCACATAGTCCTCCCTTTCTGCTGAGCTGAGCATAGAGCCTAATTTGATTGGCCGCGAATCATCAAGCGTACCAAGGTCTAGCTCGATAACATCTGCATCTCTTATACGATCTTGGGCCTCTATCGGCCCATTCAAAGTGATCTGATAGATGTCCTCCGTGGTGGATCCCTCTTTGGACTCATCACTCGATGATGCCTCACTAACAGATGAATCTTCTAATGTCTCCAATTCTGTAGAAGATAGAGGAGCCCTCTCACTCTGCGGGGATTCAGGATAAGCATCAACCACCACACGCTGGGCACCTCTGCCGAATAACAATCGACCGGCGGGTATATCCACTTGGCAATCCGCTTGCAAGATCCAAGGTCGTCCAAGTAATACTTGGTAACTTGGCCGCCCTGCAAAACGAATCACCCTAAAGTCCAACATGCATTCTACATTTGCAACAGTGACATGGACCTTAGTAATGCAGCCTTCCGGCTGTCTCAAACTATCATCTGCCATTCTGAGAATTGTGGAAGTATCTTTCTGAATCGCAAGACCTAACCTTTCCATCAGTTCAGAACTCATAATGTTAACAGATGATCCCGTGTCGACAATGGCATAATCTACTAATATCCCATCGACATAGGCTGCAACCCTTGGGCAATGCTTCTCAGCATGCTCGAACCAGTCATCACCAACTCGCGCAATACCCAAAGGTTCTACGATATACCCGGTACGTAGGATCTTTCTAAATTCCTTACGTACTCCTGGGGAAAGCTTAATAAGCTGCAAAAGGTTCACATCCGGCTTGACTTCGCAAAGAGAGCCCGCCAAATCGAATTCATGATAGTTCGATAGAGCTCGCTTTTCACGCCAAATCATCCGCTCTTTAGGTCGCTGAACTGGCTTTATTGCCTCTTTCTTAACTTTCACCTTCTTCTTTGGTGCTTCCTTATCGGCTTTACTCTCTACAGGCTTCAAAGGTCCCCCTTCTAGGGCAGGATCCAAAACTTGCGTTCCTTTGTCGCCTTGTTTAGGGTTTCCGTCGACAGGCTTATCCATGTCGGCTTCTCTACCCTTTTTACCTCTTGTAAGGACAGCTCGTAGATTAGAGGTTTCAGCATCATTAACGCGTACAGCCTCAATCAAACTAACCCCACTACCACTTGGTAGTTCTTCCACCGTCGTCTTTGGTCGTTGAAGTATTTGTTTAGGCCCATTTTCTGGCTGGGAGTCATTTCCTTGGGCACGATGATTAACAGGCCCTGGTTGCCGACTACCCCGCTGGAGAGAACTGATCTTACTCCAGCAAGTAGCCGCTAGATGGCCGGATTTTCCACAAATATCGCACTTAACATTTGGGCAATTTCTTGGATAGTGCTGCCCGCCACACCATTTGCAACTAAACCTCGACGGCGCACCCTCTTCTGGGTATCTACTTCCTATCAAATTTTGTTGTTTTTTAAGGAAGTTGACATCAACGGCTATTTGTCGATACTGCTCCGTAATCATGTCGGTATAATGCTTCATCATGTCCTTAACCTCGCCAAGAACATGGGAAGAACTCGACTCATAGCCTTGGTCATTTCCATGTCGTTCAATCGGCCTAACAATTCGATTAGGCACATGCTGTTGAGCTGCAGGCATGGTGTTAGAATTGACCGCCTGGCCTCCACTACTTGGAGCCATTTGACTGCCCGTAGGCATCGACATGCTAGGGGGAGCTGGTAATAAAGGGACATTCTGTATCATGTTCCCTCTCCCATTAGGGTTAGCCATCGCTATCCCTTGGCCACTACTGCCATTGGCTATTGCCATATTGTTTCCCAATACTAAACCCATGTTCGAATTGCCTCTAGAAGCATAGGCTGCTTGTAGTCGGGATTCCACCTCTTGTGCTCGTGTAATGGCAGTATCTATATCCCCCAAGGGGACACTACTCAACTGCAATTGGATATTAAAGTCCAAACCATGTAGGAAATATTGCAATTGGGCAGCTGCGGGGATAGGGATAGAGGTGTCCAACTTACGGAAGACCTCTTTTATCTTCTTCGCATAAGCACGAATATCCTCGTGTGGATCTTGGCGGGTCACGTTGAGTACACGCAACCAATATTGCCCACCCCTTTCAGGGGCAAACTCCCTTCGAAAAGCTCCATAAAATGCATCAATGTTCAATATGGTTCCGGCTTCTAAACCATGATACCATATAGCGGCTCTTCCTTTGAGAGTCATGTTGAAGAACATCATTAAATGTCCTTCTTCTTGAATGCGACAGTTAAACATCAACTTTTGAAACTCCCTAATGTGGAGTTCCGCATCTTCCTCAACTAGCCCATTAAAAATGGGTAGCGGGTAACCTAGAGCCGGCAAATCCGTCGTTCCTGCTGGAATTGCAATAGGCTGCGCCATGACGGGGATTGGATTTGCACTAGGAATAGGGAACGGTGGGGTTACACCTCCCGCAATTGACGTGGATTGGCTTATGGCAGGAAGGGGAGCACTAGAGCTTCCACCTTCTCCTAACTTACTGCTTGTGGTCCTAAGACCACTAGATCCACTCCCTCGTAAGGGTTCAGCACCGCTACGCTTAGGGGAATATCTCCTAAAAATTTCAGCACGTCGCCTAGCTCTTTCGTCTCTTTCTTGCTTCTGGATTTCTGCTAGACGATGCTTATCACTAAATAACGGATCAAGCCCAGTATCCTCTGGCATAAACTGCTAGTTGGTCCTTAAACAACCAGGATTCGAGAACCGCCACTTTTAAGCAGCTCCCGGCAGACGCACCACTGATGGACCTAAAAACGGGCCGGCACTGGCTCATGCACTAGCCGGACCTCGTCACTATGCGCAAGACAACCCCCTCGGCCTCGCGGCCAGGAGCGTCTATCAAAATCTCTGCCTTCCTAAACATTGCGTTTGTAATACGTTGTAGTCCAACTGATCCTAACCCAATATTGCTCCTCAGAGGGAGTCCCTTTCACATAGCCAAAAGGCTCGAATCACATACACATGGGGTTCCTCCTACGGCTGAATGCCGTCAACCCTCTGCGACTCTCCTACACCTTGGGGATTGGCCCCTCGATGCGCCGCTCAACATTTAGACATTTCGCACAAACGTCACTCAAGGTACCAAATAAACGTATCCAGGAATGTACCATTGTCCTTACTTAATTTCCCCTTTAACTCTCGACTAGCCTACAGCATAGGAACCTCACGCTCTCAACGGTGGGTCAAGGGCCTACTGAAAACAATTGCTATGCATATCCAGGAGCTAACTCTGATACTTTTAATTTCCTCAAAAATGATCATGCAAAGAGGTGGATGCCTAGTGCTCAAACATTTTAAAAACCAGCAGCGTGCAAGTGCAAAACATCTCTTTCATGCTTTTCTTTCTAACCGCTTTGTGCTTCGCTGCAACACCTAGCACCGAAGTGATCTTCGTGCTACTAGGTTTTAATTTTTATCATTATTATTCCGTCCTAGTTGCAATGCATATAAAATCAGCAAATTATTCCTCATGCTCAACGGCATTTAACCATTTTTCCACAACTCTACCCTTCCCCGTTGATAGGGCATCATTGCATTCATTTCTTTTAGGGTTTCCTTGTCATTTTATGTGGAGAAAGGAAGGAAACACGCACTAAAACAAATAAACAAGGCTGAACTGAAGCACAACTTCATGCCCCAGCCTTGCTATACATCAACAAACATAAATCCTATTTTTCTATATTTTTCGTAGCCCCAAATGTATTTTTCCCCCCCTTTTTTCATGGTGTTTTTATCATTTTTCCCCATTTTCTTCATTTTCTTGTATTTTTTAAATTGCTGAAAATGAAAACCAGTTTGTGGGCTGTGGCCCTTAGTTCATTTGCAACAAAATTGAAAGATTAGTTGATGTGTATCGACGGTTTTCCCCATTTATACGCCCAAAACCCTTGTTTTTTCCCCATTTTTCATAGTTTTCGGGTTTCTTGACATTATTTCGAGCCATGAAATGCATGTTTTTCATAATTTCTAGTTATAAACAGTAAGAACTCAGAAGAATCAGCAACATAATCAAATCTTAGTCCATATGAACGGCATTCCATCAATCAAAAGCATAAAACACTAAATTTTCTTTGTAATTTTTTGGTTTACCGCTTAAACGCGTGTTTCGGGTTTTGTGTCCATGGCTGTAGATTTGGAAAACAGCAACACTTCATGTCCAGCAACATCCCAAATCACCATTCTCAGCCCGTGTAGCAATCCGGTCCATGCCGGACAAGTCTCCATCATTCTTTCTTCATTGCTCCTTCCCACACATGAACTGCCTCTTAGAAGAGAGAGAGGGAGGAGAGAGAAAGACTAGAATCAGAAATTTCAAACCAGGCCATCATTCCACGGGCGAAGGGCGGCGATAGAGTCCACAGACAGAGGGGAATGAAGCCCCATAATCCATTGGGGGGGTTGTTTGCAGCAGCCATGATGCCTCTCATCCATTCATGGCGCATTTTTCGGGCGCCATCTTCTTCCACGTTTTTTCATGCCTCTTCATTCTCTCTCCACGTTTTTTGCTTCATAAGGTGCATAAATTTTTTGGGGGGGGTCCAAACTCAAAAGGCATGCTCAAATTTGGCCTCCCAAGTGTCCACCTTTTCATATCTTGACCGTTTCCTTGGCCATTTTCCTGTCCGGACTCCGAATTGAGCTCTGAAAAATCCTGGGCGTCCGACTTAGCATCCCGCATTGGCCAACAGCTTGTGTCAACCCGCACGACTGTCTGAAAAATTATGAAAAATCAACAAGTGTCGCTCGGGCGCCTTTAAAGCACTTTGGCGCTTAAAATCGTCCTAGATCGAGCCGCCGCCTTTGACGGTGAATATTTTTCCCTTGATCTTCATAATTTTTAGCTATTTTTAAGCACTTCCCGTCTCCTAAATTCCGCTCTCAGTCTATTTGTTCTCGATTTGATCTTAAAAATAAGGAGCTTCTATGCATAATGATATCTAAATTTGGGACTGTCTTATGCATCATGATAGAGGAGTTCTTGAATTTAGATAAGGGCATGTCCTATTCATACATTGAAGTTCTTGAACTTGGGTTTAAATCTATTTTTTCTCTATTTGGTCTTGAAAATAAGGAGCTCCTATGCATCATGATATCTAAATTTGGGCATGTCCTATGCATCATGATAGAGGAGTTCCTGAATTTAGATAAGGGCGTGTCCTATCCATACATTGAAGTTCCTAAACTTGAGTTTACATCTATTTTTTCTCTATTTGGTCTCGAAAATAAGGAGCTCCTATGCATCATGATAGAGGAGTCCTTGAATTTAGATAAGGACATGTCCTATGCATACGTTGAAGTTCTTGAATTTGGGTTTAAATCTATTTTTCCTCTATTTGGTCTTGAAAATAAGGAGCTTTATAAGGTGGTAAACTAACAATGGTAGATCTATTATTAAAAACCCCCTATGTTTATCTAAACATTATTGTTGTAAAGGATCTCAAATTTCTTCACATTTTGTAGCCCATTGATTAAAACTAAATAGGCATAGTCTCTTTCTTAAGAAATCTTTAAGCATGTGTACATAAGCAATAGATGAAACTTGGTTAATCCCTTGTAAGGTAATTGTTGTTTCAAGAATCTCTATGTCATAAAGTTATGCATATAATGATCTTGTATACAGATTGGCATGTGTGTGCATAAGCAATAGATGAAACTTAGTTAATCCCTTGCGAGGTGATAGGTGTTCCAAGAAGTTTAAACTAAAAAAGCGCATGCAAAAGTATACGTTTGGATTAGATTGGTGGCATCATGGTATAGCCAAGCTTCAAATTAGCTATTTGCAAAGTAAATTATGTTTTTGTAAAAACCTATGTAGATTCTAGTTGCTTGACAAGTTTTGACATATTGTAGTTAGTTTTCATTAAAGCTACTTTAACTTTACAGCTCATAGTTTGATAGTTAGATACAATTGTTTGACATAAGCAATAGATGTGTGCGCGTGCATCTAGTCATGTACACACATTTTAGTAATATTTCTTCTTGGAATTAAATACACACTTACTCACCTAGGTGTTGCAACAATTATAGTCATGGATGCATGCATTCCCTTTTATTTATGGGCACCAAATTATTGGTGAGGTTTTTTATTGATACTCTTATGCATCTGTCTACATTAAGTCTTGACAATATTCTTGCCTATTTGTATGGTCTTATTGGTAGCATGGTGTAGTCTATATTTTTTGTTATATTCATGGCCCTATATTCGCAACCATTTTCTCATCACTGCCTCAGCCCTACTCATTGATTTAGCCTTGGATTGGCAAGTCAAAAAAGACCTAGTAATGTATATAGTAGAGCATAATACCATATTAGAGAATTCGGGAATCCCCCAAGTTTCACTTTCAAATAAGGAGTAAAGATTTGACCAAGTGGCTTAATCTTAACCCCATATTTGAGAATGGGACTTGGGGGTATTGCTTATATAGTATCTATGGAAAAATTCACCTTCAAGTAAGGGGATAAGATTTGACTATGTTTCCAAATATTAATCACATTAGGAATTCCCAAAATTTATAAAAATTCCCAAATTATTCTTGAATATGTGGTTGCATAATTATTCAAATTTCACCCCCAGCTTTCATGTGGACACATGTTATTGCCAAAAAATTGCATTGTAAGGTCTTTGTAGATTGCAAAATTATCAAGGACAAACATGACTTAGGTACGGGTTGATGCACTTCAACTATGCCAACACCGAATACTCCAAACAAGGTTACTATGTGGGTGGTAGCCACTCTCAATCGCCCCAAGTGTTGCACATCTATAGCACATATTTTTTTAAAAAAAATATGTAGGTAACATATTAATCTATCATGGTTTATAGTTGGATGATTTTTTGCAATCTAGAATCCAATTTCATGAAGTTTTGATCTAATGTCTATAAAGGATACTCAATATCTTAGTTCTCATCTAAATGTATCTAACAAATTTTTGTGAATAATCAAGGATATATTCATTATCATGATTAGGTAATCGATAGTTTTTTGCATGATTAAATTTAAACAAGTCCTTAGGGTTTGGTTTTGCTTAGTGTCTTTGAAGGTGCGACCGAGATGACAACATGGTCCCGTGATGACTCTTACAATATGCATTAGATAGTAAGGCTATTAGCTTCATCTTTTGTATGGATGCATGTAACAACTAGACCCTTATCCTACTTAAGTGTGGAAAGACTACTCCGAGGGACAATGATCAATGGAACTTAATAAATTTTATATATTCTAAGCTCAATGACATTTTATACAAATACTTTCTCAAAAGTATAGACTATACATTTTCTATATGCAAAGGATCTTTAGTCAAATAAAATTTTCTGTCATATTTAGACAAAAGGGTCTATTTTTATTGGTGTTTCTAATTTTTATTTTTGTATACATTTAATTTTGAATCTCATTGGCTATCTTTGAATTAGTTATCAATTTGTAATAATAATTTATTAAGTTTTTATTTATCCTATATGATTCATTTTTTAAAGGGAATTTTATATTAAACACACATGCACACACAAAGCCAAGATGAGTGCTACTATTACCCACATAGTTACCCTATTTATTAACTAATCAAGCTTTTGGTTTTGATCAACATACCAATGTAGTCTTTCGAAATGTTGGCTCTACCATGATAATTTCTCTAGGGTGAGCATGGCTCCAATTCAAAGATAATAGTATGGAGGAATATTGCTGAATATCATGTGAATATGCAATGCTAGCACTTTTTGTTACACATAGTATGAGATTGCTTGTAATTAAGCTCTTGTGGATGTAGTCTTTGAAAGGATGTGTTATACCTATCATGGGTGTCGTGCGAGGTTGTTTAGCCCTTAAGTCATAATAATGTGATCATAATAGTATTTGAACATGGCTAGTTGGACCTCTTGTAAATCAAATGGATATTGAGTAACATAAGCTTAGTCTATTCCTTGATCTTCATGGATCCCTTGGGCCAGATACGTTGTTTACAACTACCATGTGAACTTCATACATTACAACCTCATATCGTCCTTGGTAGTTATAGTAAGATAGTTGACTACTCAATGTTTTATAAGGTTTATGTCATTGTTTAGATGCACTAGTACAACACAACAAACAAATTTGACTTTCTATCTAAAGTAGAAATGTGACCCTTCATGGGATATGGTAGTATAATCTATTCCCTTCCTAATAAATCTAGCATAAAACATAGTGCAATGGTATAGATAGAGGATATATGACTTTAATTGTTAGGTTCTCTTAGTTGGTGATAGCTTTAATTTACCTTATACACTATCATCAAAGGTTATGTCATTTAGCTGTAGCTACTTATCTTAATAGCTAAGACTTCCGCATAAGCAACTTTTGCATAGTCGGATACTGATTTGCAAGGTCCCTTGAGTCAATTGTGGAATTATTATTTTAATATTTAGCTATACATGTTGGTCTGAGATTGTAGCAAACCAATAATTACGATCTCTTGGTGGTAATCAATTTTTCTATATTTGAAGCATGAAAACTTTCTTATTTCTTTAGCCTATTTGACATATTAAAATGTGTTCGATTCTTAAGGCTACTTTCTTATGAAGGTAATGCTTGGTTTCGAAACTTGAAAATCAATTGAAAGAAATGTGCATCTTGGCTTCTAACAATGATGTGATTCTTGGAAAATAGTATGACTTGATGTTTCTTTTAAATACTTTTAAAGATAAGTTAATTGGAAATGTTAACTAGTTAGGAGGCAATACTAGAAGATGTGTTCAAAGTGTTGCTAAATAAGTATTCATAAGGAACTATTGTGGCATAAATATATGATCTCTTGCTTGGTTTTGACGATAGAATACAATTGCATGAAGGTTTGAATAAGGATATCTTAGCTCTTCTATCAACTTCTATAAATGATCAACTATGTTTTGATTTCATAATACATTATGTGTCCATAGCAAAATTGATATTTGCCCTTAATTTTTAGTGCTTCTAATGTCTTTATTGGTGTGACCAAGATCACAACTGGATCCCGCATTAACACCTACAATACACATTAGGTGCTAAGGTTCTTACCTTCATCGTTTGTATGGATCTAGGTAGCAGTTGAACCCTTTATCCAATTAGGCCTGAAAAGACTAATCCAAGTGACTCATTTTCAACATTTTTGTATACTTTATTAAAAGTTCTTTAAATAATTTTCAAAGTACAAATCATAGCTTTTCTGTGACTTAACCTTGTTTGATTGTAATTAAATCTTTAAATTTCAAATCTTTTAACCCATTGGTTATCTTTAAATGAATTATTGGAATTGTGTGAATTTATTAAATTTTCAATATTATGATTCATGTTTACATGAGGAGAAATTTGTATTACATAAACACTCACTCACACTCACACTCACACATACATAGAAGCTAGATTATATTCTTAATTGTACACACACAAACAACACATCTTAGGTAAGTTACTCATGAATATATGTGTGCATCACATGGGTTCAAAATAAGGTATTTTTGTAATAGATTTTTATACATTTTTTACATATAGAAGGGTGTAATATAAAGGAATCATTTACAGATTGAATAGAAAAGGGTTATGTTTTATTCATAAAAAATTCATAGATAAGGATATTTATAAATAGGCCTTGAACACACATGATGTAAAGGATATACATATAGTAACTTCCCCAAGCAACACATGCATCCATACACTTTACCTAGACTTTTGTCTTGATAAATACTTTCACGCATTATAAAATGTTCATAGTCTCAACAACATTCATGAATACACAAGACCGTGAGGCAGTTTTCTAACACCTCACATTGTATTTCAATAGGATCTTAGTGGTCTTATTGCACAAGTATATATATCCCAAAAATTGGTAGACATATGGAAAGTCCTTATACAACAATGTGTGCATCCATACTCTCATATTTGTATCACTAACACACATTTGGTAATATTGTATCTCAACCATGTCTGCCTCTCTCTCCCTTGAGTGTTAGAAAGAGATTAAATTTTGAGAGGGTCATATTAGAACCATAATTTTATAGAAGTTACATAGTCCATACATATAGACAATACAAAAACACAAAATAACTCCCTTTTGCACAAATATTTACACTTAGTATAGTCGATTAGATCTACACCCACACACAAGTAGTTTGCACACTCACACACCCATATTTACTACGAGTTTAGAATTGTGATGCAAAATTTCTAGTCATATAAAAAAGGTCTAAGTATGGCACAAGCTTTATTAATGGCATTATGCTAGCCAATTATTTTCATATTTGCCCACCGACCTCCTCTTATTCTCATCCACGAGTGGTGGACTTCTAAAATAAAATGAAGGAATACATAAGGATGGTATCACTGTCTACTCTGTGGTGTCGAGCAACTACGCAGACACATTGTGAAAAACTCTAGAGTGCATCGTTATCCAACTTTCTTATTGATCAAGAGAGTCAATGCCATATTAGTGATTCGTTTCAATGTCTATAGTATTGACGGTCCAAAAATACTAGATTTTTGGATAAAACTAGCATATTTTTAATATTATTTATTGTAAATATCCTAAAAAGCTATGAAAACTTCTAGAATAGGGTGACATGCAAAAAACAAGTTTCTTTTTCAATTAGTTTTGGAGATTTCATGGAAAAAGAAGGGTTGGTGAAATCATGTGCATCGCGATCACAGTTTACATGTAGTAAACAACACTTCGAACTAGGAGAAGAAGAAGGATTGATCTAGAAGAATCTTGAGCAGGTGTCCTAAGGTGTTCTGGGGTTTTATCCCCCTTTCACAGCCAATGGAACCATCTGATTTACGGTCTGAGCAGTAGAGAAGAAGCTACTATTTGATGCACATTTTTTTTCTACAAGGGAGCTCTAGGAGATCTAATGCTTGGAGATTGCTTATGAGTAGTGCCAAACAAGGAATTTCAGGTTCTATCAATACATAGTGCTTTGATTCATTGAGCTTTGTTTTTATCTTATGTACCTCTTGCCTATTCTTTTTCTTCTCTTCTATATTCTATTCTCTACTTCCTTCTATCTCTAATCCCTAGTGGATATGACCTTTTGACTAAAACCCCTCTGACATTGGTGAACCTGACATGAAAGGTCTTCAGAAGGAAAGACAAGATGGGAGAACCTTCAAGCACAATGTCTAGTGATGCTTTGCAGTAGTTAGTGCAAAATATGAACATGCTTGTGCAGGTACAACAACAACAACATGTGATGCAAGCTTCTGCTCAAATAGAAACTATTGTGATGAATGCTCTGCAAGCAATAGAGGGTGAGATGAAGTTGTTTAGTGGAAGGAATGTATCTGCATATTAGTATACCTATGCTCAAAAGATGAAATTCTTTGGGGTGGCTCAACTTGCATGGAGCCAATATTTTGCATGGGTCACTATACATGAATTAAAAGCCCAAGTTATTGAATTATACATGCAGGATGCTCATTGGGTAGCTTTCAAGAAGACACTCAGGGAAGAATTTTACATTTAAGACACCATTTTAATTACGCATAAGACTTTCTAGGAGTGGGTTCTACAACCCAATAAGGGTCTTGTGGCTACATAATGATTAAGAGAATTTGATAGTCAATTTGAGCAATTAGATCTTACAGAAGAGCAAGCTCTTGCAAGTCAACAAATTAAATTGTTTCTACAAGCAGCAGATCCCGATCTTGAAGAGAAGCTTGATGATATACTAGAGGATGAGACTATAGAGTCAGGTATGAAAACAAAGTGGAGGCATGTTAAGGAAGTTGTTACTGCGCTAGTGAAAAAACATAGAAGAAGAGAAAGATTGCATGTATCTAGCTTGCCCGCTGTTACAAGCAAAACAGTTGATGTATCTAATAAGCCACCCACTTCTGTGGCTAATCCTATGGCTACACCTATTGTTTCCACTGTTAGGGAGAAAGATGTATTAGATGAATTGGTCATAGGAATGTGGGATCTTTTGTTGAAGGTTGCAAAATTGGATGAGAAAGGACAAGAGAAAAGGGGACGAGCAGCAACCCCTAAAACAAGGAAAAGATGTATGTGGTGTGATAGTTTGCAGCATGAAAGGAAGGATTGTGTTGCTTATCAAGAGGCCTTGGGACGATAGCTCATCTTTTGAAAAGATGGCAAGATCCATGCACAAGAAACATGATTTCCTCTCGCTTTGAAATTTGGAAAGGGAGGTATGCAAAAGTTGTTGGAAGACTTGGTTGTCCAAAATGCTTATGCAACTGTATATGCTTCTACTTTTAGTCTACAGTTGGATAGAATGCTTGGCCAGGTCCAAAGGCTACAATATGGACACATACTTTGCATGCATTTGAAAAGAGAAAGGCTACTGATAGTGAAATGTCTTATGCAAGGCAAGACATTTGTGACATAACTAGTTGGGAATCACCAATAGATGCATATTTAGCAAAAGGGCAAGACATTTGTGATATAACTAGTTGGGAATCACCAATAGATGCATATTTAGCAAAAGGGCAAACATGGATGTACTTGTGGAAGAGAAACAGAAGAGAGGTGAAGATAATGCAAGGACATCTAAGAGAGTGACAAGAAGAAGTGTCGATCAGCCTAAAGCTACAAATCAACCACCTCTCGAGCATGTTATGGAAGAGGTTTTACAAAATTAGAAACACGATAGCAAGCAAGAAGGCAAACAACTAGGATATAAGTTACAGTCTGATATTGAGACATCCACGGATGCCTTGGAAGATCATGTAGTGGAAGAGTCAGCCAAATTGCATCTATAGATTTTCTTGATTCATCTGAAGCGGTTTACGAATATCATGTTTTACTTGATGTAGGGACTCAAAGGGAGCTTGGTGACTTATTGGATGCACATGATTTGTAGGATGATAAAGTTATCGTTTATGAGATAGTTCATGAACTCGAGGATATCCCTTTCGAGAATGTTATATGTAATGCTTCACAACTGGAAAATGTTTTGAATGCTTTGTCAGAGGTCCTGATAGGCAATTCAAAGATGCTTTAAGATATGGACTACTTCACTATTTTCGGTGATGGGGTGAGAATGTGTTGGATGCAAGTGAGGCTCAATTTATGTTTGATGTAGTACAAAATTGTCAATATAAGTAGATTTCGACTAGAGTAGGCATGTTGCTATGTATTTATTGATGGATGCATTGATAGCATGCATATGGAGATTCAACAGCCTTGTATGATACACACTCAAGGCCTTATGACCCTAGAGGGGGTAGTAGGTGTGGTTCAAGAGTTATGCAGATACTGAGTATTTTGATATATGATCCAGGGGGATGCCTTCTTATATGCATGATAAGTGACAAGTTGATGCTATCGGTGTTTGACCCGAGTGGTGCATCATCGGCACATACCAGAGGTTGTGCAGGTTCAAAGGGGGTGGATGTCATGCCACTACGCAGACATAGTGTGAAAAACTCTAGAGTGCATCATCGTCCAAATTTCTTATTGATCTAGAGAGTCAGTTCCATATTAGTCATTAGTGTCAGTGTCTATAGTATGGATGGTCCAAAAATACTAGATTTTGGACAAAATTAGCATATTTTTGATATTATTTCTTGTAAATATCCTAAAAAGCTATGGAAACTTCTAGAATAGGGTGACATGCAAAAAGCAAGTTGCTTTTTCAACTAGTTTTCAAGATTTCATGCAAAAACAAGGATTGGTGAAATTGCACATGTCGCAATTGCAATTTATAGGTAGCAAACAACACTCGGAACTGGGAGAAGAAGGAGTGATTTGGAAGAATCCTGAGCAGGTGTCCTTGGGTTTTACCCCCCTTTCGGAGCCAAGGGAACCATCAAATTTGCAGTCCAAGGAGTAGAGAAGAAGCTACTGTTTAATGCATGTTTTGGGTCTACAAGGGAGGTCCAAGAGATCTAATGCTTGGAGATTGCTTGAGTAGTGTCATATAAGGAATTTCAAGTTCTATCAATACATAGTGCTTTGATGCATTGAGATTTGTCTTTATCTTGTGTACCTCCTGTCTATTCTTTTTCTTCTCTTCTATGTCCTATTCTCTACTTCCTTTTATCTCTGATCCCCGATGGATATTATGACCTTTCGACTAAAACCCCTCTGACAATGGCTTTTGGACTGGTTGAAACAAATGAAAAAATATAGCATGCACCCATAAGTATTATTGAGATGGACACTAGAGTATGGATGTCTCCCCTTTCATTTAGGTCAAATATTTGTGTTGTTGGATTAAGCTATTACACAGGCATTCTTGCTCTTCTCTCTCCTATGTGGATGCTTAGGCATACTCACATTGCCTTGTTCACAAAGCTAAACAATTAATAAATAAGGTATAATAGTATTCTATGTATGATTGGAATCATATCTATTGTGGAAATGTATATGGGCCCTTGTATGGTTCAAGTCAAGTAGATGATCTTCCCATTCCAGCTCATAATATCCTTGCTTTCCTATCTTTGTCTATACAAATTTGACCCATATATGCCTCTATCCTTCACAACATTGACAAGACTACCTCAACTTCTGTTAAAACCAGTTTTTGAAGTCGTTTAAGTAGTATGCATGCAAGTATATTGTTAGGCCGAGTCTAATAGAAATTACACCCATGGTGCATTTATCATTGGGATTCAACAGAGATTGGTTGAGTAAAGAGACTTTGGATTTGTTACTCCTTGGTGATAAAATTAGCATGAATGCCATCCATCACATTGAACAAATCCCACTTCTAAGTAGCTCTAGATCAAAAGCTAATCAAGTTAATAGCCTTTTTTTTGAAGATTCTTGGTTTAGTGTACTGCATTAGAAAAAAAATGTAAGATGTATCTTTACGATACATGATGGGTTCATGCTACTTGCATGGCTCAAAATCTCAATTATTTAGGATCCATCATGCCAAGCCCTCCAAACTCCACCAAACCATGCTTTTAGATACATTGTAGGAAATGCATATGTGCTTGTACTGACTAACATTGGCTTGCAAATGTTTCTTTGTAAATTGGGCCTTGCACACACACACTCCGCGCCCCGCCCCCTCTGCCCGCCCCAACACATGCTCACCCACTCGTTATCTAAGTAATTAACACCAAAATATTTGATGACAATATATTATGTACACTCATTTTGATAATGAAAATTAAATTAATGATGTCTATCTTCACATATAGGAATTTTATGCATAGATTTAGTTGCATGAATATTCTTAAGGATACATCCCCTTAACAACATATTTGTATTTATTGGACCTTGATGAAATTTCAAATTTATAGGACCTAATGACTTCTACGCTCTTGGTTCCACCTAGGTTCAATTCAAGTTTAAGCTATTTCAACTTATTTGACATTATCCCTCATGAGCTCTTTGATTTAATATACCTTATCCAAGGGGGATATATTTATATATCCATTAATGGGATTAAGCAAGTTCTTACATAGTGATGTTGTCTCAAGATATAGTAACTAATAATACTTTTTATATTCTCTCTCAAGAGTCAATAATATCATGGAGTATTGCCTTAATTATTGAAAAGTTAGTCTTCCTCTATAGACTTTTACATTGTGACATTTTTGTAGAATCATAGACTTGGAAAAGTTCTTATCGTAACATAGTGTCTTAGTGATATATTAAATATAAGGTTATATATGAAACAACTAGTGTGATTTTGTGAAATTACTCTAATCCCTAACCCCTATGTATTCACAACCCCTAGGTATTCTATTGGTTTTTTATCCCAATACATAGTTTAGCCTATATGAGTAGATTATGCTATCATAGGCTCATGAACCAATAGTTTTATGGTGACTACATCAATCAAATAGCTAAGACAATAAGGTTTAAGTTTAGTTCCTACAAGTATAACTAGTGTTTCTTAGTTGTTATTCAATGATATAGTAATTTTCTAAGTGGTTTACTTTGTTGCATAAACCTAGGTTGAAGGATACTTTATTAAGAAGTTATATGTACATATTAAAGAAGTCACTATATGTGTGGTACTAGAGTTGTTCCAAGATGACTAAGCGCTCGAATACTATCTACTTAATATTTATGATAGTATGGATTCCAATTCTTGATACATGTTGATGTTCAAATTGATCATAAGCTCAACTAATTATTTATATTATTAAGTCCTTAGGTTTTGGTTTTTCTAGTGTCCTTATAGGTGTGATTGGTATGACAATTGGGCCCCGCGATGACACCTACAATATACATCGGCAAGCAAGGTCCTAACCTTCTAATTTTGTATGGATGCAAGTAACAACTGGACCCTTCACCCACCCAGGCCTAGAGAGACTACTCCTAGGGACTACCATTGATGGAATGCAACAATTTTGTATGCTTATATTCACTTAAAAGAAAAATTACTCTTTATCTAAATCGTACACAAAGGGTCTTTTTGAGATTACAATTTTCAAATATTTTTTAGATCTATTTTCTAATTTTTAGTTTATATAGCACTTAATGTGTTTGATGTAGTTACTTAATTTTATTCTAATTTTTTTTGCTTTATTTTTAAATTCCAAATGATTTTTTGTATCATATCCATATGGTTTTCTATTCAATCTACATTCACTTGATTGTATAATTTATGGTTTGAAATGTGGTAATATTTTCTCATAAAATTTAGAAGTATTAATTATTATATTTTATTAATTTCTTAAAATTACTTATTTATGATATAATTTATTAAATTTTAAATAATTTATATGATTCAAGTTTTATTGAAGGAAAATATGATCTAAAGACAAACACTTCCTCTATCCCTACTAAAACCATTGCCTCGACTAGTATCATAAAGATTATTGAAAATTTAATACATTATATCAACATAAGTAACTCGCAATCTAGCCTTTACACTAATTAATTTTTGCAAAAGCAATGGTCCTTTATATTTATGCTATTGAGAATGTTATTATTATATTTACATACATAACTGTAAATTCTAGGTCCATATGAAGAAAATGGTTCTTATGGATGTTGTGCCTCTTTTAAATCTTGGTTCTTGTGGATGTTGTGGCTCTTTTAAATCTTAATATTTTAAGGGGTTATATATTTTTTGGATTATTAATTCACTCTAATGATGGTCTCCTCTTGATAATTTGTAGATAATGTATTAAAAATTTAATAAAGTTCTTAGCCACATGAAGAGGTACTTTTTCTAATATTATACCCTTTCAAATAAGTATTGGATTTATTGTGCTATATAATATAACACACTAACACATCAAATATAAGGATACATGTATTTATCTATCGATAGTTCTCTCTTTGTGTACCCTTGAGTACCTTACTTTGATTGATTAAAACATGGTAGTACATTTATTTTTTATGGAGAGTAGGGCCACTTGGTGGGCCATACTTCCTACCTTATGGCCCTGTTAGCCCTTAGACGAACAAGGTGGAAAATCAAAAAAATCTGAAGCAGAAGACAATGCCAAGGCAAAAGCGGAATGGAGGATGAAGGCACGCTAAGAAAAATCGAGAAACACAAAAAGTGTGAAAAAGTCCTAAATCAAGGAGAGGTGCACAAGAAAAAGCGCAAGTCAATACTTTTCTAAAAGAGCGCAAGGTGCACCTTGATTTATTTTAAGAGCGCTGAACTCTGACCCGTGCAAATTGTAAAGGTAGATGGGCAGTGGGTGGTAAGAAGGAAGCTAGGAATATAGGAGAACAATGGAAAAAAGGGCCTAGGCTATGGCTCGCCATGTAAAAAGGGGATGACCGCCCAAAGCGAATTTAGGGCTTTGTATATAAAGTTCAAAAGATGAATGAGAACTCATTCTTTGGTGTGTGGCAAAGTGGACTTGTCTTCTTCTCTTGTTCTCTTATCTTCTCTTGCTTGCTTGTGAGTGCTTGAGGGAGGGAGTGTGAGTGGGTGAGGGAGTGAGTGTGTGAGGGTAAGGGATCTTGGAGGTGAAGCCCTCCTCCGTCTCCTCTCTTCTTCTCTTCTCTTCTCTCGTCTTGTGCGTGGCTATGGAGGATGGAGCTTGGAGGTGGAGGTTTGAGGATGCTTGAGCTTGCATCAAGAATCGTGGAGCTATTAGAGTGCTTGAGAGAGGAAAAAAATCAATTAGTCATCAAGGTAAGCTCACTACAGTCCTAGAGAGGTATGGCACGTGGGCTATTTGAGGGGTAGCCATTAGTACTCGTTTGAAATGTCTAAACAATAAGCGGTCCATGGGTCTTGGCAGTTGAGCTTATGCTCTCACCTCTACATTTTGGTTCCGTTGCCGGGACAAACGGATTCAAGCTTGAGCACTTGCATGCTTCAAATACATCATCGAAGTAAGGGTTTCATCCTGAACCAGAGCTTGAGGTAGATAGAAGGTTTTGGGTTTTAATATGTGCTACAAGAAAGTATTTTTGGTTTTTGAGGATTGGTTGAGTAGAAGAATTCAATTTAGTACCTTGCTTTTGATTTTTGTCACATTTAGAGTAGGATAGGAAGGAGAAATCAGAGAGGAAAGATTACAACTTACTGCTGTAAAACAGTCATGCATAGAGAAAATGGGAAAAAGAGAGGGCTAAGATGTCTCAGAGTTGCAAGTGGAGTGATTAGGAGGGCTGATGTGCTGGCCAACAAAGGTTTAAGGTCCTAAGTGACTAGGAAAAACCTCATTTATAGTTTTGGCTTTGAGAGAGAGAGAGAGAGAGAGAGAGAGAGAGCTTCCATGTCCAGGTCTACGTCAAATCAATCGAAGCATATCATGGCTTTTTACAAGATTTAGGTATAGGATGCCCTTTGCCCACACCTCTTCTTGATTCCTAATTGTTGTTGTGGGTAGAGGCAACATCGGAGTTTAGATTTTTGGCGAAAACGTGATCGAGACACATTTCGGCCGATGGAATCAGACACTCCCCGTAGTGTCCAATTCCTAGAATCGGACCGAGTGACCTATCCGATTTCCAAAATCGAACCAACAGACCCATCTTATTCCCAAAATTGGACCAAGTGAACCGTCTGATTCCCAAAATCGGACTCGGACACATCTGTCCAATTTTGAAAATCGGACCAACTCCAAATCGGACACACAACCTATTCGATCAAACGCTCAACCCATCCGATCACGACAATTGAACACACCACTTCCGTTAAAATCCAAGAATCAGATGAGAAGAAATTGGACACCACTTTGTCCAATCGAACACTTGACCTGTCCGATCGTGACGATCGGACCACGAAATCAAACCAACAGACCTGTCCAATTGAACATACCTTCGAATCAGACCAAGCAGCCCATCCGATTTCGAGAATCGGACACACCCCAATTGGACCAATTGGAGCTGTCCGATAGGACACGCTTGTCTGATTGTGACAATCGGACCTAACCCTATCCCTTAGAATCTGACACTAGTAAATTAGATTGTCAAAATTAGACACTAGTAAATCGGACACAACTTGAGAAGGAAAATCTGGAAATTTGACGAACCCCGGCTAACGAGAAGCATGACCTGCATCGGAAGAACCCACCAAACGTCTCACAAGTAGTTACAAACCTAGAGATTGTGTCCAAACAGTTTGAAAGGGTGTATGGTGTTGTGGTTGCAAGACCCCAACTCAACCCTAAATGAGCCAAATGGGATAGTGCAACAACCTAACCCGAGAAGCTAGCGAGAACAGCTAAGGACCAAACACACGGCCCTATCAAGCCAACCCATAGACAAGAGTGTTGGAGCTACACACACTTTGTTTTCTCACTCACTCTGATTTCCAGCACTCAAAGCACACTTGAATAGAGCTAAAAACCTGATTTCACATAGTGTACAGAAACAAGCACACATGCACACACTCACAGAGTGAGGGTAAGTTGAGGACTGGTTGTAATTAATAAGGAACTCACCCCGACTTAAGAACTTGAAGGAATCCGCCAGTAAGAGAAGACCCAAAGACATAGACGGGTGATCGAACCCCCAAAGATAGGCCAAGCAAAGAACATAGCCAAAAAGTTGGATGCAACAAATAGATCTACCTGGCCTTATCAACTTGATCGACAACTTGGCAGAATAGGAAGTCCTAGACATGGAAGAGGGCAACTCAGCCCGTAGAAGCAACCACGACCTTAATCTAGGAAACTTTCCTAAGGGTGTCCAGTAGTTAGTGAACAAATACAACACTCAAATTCGGCTAGAACACCGCGGTAGACCAGTAGAGGACATCATAGCAGACCTAGAAGAGGAAAGGAAGCTAGCCCATAGGGCTCTACAAGACCTAGCTGCGTACAACCAGGATTAGCAAACTAGGAACTTTCGATAGAGCTTAGAAATGCAAGAGATCCAGAGAGTGCTAGCCCTAGCAGCAAGAAATCGGTCAGAGAGTGAGAGATTACTGGAAGAAAGCCTCACATTGAGCGAGCTCCTGACAAAGTAGCTGCAAGATAACACGGCCGCAAAACAAAGCACTGTAGCATTGGCAACATCACTCTACTGACAGGGTTGGGAGTCAACCAAGGCTCTAAGAGTCAATTAAAAATCCACGTGGTAGCAAAGAAGCTGGACAAATACCAAGCAATCGACGACCCATACAGCTTTGTGGAGCAATTTGAGTAGGTCTGCAAGGCCAATAGCCTCACTAATCCTACTCATCATTCTCAAGCCTTCGGATTGTGCTTAGGTGACAAGAGTCAGACCTGATACACAAGTCTAGATGTTGCAGAATGTGCCAATTTCAACGGGTTGAAAAATCTCTTCATTAAGAGATTTTCCAAACTTGGATACTCCGATAACTTGTTAGTGTGACTCACAAATGTCAAGCAAAAAGAGAAAGAGGATATTCAAGATTATGTGACCCATGTGAGGAGCCTCTTCAAGAGAATTCCCATGGGTGAGAGACCAACCAAAAGGGAAGTATCCATGGTATTCATCAACGGGATACGAAGTGAAGAGCTCTACAAAGCCTTGGCCGACAACTCAAGCTTACAACGAGATGCACTGGCAAGGGTCTTTGAAGAAGATATTAGAGTGGATGACCAGCTCAAGGAAAGAGGCTCCAGAGACTCAAATCAAGAAGAGTCCAGTGCCAGGAGTTCCAAGAGAGCCTCAATGCCGAGTGAGAGAGCAGACCGAAGCATGCAGAACAAAAGGAAGGGCATTGAGTTGGGACAAGAGCTAGCAGAGATTAGGATGGATATAGCCAAACTACAAGAGACGTTGAGAAAACCAACATGCCCACACATCCAATGTGTGCATTGTGTGGCGGAAATCACTTGCCAGCTGAGTTTCATGACCCTAGGTCACAAACTTATGCTAATTGTGGTAGATTTGAGCAAGTCTGCGAGGCCAACAGCCTCATTGATCCTACTCAACATTCCCAAGACTTTGGACTGTGCTTAGGTGACAAGAGTCAGACCTGATACACAAGTCTAGATGTTGCGGAATGTGTCAATTTCAATGTGTTGAAAAATCTCTTCATTAAGAGATTTTCTGAACTTGGATACTCCAATAATTTGTTAGTGTGACTCATGAATGTCAAGCTAAAAGAGAAAGAGGATATTCAAGATTATGTGACCCATGTGACGAGCCTCTTAAAGAGAATTCCCATGGGCGAGAGACCAACCGAAAGGGAAGTATCCACGGTATTCATCAACAGGATACGAAGTGAAGAGCTTTACAAAGCCTTGGCCGACAACTCAAGCTTGCAACGAGATGCACTAGCAAGGGTCTTTGAAGAAGCTATTAGAGTGGATGACCAGCTCAAGGAAAGACACTCCAGAGGCTCAAATCAAGACGAGTCCAATGCCAGGAGTTCCAAGAGAGCTTCAACACCGAGTGAGAGAGCAGACCAAAGCATGCAGGACAAAAGGAAGGGCATCGAGTCGCTAGCAAAGATTAGGATGGACATAGCCAAACTACAAGAGATGTTGAGACAACCAACACGCCCACACATCCAATGTGTGCATTGTGGCAGAAACCACTTGCTAGCTGAGTTTCAGGACCCTAGGTCATGACCTTATGCTAATTGTGGTAGGTTTGACCATGACACCATGCATTGTCGATTACCTCGGAGGCTCCCATACCCATAGCCTTACGGTCAACCCTACCTTGCGAATAGACCACCAAACTTCTTTGGAAGGGGAGTCCCATTGTCTCTCCTGGAACCTAATGATGCTAAGCCTCCCATCCCTCAGAGGGAAATAAATCCTATAGGTATCCCTAGACCACCTAGACCCTACGTGACCCACCCACTGAGTGATACTCTGTCCACTATGTGGATGAGCCTAGTAGCGAATGCGCCTTATATAAACCCATATGTGTCGTACAATGAGAAAGGCAACGCTATCCTCATGGACTATCAACCAGTACCGGTGATGGTGTTAGGTAGAGGGAGAGGAAAAGGCCTAGGAGGGCAATCCCAAGAGCCATTGGACTTGTGGTCACCCATGACCTATTTCTTCACACTGCCTCGAGAGGAAACAAGAAAATAGAGATAAGGCGTACCTGAGATGCGCTGAGTGTGGAGTCACTCATCTCTTTGTCAATTGCCCTAGGTGGAGGCCATCCTCTAGTTTGGCAAATGATCCATCGGTTCCTTTGGGGTTGTTCAGTGTCCAGACAATCGACAGGGAGACCATACCTATCCAATTGCATGTTATGACCCGCACGTAGACAAAGCAAGCCAACATATCATTGTCTAGGCCTAGCAACCTTGATGCAACTTTAGTAAAAAAGAAGAGTCAGAGATGAAGGAAGAAAAGACCAAATGCTAAGGTCACCCTCAAAACTGAAAGTGCCACAACACTACCTATTGGAAGGAAAGTCATTGACGCAGAGGAAGAAATGTCAATTCCACGGATAAATGAAAAGGGAAATGCTATGGTCGGGGAGTACCCCAACCCAAAGCGCCAACTCAAAGCCATCGAGAAGGTGAAAGAATGGGTGAAGGAGGCCCAAGAGCACCTAGAAGCGCTAATCCCATACTAGAGGACAAGATCGATGATCTCTCAAGCATAAGCATTCAAATCTCTCTCCCATGACCAAAATTAAGAGAGGCGATAACACCACAAGTAGAGCCAACTAGACAAAGGATAAATGCTTCAAGCTACCAAACCAATCAATGCCATTGGCCAAGAATCGCGGAGTTAGAAGAGAGGAAAGAGACTAGAAATCTTCTCAATACTCTGGTGACCACCCCAGTAACTTTAAGCTTAGGCGACCTGCTTAGGTAGCATCCAATCCTATGGCTAGAGCTGAATCAATGGGTTGAAGAACCAAATGAGCCAAATGCCATATACTTGCCTGAGCATGATGCAGAAACTCAAATACTCAGTCTGACGCTGCACTCTGTGCCTAAATCGTTGCATGTCAATGCCTTTTGGGAAGGCACTGAAATGCATGCAGCCTTGCCAGACCTAGCTTTGGGGGATGTCACAAGAAAGGAAATTGTAGACACAAGAGCAAGAGTAAGTGTGCTAAGCCATGCAATACTCCAAACTTGGGGTAACCCACTAGTCGAGACTGCAAAGTTCACTGTCACGTTGGCTAATGAAATGAAGGTGAAACCATTCAGAGTGTTGAAAAATTGGCCAGTGAAGATTGTAGGAATCCAATTCTTAGTTGAGTTCATAGTCATGAAGAAGGGAGTAGACTATGACATCCTATTAGACTGACCCTGGATGCACAACGTGAGAGTCATTGAAGAATAGGGCTACTATCTTATCTTCTTAGGCAATCAAAAAGAGGCTGTAAGAGTAGAGATGGACACTTGGAAGACTATACCAGTCAACCTAGATGCCATCTCCACCATGCTAAAGGGCGATGGATAGTAGACTAGGGGATCCTATAGGGCCCTTACCAAGTATATCCCATGCCCTGATGAAGAGCGAGACTGGATGCATGTTCTTGATACCATCAACCTATCGTTCTCAGACACTAAAGAGTATGAACAAGCCATCAAGGAAACTAGAAAGCTCAAGGACATGACTTCAGTACTAGTATGCATGATGACTGAAAGCCTACGTGGAAGACCCAACCTTGTTGCATTCAAAGTCCTGAACAATAGATGAGAGCTCTTGGAGATACTAGGGTACTTGATCGAAAAGTTGGTTGGCAATCCAACAACAAATCTTATGCCACTCAAAGACCTCTTGGACGAGCGCGAATAGCGATGGTCCAAAGTACATGCTTTAATCTTAAGATACAATTGGGCCTTAATCCTCGACCAACAAGAGGGGATATGCCAGGACTTGGAGAAGGATGAGAAACCAGACAAAGACATTTTTGATGATGAATATGAGGACTGTTGTTCCTTCAGTGATGAGAGTTAAAGAGGAATCGATGTCCACACATGAGTAGCCACTATCATTGAGATAGATGGCAAGGATAAGGAAGCGGTAGCACTAGCTCACCTGAGCATGACGATCACTGCTAAGCACACATGCACCATCAACGTGTTGATCGATGAGGGTGCTGATTTTAATATATTAACCCATGACCATTGGACCCAAATTGGCAAGATGCATTTGCAGCCCACTAATGCTAAGCTTAGCCCTTATGGCGGCCAACCCTATGCACTTTTGGGAAAGTGCAGGGTTGCAGTTTCTATCGAGTTTGAAAGAGGCCGATAATCTTCTATGCGTTTCCCACTAACACTAAATATGTAGGCACAAAGTTGTTGTTAGGACGAACTTTTAAGAAACAAGCTCGTTGCAATGTGGATTATGAATCGCAGTGCATCCACCTAGCCATGGCTAATGTCCACATTGTTATAGCTTTAAGCAAGGGCAGTGTGACTCCTTCCAAGTCCACAAAGCCATTGGTAGAGAAACCCACCATCAAGACTAAGGAGGGGGGTCATGACTCGTCACAACCTACCAAGCCTCAATGCCAACAACCCACTGAACCCAACACTGAAGCCCATGAACCCTAGTTCAAATGGGTACGTAAGCAGTAAGACCGCCACTTGGGAATAGAAAACCACGGCCTTACAAGGCTAATGACCTGCACTCAAAACCTAGGAGGCCAAGAAGAACCTATGAAAAAGGACGCACAATCAAGTTGCAATGGGTCCCTAGGACCTTATTGTAAGCACAAGGCTACTACAAGGGTAACCCCTAGATTTGGCTACCTAAAGCCAAATAAAACCAAAATCCTACTTGAATACCACCCTTGGGCTTGGCCACGTGAAGAAGTGAGTTAGAGATACTCAAGCAACAAAACAATCGGGCCGCCAAATCCATGGAATTGCCAAAACCTAGCTCAATAATGCCTAAACCAATCTATCGCCCACAATCGCAGTCTACTACAAACCAAACAACCAAATCTAGTGTTGATGATACCCCTCAAATCTTTGATGCATCTACTAGCATGACACATGCAACTATAACTAAACCCATCGAGCTTGAAACCCAGCTACAACCTAAAGAGTGAACCAAGCCGCAACCATTAATTGTTGAACTCTCTAGTTTTGTCAAGCCTCAACCACCTACCGGACTTAGGCCCTCTTATGAGCAGCAATCAATTCTAACCTTGGCCGTTGACTTAGCTAAAAATATCGAGGATGACTTGGTTGCTTGCCTCCAACACTTGATGCTACTTTCATGACATTGGCTAAAAGCTACGATCGACTAGAATTAGGCCTCTTGGATGAACCTTTGGCAATGGGAATATAGACACTTTGTTGTTCTTGGGAAGAATCGAAATTCATGTTTGTCAAAGCTTTTGAAGCAACTACAAAGTTGATGGCCACCAAGGTCTCCCGCAAGAAACCGCAGTTTGACTAACACCTCATCACTACATATGACAAGCACATAGCTTGTGCCAATGATCAAGAAATAGAAGACTTGAAACAATTTACAGCCAACAACTCCCCTTTCTTGAAAAAATGGTACACTCTTCACCTCCAATGGGAGCTTGAGGGATGTTAGGTCATGTCAAATGCCAAGCAATGGTGCGCAATCAAAACATCAGAGTATAACCCCACTTATGTTGCTCCAACCTCTTAAAGGGTACTAACGACCATTCGTAACCAACCCATGGAAGAACACATTTGGGGACACCCCTACTTAGATCGCATCTTCACTGAGGAAGAACTCTACATTGCTAGCCGCATGGGCTCCAGTGACTTCTTGCTTCATGTCCTTACCTATATCACCTACCTCTGCATCCGACCTTTCGACATGGACTGGTATGCTCACATGGGATATAATCCAAACTTTTATGCTTGGCTCATACAAAAATAAAATAGTATACCCATGCGCAGAAGACCAGCCTCAGCCCTCTAGCTTCCAATCCTAGGAAGGATCCTTCTCAATCCCAAGGGGGACAAGTAAGGCAAAAGTAAGCCAACGGTCAAGGTGAGATAAATCAAATCAAATACACAAAGAAAACAATAAAGTAAAGGCACACATTAGTAGGGGAAACAACTTGTGAATGCGAAAAAGCCCAATGAAATTTGGAATCAATAGATTAATTGGAAGAAAATTTAGTTCCTGCACTCGCACAATTCACTTCAGCAAATATGTAATCGTTCCCTTCTATATGTGATTATTCTAAATAGCACTAATGGCAAATATGGTTTCATGACAGGCACCCATCATGGCAGGCTAAGAAAAGGCTGGCAAATTGCCCTTCTCAGATGAATAATAGGCAAAGTATGGCCTTTCAGTGGAGACATGCGCCTTCAACCAGTTCAAGTTCTCAACCTAGAAGACCTGGCCATTGAAGAATGGGTTGTGAGGTAGATCAACGAGTAATGTAACTTCTAGAAATAGTGGAAGCAGTAGGCCAAGGGGTAGACTACTTCCACTGTGCGAAAATTTTTAGAACCTTCCACAAGAACCGTGGAACAATAACTGTGCATGAGGGAGAGGAAAAATTTCAAGTACAGACTGAGCTAACCCCGAAGCTCGTGGAAAAGGCCTTGGGCTTGGTGAACAAAGTAGAGAGGAAGCCAAAGAGAGATGTATATGTGTTTCTAGGAATGGACAAGGTAAGGGTCCACACTAACGACGGCATCAACTTGGCATATATTCCTGACCTCAAAATCCAACTCCAAGCCAAGATGGTGCACTTATTGTTCTCTAGTCAAAGATACAACACTATCATGAGCCGCATCAACTCCCCCTACTAGAGAGCATCCCAATAAGGGTGCTGGATGAGGTGAACCTCAACGGTTTTGTGAGGAAGACCATTGAGACCTCAGCAAAAGCTCTAGCAATGGGAGGACAACCCACCATGGGGGAATCCCTTGCCACCAAAGCTAAAAGGAAAGCTTCATCATAAAAGGTTGCAACCACCGAAAGACCCACTGCAGCAGATGTCGAGTCAAGGCAAGACCCAAACAGGCAAAGGGCGGCAGGCTCCACAACCTCCACCCCCGCAATGGAGAAGCCACCCGCAAAACATGACAAATATGTCAAGGATCTTCTCTCTCAACTAGAGAAAGCCAAGGAGGAGATGGTTGCTAAGCTAGAAGCTGAGAAAGAGGCGGTGATAGCCTTCCAACTGGAAAAAACTCAATAGTTTTCCACATACCAAAAAGAGATTAGCAAGCTAAGGGCCACCCTCAGTCTTAAGGAGGATGAGGAGAAAACGTGGAGGCAACATCTTGAAGACGAAGCCCAATAATTGGTGTCACTACAACACAAATATAAGGCCTTAATACTGCAACACCAGGACTTGGAAGCTCAACTACAAAGAGTCCAATCAGGCATGGAAGAGCTAGCAAAGAAAGAAGTAGAAAGGAAACACGAACATGAAGAGCATCACCGAGAGATTCAAGACCTCGTAATGAGGGTATTCATGGAAATCGATGAGCAAGAATGGTTGGAGAGAGAAATTCAACACTTAAAAAAGGAAAAATAGAAGCTCACCCACAAGGAGAAAGAGCAGAAATCCATCATAACATCCCTAACACATAGGTAGGGGGAGAGATTCAAGAAGATGATGGATAAAATAGAGGAGAGGGAAACCCACAATGAAGAAAGAATTGAAGCCTTAGCATGCTATCTCACTCAAATAGAAAAGGAAAAAATACTTGCTGAAAGTAAAGCAGAGGCTACTTAAGTGAGTTTCCAAATGCAGTAGTGTGCCTTCTTGGATGCTCTTGTGGATGTCACCCAAGCAGAGGAGGGAGAATCCATAGAGGCCATCAAAAGGAAACTAGGAATAGAGTGTTAAAAGAAGGACTGTAAATGCCGCCATGACCTTGTGGAGTAGGCCCAAGCCTGGAAGAGCAACGCCACTATCTCCACTTGGTAGGCCTAACTTTGTAAGAAGTGGATGCACTTGGGTTCATAAAAAAAGAGCAACCACAAGAGGAATGAGAAAGGTCAGCACTCCATGAAGAAGCACAATGAGACGAAGAGTGTGTTGAGATGGCAAGCTCAACATGTGCTGACATTGATGATGGACCACCTAGCTAGATGGGTCCTCACGTCTACACTTAGCGCATTGGTGGTCATTATGATACTCATATGGCCACTGACTTATCACTTATTATATTTAGTTTGTTACACCTACCTACAGCTCGCAAAGACATAGCGCTAGTCGATTAGTGTAGTTAGTTATGAGCTGTTTGACTTAGTAGGCCACTTTTCTTTATATTGTATCTTATCTATACTTTGTGTACATTGTATAGTGTGTGAAAGAAGAAGAAGAAACCAGCAAGAAAACGTTTTGTCCTCCATCTCTCTTCTTGTGTTCTTGAGTGAGCTTCCTCTTGTGTATACAGTGTGTGTTTGGTGCAGTAGCTCAAGCAAGTCCCCCCACCATGCGATTCTTGACATGGTATTAGAGCCGCGCCACTGAGAGAGGCTGATTTTGAAGGCTGAAGTGAAGGAGAAGAAGTAAGGTTCGAGCAAGCAAGCAACAGGTAAGAAGCTTTCCATCCTTCCACTCTCTCTCTTGGATAGTGCTTGTGGAGGCACTGGAAGCAGGGTCGAGTAAAAATATCAGATTGCTGTGAGATTTGGTGTGCAATAAGATCATTGTATATTCTGCATATTAATCCTTTAGGGCCTCCCCGTAGTTATTTTGGGTGTCTGAGGCCGTTTCAGGCCCCATTTTAGAGCCACAAGTTGCGGACAACAGTTTCAGGGTATACTGTGATTTCGACTGTTTTGACCGAAAGTGGATGCACAGGTTATAGATTTCAAATCTGTAATTTTTGAGGTGTTTGCAGGAAGAAAACATAAGGTTAATCTGAAAACAGGTTGCAGATTATATGTACTATTGGGCAATCAGTGAAAAAGGTTTCTTAGTGTAGTGCTGTGCACGTGTTGTGAAAGATTGCACAAGACTAGCTTGCTGTGTTGTATCCTTGTTTGTGATAATGGCAGAGAACAGTGGAAATCTCATTATTGAGAAGCTTGACAAGAACAACTACCCTTCATGGAAGTTCCGTATGACAAACTTCTTCATTGGAAAGGGCCTTTATGTGTTTGTCTTAGGTGAAGAAAAGGAGCTAGAGCTGGGTATCCCTCCAACTGCAAATGAATTAAAAGCATGGAAAGAGTGGAATGTGAAAGATAAAAAGGTGATGTACTAGTTATCTGCAGTCATTGATAATACTATGCTGGGATATATCAGGAATGCAAAAACTTCACATGTAGCTTGGACAATTTTTGAGAGCATATTTTCAGTAAATACAAAGGCACGAAAGATTCAACTCAAGCAAGAGTTGAATGCCTTGAAGAAAGGGAAAATGTTTGTCAATGAGTATGTGTTGAAGGTAAGGAGCATTGCAGATGCTTTAGCAATGATTGATGCAATGCCGGATGATGATGATTTGGTTTCATCCACTCTGAGTGGCCTTGACAATGAGAAGGCATGGAAATCATTTGTTACTTTAGTATATGTATGGAAGCCATTTTCATATTTTGATGAGCTAATCTCTCTCATGATTACAGAAGAGATCAATATGTAGGGTGATTTGTATGAAAGAAATGGTGAATAGGTCCAAACATTTTACTCGAGTTTAGGAAGGGGACGTGGTAGATCCTCTTCGAGAGATCGTGGTATGGGACGTGCTGGTGATAACCAGCAAAATAGGTTCAATCAATAGTTTGGTGAAATGCAGGTTTCTGGAGGCAAAGGAAACTTTAGAGGCAAGGGGAGCTCTAGAGGAAGAGGTGGATGGCATAATAGAGGTTCTGGCAATTCTGCTATTGTTTGCCATTATTGTGGTAAAACAGGCCATATTGCAGCCCATTGCTATACAAAGAAGGATGATATTCACAGTGGTAAATTGCAGCAAGGAAACTATGCATCATCTTCACGACAGAATGAAGACAAAAATGAGCGTCTATTTGTTATGCAGCGTATGATGAATGCAACTACAGGAAAGGGGACACATGGTGATATATGGTATGTCGATTCAGGTGCATCTAATCATATGACCAGTCATGTTGAATGGTTTGGAGAGATGCAGGACTTACAAAACCTAGGTTATGTACAGATGGGTGATGATTCATGCCACCCAATTTCACACATTGGAAAGGTTCCCTTATCCTTGTATGATGGCTAGACAAAGAGTCTGACAGATATATTACATGTGCCATCAATTACAAAGAATCTAGTATCTGTTGGCCAAATGGTAGAGCAGGGGTTGCAGGTCCAATTCAATGCAAAAGGTTGTTTTGTAGAAGACTTTAATGATAAGTGCAAGTTGGTCGCAAAAGGAAGTAGAGTTGGCCAAATGTTCACTTTGGATGCTAGAATTCCTACAATGGATGCTGCTATGTATGCTAAAGGAAAAGGAGTAGTTGCAGATATTGAAATATGGCATAAATGTATTGGATATGCAAATGTACAAAGGCTGAAATTAATGCAGTCCAGAGGAATTGGTTACAGGGTTGCCTTCTTTTAGAGTTGCAGAATTGCATAAAATCTATGAAGCATGCCAGTTTGGTAAGCAGGCAAGACAACCCTTCTCGCATGATAGAGAAGTGAGTAGAAAAATACTTGATGTAGTGCATACAGATGTTTGGGGACCTACACAGAATGTATCTCTTGGTGGCAACAAATACTTTGTCACATTTATGGATGACTATTCAAGGAAGTTATGGGTATACTTCATGAAGGAAAAAAGTGATGTGTTTGAGCACTTTAAATCTTTTAAGGCAGTTGTTGAAAGAGAAACAGGCTTAAAAGTAAAGTCCTTGAGATCAGATGGAGGGGGAGAGTACCTCTCTAATGAGTTCAATGGCTTCTTAAGGACCCATGGGATAAAGAGGCAATTTACTTGCAGGTATACCCCATAGAAAAATGGTGTTGCAGAAAGAAAAAATAGGCATATTGCAGAAGTTGCACGGGTATTAATGGCTGAAAAGAATATGCCCAAACATTTTTTGTCTAAGGCTGTCCATACTACTATTTACATTATGAATAGAACTCCCACAGCTGCAGTTCATGGGATGACTCCTGAAGAATGCTTTACTAGCAAGAAGCCTGATGTATTGCACTTGAAGGTATTTGGCTGTGTTGCATACGTTCATGTGCCAGATGAACTACGGAAGAAGCTTGATCCAAAGACAAAAAATGTGTTTTTTATTGGATACTCTTTAGAACAGAAAGGGTATCGCTACTATAACCCTGTCACAGGTGAGTTTAGAGTGAGCAGGGATATTATCTTTGATGAGATGGGAAGTTGGTATACACTTGTTGGTGATGTTTTGGATGATGATAATGATCAGGACAGCTATGTGCAAAAAGATAAACCAGAATCACGTAGTCTTAGTGGACCAGAAACCTCATCTGGCACTACACCTACAGTGAGCCCTTGGTCTGGGAGACTAAGGAGTAGCCCCACATCTTCAAGTGGATCTATAAGTGTTGCAGGGAAGGACAAAGGAAAGAAGAAAGTGTTGGATGGTAATGATGCATCTACCACTCATTTGGGATTTGATGGAAATTCCAGTGGTTCAGAGAGTTTGGATGATGAGCTTGGTATTCCTTCAGTCAGGACACCAGGTGTATAGAGAGCTCATAGTAATGTAAAGGCTCCATTGAGTGATCCAGTGGTACACAGATCTACCAAGGTCAAATACCCTATTAAAATATTTAGCTTTGAAGGTTATGCAGCTCACCATTATGCTTATATAGTGAAATTAGTTGAGGATGTTGAGCCCACTTGTTTTGAGGATGATGTTGATCATGCTCATTGGGATGTAGCAATGGATGAGGAGATGGATGCATTAGAAGCCAATAAGACTTGGGATTTGGTACCTTACCTAAGGGTAAGAAAGCTATTGGTTGTAAGTGGGTTTACAAAGTCAAGCATAATGCAGATGGTTCAATTAGTAGGTATAAGGCTAGGCTGGTTGCAAAAGGCTATGCTCAAACATATGGCATAGATTATGAAGAGACATTTAGTCCAGTTGCTAGGATGGCAACTGTTTGGTGTGTGATTGCCTTGGCAGCAGCCAAAGGTTGGAGTTTGCAGCAAATGGATGTTAAGAATGCCTTCTTGCATGGTGAATTGCAAGAAGAAGTGTATATGGAGCAACCAACAGGTTATGAGGATTTAGAGTATCCCACATATGTGTGCAAGTTAAAGAAGGCGCTCTATGGGCTGAAGCAAGCACCTAGAGAATGGTCTGACAAGATTGGAGAGTATCTTGTCAATATTGGATTTTGTATTTCTGATGATGATCACTCACTTTATGTGAGAAAGGGAGATGTAGGGTTGGTCATCATAGTCATCTATGTGGATGACTTGATTATTACAGATGACAGTGACAATGGGATTGCTGAAGTCAAGGACTTCTTGAAGAAGAAGTTTGAGATGAAAGATTTGGGTGAGTTGAGATACTTTCTTGGTATTGAGGTGATCGGATGTGATGATGGTATATGGCTATCCCAAAGGCAGTATGGCTTGGATGTGTTATCCAAGTATGGTATGACAGCATGTAAGCCTCTTTCAGTACCATTGGAGCAAAATGTGAAGCTGAGTGCTGATGTTGGAGATGAGATAGAAGACCCAACTATGTTCAAGAGGATAGTAGGGAGTTTGATTTACATGATTATTACAAGGCTAGACTTGAGCTATGTTGTTGGCCTTGTCAGTCAGTTTATGTAGATGCCTAGAAAGCATCATTTGGATACAGTTAGACATTTATTGAGGTATGTGAAGTCCACTTTACATTATGGACTTTTTTATGAGACAGGTAAGGACGTACAGGTCTTTGGATACACAAATGCAGATTGGGCTGGTAGCATGTCAGACAGAAGATCTACAAGTGGATTCATGTTTTCCCTTGGTAGTGCAGCAATTACATGGAGCAACAAAAAGCAACCTACAGTTGCTTTATCAAGTACAAAGGCTGAGTATAGAGGTGCTGCTATGGCAGCATGTGAGGTGCTATGGCTGCAAAAGTTATTAGGTGATTTGGATGTGCAGGGAGATGGTCTAGTTGTCATTCATTGTGACAACATGAGTAGTATACAGCTAGCTAGGAATCCAATGTTCCATGCTAGGACAAAACACATTGAGGTGAACTACCATTTTGTGAGAGAGAAGGTACTTGCAGGAGAGATTGACTTGGTATATGTCAGCACACAGGATCAAATATCTGACATTTTCGCAAAGGCATTGGGTGGAGAGAAGCTTCGAAAGTTTCGAAGCTTACTTGGAGTTGTAGAGATAGAGTTGAGCTTGAGGGGGAGTGTTGAGATGGCAAGCTGAACATGTACGGATATTGATGATGGACCACCTGTCTAGATGAGTCTGCACGTCTACACTTAGCACATTAGTGGTCATTATGATACTCACATCACCACTAGCTTATCACTTATTATATTTAGTTTGTTACACCTACCTACAGCCGGCAAAGACATAGCGCTAGTCGATTAGAGTAGTTAGTTATGCACTGTTTGACTTAGTAGGCCACTTTCATTTATGTTGTATCTTATCTATACTTTGTGTACATTGTATAGTGTGTGAAAGAAGAAGAAGAAACCGGCAAGAAAACGTTTTGGCCTCCATCTCTCTTCTTGTGTTCTTGAGTGAGCTTCCTCTTGTGTATACGGTGTGTGTTTGGCGCAGCAGCTCAAGCAAGTCCCCCCACCACTCGATTCTTGGCAGAATGGCCCCCACCACCTTCCTCAACATAACCAGAGCCCCCTCAAGAACATGATGCTACAACAAATAGGAGGGCTAAAGCAAAAAAGAAAAGAGCCAACATGCTAGATCAAGCATGCAAAAGGGCAAAAGCACAACCTCCCACAATTCCACAACCTCCCATCCCACTAAAAAATGATTACTCACCTATGAAATGGAATACAGAGCTATCTGTTTGGGAGCAGTGGGAAAATCATCGGCAACCCTTTGATTTCACTTTCCAATATCCAGCAGCCTTGAGCAAAGTGCTATCCACCAAAGTGGTAAAGGAAGTAATCACCATGGAAAAGAGGCTCGGTGACTGATGGCTTGCTAAAAGAGAGAGAAATCTAATGGCTTGGGGGACAAAATCCTTGGATTACTGGGAGAACAAGGTGAGAAGGCGCCCCACACAGTGAAAGGCTACAAATCCCAACCTAAGTGGAGGAAAAGAGTCTAGAATGGTAATGTGGATGCGTGGATGTCATTTTGTGGCTCCCTACCCTTCAAATGAAATGACCCGACCTATCTACCATATCCTCGGAGGGTGGGAGTCGATTTTCACCCTAACATCCACGACTGATACGACTTTTCGAAGATCTACAATATCAATGCCACCAAACCATAGGAAGCACTCGCTTTCTTAGAGCAAGATCTATGGGATTGCATGGCCAATTTCCTGATGGAATTCTCCTCTTGCCCAGGCCCTGCCTTTGTAACAACATGTAATTATATTAGATTACTTAGGACTCTCCTCAGGTAACCCTCCCCCCCCCCCCCCCCACTAGTAGAGCACCATCTTCCACCTCTCTTTTTAGACATTAACGTGGAATAGATGGATGTGCCATGACTCGGCTAATGTTGTGTGTCGCTTTATTCCCATCATTTTGCATGGCCCTCCTTGAAGACATGGACAATAGTCAATTCACCAGCTGTAGCCATCCATTTTTTTCCACCACCCCTCTCCATATTAGAGTAGGCCAAAAAAGGTACATGCTCATTAGGCACTTCCTTAGTAAATCACTAAAGCCCTTACCTCCCTATCCCATGCTCAAGAACCCGTAGAATAAAGCCCCCATCTTGTACTACACTACCCAATTCCAGAAACTATTTATTCAAAAAGAAAAAAGATACACTACGCAACAACTGCTAATTACACGTAGCTACTAGTAACTGCACCTAGGGGTTCTCAAGTTAGATGCATCTGGTGGCCCCGGTCGGCCATCTCTGCCCCTAGCGCCCTAGCCTCATTTTGATTCCCCCCTTCACACTTAGGACACATCAAGAGAAGGACACACCCAGGGAGATAAAACTCGCCCTAAGCCCCGTGCACCACACCTTCCTTATAAACCAAATGGGTCCTCAAGTGTGGGACACCACCAAGGGCTTGCCCAAGGCAGACCCATCTCTTAGTTCGACAAGCACCGGCATCGCACACTCCATGGTAAGATAGACATACCCCCAGGTAGTGCACCTTCTTTTCTCCCCACGTACAAACAAAGGCTCCCACCACCATCTCTAGAGACCCCATCATCCATGCAATGTCCTCCCCATCTTATACGATATGTCACCATGCATCACAACAAAGCTAGGGGCGGACGCAACAACCCCAATCAAAAAGTGAATGAAGAAGCTCATCTAGAACATTGAAAGAGAAGACAACAGCAAGGGGCCTAGGCGACGGATCCATCTAACACCATACTCAATTTTAAAGCTCGATCCGCCCATCAACCTCTCCCCACGCAAGGATTTGTCCAACTTTATCTTCAATTCCAAAAGCATAAATCCCTCTAGCACTAGGGATCATATCCAATGCAAGGACCTTTCAAGTCCATAAATCCCTCCAAGACTAGTGCTCATTCCAAACTCCAAGGCCTTTCAACTCTATAAATCCCTCCAATAGGTCCATAAATCGCTCTAACACCAGGGATCATATCCAACGCAAGGGCCTTTCAGTTCCATAAATCCCTCCAATAGGTCCATAAATCCCTCTAGCACCAAGGATCATATCCAATGCAAGGGCCTCTCAGTTCCATAAATCCCTTCAACACACCCCCCAACACGGCTTATATACAAACTCAAAAAGCCACATGGCTATCCCAGCAACATCGTTCGACTCACCATACAGCAAGTGCTATGGGACTAGCACTCAACTAGGAGGGGGTAATGTTATGAATAAGGTGGAAAATCCAAAAAACCTGAAGCAGAAGACAAGGCCAAGGAAAAAGTGAAATGGAGGACGAAGGCACACCAAGAAAATTCAAGAAACACAAGAAGTGTGAAAAATTCCTAAATCAAGAAGAGGCACACAAGAAAAAGCACAAGTCAATACTTTCGTAAAAGAGCACAAGGCACATCTTGATTTATTTTAAGAGCGCGGGGATTTGACCCATACAAATTAAAAAGGTAGATGAGTGGTAGGAAAGAAGCTAAGAAGATAGGAGAACAATGGAAAAAAGGGCCTAGACTATGGCTGGCCATGTCAAAAGGGGATGGCCGCCCAGAGGGGATTTAGGGCTTTGTATATAAAGTTCAAAAGATGAATGAGAGCTCATTCTTTGGTGTGCGGCAAAAGTGGACTCTTCTTCTTCTCTTCTTCTGTTCTCTTCTCTTGCTTGCTTGTGAGTGCTTGACAGAGGGAGTGTCGATGAGTGAGAGAGTGAGTGTGTGAGGGTGAGGGATCTTGGAGGTGAAGCCCTTCTGCATCTCCTCTCTTCTTCTTCCCTTCTCATCTCTCGTCTAACACGTGGCTATGGAGGATGGAGCTTGGAGGTGGAGGTTTGAAGATGCTTGATCTTGCATCAAGAATCGTGGAGCTATCGGAGTGCTTGAGAGAGGAAGCAACTCAATCGGGCATCAAGCTAAGCTCACTATATTCGTAGAAAGGTATGGCGCATCAGCTATGTGAGAGGTAGCCATTAGTGCTCACTTGAAATACTTGAACAATAAGCGGTCCGTGGGTCTTGGTGATTGATATTGTACTCGCCTCTACATGCCCTATCCCCAAGAATGAGGTAGGACACATATGTAGACATTTTGTTGAGGTCCTTCACCATAGAACATCCAATTATTAACTAAAATTGAAAGAGAACAAATTGAACAAAAAAGATAATAGAGGTAAGAGAGATGAGAAATTGAGAAAGCACGCATGATACAAGATTGGGTACAATCTCCCCCCATGCATGGGTGAGCACCCCCCCCCCCCATGTATTTATAATATTAGATTAAGCTTTTGTGCTCAAAATACATTCAAAGCATTCTTCTTGAATTTTTTCTTTTTTTCACCTTACATTACTTGCTACACACTCTATTCTGATAGATTTATAAAAAAATATTTTATTTTATCTAATAAGTACATCAAAATAAATATATTACACTTATATACACTTTAAGTCCTTATACTAATAAATGCATTAAAAATGTAATATCTCTTATAATATTTTTTCACACTATGAAGTGCATAAATTCCATGCATAAAAATGCACACTCTAAAATAAAAAATCTGCTTAACTCTCTCAAATTATCAGCTTACCACAACACAAAACACATTAGTATCCTTTGATCTATCTACCAGGCGCATAATGCAACTAGTGTTATATAAATATTCACACGATAAGTCATAGATTATGTGATAATTAGATAAAATATAAAAAATAATAATTAATTAATATAATTTCATAAAATTTCCTTATGGATTAAAAAGTAACTATCCCTAGTTGATAACTCAAAGAAAAATATCCATAGATAGCCAACCACATGGTAGTGGCTATCGCTTAAGTGAATCTACACCGCATACAAGTGCTACTTTCTATGGCGAATCTACACTATAAACTTCCATGGATTTTACATGAAATACTACTTGCTACAATGAATTTGTATCCATGGGATATTTAATGTGATTATGAGTAGTAGGCATAAATTAGATTGTTATATTGCAGAGTTAGCACTGATTTTTTGCATCCATTATGATTCTTCCACATAATGATTTCTATACTTAACTAAATACCTATAGTATTGATTTTCTAATTGGGCAATAGTTTGGTCATGGTCAAGGATTACTTCAAGTACTAGAATTTCAATATCGACAGCTAACAAATGTGGGTCATCAACTGCATGAGTAACCGAAGGCGTTCCCTTGAATGATTTCAACAAACTAATGTGAAAAGAGTTATGTATTTGCTAGTGAGGAGGGATACCCAATCTAAACGAATTCATATTAATCTTTTGAACAATATGAAATGGGCCATAATACCTTGGTTCTAACTTTATTTTCAAATGCCTTTCAATGGATTGAAACCTTCTCTTTTCAATTGAATCATAATTCAACTATCTACTTCTATAACTGGACTATAGTCTCAAACTATTTCTAGATATTTAGGTTACTAGGGATCAGTGGGTTTCACCAATGATCTCATGTAAAATTTTGGCATGAACAATGGATAGAGCATCAATTATTGGGACAACATTGGATAGCATATTTCTTACCATGAACTCTTTGACTAGATCATTGACTAGTAAGGCAATAGATATGTAGTATAACTAAATATCTAAACATATAAACACTTAGTAATCTAGATATATACATTGCTTTTAGATATTACCCTTGTAATAGTAAACCATCACAACTCAAAAAGTCAATCCTTCAAACAAACACAAACTATGTACTCTTCTATAAATTGTTTGGTGTTAGATCATAAAGATTGAGTAACAAATACTCATATTCTCCAAGTAACACAAACATGCATAAAAATAACCAATGCATGAAAAAACTATACATCATAGCTTTGGATAAAATAGGTGAACAACACAAATAACAGACCCTTGGGGGGGGGGGGGGGGGGGGGGGGGGGGAGCCACTATCCATAAATCCTATATATAACGTGCATTCATGGCATGTTTTATATATCCCTATGTAACCTTTTTTGTGACATTCTCTTGACCCTACTGTGACTTTATACCATAATTTATAAATCCCTTACTGTAAGTTTACTTTTTTGAATAGAATAATTTAATATATCCTTATGTGATAGATACAAAATACTAGTTTTATCATAGGATTAATAACAAACTATCTCTTAAGGTTTCATAAAATATTTTTAGTAGTTTTAGTGACAATACATACAATCAGAGGACCTTGAATCTCCACTCTCCAAATTGGGACAAAGGTGGCTAAATGCACCAGTTTCAAAGTTACCTCTTGTCAAACCACTTTAGAGGTGTGAGATAAGCTTTAGATGTTGTATGAGAGACATTAAGCATGGGTGCAATGACTATCTATGGACAACTCCAACAGATGAAGTTCAATCCTAAAGATATTGTTAAATCCTTCTTGCTTCATGTGACATGGGTGTAGGATCAGCTTTGATATATACAATTGGCTCTTCCAGAGGCACATCTTCTAGGGATTATAATCTATAAGCTCCCTGGAGTTTAATGAAGGACCCTTTAGCTACCTTCTAGTGCAAGTGATGCAATCATCTCTCACGATTCTGGAGTGTTAGAAAGAGTGATGAGATGGGATAAATGAGCCTCATCTATAGAGGTATAGAGGTGCGAAGGATCTAGAGAGGATTGTCCCTTCCTTCACATCAACTAAGGTCCAGTAGGGTTTCAAACTTTTGGAGCTAGGATTAACATCAACGTTCACCATGGGCTATTTCTTGGCCAATAGTGGAATTGGCTCCTAGTTTGAGCCCACCTAAGTCTACACTTTGGCAATCTTGTTGAAGGTAGGAAATCCATGCTGGACAAGATGATCATGTATGCTACTACAAGGCATTGTTGAGACATAGAGAGTTGATATGATACTTCACTATTTTTAGGTTCTGAAATGGTTAGCATCAACATCACATTCTCTTCAAGGCATCTTGGTGGAGGGTGTAACATGTCCGCTCATCCACTTGTGGGACACGTCTTAGCAGCCCATCGGGAAGAGAGTCTAGAAAGCGCCTCATGGTACTCGCAAGGAATGTCACAAGGTTTGCGATCTAGGTCTTCCCAAGTCTGCCCTGAGCAGAAGTGTCTGGCCATTCCCACTTAGGACCGACCTGAAGTCAAGGTTTCTTTCCTATCAGCAAAGTCTCTAGGAAGTAGCTAGTGTCGAGCTCCAAATAAACCACTTTGCGTAGGAACAACAGAGTTGAAGCACATTTATGCTGCACTTGGTTCATGGAGAATGGGAAATGAGGAGGGATGCAAAGCTCAACCTCACTGCCCATAAGGCATAGTCCCATTCCGCTCCCCTAAAACAACATAAATCGGGATTCTAACTCTACTGACTCTAGGGTCTTCATAGTATCGTTTTCATGCCTTTTGAGAAAAGTTCCCAGCTAACCAGGACCACCCTTCCATAGGACGGGACCCAAGTCACGTCCACCGCACTTTCCTTGGTTTGCTTAGTTATCTAATTATCTACCACATTATGTTTGACATGCAAAAGCAGCTTCCTTAATTAATCAATTTAATCACAGATTCTTTCACGTAACTTAGGCACTGACACAAAAACAATGTCAAGCAAGTTCCTTTTTCAAATATCTGATCTTTATTTATCATAATCCTGGAGTACATCAAATATCATGCCCGAAGGCTATCCAAGCAATCAACAGGATTGCTGCTCCAAGTTCCACCCGTTGACTAGTACACGGGTCTCGAGATCCTATCTCGAGTCACGTCGACCTCTTGTGTGTGATCCAAAGGCAAGGAATTTACAGCTAGAGCCTCCCCTGGCACCCAAGCATCCTCCAGCTCCAAGCAACACCCATAGAGAGACCTCTTGCGGCGAGTTCAATCCATATACTCAGCGCGGCTAACAACCCCCTTGGATAGGGCCAGGCAGACAGTCGGAGGTAAGTAAACCTGCCTCTCCCTCCAAGCTTTTAACCTGAAGCATTAAGTATTTTGCCTTGAATTAGTTCCTTTAGAAAAGAAGTTCAAACAATGTACCTAAGTGTACAATCACGATCATTTCAGATGTCGTTTGTATGACCAACTACTAAGGTGTGATTCTTTCATTTCGAATGCTCCCAGCATTCGATCCTGGATCGTTTGCGACTTGGTGAGATTCCAAGGGCTTGGCAAGCTAGGTTGGTTGTTTCCCCTTTATCTTCAGGTTAGGGTTTGTACCCTACTGACCCTAATTAACCTTACCTTAGGTCTCCTTGTAAAATAGATCATGGACAACCCCGTCGTCCTCGGTTGGTCAACTTGCTGGTTATCTCCTAGATACCTTGTAGTACCTATGTACCTTTATCTTTGATCTTAATTGATCAAGATTGTCTATCCCCTTTGACCATGGTTGGTCAAGATGGTTCTGTTTAGAACAATCCTACTCCTTCTTAAGTATAATCTTCTTAAGCCCTCTTAATAATACTCACAGGCGCTTAAGCTTTTACCTATCCCTCTTGAAGTCACCAAGGACTTTGTCATGGGATTCATGGATCTCAGTCCCATTTGGTAAGTTACAAACAACATTGAATTTTTTCAACAACTTTAAGGTGCGCAATGTAATGCCATGCCTTCATTTCAATACTTACAATTTTGATATAATCCATGTGTTATTTTATGCCACACATGCAAAGGTCCTTTCTATGCATGCAATCTTAACATTATCCTCCATGTAATTATTACACGATCTATAACCTTCTTGAATGATCTAACTTTATGTGATCATTGTATGAGCCTAGCTACACTTTAATCTTTTCTGTAGATTATTACATGTACCTTAGAATCCTTCTTGCAATACAGACATGCACTTTGTTTCTTTCAATGTCCTCTAAAATGCATTTGAAGCAAGAACTTGTGCAAGGAGCAATGCAGTTTATGCAAGAATTAATGGTAATTTACGATGCAATTTCTAATCAATTCCACCTATTATGATGACATCTTATGACAGAAATTATATTGCTTGTTACATACATCACAACTAAGTTTATACCTAGGAAATTATCAAACACGCAATTAATGTGATGCATGTGAATATGATTTTTCACCATGATAATTATAACCTATGATCTAATAATAGAACTTGGGTTTGGAGTGATGGCTTGATTCGAGTGGTATTGATGCCTGATGAACCGTTCCGGTTGCGGTGCCACCTTGTTTCAAACCTCCATCCACACTTGCAGGGTTTTTGGCCATCTTTGTGGAACTATGCTTTGAGGCCATATTCAAAGACCCGTGTACGAGTGATAGAGTTCTCACACTCTCCTATGCAAGATTCACCACCTCTCCTTGAGTGGATGAGGAGATTGAAGGGGGAGGGGCGTATTTTCAGCAATATAGAGGGGTGTGTGACCTCTCTTTGAGGAGGGGGAAAGAAGAAGCTTCTAGAAGCTTCTCTCTCTCTCTCTCTTTCTCTCTCTCTCTCTTCTTCTTCTTCTTCTTCTTCTTCTTCTTCTTCTTCTCCTCTTCTTCTTGTTCTTCTTCTTCTCTCTTCTTCTTCTTCTTCTTGTTCTTCTTCTTCTCTTCTTCTCCTCTCTCTCTCTCTACTACTTCTTCTTCTCTTCTTCTCCTTCTCTCTGTCCCTCTTATTATTATTATTATTATTATTATTATTATTATTATTATTATCTCTTCTTCTTCTTCTTCTTCTTCTTCTTCTCTCTCTACTACTACTACTTCTTCTTCACCTCTCTTCTTTCTGTGATGATCACGTGGGGAGGGGGTGGGGGGGCGCTATTCACGATGAGGGAGGAGGGGCTGTTGAAGGCGATGAGCACCAGGGGGAGGGGGGGGGGCTTCCTTATATGGTGGGGGGAGGTGGTAAGAGGGGGAGGGGGAGGGGGGAAAGATGGCCGTTAACGGCCGCCACCCCCTTCCACCTAGGGGGCTGCATGCCCCCCCTTTTCACTCCTTACTCCCTCTCTCTCTCTCCCCGCCATGCAGTCAGCAGGGGGAGAGAGAGAGAGAGTTAAAAAAATTGTATTAAAATTAAAAAATTTTAAGGGGGGGTTCTCATGGGGGGAGGCACAGGGGAATATTACATCCTCTCCCCCTTAGAGGAATCGAGATGTCCTCATCTCGAGAAGACCTGGGGGTGTTGTTGGTTGAGAGTATTTTCGTCCATCCAGGTGGCATCCTCTTCTGGATAATATTTCCGCTGGATGAGGTATTCTCTCAAGGTCCTTGATCTCAAATGCCTCTCCCTAACATCTAAGACTCTATCAGGCCATAGCTCAAGGACTCCTTGGCTAGGCATTACAATTTGCTGATCATCAAGTACATGACTCAGATTAGGTAGTCTATAAGCATTAGGACCTAGGCACTTAGTGATCTTGTAAGGTCCACAATACCTCGGACTTAGCTTCTTGTACTCTCCCAAGGACAGTGAACTCTTTTTAGGGCATACACGGATGAAGATCATATCACCTTCAACGAAGGATCTGTCTTGTCATTTTAAGTCAGTGTAAGCCTTCTGTCTATCCTTGGCAGCTTGAATGTCTTGTCTTATTGATTTGATTTGATCCTCCATGTCTTCCAGCATGTGCCTTGAAGCTTCTACCCTCAAAGTTGGATCTGAGAAGTTCAAAGGGGTATGACAATCATGCCCATACAATGCTTGAAAAGGGGTCATCTGAATACTCTATTGGTAAGAAGCATTGTAGCCAAACTCAACCAGTAGCAAGTATTGAATCCACTTTTTGGGTTTGCAACACCAGTGTGCCCTGAGCATATCTTCAATGAATTGATTGACTCGTTCTGTTTGACCATCAGTTTGGGGATGTAAGCTGTATTGAAACAGAGTTGAGTTCCAATAGCCTCAAAGATAGCCCTCCAGAAGTGTGATGTGAAGAGAGAGTCACGATCACTAATGATTCTTCTGGGTATCCCATGAAGTTTGAATATTTCCTTAATGAATAATCTTGCGATGTCTGAGGCTTTATAGTTCGTCTTAAGAGGGATGAGATGTGCAACCTTGGTGAGCATATCTACTACAACCATAATAGAGTTATATCCTCCCTAAACTTGGGGTAAGCCAATAATGAAGTCCATACTAATGAACTCCCATTTCATTTGTGGAATGTCTAGTGGTTGCAATTTCCCAGGCATTTTAACATGTTCTGCCTTAATGCATTGACAAGACAAACATTCCGTGACATATTTGAGTACGTCTCCCTTGAGCCTTTCCCAATAATAGCTCTTTCTGACCGTATTAAGGGTCTTGGCATAACCAGGATGTCCTGAGAAAGGGGAGTCATGGGCTTCCCACAGTATCTTCTGCTTGAGAGTTTGGCTTGCAGGGATACATAATCTTGTCCTAAAGTAAACAAGTCCACTATTGATGGAGAATTCTTGATACTTTGTCTTTAGCTTTGGGTCCTGATCCTTGATGGGGATCTCCCTTAGCATTTTCTGATAGACTGGGTCATGATATGCCTCTCTTTTTGCTAGCTCAAGAATCGGGTTGTTTGGCATTGATATCTTTGTGGCTAGAGACCTTGCTGTTGATGGATCTTGAAAAATGAGGGAATTTAGAAATGCCTTGCGAGACTGAGTGCATCGACAACTACATTCTCTTTTCTAGGCCTATATTTGATTTCAAAATCATATTCTTCTAGCACTTTGATCCATCAACGTTGCCTCATATTGAGCTCATTCTGAGTGAAAATCCATTTAAGACTCTTGTGGTCCGTTACTAAGGAAAATTTGTTACCTAGCAAGTAATGTCTCCAAAGTTTGAGAGCATGGATGACAGCCAACAGCTCGAGGTCGTGGGTAGCATAATTCCTTTCATGGCTCTTCAATTTTCTTAAAGAATATGCTACGGGTCTACTGAAATTCCTTCTGCTGATACAATGAATCCCAGATATTCAATTTGTCGCTTGAAAAATGTGCACTTCTTCTTCTTGGCATAAAGCTTGTGTGCTCTCATTGTTTTAAGAACAATGCGAAGCTAGGGTTCATAATCCTTTTCCTATTTTGAGTAGACTAGGGTATCATAAAAAAAGATGAGTACAAAGTCATCAAGATGAAGGTAGCAGGAGCATTCGTAAGCCCGAATGACATCACTAGGAATTAGAAGTGTCCATACCTTGTACTGAATGCAGCCTTCGAAATATCTTCTTCCTTGATCCTTATCGATAATATCCAGATTTGAGATCTATCTTTGAGAAGATCTTTGCTCCTTGAAGATGGTCAAGTAATTCATCTATTCTTGGAATGGGGTATTTATTTTTTATGGTCGCTTGATTCAATCCTCTGTAGTCAATGCATAGGCAAAGCGTTCCATCTTTCTTCTTTTGGAACGACACTAGAGCTCCCCATGGTGAACTGCTAGGACGGATGTAGCCTTGGTCTAACAGTTGCTTGAGTTGCTCCTTCAGTTCAATAGCTTCCGGAATGGACATCTTATATGCCCTCTTTGCGATTGGTGCAGCTCTTGGCCCAAGTTTGATTTTGTGGTCGACTTCCCTTTGGGGAGGAAGTTCCATCAAATCTTCAGGAAATATGTCTGCATATTCCTTTAACCATGAAGGTTCTTCTCCGAATTCCTAATTTGATCTAGCTTATTCAGTTTAATCAGATAGACAAGTAGACCCTTTTGAACACCTTTTATTATCCATGTTGCTTTTGCCAATTGTATTTTTGGCTTACCAGCCTCACCTTGAGTCGTGACTAGTTCCCCTTCAGAATTTCGAAAGGAGACTTAGCCCTTTCCATAGTGGATGTAGGCATCATTGGGTATTAGTCAATCCATTCCGAGTAAACATTCGTGGACATCTAGGCTCATTACCATGAATCTCACAGAAGTTGGCTTCCCACCCAGTAGGAATTTCACCTTAGCAGTTTGCCTAGTATAAGTGACTTTACGACCATTTTCCAATTCCATAAGTAAAGTAGGTGCATCTATTGTGGTTATCCCTAATCTTTTTGCACAGATTGGTGAAATGAAGGAATGTGTACTACCACAGTCAATTAGGGTTTTAAAGCTTTTACCTTGATATTCTGATGGAGTTTGGATCACCGAGAATTGGCGATTTGGACTCTTCTTGTGAAGAGTGGCGTGAACCATCGCCCTCTCAATGTTAGCATCCATGGATGGATCTTCTTCATTGTCCAACTCCTTGTTGGAAACACTGGAGGTTCTCCCTCCAGCCATAACGGTGGTTCCTTGGCCATGAGCGGTTCTATTTTGACCTTGGAATTTCCCTTGGCAATGTCCTCTGCCAAGTTTGGGACACTCCCTCTCGAAGTGTCCGGGCTCGTTGCAATGGAATCAACGTGGGTTGCGATCATTGCTTTGTCTTGGAACAAAGCTGTTGATAGCATTGGCCTTAGCTTTCTTTCTTTGGCCCTGATTCTGACCGTGTTCTCTCTTGGTCTCAGCCTTAGACATACCCTTATTCTGATCCTTGTAAGGCCAAATCTTGTTGTTCCTTGGTTTGGTTTGCACCTCATGTATTACTGGAGCAGCTCAAATGAGTGCATCTTGTAGGTTCATTGGGTGTATTGATTCTAATCGAGTGTTTATGGGTGGATTCAATCCAACACAGAAATTTGACACTTGTGTCATATCCATTGGGGGTGCATACTTTAGGAGTGAAACGAACTTCGAACAATATGCTTCAAGGGATAATCCTAGCTGCTTCAAGTCATAGAATTCATTCATCTTTTGTGTGCGATAGGCAGGTGGCAGATACCTCCCTCGCATAGCTTCCTTAAGCTTATCCCAAGCGACTGTGCCCTCCAAGATCACTTGGTCTCTGCACCACTGTTTCCACCAAAGTCTCGCTTTGCCTGTAAGCTTAAGTTTGGCGAGCATGGCTTGGATAGCAGGTGCAGTTCGTGCTGTCTCAAAATAGTCCTCCATGGACTCAATCCAGATCTTAGCGTCAGCTTGAACAGTCCTTCCCTTGCCATCAAACTCGGGTGGCTTAATTTGTTTGAGAAGGAATTTCAAAGATGAGAGAGAGAGACAGGGAAAACTCCATATCCATGAGCCTTCAAGCTCTCATTGTGTTTTCTTCATTATGCAGAATAACACTAAACCACACAATACAATGTAAAGTAAACTAGATTGACTAGACTGACTAACTCTAGTCAAGTCATTGACTAACTACTAACACGACTTATATAATGTAGTCACATGGAGACAGCTGTACACAGTGTTGAGATATCGAGCTCCACTCGTGATACGCCAGGGTGACCGTTGTGTATTTATGTCACCGACGTGTCAGTTGCAGATGCGGTTGGTACACCGCCCATGAATAATAGCTACATGATAGCTATCCTTATCTACTCTAGTTCGTGGCTTGGTTAGTATGCCACCTTAGTTAGTTGAGTTTGGTTTGAGACCCATATATAGGGTTCTTCTATTTCTTTGTATGAGAGTTCTTTTGGCTTACACAAACTAAGAAGAGGAAAACTGTTTTCAGCCTCCACCCTTGTGTGTATTCCCCCATTGTGCAAGCAAGAAAGCTTCAAGTGAGACTCCTTCCTTCTCTCCCACAATCTTGACATGGTATCAGAGCCTTGTTCGTGGTAAGGAGCTCAAGAAAGCAATCCAAGCTCGCGGTGTTCTGGTAAGAGGAGCAGTGTTGCTTTCATTTTCTGTTTTGGGAGCAGATCTCTGCAGGTAGCACAGCCGAAAAGTGCAGCAGTGCATTATCTCAGGTTGAGACGCCCTTCGCGGTGAAGCAAGAGGGTAGTATATGCTGCGGGAAAGGCCTTTAGCCCTTGGCGACCTTGTTTTTTTGATTTGAGGCCATTTTGGGGCCTGTTTTGGAGGCGGAAGTTTTCTACACGCACTCAGGAAAAGGCCCAGTTTTATGCTGTGCAGCCACTGTTCTACAGGTCGGTGAATAGTTACTGTAAAAATTGCATTGTATGCTTGTGCGCAGAGACATTGGGAGTTACAGAATCATCCCTGTTGCTTGTTGATGCAAAATCGTCACTAGGAAGTGACTGTGTGGTCAAATACCACTTTCCCAGTTTTGCAGATTTTCCCTTGTGAGGGTGAAGCTGTGGTTTTTGCAGTGACAGAATTTTTTGCAGTCTTCTGTAATGGCATCTGATTCTCTTTCACAGATTGTCACTGAAAAGCTTGACAAGAACAACTTCTAAGCATGGAAGTTTAGAATGACGAATTTCCTTATGGGAAAAGGATATTGGGAATTTGTTGCAGGAAATGAAGAAGAACCAGTTCTTCCTGATGTTCCCAATCAACAGCAAATGCAGGCATTTAAAGCATGGCATTTCAGACTCTATGATTGTGCATATTCAGGATGCAAGTACGCCAAAGGAGGCATGGGATACTTTGTCAAAAATGTATAGTACAAATACGCAAGCCAGGAAAATGCAGCTCAAGCAAGAGTTGCACAATGTGCAAAGAGAAAATATGAGCATCAACGACTACCACATGAAGGTGAAGAAGATTGCAGATGCACTTGCTTCCATTGGGTCACCAGTGGAAGATGATGATTTAGTTTCTGTGACCTTGAATGGTCTAGGAAAGGATTATGCACAGTTTCGGACATCCATTTCAGTTCGTGAAAGATTTCCTGATTTTGAGGAGTTGATTGCTCTTCTAATTTCTGAGGAACAGAGAAATGGTGGTGCATCTTCTTCAGGAGGAACTTCAAAAGAAGCTGTCTTCTACTCAAATGCTGGAAGAGGTAGAGGCAGAGGTAGAGGAGGCCGATTTGGAGGCCGTGGTAGAAATCAGAATATGCAGCAAACTCAAGAAAACCAGTCCTATGGAGGAGGACGTGGTAACTCTAGAGGCAGGGGGAGCCAAAGAGGTCGTGGTGGATGGCAAAGAGGTCAAAATGCAAACAGTAATGTTGAATGCTACTACTGTGGTAAAATGGGTCATATGGCTAAAGACTGCTATAAAAAGCAGAATGACATCATGAATGGAAAACTGCAACAAGGGAATTATGCATCCTCTAGCAGACAGGGTGATGACAGAAATGAGCATTTGTTCATGGTGCAGCACATGAACAATTCTGTGACAAGTGCAGAAGAAAGCAATGATGTATGGTATGTTGACTCAGGTGCATCAAACCACATGACAGGTCATGCAGAATGGATGGAGGATGCAAGGAAAATGGAAAAACTAGGATTTGTGGAGACTGGTGATGATACTGCACATCCTATTGTGCAGATTGGAAAAATTCCCTTGTCTATGCAGGATGGGAAAAAGAAATACCTGTCCGATGTATTTCATGTCCCAAATATCACCAAGAATCTGGTTTCTGTCGGTCAAATGGTTGAGCAGGGCTTGCAGGTCAGATTTAATCCTCATGGATGCTTTGTTGAGGATATGAAAAATAAAGGTCACTTGATAGCAAAAGGAAAGAAGAAGGGCAGAATGTTTACGTTGGATGCAGACATGTCTGAATTGAGTGCAGCAATGTTTGCACATGGGACCGGTGTAGTTGCAGATATTGATATCTGGCATAAACGCATTGGTCATGTTAATGTACAGCGACTTAAATCAATGCAGGCCCAAAATATTGTTGCAGGATTGCCAAAATTCAAGGTTGCAGAAATGCATAAGGTATGTGAAGCCTGTCAGTTTGGAAAACAGGCAAGGAAACCATTTCCTAGACATGTTCAAGAGAGTGAGAAGCCATTGGAATTAATCCACTCTGATGTGTGGACTACTAAAGCTGCATCTCTTGGAGGCTGTCATTATTTTGTCACTTTTATTGATGACTATAGCAGAAAAGTTTGGGTGTGTTTTATGAAAAAGAAAAGTGAAGTTTTTGGGCATTTCAAAACCCTTAAAGCTATGGCTGAAAAAGAAACAGGTCTGCAAATAAAATGCCTAAGGTCAGATGGAGGGGGAGAGTACCTCTCAAATGAGTTTGCAAGGTTCTTGCAAGAGCATGGCATAAAGCAGCAATATTCATGCAGTCATACCCCACAACAAAATGGAATTGCAGAAAGAAAAAACAGGCATATTGGAGAGGTATCGCGTGCCATGCTCAATGAAAAAGAGTTGCCAGATTTTTATTGGGCTGAAGCAGTTGCTACAGCAGTCTACATAATGAACAGGACTCCCACTGCAGCAATACATGGAATGACTCCAGAGGAGAGGTATACTGGTAGGAAACCAGATATTTCTCATTTGAAAATTTTTGGTTGCATTGCCTATGTACATGTGCTAGATGAGTTGAGATCCAAGTTGGATCCAAAAGCTGAGAAGTGCATCTTTATTGGTTACTCTCTGCAGCAAAAAGGGTATAGATGCTATAACCCTTCTACTCGTAAGTTTACAGTGAGCAGAGATGTTGTCTTTGATGAGATGAGTAGCTGGTATAAACCAGTAAATGTGACTGATGATGTAGATGCACAAAATGGTAATGCTGCACAGAATTCCCAGCAGCAGTCACAAAATATTAGTGGACCTGGAGCGTCCTCTAGCAGCGGTTCACATTCTTCGCCATGGACAGGCAGATTGAGATCAGGGGAATCTTCTCAAAGCAATGCAGATAGTGGTATGCAGGTATCACGAAAAGGAAAAGAGAAGGTTGATCAGCCCATGTTTGATGTGAATGCAGGTCACTCTTATGTGGATGGTGAATCCAGTGGCTCAGAACAGAGCATTGATGATGAGTTGGGTATCCCCTCTATTGTTACACCTGGAGTAAGGAAGACCAGGGATGTTTTGAGAGCACCTGGGAGTGAACCCACTTTGCGCAGGTCTACCAGAGTTAGGTATCCTGTGGATAGGCTGAAATATGATGGATTTACAGCCATTCACTATGCATATATGGTCAAGGTGATACAGGAACCAGAACCCACTTCTTTTGAGCAAGCCATGGGAAAAGAAAAATGGGAGAAAGCCATGGATGAAGAAATGGATGCCTTGGAAGCAAATGCTACATGGGAATTGGTACCTTTGCCTAAAGGTAAAAATGCAATTGGCTGTAAGTGGGTTTATAAGGTGAAGCACAATGCAGATGGTTCTGTGAACATATACAAGGCAAGATTAGTGGTCAAGGGGTATGTACAAACATATGGCATTGACTATGAAGAAACATTCAGTCCGGTTGCAATGATGGCAACCGTAAGAGCAGTCATTGCTATGGCTGCATCAAAGGGATGGTCTTTACATCAGATGGATGTAAAGAATGCCTTCTTCCATGGTGATTTGCAAGAAGAGGTCTATATGGAGCAGCCACCAGGTTATGTGCATGCTGTTCATCCTGAGTTTGTTTGCAGGTTGAAGAAAGCCTTGTATGGCTTGAAGTAAGCACCTAGAGCATGGTCTGACAAGATAGGACAGTATCTTGTCACTATTGGCTTTCACATTTCCAAGGCAGATTTCTCACTTTATGTGAGAAAAACAGAGAAAGGTATTATGCTACTTGTCATTTATGTTGATGATTTAATTATGACAGGTGACAGTGATGAAGATATCCTTCATGTGAAAATGCTATTGAAGCAGAAGTTTGAGATGAAGGATTTGGGAGAGCTGTGTTATTTCTTGGGCATTGAGGTGATTAGATCACCAAGTGGGATACAGCTCTTGCAGAGGCAATATGGATTGGACATGCTGTCCAAATATGGGATGACAGGTTGTAAGCCTATTTCAGTTCCTTTGGAGCAGAATGTGAAGCTGAGCACAGATGCAGGTGAGCTTCTAGAAGACCCTACTATGTACAAACACATAGTAGGAAGTTTGATTTATATGACTATTACCAGGCCAGATTTGAGCTATGCTGTTGGATTGGTAAGTCAGTTTATGCAGGCTCCAAGGAAACCACATTTGGATGCGGCTAGACGCATACTCAGGTATGTGAAGTCCACATTGCAGTATGGACTATTTTATGAGACTGGGGTTCAGATACAGCTGCATGGATACACTGATGCTGATTGGGCTGGTAGTATTTCTGATAGACGATCTACCAGTGGATATGTGTTCTCTTTTGGGAGTGCTGCAGTCACTTGGAGCAGCAAGAAACAGCCTACAGCTGCCTTGTCGAGCACAGAGGCTGAGTACAAGGGTGCAGCAATGGCTGCATGTGAGGTAGCTTGGTTGCATAAGCTACTTTATGATATGCATCAGTCTACAAATGGGCCAGTTGTCATTTATTGTGACAACATGAGTAGTATACACTTGGCAAATAACCCAGTCTATCATGCTAGAACAAAGCACATTGAGGTGCATTATCACTATGTGTGGGAGAGGGTTTTGCTAGGTCTTATTGATCTAGTTTATGTCAGCACAGAGGATCAGGTAGCTGACATATTTATGAAAGCATTGGGCGCAGAGAAGCTGCGCAAGTTCAGAGACCTGCTTGGTGTGCAGGAATTGGGATTGAGCTCGAGGGGGAGTGTTGAGATATCGAGCTCCACTCGTGATACGCCAGGGTGACCGTTGTGTATTTATGTCACCGACGTGTCAGTTGCAGATGCGGTTGGTACACCGCCCATGAATAATAGCTACATGATAGCTATCCTTATCTACTCTAGTTCGTGGCTTGGTTAGTATGCCACCTTAGTTAGTTGAGTTTGGTTTGAGACCCATATATAGGGTTCTTCTATTTCTTTGTATGAGAGTTCTTTTGGCTTACACAAACTAAGAAGAGGAAAACTGTTTTCAGCCTCCACCCTTGTGTGTATTCCCCCATTGTGCAAGCAAGAAAGCTTCAAGTGAGACTCCTTCCTTCTCTCCCACAATCTTGACACACAGTAGCTGTCATAGATGTCGGTTACACACCAATACAAACTGATGAGTGGAGCTTGATTTCTGACACTCCCCCTCAAGCTCAAACCAAAAACTCAAACCATCTGCATCACTCCAAGTAGCTGTCTAAAGTGAATGAACTTATCTTTACCAAGTGATTTGGTAAAGATGTCTGCTACCTGGTCTTCAGTCTTCACATGCTCCAAGTCAATCTGATCTGCTAAAACCATTTCCCTGATGAAATAGTAGTGAACCTCAATGTGTTTTGATCTTGCATGATAAACAGGATTACTTGCTAACATGACACTACTTAAATTATCACAGTACAGTCTTACTTTGCTGTCCAAGTGTATTCCCAAATCATTCAGCAACTTCTGTAACCACATAGCTTCACAGACCGCTAAGGCTGCACCACGATACTCTGCTTCCGTACTGAACATTGCAACTATAGGCTGTTTCTTACTCTGCCAACTGATCATGCTACTACCCAATCCAAATGCATAGCCGCTAGTTGACCTCCTGTCATAAGTGCAACTAGCCCAATCAGCATCAGTATACCCCATCAAGTCAAGGGGTTTTCCATATGCATAAAATAGCCCATGATCTATGGTACTCTTTACATATCTTAGAATTATCCTGATTGCATCCAAGTGTGGTTTGCAAGGCTTCTGCATGAACTGATTGATCAGCCCCACAACATAACTCAAGTCACGTCTAGTTATTGTGAGATAGATCAAGCTGCCTACCATCTGTTTGTACATGGTAACATTCTCAATCTTTGTCCCAACATCAATCTGCAGCTTGGCATTCTGCTCTAAAGGCGTATCCATAGGCTTGCAATCAGCCATACCATATTTCTGTAATAACATGTCCTGAGCATACTGCGTCTATAGTAGCCATATGCCTTGAGGTGTAGAGACAACCTCAATCCCCAAAAAATATTTCAGCTCTCCTAGGTCCTTGACCTTAAACTCAACCTGTAAATATATCTTTACTTCAGCAATCCTGCTTTCATCGTCTCCTGTAATGATTAAGTCATCAACATAGACAACTAGGAATACATAACCACGATCTATCTTCTTCACAAACAAACTATGATCAGCATCACCCAATCGACAACCATGTTGCTGCAAATAACTGCTGATGCGAGCATTTCATGCTCTGAGTGCTTGTTTCAGCCCATATAATGCCTTTTTCAGTCGACATACATGTGTTGAAAATTTTGGATGCACATAGCCTTCAGGCTGTTCCATGTAAACTTCTTCCTGTAACTCTCCATTCAGAAAGGCATTCTTTATGTCCATCTGCCATAGTTTCCAGCCTCTAGCTACTGCCAAAGAAATCACAGTTCTAATTGTAGCCATCTTTGCTATAGGATTGAAAGTCTCCTCATAATCAAGACCATACTGCTGTGCATACCCTTTTGCAACTAGCCTGGCTTTGTATCTTTCCAATGATCCATCTGATTTACATTTTACCTTATACACCCACTTGCAGCCAATAGGTGTTTTGCCCTTAGGCAACTGTACCAAATCCCATGTGCCATTTTCAGTCAAAGTTGAATATTCCTCATCCATAGCAGCACGCCAATCCTCATCTGCAACTGCTCATCAAACTTACTTGGTTCTCTAAAACCTTACTTTCATCATATAAGCATAATGACAAGCTAAATATCCAGTGTAAGTGTATCTATCAACATGACGTCTCACCCTCTCTTATCTCCTGAGCTGTGGCTCACTATGAGCTTGCCTCTCATGAGGCGGCACATAAGGACTCTGCCTAGCACCTGGCGTCATAATAGATGGGATCCCCCATTCACTTTCTAAGCTATCATTGCTAGATGACTCATAACCTGCAGAGTGAGTGGACCTGTTACATCTTCAAAAGCCTTTTCTTTTCCCTTATCTGTTCTCCCCCTCACTGACGTATCCGTGTCAGTGGATGCAGTAGTGTGATTACGCAATCGTCCTGTCCAAGGACTCACTATAGATGATACATCACCCGTTGGACCACTCATGGAAGTACTCTCTGCAGGATTATTTTCAGCACGACTCATACTGGGTGAGCCATCAATAGGCACTACAACAAGATTCCCATACCAGGATGCTAACTCATCTAATACCACATCTCTGCTTGTGAGTGTCTCATGCGTAGAATGTACATAACACTTATAAGCTTTCCGCTCCTGTGCATATCCCACAAACACACTCTTCACTGCCTTAGGTTCCAATTTCTTCCTCTTTTCATCTGGTATATGCACATATGCAATGCTGCCAAATACCTTCAAGTGCGAAATATCAGGTTTATGACCATACAACCTCTCATATGGAGTGACATCATGAATCCCTGCTGTAGGGGTTCGATTCAGTACATAGACAGCAGTCATCACTGCTTCAGCCCAATAACCATTTGGCAGACATTTCTCATTCAGCATAGCTCTAGCTGATTCCATCAGGACCCTGTTTTTCCTCTCTATAACACCGTTTTGCTACGGTGTATAGCTGTAAGTAAGCTGTCTTCTGATCCCATATTTAGCAAGATACCTGTCAAAATAATTAGAGACATATTCATCTCCTCCATCTGATCTCAAATGGGATATGTAGCAGCCCAACTCATTTTTTGCATGCTTCTTGAAGTCTTTGAATGCATCAAACACATCATCTTTATGCTTCAAAACATAAAGCCAAGTCTGTTGAAATCATCAATAAATGAGACATAATACCGTGTACCTCCAAACGAAGCATTATGTGAAGGACCGCAGACATCAGAGTGCACCAACTGTAAAGGCCTAGTGTTGTTTTTTACATGTCTCATGAAAGGAAACCGTGCCTGCTTCCCAAACTGATATGCAGGGCACACATGACCAAAGTCATTATACTTGAATTTAGGTAATCCAAGTACTACTTCCTTCTGGTGCATAGATTTCAGCTTTTGTATATTGACATGTCCAATCCGCTTGTGCCAAATCTCTACATCTCGAATGGCACTCTCATCATGAGCAAACATGGCTGCCTTAAGTCCCGGAATGGTCGCATCCAATGTAAACATCCTGCCATCCCTTCTGCCCTTGACAATTAACTTGCAGCCATTTCCATACTCCTCAATGAAACATCCATCTTTGTTAAATCTCACTTGCAGATTCTGTTCTGCCATTTGACCCACACACAAAAGATTCTTTGTTATGGTCGGTACATGTAATGCATCATGCAGGCCTTTCTTCTTGTCATCAGGCATCATGAGAGGAACAATCCCTTTATGCTTTATGTCATGTTGGGTGTCATCCCCAATACATACATGACCATGTGTACCTGCAACCATCTCATCAAACCACTCTCCATGCTGTGTCATGTGGTTTGATGCTCCAGAGTCAATGTACCATCTATCATCTCTATTATGTCTCGATGCATTTTTGGATGCATACTGCATGGCAAAGAGTCTATCAACTTGCTCATCATAAGCACCACTGGAAGATGCATAGTGCCCATGCTGTTTGCCCTTTGCCTTCATATCTCCCTGCTTCTTGTAGCAATCCTTTGCAATGTGCCCATACCTGCCACAATAATGGAAATCCTTGTCCATGTTGGACTGATCAGATGACTGTCATGAACTAGATCCACCACCTCTACCTTGGGGTGATCTCCCTCTACCTCTAAACCTGCTAGATCCATACTGGCCTTGTGTATTTGCACCATGCCAATTACCCTACTGCTGCTGCTGTCCATAAGCATTACGAGTGTCACCACGACCTCAAAATGAACCACGACCTCTAAATCCTCTGCCACGCTAGCTAGAGTATAACACAGTGTCTTTACTCTGAGATACACTGGAACCTGTATTCAAGCCAAGTTTGACCTCCTCATGCAGCAACAAAGCAACTAGCTCTTCCCAGGTAGGGGGCCTTCTCTAACAAAAATGGATGTGTCAAAAGCTTTGAACTCTTTCCCTAATCCATTCAAGGCAACAGCAATCATATCATCTTCTGATACACTTGAGCCAATGGTAGCAAGTTGATCAGCTATGGTCTTAAACACCTGGATGCTCCTGCCATTCCTAGACATGTTGTTGAACTGTTGTTTCAACTAGATCTTTTGTGCATGTGTCATGGTTCCATAATTTTTCATCAGTATGTCCCAAGCATCCTTCGGAGTCTCACATCCAGTGATTTGAATTACCATAACATCAGATATACATAGAGAAAACCAATGCAGCACCTTGCATGCTCTCTCAATCCATAGCCTATGAGCTCTTTTATGTTCATTAGTTGGATTCGTTGCAAGCAACTCAAGAGCAGCCTCATCTCTTGTACATAGATCCCAATAACCCCTGCCAACTAGAAAGTTCTTCATTCTGAATTTCCATAATGCAAAGTTCTTGTTGTCTAGCTTCTCTCCAACTATCTGAGTGATATTATCAGTCCCATATGCATTAGCCATGATGCAATAGATTGTCTGTCAGATGTTTAACTATCTACAAACCAATAAGTATGACTGACCAAGTTCAGTCCACAACAGTTTATGATAGTTTTCTGCAACTAATTGCAGTAAAAAACCAGGGTATTTCAGCCCACCGATAACCCAAAAATTTCCCAAAACAAATGGTCTAACCCGTAGGTAAAATAGTCAATACATATGCTATGTATTTGCTTCAGCAACCTCACTACCAGGGACCAAAGATGCAGTCTAAAAACTGTAGAATGTGTATAACCAGCAACAATTTCAAGTCCAAAAAAAACATGCATACATGTCATACATGTCCCAGAACTTCCTAGATAGCTGCTAGTACATGTGTCAAGCCATACATAGGCATAGAAGCACAAAACATTGCATAACCAGCAAGTACAAGTGTCAACTAATTTGGTTGCAGGTTGCACTCAACCAAAAATCAGCATAACAAGCTTTAATCTGTTCCAAAATGTCTTCAAATCATGTCATACATTTGCTCCAGTGTGACAGAGTCAATACATGACTATGTGGGTAGCTCTAGGCTTCCTGCCTTCAATGAGGCAAGTCATACATTGCATTTATAGTCTATATTCAGCCAAGAAGATGAACTTGCATTTGCTTCAGCTCCTAAACTTCAGCATTCAGTAATATCCAAATCTATATTTGATCCTCTAAGAACTCAGCATACATATGTCACCTCATGTAGATGACGGGTGCCCAAGGTAGCATGTAATGCTTCAATGGAAAGTGATGCTTATTGTCCACCATTTAATGACAGTTTCCAGCCTGTCAATGGCTTTTAGATCTGAGTATTCTGAGCAAAAAATCTCAGTTCCAAGACATTAGATCCAATGTATACATGCTTTGACACATTCTTGTGCTTTAATGATGCCTTCTGAGTGTAACACAAAGCTCATGTATGTCAATAATGACCGAATGCATGCTGTCCATTCATTTTCTCAATAGTTCAAAACTGATTACAGGTCTGTGTCTGATTACTCTAGCTCATAATAGAGCTCCCACACAAGCATTTACTTCTTATACTCTTCAAGTACCTTCAAGAGTGAGCATTCATGCTTTATGGATCTTGTTCATGTGCCCCATTTGATGTTTCACACGTTGCAGTCAGGCGCAGTTCACGCAGAATGAGCAGGGGTTGCTGCTGTACACAATGACTAATATGAGCCTATACAAGGCTTGCATAGGCTCAATAAGGCCTTTCAAATGCTCCAGCAAGGTCACCAACAACCTCTTGATCAATGGCTAGTCTCCTTCAACAATGCATACCTCTGTGTGACCAAATGGTAAAAACGACAGTCAGTCCTCTTCTTTTTCCAGCCCTTCAGGTCAGTCTTGAAGTCATCTTCTGCAATGCTCTACTCCACAGAGCCCAGTCTTATGGGTGCTTTGATACCATGTTCAAAGATGAGAGAGAGAGATAGGGAAAACTCCATATCCATGAGCCTTCAGGCTCTCATTGTGTTTTCTTCATTATGAAAAATAACACTAAACCACACAATACAATGTAAAGTAAACTAGACTGACTAGACTGACTAACTCTAGTCAAGTCACTCACTAACTACTAACCCGAATTATTTAATGTAGTCACATGGAGACAACTGTACACAATAGCTGTCACAGATGTTGGTTACACACCAAGGCAAACTGACGGGTGGAGCTTGATTTCTAACAGGGGTTGCGTCTGAACAATAAGATTCTTTATGTTAACATCTTATCATACGTACCCATATTATGTTAATATGACTAGCACAGCCTTTTGCTAAGTGATTTAATCACTTAACACCATAGTTAACATTTATGATCAAGATAGACAAGTGTAAAAAGTCTTATTTATTCATGAGGGCATATCCCTTTGAGTACATTTATTTGGATAAGTAGGACATGCTGATTGATACATCAGTTTGGGGAAAATAGGATTGTGTTACAATCGGCTACAGGGACGGAATAATAATATGGAGTGGGGTCATAGATTTTTAGGAAACAGTAAGTCATAGGAAGCTTGGGGTATCCCTTCCTTTGATACCCATTCTTCTCATAGCGCCCTAACACTTTGATCATGTCAGCAGAGATCACCCGGGTCACTTCTTCATAGACATACTTGTTCTACTTGACTTGCCGACTGGTAATGTGCAAAGTTGCGTTTACGCAAGCTTCGACAAAGATGAACAGCTTCACGATCTTTAAATCCTCCATCCACTTGATTCTCTTCAAGTTGGTCTGAAGGTACGCGAGTCGGTGGGCTGCTATATAGTATATTCCTGAGTCTCCCCTCGAGAGGCCAAGGATTATAGATGCGTTCCAGAATATCCATCATGCCAAGCCTCTGGCAATAATAGCATGCATTGCAGTCATGAACATGACTTGGAACACCAAGAACTTGCTCCACGCTTCGTGACTCTGCAACCCAACATCCATAAGTGAGTAAAGGAATGTTTTCAACAGAAAACACTGCTATATTCTACTCACCTTTCCTTGTTTATCCCCTTATTTCCTTTATTTTTCTCCATTAAGTTCCCTTGTAATCTTTAGATCTCGTTGGTTCGCTCTGATACCAACTGTAACGTGTCCGCTCGTCCACTTGTGGGACACGTCTTAGCAACCCATTGGGAAGAGAGTATAGAAAGCGCCGCCTGGAACTCGCAAGGAATGTCACAGGGTTTGAGATCTAGGTCTTCCCAATTCTGCCTCGAGTGGAAGTGTCCGGCCGTTCCCACCTAGACCAACATGAAGTCAGGGTTTCTTTCCTATCAACAAAGTCTCTAGGAAGTAGCTAGCGTCAAGCTCCAGATGAACCACTTTGCGTAGGAATAACAGAGTCGAAGCGGATTTATGCTGCACTTGGTTCATGGAGAATCGCAAACGAGAGGGATTTGAAGCTCAACCTCTCTACCCATAAGGCATAGTCCCATTCTGCTCCCCTAAAACAACATAAATTGGGATTCTAACTCTACTAAATCTAGGGGGTCTTCATAGTATCATTTTCATGTCTTTTGAGAAAAGTTCCCAGCTAATCGGGACCACCCTTTCGTAGGATGGACCCAAGTCACGTCCACCGCACTTTCCTCGGTTTGCTTAGTTATCTAATTACCTACCACATTATGTTTGACATGCAAAAGCAGCTTCCTAAATTAATCAATTTAATCACAGGTTCCTTCACGTAACTTAGGCACTAACACAAAAACAATATCAAGTAAGTTCTTTTTTCAAATATCTGATCTTTATTTATAATAATCTTGAAGTACATCAAGTATCATGCCCGAAGGCTATCCTAGCAAATCAACAAGATTGCTGCTCCAAGTTCTGCCCATAGACTAGTACACGGGCCTTGAGATCCCATCTCGAGTCACGTCGGCCTCTTATGTGGGATTCAAAGGCAAGGTATTTATAGCCAGAGCCTCCTCTGGCACCCATGCATCCTCTCACTCCAATCAGCACCCATGGAAAGACCTCTTGCAGCGGGTTCGATCCATATACTCGGCGCATCTAACAACCCCCTTGGATAGGGCCAGGCAGGCAGTCAGAGGTAACTGAATCTGCCTCTCCATCCAGGCTTTTAACCTGAAGCATTAAGTGTTTTGTCTTGACTTAGTTCCTTGAGCAAAGAAGTTCAAACAATGTACCTAACTATACAATCACGATCATTTCAGAGGTCGTTTGTATGACCAACTACTAAGGTGTGATTCCTTCATTCCAAATGCTCCCAGCATTCGATCCTGGATCGTTCGTGACTTGGCAAGATTCCAAGGGCTTAGCAAGCTAGGTTGCTTGTTTCCCCTTTATCTTTGGGTTAGGGTTTGTACCCTACTGACCCTAATTATCCTTACCTTAGGTCTCGTTGTAAAATAGCTCATGGACAACCCCATCATCCTCGATTGGTCAACTTGCTGGTTATCTCCTAGATACCTTGTAGAACCTATGTACCTTTATCTTTGATCTTAATTGATCAAGATTTTCTATCCCCTTGACCATGGTTGGTCAAGATGGTTCTATTTAGAACAGTCCTACTGCGTCTTAAGTATAATCTTCTTAAGCCCTCTTAATAATACTCACAGGCGCTTAAGCTTTTACCTATCCCTCTTGAAGTCACCAAGGAATTTGTCATGGGATTCATGGATCTCAGTCCCGTTTGGTAAGTTACAAACAATGTTGAATTTTCCCAACAACTTTAAGGCACACAACATAATGCCATGCCTTCATTTTAATACTTCCAATTTTGATATAATCCATGCATTATTTTATGCTACACATGCGAAGGTCCTTTCTATGCATGCAATCTTAACATTATCCTCCATGTAATTATTTACATGATCTATAACCTTCTTGAATGATCTAACTTTATGTGATCATTGTATGAGCTTAGCTGCACTTTAATCTTTTCTACAGATTATTACATGAACCTTAGAATCCTTCTTGTGATACGGACATGCACTTTGTTTCTTTCAATGTCCTCTGAAATGCATTTGAAGCAAGAACTTGTGCAAGGAGCAATGCAATTTATGCAAGAATTAATGGTAATTTACGATGCAATTTCTAATCAATTCCACCTATTATGATGACATCTTACGACGGAAATTATCTTGCTTATTACATACATCACAACTAAGTTTATACCTAGGAAATAATCAAACACGCAATTAATGTGATGCATGTGAATATGATTTTTCACCGTGATAATTATAACCCATGATTTAATAATAGAACAACCTGGGTTTAGAGTGATGTCTTGATTCCAGTTATATTGATGCCTGATGAACCGTTCGCGGTTGCGGTGCCACCTTGTTTCGAACCTCCATCCACACTTGCAAGGTTTCCGGCCATCTTTGTGGAACTACGCTTCGGGGCCATACTCGAAGACACGTGTACGAGTGACAGAGTTCTCGCACTCTCCTATGAAAGATTCACTGCCTCTCGTTGAGTGGAGGAAGAGATTGAAGGGGGAGGGGCATATTTTCGGCAATATAGAGGGGTGTATGACCTTTGTTTAAGGAGGGGGAAAGAAGAAGCTTCCAAAAGCTTCTGTCTCTCTCTCTTTCTCTCTCTCTCTATTTCTCTCTCCCCTCTCTCTCTCTCTCTCTCTCTCTCTCTCTCCTTCTTCTTCTTCTTCTTCTTCTTCTTCTTCTTCTTCTTCTTCTTCTCTCTCTCCCTCTTCTTCTTCTTCTTCTTCTTCTTCTCTCTTCTTCTTCTTCTTCTTCTTCTTCTTCTCTTCTTCTCCTCTCTCTCTCTCTCTACTACTACTTCTTCTTCTCCTCTCTCTCTCTTCTTCACCTCTCTTCTTTCTGTGATGATCACAAGGGGGGGGGGGGGGGGGGGGGGGGGGGGCGCTACGTTGTTCCATGAGGGAGGGGGGGCACTGTTCACGATGAGGGAGGAGGGGTTGTTGAAGGCGACAATCACCAGGGAGAGGGGGGGCTTCCTTATAAGGTGGGGGAAGTTGGTAAGGGGGGGAAGACGGCCGTTAATGGCCGCCACCCCCTTCCACCCGGGGGGGTGCATGCCCCCCCTTTTCACTCCTTACCCCCTCTCTTTCTCTCTCTCCCCGCTATGCAGTCGGTAGGGGGAGAGAGTAAAATAATTTGTATTAAAATTAAAAAATTTTAAGGGGGGTTCTCATGGGGGGAGGCACAGGGGAATATTAGAGTGGGCTAGCCAGTCATTACATGGATATACATAGTCCTACTTTGATCCTCCTTGTTGTATCTATTATGATGAGTCGTGATCATTGTATAATGTATAGTAACAAATTACCCATGACCTAAGAGAGAATATTAGGAGATTAGTTATCTCATGAGTGATTCTATATGTATATTTGTGAGTTGTGCATTTCTTTTTGTGTGTTGGTCTATGGGTGCCAACCTATTTGCCTTTGATTTCGGTTGCCTCACATTATCTAGCTCGCCAACTATTATTTTGGCTATTTTGAGCCTAGTCAACTTGATCCAATTTTAAGCATATTTTTTGCCTATTTATTCTTGGGCTCCCTCCTCAATCACTCATTCACTTGCAATCTTCCAAAGAAAGTCCTATTGGAGAAAGAGATCCGATGTCAATGCCCATATAGCCAATGAATTATTGTTGTGTACATGAATGTCTTGGATTCCATATTCCAAGCATATTTCCAAGTTTTTCATTTGTAGTTTTCCTATATTACTTCATACCTCAACATGGAAGAAAAATCCTACAAACTATGGGATTCTTCAATCTATGCATAATGGATATCTTGATAAGCATCCACTTTGAAGCACCAAACAAAAGGCCTCCATGTAGCCATAAGTTGCTCTCTTCAATCCTTCCGATAGAACCCCTATCCCCCACTGAGTACTATTGAATACACCTTTTTAACCATGAGCTAAAGCTTCCAAGAATTTTGCTCTTCTTCTTGATGATGCTTGGCTGCATGCAACACCTCTCTGTTTTTTTTTTTTCATATGCCAACTATCTTGGTAGTAGGGTCAACAAGTCAAGGCTACCCACATAAGTGTTGATACTCGAAGTAGTCATGATGTGCCTTGATTTACTCCTCACTCATCACACTATGAACTGAATGCATGTTTGTCTTCATTACTCCGTGCAATATTGACTAGGCCATGAACTAGTGATTAAGGCCCGGTTCCCCAATCATGTCCTCTTTTTTCTTTTTGTATTTTTGTGATGCATCCTACCTCTGTCCCTTCAACTTGATAGTATGAAAATCCAAGGATGCACCTTCTATCTAATGGCTGGCCACCTTGTTGCAAAGCTCATATGACCTCCTACCCTCCTAATTAGACTAGCCGATTAGATCAATTGTTGCTACATTGATTTTATTGTCCACTTCATAGACTCCCTCTTTGTCGAGTTAGTAATTGCACATCAAGCCTCAAGGCCTTGCATCAGACCTCAACATATTCCTAGGCAACTTGAGAATAATAATTCATCCTAGTACATAATCTATTGCAAATACCACAATCCATAGATCATTGATGACCATTAATAGAGGATATATGTTAAATTGAACAATGGTGATGACAAAAAAAAGTGGTGACAAATATCAATCCTCAACAAGTGGTACATCATTTGGAGGTTGTGATTGTGATTATGTTGATGACTAAGTGGCTAGGTCATTAGATGAACAAAATGTCATGCAAATGAATAATAAAAGAAAGAAGATACCTTTCATGCAAATGAATAAAGTGAAGGGATATCAATAACCAAGATGTGTACCAAGTCCTTGAGAACTGGCTACAAAGAATCCTCATTGATTTCCATGAGCTACACACATGAAGTACCTGCTATCATGTTACTATGTAAGAATACACATTACCCAACCATAAGAGTTTTTTGGACAAATGGAGAGCCATCTAAGAGAAGTAATTCCAAGGACATAAATAAAAGCTCTCCTTTGCCAAACAAGCAATACACAGAGAGGTAGAAGACATGACCTCGAACATCATGCTGGCCATAGAATTGGGCCATATTGGCAATTGTGTGTGGTCCCAAACGTTGTAAGGCTTCACCCATCCCATAAAATATTTGCCAAAGACCTTGTTCTTGTTCTCTTCAGTAGCTTCCATCATGTATGCGTTCTCAAAGCTATAGTTTTGAACCTTAGCCATGAAGTGGTAGCTCTCAGCATTGGCAAATTTGAGTGCCCACACTCCCTGAGATACAAAATCAATGCGCAATTGGTCATCAAAGTACTTCACTGTCCTCATCGACCTTGGCATGAAAATGGCCTTCAATCATCAAGATTCGGCTTCTAAAACCCGTGCCAACATTAGGTTTCTAGTCATCCTCGCCACTACCATCATCATCAGACCCATCGCCATCTCACACGAATTGCCATGTGATTACGCATTGCAACAACCCACTACGCCTTCGAGATGTGCCCGTTGATGTGGCGATAGAGCTTGGCCTGCTGCGAGGCTCAATACATGGAAGGGGAGGGGGTTTTTCCATTACTTCTATATCCATTGAGGGAGAGGGATGCGAGTCTGGCATCGAGAGGTGAGGAACCCTTTCTTGGGGGAGAAGGGGTGTGGAAGGCGGAAGGGGTTGTGTGCAGAGAGAAAGAGAGAGGGAGGGAGAGTCTAGAGAGATGAATACACACACATGGAAGATAGAGAGAGTATAAAGAGACCGAGACATGTACTATGAGTTGAGAGAGAGAGTGTGTGTGTGTGTGGGGATTTAATGCAATGATGCCCCCATATCGCCCATCATCATAGCCTAGATCCCCCCTCCCAAGCTTATACCCACCCCCTCCCTTATTTCTACAGTTTGGAAAAATATTAATGGGGGCCTATCCCTACTATATACACTTATGAAATCTTCAAAAAGACTCTCTTTCCTTTCACTTGCATGATTCCATAAGTTATCCACCATGGTGAACCTCTCAAAGCCATCAAACACATTTGTTCAGAACTTGAAGACAAAAGTGAGCTCTTAGATTAAAGCTTACATTTGATTTGATGATGCACAATTGAGGCACGATTAGTGTAGGAACTTGTGCTATGTCTATACATTTGATTCAACTACAAAAATTGAATCAATCTACCATCACATGCGCAATTGAGCCTTTGCTGGCCTACTTCTTCTTTGACTTTTGTGTCTTCAAAATCTTCTTCTCAATATTTTTCTCCTCCATAAGAAAGGCACAAATAATTCTCTCCTAAAGTGTCTCTATAGAAAGTGTACTGCCATAAGTTCTATTAACTGTCTTCCTGTGTTTACTAAGACGAGAGTCTCTATACAACAAGACACAAATGTGGAACTCGATGTATGCACTTGCCACTTATAGCACACTTGGAAACAAAGGCACATTTCTTGGCATATGGAAGAGCATGCCTCCTTCTTAAAATTTTTACAATGCTCATTTGATTGACTTGATGGCATAGTTGTGGTACCGATGGTAGGTGAGATGCTGCACCATGATTCCTGCCTGTGAAAACTCTTTGTGACTCTTACATTGGCTCTCTTGGACAAATGCACTGCAAAAATACTCGCCTCCTCTCTCTCTCTCTCTTTCACACACACACACACACACACACACACACACACACATGTGTGTGTGTGTGTGTGTGTGTGTGTGTGTAATTTTACTTTGACATTGACAATCTTGAGATGCTTTAGTCAAAACCTTATACCCCAAAATTCAAATGCCCTTTCCCCCCGCCCCCACCCCCGCCCGCGCCCCCGCCCCAAACCCCAAAAAGCCAGTACCCCATCCCCTCTTGGATTGTTAAGCTTACAATGAAATTAATAGGGGTATACATTCATGTCCTTGAACAAATTATCTTCCCTTGCACTTATGTGATTCCATAAGTTTCCCATTGTGAATTGTGATCCAATGTTTGAAACTTCTTACCTTTAATAAATAAAGTTGAGAAAAATTATAACATGTCATGCTTACCTTCTTGTTGGTCCAATTGGTCCACAATTGCAAGGGATATCTCAAGTGCTCTTTTCATATGAACTCTAGGTCTTTATATGCCATTCTAATGATTGTGTTCTCAAGAAAATGCAAGTAATGGAAGAGAAGAGTTAATGAGCTGATCTGATTGTAGCCTTCCTCATGCTTGAAGTAAAATTGTAGACTATTGTCTAGTTTTTCCTACTAAATATAAGCCAAAATCATTACACTAGATGTAATAATATTGTGATTAGGCAACTAACTCAACACCTTTTCAACCCCATGGTAAGTCCATGCTCATTATAGGGGCACTTCCAACAAACTTGTGTGAAAGAAATCCCTTCTTCTTGGCTTGAGAATGTAATGCTTGCCAATGTGTAAAGGGACTATGGTCCTTGCCACTAGCTCTCGAACAACGCATGTGTCCGAGAAAACTCTAATTTGGATTTTGTGGTTAAGCTAAGTCCCCTCTCCATCTCAGTAATGGCTAGTTTCTTTCCCTCCACATCCATAACTTAAAAGAGGAACAAGAAGCAAGCTGACTCACTTGGCTATTCTCTCTATGTATGTTTACATGCAAGTCAAATCATTGTGTATATATTGACACTATCAACTTGAACTAAGTGTGTTTACTTAGACTCCATAAGATTGGAACTTGGAAAAGTTGGCTTAACACCCTCAAAAACAAGGGTAATACACTTAGTCATTGAGATTCATTATATCCTTTTACACAAAATTTAGGTCAATTTTAGAAATTAATAACGCCCTTTTGTAAGAAATCTATATATGAAATATAAAAACCCCTTATGTGAATAAATTTATACATTTTAAAATATTCCCTTCTATGAATGTAAGTATGTAAGATTTTTTTTTTAAATATTCCCTTTTTTTGAATTCACGTGACACACATTTTTACACATAGTGACCCCCCCGAGAACAAACCCTTGAGAGTATAATGACCACTGAATCCCAATAACAATGCTCATTTACAAGTTTCTAGTAATCCTTCTTGTGAAATTTAAACTATTGAGTGCAAAATTCAACTTCAGTCATAAAGGTTAATCAAAAAAACTTTAGAAGGTTTATTTTATTAGGCTAATGGATTCTAACAAGACATCAAGGTTGAATTCAAACTTAAAATGCCAAATGTGGAGTTCCATGTTTTTGTTCACGGTTGGAGTTAAAAGCCCAATATCCAATAGCTTGGACCAACAAACAATAGTAGGCCTCTTGAAGTTAATAATGATATCGCTTGTAAAGATGGGTATATGTCTCCTCATTGATATTGACAACTAGACCAATCACCTTGCTCTGATACCAATGTTGAGATCCTTTACCATAGAACAACCAATTATTAACCAAAATTGAAAGAGAGAAAATTGAACTAGAAATAAAAATAGAGACAAGAGAGAAGCATATATATCTTTTATCACATTTATTATTATATTAATTCTTATTCTACTTCTATTTATTCATGTAAAGCATAGCTTGGATTAGTTATACTTATGATAAGCATTATGTGAGCATCCCAACTAAAAAAATCTTAGCTAAAGAAATATGGAACAATACTTGCAATAGAGCTCAGAGATGAAGCAAAGAGAAAGGTACTTGAACCCATAGATATGTTAGATTCTGAAGTGAAATTTGCATATTACATCATATTTCACTTTGATGATCTAGAACTCATTATTGCTTTGTGAATTTTGCTTAAGTTTTCATTTGAACCTGGAGAAACAAACAAGAACACACCTTCTCTATATGAAACTCCCATTCTAAGACAATCTTGTTGTGTATTTCCTTTTTAAAGGAAACCATGGCTCAACACCTTTCATGTGTTTCTTTACTATTATTCTACCAATTAGTGATATATCCTCAAGATAAAAATCGTCAAGGTAATCACCTATGTTAGTTATGCACATATTATATATATTTACGAGCTTTTCACTCAATGAAGTGGTGACAAGCACATGTGTTAAGGCTGCATAATGAATACATGACACAATGCTATTAATAAGAGAAAGTTTTACTCAAGGAAATATGTCTTTCAATAAAAACAAAACATTTACAAGTTCATTTTCTAGAAGCATGAAAGGAGGGAAATCTCATTGACTTTTCAAGGGTTGATAATTCCAAACAACACGCATACATGTTTGAAATCTCTTGTAGATGGCCTTTCTCCACATGATAGTTTGATGTTTTCCATCTCATACATAGAACAACAAACATCCATTTTAGGTATGGAAGTCTCAAAAGTTCTACTCTCTATTCTCTTCTCTCCAAATAGGATTTGTTGATATCTTTGTCGAGCATTTGAGGCTCTACGATGATCTTGTTGTCTCAATATTCTTCATGTGTTGGTAGTCATAGGATTTTTAGGAAAAGCTTTATTGTATCTTGGTTAGTTTAAGTTTTATGTATATCACTCTGCTTTATATCATTTGATGAATATTCATTCTACACAATGATAGAAACAAAGTGAAGATTTATTTCATTGTCACTCAACTTTAGGATAAACCAATTAAAGAAGTTGGGATTGTATTGAACTAGAGCATAGTCATCAAGGAGTGGTACTATCATATGTAAAAATACATATGTAATAATACCAAGGATAATGTTCTCTTGGTTCTGCTTACAACATGCAATTCTTCCTTTGTGAGGAGTTTATCCAATACATGTTGGAGCTTAAAATTGTGTACAATTGCAAGAACTCTTAAAGAAGTAGGAGCTACATATGTAGGATCATGCATTGAAGTCTTAAACATCCTTCTTTGCTTGGCTATCATCATTAGTCGACAACAACCAATTCTTGTTGTTAAACAATAGGTAGAATGCCATTTCTATTCAAACATGCATTTTTCCTTTCCCATGTATGCCAAAGCTTCAAGTTCTCTTTGTTGGTTTTGCAATGCCTAGTATAGAATGAGGAAATCAAGTGAAGCTCTTTTTTTAAAAGCTTTGGATATGGGTTTTATGACGTTTGCTATGACTATTGGATAATGAAAGCAAATGGATTTTTTCTCTACCCGTATCAATAATAATTCTAAGAGCTTGTTATGTTCTTCAATAGGGACTCCAATCTCAACATGAACATATGTTTGATCAAGCAAATTCAGTATCACATCTAGTTCCTTGGGTCTCTTGGTCATTGATTAATTCTCTTATTACCCCATCTTTTATAACTCCTCCTTTGATAGATCAATTGACCAACTTAGACTTCAAATTCTCTAGAGCTTCTAACTCAAAAGAATATAACTTGTGTATCAATAGATTTATTATATTCTATGTGCTAGAGTTCATGCCATTTTGTGATAAAGAAGCACAAGAGGCCCATTTCTCAGCAGGAGTGATAGGTTTGGTTGTAGCCAAGGGGTCATGACTATGTATTTTTCACCTTGGAATTAGAAGCAATAAATTCAAATTCGGTGGATTGATTCACCGCAATAGTTTGATGTGGCTAGACCTTTTGTTTTAGCTTAGGTAATAAAGGTTCTTTATTTTTGGGAGACTTCAGACATTTAGACAAACCAAAAACTTATATGGGTTGTTGCTTGTATAGACACTTGAGGGATCCATCACATCCTTCCTTGAAATTTCTATGTCAACTTGAGCAACATCACTAGGAAGTGGTTCCTTGGTCTCCTCCTCTTGATTGAATGCTTTCTCAGACACCACAATGTCTACAATGGAATGGCAATTGCATTAGGCTATCGTACTTGTATGATTACAGACTCAATGTAATATCTCCGCACAATAAAAGCTAGTTTGTTAGTTTGAAAGTTAGTTAGTCAATTAATAAGTTAGTAAGATTACTAACTAAAGACTAACTAAGGTAAAAACTAACTAACATTAATTATTGATCATTTTTATTTAATTTAAAATATTTTATTTAGAAAAATCAAGAGTCATAAATCTGATATTTTTCTCGGATTGGCAAGGACCATAGCCACCCTTCACGTAAATTACAACGTGAACGAGACTTATGAGTTATATTAATCACTAGGTTAATGTGTATAGTTTGGATGGTCCAAAAACATTAGATTTTGGGCAAAGCTAGTATATTTTAGATACTTTAGATATTATCCTAAAAAAAATATGAAGATTTTTAGAACTAGATGTCATTTAAAAGAAAATACAATTGATATTTTAGTTAGTTTGGAGATTTTATAAAAAGAAAAATATAAAGAGAGGATTTGCGAAATCGCGTGCGGCGCGATCTAGTTCACAGGTAGTGGACAGCACTTTGAACAGAGAAAAGAAGGAGTGAACTAAGAGCTTTCTAACCAAGTGTCTCAAGTGTCTTAGGGTTTTATCCCCCTTTTAGAGCCAATCGAACCATCAGATTTATGATTTGAGCATCAGATCACTGATCTTTCCAAGATCCCCCTCCACAAAGAGCTCTACTTCTCAACCACAAGCCCTCTTAACACCATATTGGGGAATATGGGAATTTCCCATAAGTTTGGGACATGTGGACAAATCTTTGGATTTATCATAACTTGAATACTATAACCCCAAATCGAGCGCTCTATAGCTTAATAGATTCCATTTTTCAAGCGCTTTCCAATGACAGGTCACATCATATGGTTTTGAGAAACTTATGGGCATGTTATCCGGGTGCCACCTTTTTATTATTTAAAAAATGGAAATTGTGAGATTCCCAAACTCACTAATATTGTGTTTCTTCTCTAATTCACTATAAATATGAGGCATGGGAGAGGCATAAAAAATCATAAGGAGACCCCGAGAGGCTGCGAGAGAGAGGTAGAGAGAAGGATACTCCTCCAAGAGATTGTGAAGAAGAGCTTGAAAGAGAGCTTGAGAGAGAGAGAGAGAGAGAGAGAGAGAGAGAGAGAGAGAGAGAGAGAGAGAAGAGTCACCCCGAGAGGCTGCAAGGAAGAGAATTAGCTCAATTCCCTCTATCTTGATCCTCGACTTAACCATCTTCTCTTACGCTCTCCCATCTTGAATCTATTCTACCTTCTTAATCTCGTGAGTCTACCTGTGGACGATGGCCTCCAAGCGAAGAATGTTGCGTGCGGATGACAATCTTGCAACTAGCAACAAGGCTTCGGGCAAAGGCATCACCGTCAATCCAACTACGGTTCCGGTCGTAAGTAATGTATTTTCAAATTGATAGATGCTTGCTTTGATTCTCGTATGAGATACGTTAGGCCCCATACTATTGCACAAGAATAGATCATGGGAAAGGATAAATTTCATCTCGCCTACTCGGAAGATGAAGTTTGTGAAGTGCATATATCAAGGGAAGATAATTGCACCTAGTTACATATGACTTATTTGCTAGTAGAGCAATTACAAGGAAGAATTAGTCAAGCGTTATGAATGGCATAGTCATCAAAAGAACGACATTAAAAGTTTGGGCATATAAGTGCTAGATTAAAGTATAGTCAAGGGTTATAAATAGAATAATTGCTAAAAGAATACAACATTGAGAATCACGAATAGAAAGTACTAGTTTAAAGTTTAAATACTTCAAAAAGTACTTAGCCTAAGAGCCCAAATATTAAGAAAAACTATACTCTAGCTCAATGCATGGCCTATTGAAGTCTAATTACTTGAGATCATCTCGCACTTATCTTATCAAGTATTTACACGATATGCCTATAACATGTTTGATATATGAGGATAATTTTCTAGTTGCCTCATGACTTGACTAAGAGCTAGTACAAGAAATTAATCATAAGGGTTAAAACTAAGATGTCTTGAGTTCCGTCCAATAATGATGACTTTTTCCAATCCAAATCGAGGGTTGGGTTATCAATCAAGGTAAGTGACCCATAGAACTTACATCATGAATAGTGTTTGAACCTTTAACATATGCCCTAGCCAAATGAAGGAAGTGTTAAGATCATGTTCGCATAGTATTGCTCTTAGATCCCAAGGGGAAGAACAAATATAGGATGGAAATGTTATATCATCTATTCTTGCATTGTTTTGGAAAGAATGCAATTGGTTTTGTTGATTGATCGAACAACATCCTAAATTTTTTTACATCAACTGGTTGTTAGTTGTTGTTTGGGATGATTATTCCAAGTGCTTGTGATTTATGGTAAATGCATGGCAAGGGTCTGTGATGACAAGTCGCCATGGGAATAAAGGAATGTTTTCTTGGAAAATGATATTAAGATGAATGCCTTGTTTGTGCTTGATTCTTAAAGGATTTAATTAAGGAAGGATATATTGTACGGGTGGATCACCTCCATGGTCGCACCGCATAGTAACCCGAGAGGTCACTACTCGATTCATGGGCCGAAGGTCGAGTGGTGAAAAGGCCAACCACGGGAATGATGTTTCGCTCCTAGACAGCTTGCGGGTCAGTTGAAGCTCTGGACACCCCTTGCTAGATCTAGAATGGAGTTGAAGACCTCCGTGGCCCCCAACATCTGGGCATGTTGGGAGATCCTATTCTAGATAAAGGATTGAGTTTGTGGTGCCATGTGAATTGGACCAGTTACTTCTGCATGGCAGAAGAGATACTTCTATTGGACAGAAGCGATACATAATTTCTCCTATATGGGCGGGAGACAAATATTAGCTTGAAGATAAGTTAAGGAACTTGTTTGAACTTGTTTGTCAATAGACTACTTTGCTCTGTTTTTGTGTCTGTGCTATAAGTTACGCGAACGAACCGTGTTCCCTAAAGGCTTAATCAATGAAGCTGATTTTAAGTGTCACATATAAATGTGGTAGGACCTAATTAGAAAACTAAATATATTAAGGGAAGTGGGTGGGCGAAACCCCCGACGGGTCCATGACAGGGTGGTCCCAGAGAACTAGGAGGCTTCTCATAAGTTTTTATCATCATTTGACCTTTAGGTATTGTTAGGTTAGAACCCGATTCATGCTGTTTTAGGGGACCGGAATGGGACTATGCCCTATGGGCAGAGAGGTTGAGCAGCGCATCCCTCTCATTTCCCATTCTCTTTGAACCAAGTGCGGCATGGTTCTGATTCAGATTGGGTATCTCTGTGTAAAGTAGGATGTCCAAAACCCGATGCTAGAATGCTAATAGGAGACCTTGACAACTAGGAACCTGAATTTCAGGTCGATCCTAGTGGGTTCGCGGTCGTGAACGTTCCGTTGCAAGGCAGATTCAAGAGACCCTAGGCGACAAAACTCGGAACATTCCCTGGGAGTGCCGGGCAGCGACACTTAGATTTGTTTCTCGATAGACCGCTAAAAGAGTGCCTGGAAAGCCGATGGGTGGGCACCTCACACTCAAATATATTCTATTGAGAGACAAGAAGCGGATTTTCTAGAACTGGCTTTTTAATCTCAATTGTATCTGAATTTGTCTCCTCAATTGTCTTTGTGATTGACCTACATCTATGTTTGAATCTTTACTTTCTCTTTGATTTTTATGGGACTTGGGCCATAGTCAATGGACATGGTTGTGTACGTGGTTTTGGTAATTAGATCCAACAATTTCTCACATAATACCCTTGAGCATGCAACAACACTTTGGAAACCCACCACAGCTTGATGCTAGCTCTCCATTGACACTTTTGATTGGATGCCATGGATCTCCTATTCCTCTTGGATGAAGTTTTTTCCTATCAGCTTTAAAAGCTATGATACTATCCCTAGCAACTTCGGTCTCTCTTTAGTTTGAGGAAGATTCTTACTGAGTAGTTCTCTCTTATCCTCTTATGCCTTGAGCAATTCCTTTATAACTATTTAGACAATCTCACAAGGACTTTGGTTTGGCTATGAAGCATGATGCTTTCCCTTCCTTGGAGGAAAGACAAAGTTTCCTTTGCTGAAGGAGTGACTATCTTAATGCATGGCAAGCTCAAGTGTATCTGTTGCAGTGCTACATAGTCTACTTCAAATTCAATTTTCCATTTGAAATATTTTCCAAGCAAGACTTCCTTCCCTGCGTCCTCTCGATTTTGGAACACAGAATATAATGGAAATGCTTTCAATCCATGCATCATAGGTCAAGTTATTGCAATCTAAACCTTTACTAATGAGAGCATCAATGACAATCTCTTTCTTGGCACAATTAGTTTGATCCTAAGATATGCAAGAAGGTATTAGCTCTTCATCTTCCATATCAGTGTTTTTGTGGCTTTGAACTTTCAAATACTAGGCATTGTAGACTTGCTTAGGGTGTTGCACTCGATGCATCTTAGACCATACTCATGATATGTATTGGTCTTCATTCGATCTACTAGCTATGGCATAGGGTCTTGTTTCATTAGCTCAATCATCTTGTTTATGGAGTTGGATGGGATCGTTCTCTCTTAGTTGACTCATCAGGTTTTAGGACTTATAGACTTCTTAGTCTAGTCTACTATATTAATCATGTCAATAGAGTACTAGGCTCTCAATAGCTAGATTAGAGCTCTTGAATCTTCTTGTGAGGTCAAGTTCTCATGTGGTCTCGTATTGTCTATGCTTCTTTTTTTAAAAAATTCAATGCATGTCAATTCTTCTTTTGTCTCTCAACCTTTTCTCTTCAAGTGCTTGCTATTTAGCTTTATCTCCTCAAAATTTTTATTGTGTCCTTCTTTTTTATGCACTAAGTGAAATTATTCTTGAGTCTTCTTTGATATGCCTCTATGCTTGGATTGGGGTCTGATGTTTCTAAATTGAATAAGTTAATCACTTTCTTGATGAGAACCTTGAGAGGTGTGATCTTGAGGATTGTTCCCAAAATGAAGTGGATTTTTACAAACTATGAAAAAGGTTTCATCATAATCTTCTCCATATGTTTACTCTAATACTTTAGTATATCTAACTTTGTATCAATTGATTACACCATCAACATTCAAATTGACTTTGCACACCCACTTACATCCAATGGCCTTCTTACCCTCTAGTAGGTCAGCAACTTCCCATGTGTTGTTGTTCATAACAGCTTTGTATTCTTCAACCATGGCTTTCTTTCTTTATGCATGCTTCATTATATAAATAAGGTTCAATGATGGAAGAGACCTTTCACACGAATGCTACATATGTAATACCAAGATTGGCACTGTAGTAAGCTACTCTAGGGGATGAGTAACTCTTGTAGACCTTCTAAGAGCTAGTTGTGCTAAATTTTCAATTGCATTCTTTGGTTCTTCTCTTCTAATAGCACATTAGTATTAGTATGAGGAGCTAAAGTAGAGACTACATTTTTTGAAATATTTTCTATATAACTCATCTCTATGATATGAAGTTGTTGGGACTGAATATCACTTATCATTTTCATCAAAAGCAGCATATCTTAAGACAAAAACTTCTTAAAATTAGGATCATATAATTTGTACCCTTTGAAATGAATAAAATAACCAATAAAAAAGTATCTTGGAGACTTAGGATCAAGTTTTTATCTCAATTCATCATTGATATCCATATATAAAACACAACCAAATACTCTAAGATGAGATACATTGGATTTTCTACATGTATATGCCTCTTATATCGAGTGAGATTAGTAAGTGGTTCTATGGGACTCCTATTCATGAGATGAGGATATCTTGATTCCTCTAAGAGAAAGAGGATGTAATATCCTAGATCCCCCCTTTCTCCTTTTCATGTGAATCCCTACTAATATGAGGAAGGGGGGACTTTAAAGGTTATGAACCTTACATTTTAAAGGGAAAAAAGGGAGAGAATGGAGTCATATTTAGAATTGATGTTGCCGCCATCCACGAGCACCAAAATGGAGTCTTCCTTTATGATAACTTTGGATGTCTTGTGTACGTAAGTCTTCATGGTCAAGAAAAGGATAAGAAAGATGGAATGTAGATTACAAGGGATGGAACATGTGAGAGATGTGCACATGCATTACTAGTATAATGTGGGGTTTTACAACATGGAGCAAATAATTTTACAAGGGTTTGAGTAGAGAGAGTGAGAAAAGATATATACACTTCTTACAAGATGTTCTCATTCCCCAAGGGAAAATAAGCTTACTTTGAAGAGAGATTAATGAAAAAAAAGGCTTTGAATAATGATCAAGAAGAATGTACAACCTCCATCATTGTAGATGTGCCCTTTGTTTTACAAATTCTTTCATGAACAAATATATATTGTTGCCTTTTTTTCTTTTGTTGGCCCAAAGCTTTTTCCATGCATGCACCATTATGAAGCTCCAAATATTAAAATAAATCTAGGTATTACATTTTAAAATTTTTAAAAATGTCATAGCTAATTTAATTATAAGCTAGGGAAGGTGAGATGTATAAAAAGAGAAAAATCAAGGAGAAAAAAAATCATATGTATGCAACATATGGGAAAAGTTGTGAGAAGGACCATTTGAGTATTTACTTAAAATACTCAAAGTTGTGAGAAGGACCATTTGAGTATTTACTTAAAATACTCAAAGACATGTGTCCAAGCTTGGCCCCATCTTGTACTTTCATGGATCCTTTTTCTTTTCATCCAAAAGAAATATTATTGGAGTCACAAATTTAGAACCTTTTTTACTTTTTTATATGAAGTAGAAAAAGGAGATCTCAATGGCTCTATATAATGATGCAAATGTCATTTTCTTATCTAACCACATTGTTATTTTCATGTGTAAAGCTATCCGCTAAAAACTTATATCAAAATACATGAATTTGAATGAATTATGACAATCTAAGTCTCCTTTGAATATATATAATCATCTTAGACTCAAAAACCTAGATGATTTGATTGTAGTAAGCATCTCCTCATTAGCAATAAGAGAACTGTGATTAAACATCAAAAGCTCTTCCAACCTTTTAAAAATATGTCTATTATTAAAGAAATATATTATTTCAAGTTGAAAAATGAATTCTTTTGGATAAAATATAATAGACATCATTATGAGGTGTCTTTCTTTTCAACACACTCCTCTTGATAACTTTGAATCCCACAATTTGTCATTTCCATTCAAAGTTCAATTTCTTCTTTTGTTAATTTTTTTACAACCTCTACAAGAGAAAGCATTGTTATCCAATTATGGATGGAGTTCTAAAGTCCTTGGATGTTGTACATCACCCTCTTTTGTGTTGTCACATATGGAGACTTGTATAGAATTAGATGGTTGTCTAAGCCGAAGCTCAGTTGGTAGAGGTGGGTGGGTGCATTATGAACAATTGCAAGATCAATACCCCCCAACTGCATATGGCCTCTGCAACACCTATCATTCTTTGACATGATGATCGGGCGGGTAGGTGCATTGTTGACACTTGCAAGATCGATACCTCCCAACTTCACATGGCCTCTGCAAGATCGATACCTCCCAACTGCACATGGTCCTTTGAAATTGTAGGCGGTGTTGGATGGATCCCCCTGGCGGCAAGTGGGTGGATCTGGCTTTGAAATTCATGATGGTGTTGGACAGCTCCCCCTCACAGATTGGCGAGGGGTGGATCTATCTTTGAAATTCACAAAGGTATTGGACGGATCTCCCTCTCACCCTCCTAGGTTGCAATTGCAAGAGTGTAACATTGCTTTTCCCTATTCCCTTCAAGTTGTCTTATCCCTTCACCTATGTCCATTTAGAGTTTACCACTTGCACAAGAGGTGTCAAGAATGACCACCTATAGGTAGGTGTAACAAACTAAATACAATAAGTGATAAGTTAGTGGCCATGTGAGTATCATAATGACCACCAATGTGCTAAGTGTAGATGTGCGGACTCATCTAGCCATACGGTCCATCATCAATGTCCGCATGTGTTGAGCTTGCCATCTCAACACTCCCCCTCAAGCTCAATTCTATCTCTGCAACTCCAAGTAAGCTTTGGAACTTTTGAAGCTTCTTTGTAAAATGTCAGCTATTTGATCCTATGTGCTTACATATACCAAGTCAATCTCTAATGCAAGTACCTTCTCTCTCACAAAGTGCTAGTGTACCTCATTGTGTTTTGTCCTAGCATGGAACATTGGATTCCTAACTAGCTATATGCTACTCATGTTGTCTCAATGAATGACAACTAGGCCATCTCCTTGCACATCCAAATCACTAAATAACTTTTGCAGTCATATCACCTCACATTCTGCCATAGCTACACCTCTATACTCAGCCTTTGTACTCGATAAAGCAACTTTAGGTTGCTTTTTGCTACTCCATGTAACTACTGCACTACTAAGGGAAAACATGAATCCACTTGCAGATCTTCTGTCTAACATGCTACCAGCCCAGTCTGCATTTGTGTATCCAAAGACATGTACGTCCTTACCTGCCTCATAAAAAAGTCCATAATGTAAAGTGGACTTCACATACCTCAATATACGTATAACTGCATCCAAATGAGGCTTTCTACGCATCTACATAAATTGACTAACAAGGCCAATAGCATAGCTCAAGTCTGGCCTTGTGATATACATGTAGATCAAACTCCTTACTATCCTTCTGAACGTAGTAGGGTCTTCTATCTCATCACCAATGTCAGCACTCAACTTTACATTTTGCTCCAATGGTATTGAAAAAGGCTTACACGTTGTCATACCATACTTGGATAACATATCCAAGCCATATTGCCTTTGGGACAGCCATATACCATCATCACATCTGATCACCTCAATACCAAGAAAGTATCTCAGCTCACCCAAATCTTTCATCTCAAACTTCTTCTTCAAGAAGTCCTTAACTTCAGCAATCCCATTGTCACTGTCACCTGTAATAATCAAGTCATCCATATAGATGACTATGATGACCAAACCTGCATCTCCCTTTCTCACATAAAGTAAGTGATTAGCATTAGAAATACAAAATCCAATATTGACAAGATACTCTCCAATCTTGTCAGACCATGCTCTAGGTGCTTGCTTCAGCCCACAGAGTGCCTTCTTTAACGTGCACACATATGTGGAATGCTCTAAATCCTCAAAACCTGCTAGCTACTCCATATACACTTCTTTTTGAAATTCACCATGCTGCTAGAAGGCATTCTTAACATCCATTTGTTGCAAACTCCAACCTTTGGCTACTACTAAGGCAATCACACACCTAACAGTTGCCATCCTAGCAACTGGACTGAATGTCTCGTCATAGTCTATGCCATATGTTCAAGCAAAGCCTTTTGCAACCAACCTAGCCTTATACCTGCTAACTGAACCATCTGCATTATGCTTGACTTTGTAAACCCACTTACAGCCAATAGCTTTCTTACCCTTAGGTAAGGATACCAAATCCCAAGTCTTATTGGCTTCTAATGTAGCCATCTCCTCATCCATTGTTGCATCCCAATGAGCATGACCAACAGGATCCTCAAAACAAGTGAACTCAACATCCTCAACTAGTTTCACCATATAAGCATAATGGTGAGCTGCATAACCTTCAAAACCAAATCTTTTAACAGGGTATCTGACCCTGCTAGATCTGCATACTACCGGATCACTCAATCAATGAAGCCTTTGCATTACTCTGAGCTCTCAATACACCTGGTGTCCTGACTAAAGGATGTTGAGATATTTGCAATCACACCTACTTTAGTCCCTTTGTGAGAAGCAGTGAGGGCTTAGGACCAAAATCCCATATGCACAGTAGGAGAAAGTACCACCACTCAATTCCTATAAAGCAATGTACTTGCACTCCTTTTCTAATGCAATGATAGTACTCTTTTCTTTCCAGTAAAGTGTCATGTCGCTGTCAAGACACAAGATTATGTTTATGAGTCCAAGTCTCAATATTAGAACCTAATTCACTTGTGTAACAATTTGTTCTAGTCAGGGTCAATGTCTTCATGAGTTTCTTTTTCCTCTTTCAACCTCCATAGCTTCCGCATTTGCCATGCTCTTGATCCTACATATTTCACATGGTATCAGAGCTCAGTTGAGCATGGCCCAACTCTCCTTTCACTCCTCTCAGCTCCTTTCCATATCTTCTCAGCTCAGTTTGAGTGCTAGACCCTATCTCCAACTTCATTTGCATTCCTACCTTCAATGAAGCTTCCATGGCAGCCATAGACAGTAGCACCCTGTCAGTTTGAAGCTTTCATATATCTCTCCACAGGCCAAATCTCTCTGAACTTCCTTCTGGAGAAGTGTTTCTCTACTTCCAAAGCTGTTGGCACCTCAATCATTGAGATTGGGCAACTATAGCTTCCTTTTCAAAGTTGTTGCCATAACTGTCTGTGGACAACACCTACCTACCTCTGTTGGAGCAGCCATATCTCATCAACTAGGCCATATCTCTTCGAGCTTTCTTCTCGAGAGTTGTTCTTTAGGTCAAGGCGCAACTTCTTGGCACAAAAATCAAGGAGATTGATGCACACCATGCCCGGCATTTGAATTTTTCCAAAACTGGGCACAGTTTTGATAGCGACCACTTTGAAGGCTTAGATCTCTCAACTAGAGCATAATGAGTACAAATCTGGGCGCATTTTTCCAAACCTGTGGAGCGCATGGGAGCTCATTTACTAGTTGCTAGTCCCTATTTTGATAGGATAGCCATAGCCACTTACCTTTAAGCTCATTTTTCCTTCATTTTCTCTCTTCTACCACTTAAACCGAGCCAATGCCACTCTAATCTGAAGTTTTCAGCAAGTATTCAACCATCAAATCACCAAGGAGGGAAAGCTATGAAGATTTTTTGAAGATCATCAAGTCAAACTCAAGCAACAAACATCAAATTTCAAACTAGTATCTTTTGATACTTCACTGCCATTGCTTGTGTCTTTTGACACATACAAAGATCAACTCATTCTTGGTTATTCTCAATCATTTTAAGCTAATTTGCTACTGGTCTCTCAAGTCGAACATGGGCAAAGATTCTCCAACTGCCCATTTCAAAAGAGTCGGGTTTCATACCTGGCAGACCCGCATCAAATTGATCCTGATGAAGAAGGGCCTCTGGGCCATTACCACTAGAAAAGAAAAGAAGCCTTGTGATGTGGATCTTGTTGTCACTTGGCAAAAGAATGATGATAAGGCTCAGGCCATTATCAAACTGGAGCTAGATGATAGCTATATCCACCATGTGGATAACTATGAGACCTCACAGGATACATGGAAGTGACTTGACACCTTGTTCAGTGCACAATCTAAATCATCAAAGTATGGTCTCCTAATTGAGTTTTTCAGGCTTGAAATGAAGTTCAGCACATCACTTGCGAGACATCTAAATTACATGGAAGGACTTCTAACCCAACTTGCAGGAATCAACATTAAAATGGAAGAAGATGTTTGCATCGGTGTTCTACTTACGATTTTTCCTCCTGAATATAATAATGTATCAACAACTTTAATCAACATGCCAAATCTTGAACTTGTTGATATCCAGGCATCACTGTTAGAAGAGGAAAAGAAGCTAAAAACTAAGAAGAACCAAGTACCTCTAGAGATGAGCATGCATTATATGTTGGCAATAAGTACAAAGGCAAGAAGGATCAGCTCTTCTGTGACTTCTGCAAAAGGACTGAGCACACCGAGAAGTTCTACCACGCCAAAAATAGGTCCCAAAAGGCCTATCTAGTTGTAGTCAAAGAAGAAGAAGAAAATGGAGCAAAGGAAGAAGAAGAAGAAGAAGAAGACCACCAGGAGAAGGACAAACCTCATTAGTCCTTCTATTCAGATAGAATTTTTTAGCTTTGTATCTCCTAGCCCTAATGCCTCAAACATAAACTTGTAAACTCCTCAGTTATCCTTGTACTACAGCCTCTGTACACTTTGTGAGGTCCCTGCTACAATCTCTGGATGTCAATCATGTTTGTGGTACCCACACTTAGCCTTTTCTGCGACAACAGCCTCTAGTGTTTTTGCCATGTTTATGGTGTGCCCACACTTTGCAAGTGTTGCTTTCACTAAATCCTCTACACACTTTGTACTTTTGGTTGTGATTGAGTAGGGGTGTTGAGATATTTGCAATCACACCTACTTTAGTCCCTTTGTGAGAAGCAGTGAGGGCTCAGGACCAAAATCCCATATGCACAGTAGGAGAAAGTACCACCACTCAATTCCTATAAAGCATTGTACTTGCACTCTTTTTCTAATGTAATGATAGTACTCTTTTCTTTTTAGTAAAGTGTCATGTCACTTTCAATACACAAGATTGTGTTTATGAGTCCAAGTCTCAATCTTCGAACCTAATTCACTTGTGTAACAATTTGTCCTAGTCAGGGCCAATGTCTTCATGAGTTTCTTTTTCCTCTTTCAACCTCCATAGCTTCCGCATCTGCCATGCTCTAGATCCCACATATTTCACAAAGGAATACCAAGCTCATCATCCAAACTCTTTGAACTACTAGAATCTTTGTCAAATCCCAAATGACTGATAGATACATCATTACCATCCAACACTTTCTTCTTTCATTTGTCCTTCCCTGCAACACTTATAGATCCACCTGAAGATGTGGGGCTAGTCCTTAGTCTCCCAGACCAAGGGCTCACTGTCTTGTGTTTCTTTATGCACATAGCTATCCAAATCATTATCATCATCTAATACATCACCAGTAGGTGTGCATACCAGCTACTCATCTCATCAAAGATAATATCCTTGCTTACTCTAAACTCACTTGTGATAGGGTTATAATAGCGATACCCTTTCTCCTCTAAAGAGTGCCCAATAAAAATACATTTTTCAGCCTTTGGATCAAGCTTCTTCTGTAGCTCATTTGGCACATGAACATATGCAACACATCCAAATACCTTCAAGTGCAATAGATCAGTAAAGCACTCTTCAGGAGTCATCCCATGAATTGCAGCTATGGGAGTTCCATTCATAATGTAGATAGCAATATAGACAACCTCAGACCAAAAATGTTTGGGCATATTCTTTTCAACCATTAATGCTCGTGCAACTTCTGCAATATGCCTGTTTTTTCTTTCTTCAACACCATTTTTCTGTGGGTTGTACCTGCAAGTAAATTGCCTCTGTATCCCATGAGTCCTCAAGAAGCCACTGAACTCATTAGAGAGGTACTCTCCCCCTCCATCTAATCTCAAGCACTTCACTTTTAAGCCTGTTTTTGTTTCAACAACTGCCTTAAAAGATTTGAAGTGCTCAAACACATCACTCTTTTCCTTCATGAAGTATACCCATAACTTCCTTGAATAGTCATCAATAAATGTGATAAAGTATTTGTTGCCACCAGGAGATACATTCTGTGTAGGCTCTCAAACATCAGTATGCACTACATCAAGTATTTTTCACCTCACTTATCTGTCATGCGAGAAGGGTTGTCTTGTCTGCTTACCAAACTAGCATGCTTCATAGAATTTATGCAATTCTGCAACTCTAAAGAAGGAAACCCTATAACCAATCCTCTTGACTGCATTAATTTCAGCATTTGCACATTTTCATGTCCAATACGTTTATGCCATATTTCAATATCTACAACTACTCCTTTTCCTCTAGCATACATAGCAACATCCATTGCACGAATTCCAGCATCTATAGTGAACATTCGGCCAACTCTACTTCCTTTTGCGACCAACCTGCACTTATCATTAAAGTCTTCTACAAAACAACATTTTGCATTTAATCAGACCTGCAACCCCTGCTCTACCATTTGGTCAACAGACACTAGATTCTTTGTGATTGATGGCACATGTAATACATCTGTCAGACTCTTTGTTTGGCCATCATACAAGGACAAGGGAACCTTTCTAATGTGTGAAATTGGGTGGTATGAATCATCACCCATCTGCACATAACCTAGATTTTGTAGGTCTTGCATCTCTCCAAGCCATTCAACATGACTAGTCATATGATTAGATGCACCTGAATCGACATACCATACATCTTCATGTGTCCCCTTTCCTGTAACTACATTCATCATATGCTGCATATAACAAACATGCGCTCATTTTTGTCTTCATTCTGTCATGAAGACGATGTATAGTTTCCTTGCTGCAATTTATCACTGCGAATATCATCCTTCTTTGTATAGCAATGGGCTGCAATATGGCATGTTTTGCCACAATAATGGCAAACAATAGCAGAATTTCCAGAACCTCTATTCTTTCATCCTTCTCTTCCTCTAGAGCTCTCCCTACCTCTAAAGTTTCTTCGGCCTTGTGAAACCTGCATTTTACCAAATTTTTGATTGAACCTATTTTGCTAGCTATTGCCAGCACATCCCATACCACGGCCTTTCAAAGAGGATCTACCATGTCCCCTTCCTGAACTTGAGTAAAATGCTTGAACCTATTCACCATTTTTTTCAAATGAGTCACCTTGCATATTGATCTCTTCAGTAATCATGAGAGAGATCAACTCATCAAAATCTAGAAATGGCTTCCGTACATATACTGAAGTAATAAATGATTTCCATGCCTTCTCATTGTTAAGGCCACTCAAAGTGGATGAAACCAAATCATCATCATCAGGCATTGCATCAATCATTACTAAAGCATCTACAATGCTCCTAACCTTCAACACATACTCATTAACAGACATTTGTCCTTTCTTCAAGGCATTCAACTCTTGCTTGGGTTGAATCTTTCGTGCCTTTGTATTTACTAAAAAAATATTTTAAAAATTTGTCCAAGCTGCATGTGAAGTTTCTGCATTCCTGATATGCCCCAACATTGTATTATCAATGACTGCAGATAGCTAGTACATCACCTTTTTGTCTTTCACATTCCATTCTTTCCATGCCTTTAATTCATCTGCAGTCCGAGGGATACCCAACTCTGGCTCCTTTTCTTCACTTGAAAGAAACTCATAAAGGCCCTTTCCAATGAGGAAGTTCATCACACGGAACTTCCATGAAGGGTAGTTGTTCTTGTCGAGCTTCTCAGTAATGGGATTTCCATGATTCTTTGCCATTATCACAAACAAGGATATAACACAGCAAGCTAGTCTTCTACAATCTTTCACAACACGTGCACAACAATACACCAAGCAACCTTTTTTCCTAATAGCTCAATAGTACATGTAATCTACAACCTGTTTGTAGATAAATCTTATGTTTTATTCCTACAAACACCTTAAAAATTACAGATTCGAAATCTATAACATATGCATCAACTTTCGATCAAAACAACTGAAATCACAGTGCATCTTGAAACTGTTGTGTCCGCAACCTTGCGGCTCTAAAACGGGCCTGAAACGGCCTCAGACGCCCAAAATAACTGCGGTAAACCCTTAAGGGCTTATCTACAGAATATACAGTGGTCTGCTTGCACACCAAATCTCACAGAAATCTGAGATTTTTGCTCGACCCTGCTTCTGGTGCCTCCACAAGCACTATCCAAGAGAGAGAGTGGAAGAATGGGAGAGCTTCTTGCCTGTTGCTTGCTTGCTCGAACCTTTCTTCTTCTCCTTCACTTCAACCTTCAAAATCAGCCACTCTCAGTGGTGCGGCTCTAATACCATGTCAAGAATCGCGTGGTGGGGGGATTTTCTTGAGCTGTTGCGCCAAACACACACTGTATACACAAGAGGAAGCTCACTCAAGAACATAAGAAAAGAGATAGAGGCCAAAACGTTTTTTTGTTGGTTTCTTCTTCTTCTTCCACACTATACAATGTACACAAAGTATAGATAAGATAAAACATAAAGGAAAGTGGCCTTCTAAGTCAAACAGTGCATAACCAACTACACTAATCGACTGGCATTATATCTTTGCCAGTTGTAGGTAGGTGTAATAAACTAAATATAATAAATGATAAGTCAATGGCCATGTCAGTATCATAATGACCACCAACGTGCTAAGTGTAGACGTGCGGACTCATCTAGCCAGGCGGTCCATCATCAATGTCCGCACATGTTGAGCTTGCCATCTCAACAGGAGGAAATCTGCACTTCTTGGAAAATGAATTATATTGCGCCTGGCACTTTCCTTGCATGAGTCTTCGGATGAGCCTTCGCAGGTTCTCCCTCATCCTTGAGAGAGCCTTGCTAGAATATTTGGGGCTTACCTCCATCATTTCTGAGTATCTTGCTAGAATCTTTGGTGCTTTCCGTCATCCTTGAGAGAGCATCCTTCATTCTTGTGATAGGGCCTCCCTCATCCTTGAGAGGACCTCCCAAAGAAGTTGTAGCTCCCCCACATTTTGCTTGAGGTTTCCATCTCCTGCACTTGTCCTGCATAAGCACAATGAGCTCCTTCATTCACTTTTTTGCTTGGGCTCCCTTGGTCTTCCTTTGCTGTGTTTTTGCTACATGGTGACACATGGGGCGATAACAGTTGTGGAAGTCGATGATGATTGTGTTCCATGGGGATTGGTCTTGGGGGCTGAGAGTGAATTGAGTGGATGATGGGGCCCTTGAAGTTGGTGGGTTGCAACATTTGTATTTATGTGAAAAGAAAAGAAGGTGCACTATATGGGGGTGTGTCTACCTCACTGTGTGGTGTATTGTACTCGTGCTAGTGGTACTGGGAGTTGGATCGAACCCCATGCAAGCCTAGGTGTTGTCCCACACTTGAGGACCCAATTTGTGCATAAGGAAGGTGTGGTGGGTGTAGCTTAGGGAGATAGGTTTGGAAGTCCTACCTTTTCGGAACCCTAAGGGTGGAGTGGGGAAGCAAAAGTAGGCTAGGGGGTTAGGGACAAAGCCAGCCGATCGAAGCCACCGGGTGTTTCTAACTTAAGGACCCCTAGGTGCAGGACTGTGAACCTTTTCTTTTTGCCATGCATTGTTTCAACCATAGCATAGATATCTTTGCCGGCATTTGAGATAAAAAAGAGTGGTGGGGGCATCCTTGTCAAAAAAACCTTCCTTTAAGGAGTTGCGTCTTACTACCCCCCTTTCAAAACTTGGCCATGCATCTTTAGTTGGTCTTCATCTCTTTCGCCCCCGTGATCCGGTGGATCTGCTTTTGTGGGCCCTGCAATTTGTGTTTGGACGCGTAGCCCATGCCCTATAGGTAATCTCTAGCTTTTTCCTTAAGGTCTCAATGGCCTCCTTTTTCTCAGATTGTGTGGCATCCAAGAGAGTGTGGAGGAAGGCACGTTGTTGGGATTCCAAGGTCACCTGTGTGGCCTCTACCCTACTCACTGCTAGCACCTTTTTGCCTTCTACAAGGGCTAGTTGGTGTGCTAAGGCGCTCACTTTTTCTTCGCTCCTATTCACCCAGTCATTTGCTTTTTTCTTCATATCTACCAAGCTCTCGTTGTGCATGTAGACTAACGCCCTTGGCCTCCTCTCCTATTCTTTGATTTCTCTTTCCAAGTGTTGTTGTTCTTCAAGCTCCGAGGCTAGTCTTTGTTCCAAATTTGCTATATGCTTTTGGTGCCGTCGACTTCTCTCTTCTTGTACCACTACTAGCTACTCTGTGGCATCTTGGATCTTTTCATTTTCTTTTTTCAAATCTTTGTGCAACACCAGCTCATTGAAATTGCGTTGTAGACTCATGTGGCTATAATTTTCTGCTACGAGTGTTGCTTGCCATCTCTCATCTTCCCCTCCCTTGGCCTTGAGCTTCTCTTTTCCCTTTTAGCCTCGAACTCAGCTATGGCTATCTTCTTGTCTTCCTTTTCTTGTTCTAGTTTTGACAAGAGTTCCTACACATAGGCATTTTAGGTTGTGGACAGCATCAATTGCAGAGGGACCAGTGGTTGTAGATGCCTCTATCTTTGATCGTTTGAGGTATTGTCTCGATTTTGCGTCAGCTGCCTGTCTTCTTGCTCCTATCACTGGGGTTCCTACACTTGCGTCTTGAGTTGCCTCTTTGTTGACCAGGAACTACACCCATGTCACAAGATTGCTAACATCTATTGTGGTAGAGGAGACTTGGATGGCTGCACTAAGTGGGGTGGCGAGTAGTAGGATGGGTGGGATAGGGTGGATCAAACCCTTTCCCTTTCCCTAAGTCTCACTAGGGGTGGAAATCTTTTGGGTGTCTTGGAGCTGGTGCTTGGACCTTTATGTCAAGGTGGGCTCAAGGCAGCCAACTCTTCTAGTCTTGAAGGTTGCTCCACTGAGAGAGGTAGATAGCAAGAGCTATGTCTTCTTCCGCCTTCCTGAGCTCTGCCTTTTCCTCCTCAGCTCTTTTGGATTCCTCTTTTATTCTCTTTGCCTCATCCCTTTCTTCTTTCTTTCATCATTCTTTTATGCTTTTGGAATCACTTTGTGCTCTATGTAGGTCTATTTTCTCCTTCTTTTCCCTCTCTTCTTTGGCCTTCTTTTGTGGAGTCTCTTTCTTTGACTTCTTGGCCCTTCCTTGGCCAGATTTTACTTCTTGCTCTCCTTTGGTCCTTTCATTGGACTGCTCCTGTCAATGGTGGGGGGGACCTATCTGACATCTCACCAATTGCCTCATCATCTTGTGCTTTTCCTAGTGCCTCTCTTATGATGGCTGTCAAGATTCCTCCCAAGCCAATGGTGGAAGCCTTTGAGGATGAAAATTTCTTGGCTTTGGAGGCCGGGGACTCTCCTCCCTAGCGGGTCTTCCGCCGGTGTGGCTAATGCTTTTGTCGATGTCTCTTGTTGAGATATTTGCAATCACACCTACTTCTGTCTCTTTAGATGGAGCAGTGAGGGCTCAAGACAAGAATCCCATAAGCATAGTAGGAGGATGTGTTACCTAGACTTTCCTATAAAGCATTGTACTTGCCTTTCATTTTCATGCAATATATGATGGTACTTTTTTCCTTTCAATTAAGTGATTGACTCAATGTCCAACTACACAAGATTGTGCTTATGAGTCCAAGTCTCAATCTTGGAACCTAATTCACTTGTGTGACATTCTACCTTCAACTCTATGTCTTGATGAGTTCACTCTATACCTTCAAACGGCCATAGCTATGCTCAAATCCATGCATTCCAATATGGTATCAGAGCCAAGGTGAGCATGGCACTGATCCTCCAACTCTATTCCATTTCTATCCAGCTCAACCTGAGCTCATGACTTCATGATCAACTCAATTTTCACTTCTAACTTCACTCAAGCCTCTTGTCTGCCATAGCTCGATTGCACCACCTACCCACTTAGAGCCTGTGGATCTCTTCAACTAGGCCATCTCAACTAAAGCTTTCTTCTAGGCATATCTTTCTAACCTCAAGGCGCTCCCTTTTGATACCTCAATCATAGACATTGATGATCTCTGACTCCAGCATTCTTGAAATTTTTGTTCGTTGTCATGATCACTAGTCATACGATTCACGCTCCGTCTACACGTAGCGCTTTAACCTGCGACCGTAGGGCTTCTCAAGTACCATATGCAAGCTTCTTCTTCACTAGAGGGTTTGCCAAAAAATTGTCCCTACATGCTGCTGTCGTCATTTTTATCGGACAGGTCTGAAACCCTAACACAGTCCTTCATAGCCAAGAGCACTCAAGCTTTTTCCTCTTCTTCATTTTATCTCTCCTACCACTTGGATTAAGACATTGTCACTATAGTTTACTAGGCAACTGAAGACTCCAGCAAGATTTATCCTCAAACCATTAAGGAGGGAAGATTTTGGGGATTTTTCTTGGAAATCTTTTGAAGAATACCCCTTCCCAAGCTTCTTTTTTCACATTGTCACTCGAGTCTACTACCAAACCAGGCCAACATCAAATCAAGGAGGGGATTTGGAAGACAGGGGATTTGGAAGATTTGGAGCATATTTGAGTAGATTTTTTAAGGTTCATGAAGACCTCAAGTCCAACAAAGCAAGAAACACTCAGTTTGTCATAACTAGTATCTCTTGATACTACTCATCTAGTGTCTCTTGACACTTTGCACACTCAAGATCAACCTTTCTACTACTTAGTGAGTCATTTCCAACTGGAAGACTTCCAATGCTTCTCTTTCAACCTCCAATTCAGCCCAGCTGTCTTTTTTTCCACCTTTGCTCTTTCTAGCTGTGTGAGAAGCTCCTTGATGTACTTGTCATAGCCCATGGGTAGCACTACAACAGGTATAGACATTGTCGATTTCTCTATCTTTTTCCTCTTAGGGTCTTGCCTTAATTCGGCATCCGCAACTATCGATCTCTTTGTTCTAGTCATTGGAGCTTCTCCATTTGATTCCAGGGCTATTTCTTGCACTTTATTCACTAGATATTGCACCCATGCCGCCATGAGATTGCTTGCATCTAGTGTGCTAGTGATGCCTTGGGTGGTTGTGGTAGTTATGATTTGGGACACAAGAACAGGGTGGATTGGATACAACATGCCCTCGCACAAGAATAGGGTGGATTGGATAAAACATACCCTCGCTCTTTTCCTTCTATCATTTGTTTCGGGATTGGATACAACAGGCCCTCCCTTATCTATGAAAAGGTGAGACACAAGAGATGGTTTGACAAGCATGTCAAACAATGCGACTTTGAGTAGGGTGAACTAGTGCTCCTGTACTCAGTAAAGGACCATAAGCAAAAGATGAGGTTTAGAGGATTGGGATCTTTCAAGGTGCACAACATTTGGTAACGTAGAGCTCAAGACTCTAGAGGGAGAGAGCCTAGGCTTCTTTAATGGCAATCGCCTCAAGAAGTACTACCCTTCAATGCACCCTTCAATGCACCCATTGCACGAGTCTCCAATGCTGGGACCCGCTTGTGAATGTAAGAGTAGCCACCATCACTGAGATAGAGGACGAGGACAAGGAAGTAGTTGCATCTGCATACTTGTGCATATCCGTCATTGGCCATAGGACACATGCCTTTGATGCACTCATTGAAGAAGGAGATGACTTTAATATCCTTATGCATGATCATTGGACCCTCATTGGTTAGCCGCACTTGCAACTTTCTAACGCTAAACTTAACCCATTTGGGGGACAATCTTGTTCACGAATGGAAAATCCAAGGTAGTGGTCTCTATTGAGATTGAAAGCCCACCAATGATCTTCTACGCTAAACTCAACCCATTTGGGGGACAATCTTGTTCACTAATGGAAAGTCCAAGGTAGTGGTGTCTATTGAGATTGAAAGCCCACCAATGATCTTCTACGTGTTGCCTAACACCAAGGCTACTAGTAAGAAGTTGCTACTAGGATGTGCATTCAAGAAATAGGCACATTGCAATGTCGATTACGACTCGTAGTGTATTCACCTTAACATTGGCAATGTTCGGATCCTACCAGGTTCTGCAAAGCCCTTAGGCTGCTCCATATAAATCTCATAATGCAAGTCCCCATGTAAGAAAGCCATCTTGACATCCATCTGGCATAAATCCAAGTCAAGCTGAGCAACCAAAGCCAAGAATAAGCGTAGGGTGGTCATCTTAACCACAGGAGAAAAGACCTCATCAAAGTCCACACCATGCTCCTGCTTAAAATCATTTGCTACTAATCTAGCCTTGTATGCCGACTTGGGGTGTTTAGGGGTACTTTTCAGCTTGTACACCCACTTGCATGGCAAAGCCTTCTTGCCCATAGGCAAGGAAACCAAATCCAAAGTGTCATTCTTATGCAAGGAGTCTATCTCAGACTACATAGCCCTCTCCCAGGAGTGACTGTCACCCTTGCGCATAGCCTCATCATAAGGGAAAGGCTCTCCTGCATCTGTAATTAAGACATAATGCATCGAGGGCTGAAATCTATCAGGTGGACGTCTGTCTCTAATAGACTGTCTCACGGCAGGCTCTGCTGCTGCCCAACTGCATGTCCAACATCCTGACCATGAGCATCTGTTGTAGCTGTAGGCTGTCCAATTGGCTGTGCGGGAGCTCTCCGCTCCTCCTGAAATATGACCCTGCAGATCTCAACAACTCTCTCAGGCTACCGATGCATCTTGTCTTCATGGAAGTCTACATTATGACTACGAATGACTTTCTGCGCTTGCGGATCCCAAAGACGGTAACCCATCTCGCCTGCAGCCCCATAACCAAGGAAAATACATTTGACACTTTTAGGATCCAGCTTACTTCTCTTGTCCCTGGGCACATGGCAAAATGCCTCACATCCAAAGACACGGAGATGTGCATAAGAGGGAGGTTTTCCAGTTTATACCTCCTCTGCAACCTGGAAATCCAAACCACTAGAAGGTGATCTGTTTATGAGATGCACAGCTGTACTAACTACCTCAGCCCAAAAGCTCTGTGGTAGGCCTGCATGGCTAAGCATACTGCGTACATGCTCCTGGATGGTTCTATTCATCTGCTCAGCCAAACCATTTTGGGGGGGATGTAGGGGGTGGTCAACTAATGCTTAATACCCCTCTCGTCACATAACTGCTCAAAAGCACGTGAGACATACTCACCCCCATTATCTATTCTTAGGCATTTTAGCCTATACCCAGACTGGCTCTCAACCAATGCAAGCCATCTATGAAACACAGCCAAGACATCAGATTTTAGCTTATGGGATAAGCCCAAACTTTTCGTGAAAAATCATCTATGAACGTAACAAAATACTTTGCGCCACCCATAGACTGACAAGGCATGGGCCCATGGACATCCGAATATACCAATGCCAAGGGCTCACTCATGCGTGGCATACTAGACTTCTTATGTGTAGACCTAGTCTGCCTGCCACAAAGACAATGCTCACATGAATCAAAACATACATAATCAAGGGGCGGTAAGTACTACAAACCAGAAAGCATTTTCATTCCCTTCAAAGACATATGGCCCAAATGGGCATGCCAAAGAGATACATGGGGGATAGAACCCACAGACAAAACATGATCAAGGGAAGAAGTGGATACAATCAAAGGATAGAGGCTGCCAACCTTGGCACCTCTCGCAATCACAAGTCTGCCACCACAAGTGATCTTCCATGCAGAGTCTCCAAAAGATACATGATAACCTACGTCATCAAGTTGTCCAACTAACATGAGACTGTGTGTCAAAGCACGTACACGACATACATCCTGCATAACAAAACTGCTGCCAGAAGGAAACTACAGCCTAACATCACCAATGCCCACAATATCAAGAGAGTTGTCATCACCCAAGTGCACAGAACCCAAAACTGTATGATATGAATGAAACCACTCTTGGCAAGGTGTCACATGAAAGGACGCACCTGAGTCCAAGAGCCAACACTGTGCATACATAGAGTGTATCTTTGTCATCTGTGAAGTACTGGAAGAAGCTGCAAGGATATAATCATCATCATCAACATCCTCATGCTGCATAACATTGATCTCTTCAATTTTAACACTAGACTTTGCAAGAACTATGCTGTGATCAGAAGACTTATCCTGCACTTTGTCTTTCACCTTATCTTTGCACCTTTCATTGCACAGTTCATGGCATTGTGGCCTAATATGGCCCTTTTTCCCACAATGGTGACAAGTACCATTTGCATTCCTACCACGAGATTTTCTACATGACTTTCCACGAGATTTGGACTGAGATTTTTGGAAATCCCGTCCATGGCCACTGCCACTGCCATGCTTTCCATACCCATCATTTCTGCCTCTAATTATCATAGCATGCGACACATGAGAGGCATCCAAATTCTTACGATTAACCTCTTCCTGCAGAAGAGCACTCTCAACATCAAATAATTTCAAGGTAGTAGTAGAGGCACATAATGCAGTGCGGAATACATCCCATGACTCATTAAGAGTACCAAGCAAGAAAATAGGAGCGACATCCTATGCAAAAGTGATGTCCTGCGAAGTCAAGTTCTTCAGTATAGCATGGAACTGGCTCAAATGAGCAGACATAGTCATATTCTCCTTTATGCGCGCAGATCCATAAGCTGCTTTAGCCAATACATCTGACTCACTGGACTTTTCTTGTCATAGAGATTCTTGATTTTATCCCACAACTGCCATGCACTCCGTTCTTCCTCAAATACATTGTAATGAACCTGTTCTGTGAGAGATAATACAATAGTGAGCTTGGATAACTCATCAAGCTCAAGCCATTCCTCATCTGGCATAGTTGCAGATGGATGCCCTCTCAACCTCAATGGTTTGATCTACGATTTCTGCACCAACACCTGCCAAATTTGACTCTTCCAATAAGAGTAATTCGTACCATCAAGCTTAGTGATTTTGAAAATAGCATGATCAATGGATAAACTCGCCATAATGCATGCTAAAAGACTGTAGATAGTTCAAAATTGCTTGCTATTTACTATAGAAAATGACAAAAAAATCACCAAAATTGAGAGAAAATGGCAAGAAAAGTATAACCAAAGCTGCTGCCCACCAAGTACTAGTGAAAGTACATCATTTTAGAACATTTCAACATGAAAAATCCATGTCAGTCCGGAGTTATATGCTTGCTGTAATAAATGACAGCAGGGTACTGTGAGAGGCAATTACTGACCAAATCACTGCACCAAGTCAAGAAATGGCAGCCAAGACATGACCAGCCATAAATGGGCATAAATCAACACCAAACAGTCATCAAGACCCTGAGCAAACACCCAAACATATCATCAAAGCATCCGTCAGTGTGAGTAGGCATACCCCCTGGACAATAGAGCAAAGTATACATAACACTTGCAAGACCTGAAACCAATAGGTGTATGCTCACAAGAGTGCAAAGCCCAAGCTCAGGTCAAAAGCAACTCCAAGATATCAGTGCGCATGAACCATGTAACATTTAAGTGAAAGAGATCCCAAAGTCTCAAGTATCTGAAAAATGCTCAAAATAGCATAAACCTCTTTCTCAATGTCAGTCAAGCATACAAGATGCTCCCACTAGCTCAAAAGGCGGATAAGCAAGCTCAACAACTCAAGCAAACCAAGTCAAAGTACCAAAGACATGTAACCAAGATAATGCCTCAATAGCATCCAAGGTCGTAATGGAAAAAGCCAAGTCATAACGGAAAAATCCAAGTCAATGTCCAACTGCTCAAGGGAATACTCAAATGAATGTCAAGACAAGCTCAAACAACTATCATCCATAGCCAAAGCATAAAGCATTCACCAAGACATCATAACTCGTACTAGGTAGCCTAGGCATAAAGCACGTCATAGATGAAATGCTAGCTACAAAGAAGTGACAGTCAAACCCAAATCGAGCTCTAATCTCAGCTCAAAAGTATTCTGGAGCATAAACAAGACATGTGGCATAGTCTAAATACATCATGACATCATATCCAGTAGCCGGGAGCACCCCATGACCAATAGGCATAACCCAACTGTAGCATAAATAGCTTCAGCCTTGAAGTTTCCAGCAGCATGTAACCTCTCTAAACTAAGCAAATCAGTGCTCAATCCAAGCTCAAATCCATAGGCAAACCATAGGCATACATTCCTGTATGTATAGGCACCAAGGGGGCATAATCGAATATCAAATGCCAAGACCTGTAAGCATAAAATTGAAGTAACATGTGGATGCCCTATTTTGGACAGATCTAGGATTGTTCAAAACAATCAATGGCTGAGCTAAATCAGCTCCAAATGTGTCTCACATAAGCAGCATAACATCCACAAGTGATCCGATATCAATAGACATCAGTAGAAGCATCACATAAGCCATAGACATACAAATACATGCTGTCTGAGACCTGAAATTTATTGCAAAATATTCTATCATCAGAATTTGGCAAACATCACCATCACGTCCGGAGCATGCCAAAATCCCATTTCGACTCTTACCTTGCCTGAATAGGGTTCCGAATGCCCGAGATATGACAAAAAGAGTGATTTTTGGGCTAGATTTTGAAACAAGCGCAAAAAAAGCGTGAGCTGGCTAGGGAGGTCTGCTTTCCCATGTGTCAACAATAGGGCCCAAATGGGGCACAAATGGGGGCCAAAGAAGGCCTACACCAAGCCTCAGCAAGCCTTGATAGGCTGGAAGCAAGATCCAGGTGAAGGAAGCTCCAAGAGGTGTGAGCTATGGCTGCCCACAACCTGTGAAAACCTTGTTTACCTAGACCTGTGGACTGAGATAAATCTCTGAAATAATGAAGCAATACCTCAATGTCAATGCCCTCATGGTGCCTCAATAGGCCAGGAAGAAGCTCGGGAAGCCGAGGAGTGACGAGAGCTCAAGAGAATGAGCTATGGCTGCCAGGAAGAAGACCCAATGTGAGTGGGGAGTTTATGGGAAGCTGAGAATGCCACGAGCCAAGCTCAAGAGTCAAAAACCGTGCTTTGATACCAGTTAAAAGGTGAGATGGATCGAAGCTTGCACTTGAGAGCTATGGCGGGAGAGAAAGAGCAAGAAAGAAATAGACAAGAAATGGAAACTCCAACAGTCACAATGTGTGACTGGGCCTTCCTTTATTCAAACTGTCACTAAAAGAATAAAGAATAAAGAGACGATGACGGGCGCTTGCCACCTGCAGTGTGCAGTGGCGGTGACTATCTGCAGTGTGCAGTGGTGGCGGTGAATGTCAGTGTAGTAATACACAGGCAGCTAGGCAGAGAAGCCTTTACCCCCAACAAGACCCATGGGATAAAGAGGCAATTCACTTGCAGGTATACCCCACAACAAAATGGGATTGCAAAAAGAAAAAATAGGCATATTGCAAAAGTCGCATGGACATTAATGGCTGAAAAGAATATGCCCAAACATTTTTGGTCTGAGGCTGTCCATACTACGGTCTACATTATGAATAGAACTCCCACAGTTGCAATTCATGGGATGACTCCTGAAGAGTGCTTTATTGGCAAGAAGCCCGATGTATCACACTTGAAGGTATTTGGATGTATTGCATATGTTCATGTGCCAGATGAGCTACAGAAGAAGCTTAATCCAGAGGCTGAAAAATGTATTTTTATTGGGTACTCTTTAGAGTAGAAAGGGTATCACTGTTATAACCCTATCACAGGTGAGTTCAGAGTGAGCAAGGATGTTATCTTTGATGAGATGGGCAAATAGTATGCAGCTACTAGTGATGTATTAGATGATGGTAATGATCAGGACAGCTATGTGCAAAAAGAAAAACAAGAATCACAGAGTCTTAGTGGACCAAAAACATCATTTGGTACTATACCTACACTTTGTGTAATTGTATAGTGTGTGGAAGAAGAAGAAAAATCAGCAAGAAAACGTTTTGGCATCCATATCTCTTCTTGTGTTCTTGAGTGAGCTTCCTCTTGTGTATAGTGGGTGTTTGGCGTAGCAGCTCAACCAAAGTCCCCCACCACACGATTCTTGGCAAGGCTTAGGGGGCACCTATGCTACTCTTGGTCTTAGGCATTCAAATCTAGTTGTTTTCCTCATATTAGCCTTTTGCGCGCAATAGGGCTATAGGTACCCATCATGGCTTGACTGTTCGTTGGGTTTTGGAATACCAATTGTGTCTCCTACACTTAGGACATAATGTTTGAGAGTTATGGATCATTCAGATTTGCTCTTAAATGGTTGTGATTGTTGTTTAGATACCCATTTTAGCTATTTTTTAGTGGTCTTGGTTGTGTTTCCCTTGGATTGTGATTGTTCGATCTTGGTAGGGCAAGACAAGTCATGACCTCCTCCTTATAACTTTGTGTTAGGTGCTACTATTGATGGCCCTACAAGCTTGCCCTTGTTGAAAGCTGTTACTATTCTCACATTTCCAATGGCAAGGTGAATGCACTGTGAGTCATAATCGACATTGCAATGTACTTGCTTCTTGAATGCTTTTCCTAGCAATGATTCCCTAACTATGACCTTGGTGTTAGGTAGCACATAGAAAATCATGAGTGTATTAGTTTTGTGAGCTTTCCATTTCGTGCTTTTGTGATTGAAATTGATTTTTTGATCTTTTTCAAGTTTGCAACAAAATGTATAGTATCTAGAATTGAGGAAGCTGCGGTACAAAATTCTAGAAATTTTTTAAGATTGCTACAACCAAAACTTTTGCATCATCCAAAAAGAATGCAATATCTAGAAAGAGTATGGGCAACCTTCCTCCAGTGAGCAATGGAGAGCTTCTGTATCTCCCAAAAAGAGTACAATATCTAGAAATTTTCCAAGATTGCTGCACCCTAATCTTTTTGCAATAAAAAAGGAAAAGTCACACCCTACTGATGTGAGCATGATGATGAGTGGGCCAAAACAATGAATGAGTTATGCTTATTTTTGGGCTTTCCACATGACAAGGCATATCTTACATGATTTCCCTAACACAAAGACAAGGTGAATGGGAGTTAGTGCAGGCTTATGTATTACCATGTGCTCCTTAGGTTGAAGGCCAAGTATGTGCACGTACACATAATACATATGTTTGCAGGCAAGAAATGCCTTTTGGGTAGATTCTCTTCTTTGAAAATCAAGACAAGTGCACCTAGGCTCTTCTTTGATGTGCACATCATAACAACTCTCTGTTGAGACTCGAAATAGTGAATGTTGCCTCTCAAGTTTCACTATCTCCTCCAAGAAGGTTGCAACCATGCAAGCACTTGCCTCTATTATCTTTTGTGCATCTTTGGAAATTCCATGCCTCCACTTGTGTCTCCTCCCACTTCAACCACCCTCTGCAGAAGTAAGAGGTTTTCTCTTCTCATTCTTTGATGGTGTTGCAAAGCAGGAAAACTCGAAACTAGCATGTTTTAGACTGCTACACTCTTCCTTTGTTATATTTGTCCCTATATTAACTAGCCACAAAAAAGGAACTATTGGTGATACTATCACTTGTTTCTGTACATCATTTGTATGCGTAACGTCATGATTGCAAAACCATATCCATTATTCAATGGTCTTGTCCTTATAGGCTCTCTCAGACCAAAAGCATGGTGTGACTAGCCCCACTTGCCGACTTTGTAACTTGTTGCTACAACTCTTTCTACCCTCCATACCAAAACATTTTCTCACAAAGTTAGGTGGCATCCTTCATAAAGCCCACTCCTCCTGTGCCACTTCTACCTCTTCTACATAAGTCGATGTTCCTACATTTAGCACATTTACTCCACTTTCTACCGACTTGACTGGTATCTCTTCATTCTCCTCAGCATCCTGAATATATATCTCTTCCAACTCATCATCATCAAATTGTATACTTCGTGGTCTGTCCCTATTTTTACATTGCCTTGACTCAATCAAATATCTCGGCTTATGGGAACTTGCAACTGCTCTAGTTCCCTTCTTTTTTCTATGCATAGTCTCCCTATCACCTTGCATTGTGGGCTCCTCATACAAAGGATTGCTAGCTACAACACCTTGCAATGCACACACAAAAGAGGCAGTATTTGGGGATTTCCTTTTGCTAGCATTAGCCATCAAAGATTCCATTGAAGGCCTTGATCCAATATACCTACCCATGATATGGTTCGTTGCTAGCCTCCATGCTTCACACATTTCAATGTGATGAATTTGTTTATTTACAGTGACTAATTTCTTGGTATGCCTTTGTAAACTTTGCTCCCAATGAAAAAGACAAGAGCTCTCTCTCCCTTCCATTATGTTATGCAATCCTCCATTGTATATAGCCCTTACTACCAACCAATTTGCACTTGCCTCATCTGACATGAATCCAGCAAAGTCAGGAGGATCATGACCATATCAAACCATGACGAAATTCAGATTTTCCCAAAACAGGATTTGAGACTCTTCATCCTCCTCTTTAAATTCACATATTGCAATCACCTGCAATGCTCTCACGGTAGTTGATGATTGATACATTAGCATAGTATTTGTTGGCAACAATTCAATTTTTATGTAAGCTATAATAATGTTATCACATACCCATGATCATAAACAGAACAAGACATTGTTGCCCATCCATCAACCCTATGGGTGTGATCGAAGTGCACCCATGCACTTTGTAGATCTCCGGTTCCTGATTGCCTCATATGATTCACTAAGTCCACCCTTGATGTTGGTCCCTTGGTGTACATTTTAAACAAGAACAAGAAACACTTCTCCTTGGCACGACCTTGCCCAGGAAATTACTTCCATGGAAAAATGGAAAGACACAATGTATTTGCAAAAGAAGTATGTTGTCATACCCATCACCAATTACCTAAACTTGATTATCTCTCTCTTGTGAAACAATACATTTGAACATGTGTGTTTGCTAGATGGTTATTTCAAATGCAAGGCATACAACATTAGTACAAAGTAATGAAACACAAGATTACCCATTATTCTACACCAGTGGCATCATTTCTTCTAAAAAATGATTAAGATCCACCTCAGTCTCCTCTGATTCATCTTCTTTTGTCAAAGATTCAAACAACATCTGTCGAGCAACTAGCATCTATATTTTTTGTGGGCCTCCCTTTTTTATCTTTAGGACTATGCTAACAAGGCTCCGTACCTTTTCAATGGTTGCCCTCTTTGTGCCCTGTTGAACATCATGAGCATGCTCCCCAATATGGATCCCCAACCATGTCATTGTAGGGTCTAATGGCAGCAACACATAATAGATTGAGCATCTGCAAATGACTATACAATAGTGACATGTTATCTTGGAGTTTCCCTCACTCGTAGGATAGCCCATTCTCACCTATCTATCTAAATGACCATGGAAAAAAAAAATCATTGTATTTTCTCTCAATTATGTGGTAAGGACAAGTTACCATGGGACATTGAAGACTTCTAAGACAATAGCTCAAATGCACTATGCACTCTATTGCCATATTGTTAACAATCAGAAACAGAGACAAGAGTAAAGAGCTAAGTGCTTTCTACTTCTTCCATTATCTCATTGACCACACACATAACATAAGTGTATACAATAGTACTAAGGTCCGTAGGACCATTCACACTGGGTCTAATTCCACCAACTTATTTAATGTCCCACACTTGTTGCTGATATAGCTGGACACAACTAATGTCAGTCATATATACTAACAGCAGAATAATGGGAGCTTGATATTCTAACACTCCCCCTCAAGCTCAAATCATCTGATGAACTCCAAGTAGCTATCTGAAACTACTAAACTTATTTTTACCCAAAGACTTGGTAAAGATATCTGCAACTTGTTCATCAGTCTTCACATTCATAAGACCTACTCTCCCTGCAAGAACCATCTCTCTAATAAAATGGTAGTGTACCTCTATGTGTTTTATCCTGGCATGGTATACTGGATTCATTGCCAGGAGTACACTACTAAGATTGTCGCATAATAAGGTCACTGGAGCATCCACCTGAATATCAAAATCAGCCATAAGCTTGAGAAACCATGACATCTCGCATGCTGCCAATGCAGCACCCTTGTACTCTACCTCAGTACTAGACAATGCAACCATTGGTTGCTTCTTGCTGCTCTAGCTAATCATGCCACTTCCAAAGCCAAAAGCATAACCACTCGTAGATCTGCAATCGTATGAGCATCCTGCCCAATCTGCATCTGTGTATCCAACCAGTTTCAAGGGCTTATCTCTCATATAGAATAGCCCATAATCTACAGTGGACTTAACATATCTCATAATCTGCCTAATAACATCCAAATGTGGCTTCCTGGGCTTTTGTATAAACTGACTTATGAGCCCAACTGCATAACTCAAATCTAGCGTAGTGATGGTCAAGTAGATTAGACTTCCAACCATCTGCTTGTACATAGTCACATCCTAAATTTCAGCTCCAATGCTAATGTCCAGCTTGACATTTTGATCAAGGGGTGTATCCAATGGTTTGCATTCAGCCATGCCATACTTTTTCAGCATTTCCATGGCATAATGTTTCTACATCATCCATAAACCATTTTTAGCCTTGATTACCTCAATACCCAAAAAGTACTTCAATTCACCTAGATCTTTCATGTCAAATTCAGATTTTAGCATCTTCATTACATGCTGTATGCCCAAGTCATCATCACTAGTGATTATAAAATCATCAATATATATGACCAGCACTACCAAGTCTTCTTTGTAAATAGGCTGTGATCAGCCCAACCAACAATAAATCCAAACCTCTGCAAGTAGTTACTGATTCTAGCATGCCAAGATCTCAAAGCTTGCTTCAGCCCGTACAATGCCTTTTTCAGACTGCATACATAATGCTGAAAATGAGGGTGAACGTACCCTTCCGGCTGAACCATATAGACATCCTCTGCTAAGTCACCATTAAGAAAGGCATTCTTCACGTCCATCTGCTGTAATTTCTAGCCTCTAGTAGCAGCCAAAGCAATCATAGTGCATATGGTTGCCATCTTGGCAACAGGGCTGAATGTTTCCTCATAATCAAGTCCACAATATTGGGCATACCCCTTAGCAACTAGCCTGTCTTTGTACCTTTCCACACTGCCATCCGACTTGCATTTGATTTTGTAGACCCATTTGCAGCCAATGGTCTTTTTTTCTTCAGGCAGTGACACAAGATCCCATGTCTTATTTTGAGCCAAGGCATTCATTTCTTCATCCATAGCTGCACACCAATTCTCATCTTCCGCTACTTCAGCATATGTACCTGGTTCTTTGATCTCCATCACTTTTGTCATGTAAGCATAGTGCTTTGTAAAGTGGCCACTGTATGTCAACCTGTCAACAGGGTATCTGACCCTCTGTGAGCATCTAGGCTGTGGTGCACTGCTCGATTCCCCTGTCTCATGAGGCAAAATGTACCTGCTCTGCCTTGCGCTAGGCGTATAGATAGTCGGAATACCAAGTTCACTGTCTAAAATGTCAACATACTCATATTCATAAGTCATTCTACTAGGTGTCATCATACCAGATGCATCCTCAATAACTTTCTCTTTTCCTTTGCTATCCAAGACATCATATCTCCCCCTCATTGACATACTAGTGTCAGTGGACGGTGAGCTCCTCAATCTCCCTGTCCATGGGGATACTGTCTGACTACTAGGTCCTGTCATAGCAGTGCTCTACTGCAAATGAACTGTAGATACATGAGTGGAAGGCATATCCAATGGCATTGTAGCCGATGATACATATCAAGAACCCATCTCATCAAAAATAACATCCTTGCTCACCAAAGTCTCCCTAGTAGAGGGATCATAGCATTTGTATGCCTTCTTCTCCTACGAATATCCAATGAAAACACACTAATGCGCTTTTGGATCCAGCTTCTTCCTTTTTTCATCTAGAATATGCACATAAGCAAGACAGCCAAATACTTTCATGTGACTTACATTTGGCTTATAGCCATACAGCTTCTCAAACGGTGTCATCTCATGAATACCTGTAGTGGGAGTCCAATTCAAGATATACATGGCTGTCATAATAGCCTCAGCCCAATAATAGAGCGGCATCTTCTTCTCATTCATCATGGCACAATCAGCTTCCATCAAGACCCTGTTCTTCCTTTCAGCTACCCCATTCTGCTGAGGAGTGTAGCTGCAGGTAAGCTGCCTGCATATGCCATTTTCAGCCAGAAAGTTGACAAACTCATTTGACACATACTCACAACCGCTATTTGATCTCAAGCAAGAGATATAGCAATCAAATTCCTTTTCAACCTGCTTTTTAAACTACTGAAAATTAGCAAACACCTCATCCTTTGTCTTCAGAATGTAAACCCAAGTATAGCGACTGTAATCATCAATGAATGTCACATAATACTTCGAGCCTCCCATGGATGCATTATGGGCTAGCCCCCAAACATCAGAGTGCACTAGCTGCAACGGATGTGTACTCTGCCTTACATGCCTGACAAATGGCAACCTTGATTGCTTACCAAACTGGCAAGCATCGCATACATGACCAATATCTGAATATTGGAACTTGGGTAAACCTATAACAAGCTGTTTTTTTTGCATAATTTGCAACCTTTGCAAATTCACATGCCCCACTCTCTTGTGCCAAATTTCCAAATCTCTGATAGTGCCAGAACCATGGGCAAACATAACTGAATTCAGCTCTGGCAAGGTAGCATCAAGAGTAAACATTCTGCCATTCCTGTGACCACGAGCTATCAACTTGCATCCATTGCCAAACTCTTCAATAAAGTAGCCATGCTTATTGAATCTAACATACAAGTTCTGCTCCAACAGATAGTAAGTTCTTCGTAATCGAAGGGACATGCAATACATCATGCAAATTTTTCTTTCTACCATCATGAACCACAAGAGGCACTTTGCCTTTATGTTCAATGCTATGCTACGTGTCATCATCTATACAGACATAGCCATGTTTTTATCCACCATATCAGTGAATCAATCGCCATGAGGAGTCATGTGATTCGATGCCCCTGAATCAATATACCAAACTGCATCATCAGTGGATTTTTCAGCAACTATGTCTTTTACATACTGCATGGCAAACAATCTATCTCCTGAAGTATCATTTACCTGACTACACGTAGCAATGTGTCCATGTTGTTTGCCTTTCTGATTGCCTTGCTTCTTCCAGCAGCCCTTGGCAATATGCCCATACTTCCCGCAGTAATGACAATCCATATCCTTATTCGGATTGTCAGATGGATGCTACTGTTGCGAGGAGCCTCTACCTCTAGGGCTAGATCTCCCCCTACCTCTAAAGTTTCCACCACCTCTTGTGTTTGATACCTGCTGGTTGTTATTGCCATAGGATGCATTCTGTTGGCCTCCTCTGCCAGATCCATAGCCTCTACCATGGCTGCCACGGCCACATTGATTGGAATAGAAAACTGCATCCTTATTTTTAGAACTGCTTGATCCTGTAGCCAAGCCAAGTTTGACCTCCTCATGGATAAGCAACGCAACCAGTTCATTAAAATCAGGCATTTCAGCCCTCACATACACAAAAGTATCAAAAGACTTATACTTAGGCCCCAAACCATTCAAAGTCACATCAATCATGTCTTCATCTTCAACTTGTGAACCAACAGATGCCAACTGATCCGCAATGGTCTTAACCTCTGTGACATTATCCTGTATAGATCTGCTCTTTCTCTCCATGTTGTTGAACTTCTTATTCAACTGTATCTTCCTAGCACTTGTGGTTGTGCCATAGTACTTGACCAAAATGTCCCATGCATTCTTAGGAGAGTTGCAATTCATTATCTGCATTACCATGGCATCTGAGATACATAACGAGAGCTAGTGCAAGACTCTACGAGCTTTTTCTATCCAAGCTTGGTGTAATTGTCTCTGATCAGCCGTAGGTCGATCTGGGATCTCAGGTTCAGCTTTCGCTCAAGTCTCACCAACTCCTAGTAGCCTTTCCCTATATTAAGAAGTTCTCCATGCGGAACTTCCATATGGCATAATTGTTACTGTCAAGATTTTCCCCCACTATCTAGGTTATGTTGTCAGTCCTCTCTACATTAGCCATATTATACCGAACAATATTTAGTCACTGCCTGACTTCCTGCAAGCATACATGTCCCAAACCCTCCAGATTATCTACTTGTACATGTGGCAGTCCAAACATAAGCATACGGGTACAAAATAGTACATAACTAGCAAGTACGGTTGTCAAATAACTTGTTCACAAATTGCAGTCAGCAAATAATCAGTGAAGTCAAGCCTTTTTTTTTCTCCAAAATAGCTCAAAAGACATGCCATACATCCACTTTAAAGTATCAAGGTCACTGCATGACCATATGGGCACCCATAGACAAGCTGTCTTCAATAGCCAGTGGCATACATTGCATTTACAGTTTGTACCCAGCTAAGACAATGTAAATGCATCCAATTTCAACTTCAGATTTCAATTTTTAATCATGCTCAATGCCCAATTCAATGCTCCAAGCATTCCCAGATATATTCCCAATAGCATATAGTTGTTAGAGATCAATAGTGTCATAGCATGCTTCAGTAGAAGATGATGCTTGCTGCCTGCATTCAATGACAGTTTTCAACCTATCAATGGCTTCCAATCGAAATATTTCTGTCATAACAGATCAGATCCACCACATGAGAACATGTACATATGGCCTCCAAGCAAATTTCTAAGTCTTGTTGATTCTTTTAGGCATGACCAGGAGCTTCTGTAGCTCAAAGATGATCAAATGTAAGCTGTCCTTTCACTTTCCCAACAGTTTAGGATTGTTTTACAGATTTGTAAACTCTGATTCCAGCTCATAACAGAGATCCAACCCAAGAAATAGCTTCTTGTATTCTTCAAGTACCTTCCAAAGAGTACAGACATGCTTTATAGCACTTTGTAGATGATCAATGGCTTGATTTTCAGCCACCAACAGAGGCAGCCTTCTGAAACGGCGCAAACACGATGGCAGCCTGGGGAGTTCACAGTAGCAAGCTTCTTCACCAATGATGTTCAATGCCTTCTCCAAGATGTTCAATAGAGCCTTTGAAAGACTCCAACCAAGCCAAGAACAACTCTTGAGCAAGATCAAGACCAAATGAAAACAATTCATACCTTGTGTGAGAAATGGTGAGAAATGACAGGTAGCCCTTTTCTCTTTTCAACCTTGGCAGGTCATTCTTCAGGTCTTCTTCCCGCATGCACTCCACAGAGCCCAGTCATGGGTGCTCTAATACCATGTTAACAATCAGAGACGGAGACAAGAGTAAAGAGCTGAGTACTCTCTACTTCTTCCATTATCTCATTGATCACACACATAACATAAGTGTATACAATAGTACTAAGGTCAGTAGGACCATTCACACTGGGTCTTAGACCACCGACTTATTTAATGTCCCACACTTGCTGATACAGCTGGACACAGCTAATGTCGGTCACACATACTGACAACAGAAGAATGGGACCTTGATATTCTATTACATATTTGTTTGTGAGGGTCGCAACCTAAGGTGACCTTCATATTTTTGTTCCATACCCGTCATTTGTTTCTTAGTTTGTGTAACTGGAAGCTCAAAAGTAATCATACCATTATACTCACTTGGGAGCTTATCCACCTTTTACGGAGATCCACAAAGTGCTACTAATTTTTTCAATCTACTTGGCCTAGCTTTCTTCTCAATGAAGGCCACAATGGACTTATCATAGGAAGACACATCCTTGCTTTTGCTACCCACATGCAACTCCTCATCAATATTTGTGTCATGCATCCCTATGTGCACACCTCTGTCATTGAATTTAGCTTTTGACATTATCACTTGGTCAACATCCTTGCTATCATCTAAGGGTATATCAAGATACACTAGAGTTGACTTGCTACCAGTACCACCTTTTATTGACTCAATACTATCAAATACATACACACAATCGTTTGAGTGCATGATGGAGTAGGTGGTCGATAGTGTGCTACTAATCATGCAGTGCGCATGCCCTTCATGATCTCATCTTGGAGATACATTGACCTTTTTTTATCCACCTTCATGCTCTACGACGGCTTGCAACCCTTGAAATTTTTGTATTGGAAGCAATAGATTCTGCAGGTAGTTCTCACTCTGAACGAGCCCTCCATTTCTTAATGAAACCTTGTGCTCTATGTAATCACCAGCTATTCTCCATGACCAAATGGCAAAACTTGACATGTTGTGCTTTCTGTTGTGTTGGAAATTGATGGAAAATAAGACAACTCTATATTGAGCTTACGATGTGGATTTGTTAAAGAGAAGGAAACAACTCTCGAATTAAGGAAAGTGCAAAGGAAAAAGGGGATCATAGAGGAAGTCTTGAGAGGGTTTGAATAACGTAAAAGTTGTAGTGAGTGGCCATCATTGTAACTTGAGAAGACTATTTAATGAATTAGTAAAAGCATCAAAATTTAAGAGCCACAGAAGGACTATCCATTTATGACACATCATAGAGAACATTTAGTAGTGATGGCTCAATAACTCTAAAACTGGTGCGCAGATCAGTCGCAGATAGCTCACGTAGTGAATCCCTGAAGGTCCCCAAAAACAATTAACTCTACCTTTTTGCACAAAAAACAATGTAAAAGCATGCACGACAAGAGGCAAGAGACAAATTGGGTTCAATCTCCCCCATGCCTTGTGTGAGCACTTCACAAAGCATGTATTTTATGTATATTTCAATCTTCATGCTCAATAATAGCCTAATTACAAAAATATAACAAGCTTTTAGCTTTTGAGTTTGCTTTCTACAAAAATAGGAAAATAAAGCTAATGGACGGTGCCCGTAGAGTCTGGCACGCCCAATCTCAATGTCCAAATAGAAATAACATATCCATGCGCATAAGCGCATACAAAATAATAATCAATAATCAATGTCTCAATAGACATAACAAAATATAGGTGTGGCGCCTATCAAAATATAGTCCAAATGTCGAATACCCGCTAAACTCCAATGCTTTCCTCCGCCACTGCTACTATCTCTACACATCAACTGAAGCATTCACAATCGTTAGTAAAATAATACAATTAAACCGACAAAAGTGAATACCTAGCAGTCTTCAGCTACATAAATAAATCAACTGGTTAGAAATAAATCCTAACCTTAATTTATTACGAGTGCGCACTCTAAAATCATAAACGTTTATTAATATAATATGCATTTTGCGGAATCACCCGCTATGGAATCACCCATGTACACACTAAATTAATGAAACGCCCGAAAAGGACAGGCGTCCCCATCAACTTCTCGCACAAAGAATCCTCTTTGTGTATGAGCCCCGGTCATCTAAATTTACAGAATCCACCGTAAAACCTCACGGAATCCACCGTGGCACGGAATCCACCGTGGAATATGCCTCCTGGCATCATACCCCCGGGGTGGGATAGCAATTGACCTCAATTGCTATTAGCTCAATGTGGAGCTAACAGAGTGGGGAAAGCATTTAAGTCTCTAGCGTGCATCCATTGTGCTTCCTCTACAGGATGGTTCTTGAATTTTACTAGATATCTAGAATACCTTCGGCCAGTTCTAGTGGTCATGTAGTCAGTGTCTATAATGGCTTCTAGGTCAAGTATTTCAGTCTCTTCTTCTAGTAAAGGTGGGTTTTCATAAACAGGGTGGATAGGTAATTGGCCTCTAAATGGTCTCAATAAACTAATATGAAATGTATTATGAATTTTCCAATGAGATGCCAATTCTAATTTGAATGCGTTATCATTGATCTTATGAATAATTCTAAATGGTCCATAGAATCTAGGAGCTAATTTGACAACTGGATGTCTATCTACACTTTGGAGTCTACGTTTTTCTATTCTAAGCCAAACATAATCATCAATTTTGAAATTCATGGCTTGTATTTTCTTGTTGGCTTGTTTGGTATATGATTGTTGGGCTTTAGCAATCATATCCTTAACCTCATCAAAAATACTGTTATGCATAGTAGCAATATCATCAGCACTCTGAATTCTATTAGACAAAGATGCAACAGGTGTAGATAATCTATATCCATAAATAACTTCAAAATGTGCTTTCTTTGTAGATGTGTGCGGTGTATTGTTATATGCAAACTGTAATAAATGCAAATGAGTATCCCATGTCTGAGGTTTAGAGATAGTATATGCACGTAAAAGATCTAAAATGGTACTATTTGTGGCTTCTGTTTGTCCATTTGTTTCTGGATGAAATGTAGATGAGAAATCAATCTTTGTGCCTAGATTTGCAAACAGTGTAATCCAAAAATTGTTACAAAATCTAGAATCACGATCTGAAATAATCACTTTTGGCAATCCATGGTTAGTAAAAACAGTTTTCAAAAATAACTGTGCTGCTTGTGATGCTGTTAAAGTTTTCTTACATGCAATGAAATATGCTTGCTTACTAAATCTATCTACAATTGTCCAAATCATGTCATGATTAGATTTAGTATTTGGTAAACCAGTAATAAAATCCATAGAAATATGTTCCCAAGGTTTAGAGGGAATAGACAAAGGCATTAGTAATCCATACTGTTTACCATGATGTCTCTTTATTCTTTGACAAATCAGACATTCAAAAACGAAATTAGATACATCTGCATCCATATGCGACCAATAAAAATCTTCAGTTAACATGCGTAATGTAGATATGATACCTCTATGACCTTGATATGGGGGACAATGAATTTCATTCAAAACAAAAGATCGGAATGGAATAGTAACACACAGTCTCTTTTCAAAAAACATAAATCCATCATTATATGATAATGAATCAACAGGAATGAAATTATTTTGAACTAATTTTTGCCAATCAGAATGAAAAGTAATATCCTGGTGATATGTGTCTTTCATAGCAATCAAAGAATCAAAAGATATGATAGAAATATTATGAATTGCAGGTCTTCTACTCAATGCATCAGCAACTACATTTTCTTTTCCAGGTTGGTATTGAATGATAGGATGAAAACTTTGAATGAAGGAAGCCCATTTGATATGATGGTCAGAAATTTGGGGTTGGCTAAGTAGATGTCTAATGCTTTGCTGGTCAGTCTTTATCATGAATTCTGAACCCATTAAATAATGCTTCCATTGTTTTAATGCTTGTACAACTGCTAATAGTTCCTTGTCATAAGTGGAATATTTGAGCTCAGAGGGTTTCAGCTTAGAACTAGAATATGCTATTGGATGGTTGTCTTGCATTAATATGGCTCCTATTCCTGATCCGCTAGCATCGGTCACAACTAGAAAGAATGGTCTGTTAAAATCAGGCAATTGTAAAACAGGGGCATTGGTTAATGCACGTTTAAGTAAATCAAAGGATTTCTACTGAGTTTCAGTCCATTGATAAACAATTCCTTTCTTAAGAAGTTTTGTTAATGGTAAAGCAAGTAATGAAAAATTACATACAAACTTCCTATAGAAACTAGCAAGACCAAGGAATGAGCGTAGTTCATGTACATTTTTAGGAACAGGCCAATGCAATATTGCATCAATTTTCTTAGGATCAACTTGAATTCCTTCTTTTGATACAATATGACCTAGATATTCTATTTCTGTCTTAAAGAATTCACTCTTTTCAGGATTTGCAAACAATTGATTTTCTTTCAGTAATTGAAAAACTAATGATAAATGCTCATAATGCTCTTTTTCACTTTGACTGAACACCAAAATATCATCAAAGAAAACAATCACACAATATTGATATTTCATAAAGATACGGTTCATCATTCTACTGAAAGTAGCAGGTGCATTGGTTAATCCGAATGGCATGACTAAGAATTCGTAATGGCCAAACTGTGTTCTGAATGCAGTCTTAAATATGTCAGTTCTATCTAGCCTCACCTGATGATATCCAGACTTAAGGTCAATTTTACTAAATATAGAAGATCCTTGCAGTTTGTCCATAAGGTCATCAACTCTAGGTATAGGATACCTATTCTTTACAATGATCTTATTTAATGCTCGGTAATCAATACACATACGATAGGTATTATTCTTTTTCTTGACTAAGAGCACAGGTGCACCGAATGGAGAACTGCTAGGTCAAATTAAGCCTCTATTTAGTAATTCTTCAACTTGACTCTGTATTTCTTTTTGCTCTATTTGATTGTGCCTATATGGTGCTTTGCAAGGTGGTTGTGTGCCAGGTATTAGATCAATCTTATGGTCTTTTGGACGTGAAGGTGGTAAACTGGTGGTAGGTCTTCTACAAAACAATCCTTAAAATATGCAAGAAATTTCTTATGCCTAGGGTGCATATGATTTTCCTTTGCGTGCAATTCATTCACCCAAACGAGATATGATTTAGTATTCTTGCGTAGTGCACATTTTGCTTGAGTATGCGAAAGCAGTGGAAAAATATGAGATGCATGCATACCATATAATGTAATAGGTTTTCCTTGAAAATTAATATTCATTGTGTGTGTGGAATAATCTATATTTGGATTATGTTGGTGTCTCCATGGCATTCCTAAAATAATGTCGCTTGACTGTAATGGGACAACTAAGAAATTTCTTCTTTCAATGTATGGACCAATTTGAATTTCTAAATCTTGTACTTCTTGTGTGCCATTGTACCTAGTGCCTAAAAATGCAGCCTTTATGCGATAATGCGTAGGCACAGTATGCAATTTTAATTCCTTTACCAATTTTGCTGAAATAAAGTCATGGGTACTACCGTCATCATGCAATATAGTTCTTTCTTTTCCATGCACCATACATTTCATAGTCAATAATGAATGTGAAGTAGGCATACCTGGTAAAGTGTCGGAAGTAGTAGTAGGATCATCCTCTTCTTCAGTGAAATCTGGCATATCCTCATGCTCGTCTTCATCCATGGCTCCAAAGTAGTTGATATGTGCTGGTGGCTTCTTTGAATGACAATTTGCTGCGAGATGCCCTGGCTGGTGACACTTGTAGCATACTATTGGCTTGGCTTTGGTTACATTATTTGCAATGGCTGGAAGTCTGGGTACATTTGGATTTGCTTGTGGAATAGGCTTTGGGTTTGGATTGACAGTGGATGGTAATGCAGGTGGTTTAGGCCAATTCTTGCGGAAAGATGGTGATGAGAAACGACCTGGATTAAACCTTCTAAAATTGGAATTGAATTGTTTAGCTCCATAATTACCGTTGGCTTGGAAGGAGTGCATTCCAAAAACGCTCTGTATACTGTGGAATAGGCTCACGATCTCGCTGTTGAAGTAAATCCCATTGCTTGATAGCCTTCTCATGAAATTGCAGTGGAAGGAAATTTTGCATGAACTTCTTCTTGAAATCTTCCCAAGTAGCAGGACATTCTATGCTCTTGCGGACTACAGTCCACCAAAGTGATGCTCTGTCTATCAGATGATTAGTAACACACTTGATTTTATCTTTTTCGGGATAAGTTTCCTCATGGAAATAGTCATCAAACTGGCTAATGAATGATAAAACATTCTTTCCTTCTCCTATACCATTGAAAGTGCGAAACTTGAAACTTCGTTTACTTATCTTGGATTCCTTGCGAATGGTTTGTGCTTCAAGAGTGGCGTCGATGGTACGTCGAATCAAATCTTCAGCTTGAGGTTCTTCTTTGTCGGTGGATGCTCTTTGAAGTTTTGTCAATTGCGCTTGCAATGCTTGCCTAGCCCTTCGCTCTTCTTCTAATTGTAGCATGATTAGATCCAGCTTTTGTTCCATGGTAGGCTCAGGTAGGTCGTCTTCAGTCATAGGATCATCCATATGTGGGGTAGTCATCCTGTAAATCTCAACAAACCTTTCTCTCTCAAAATCAGGTTAGGGGGATGAGCGTAGCTCAAATTTGGGGTTACAAGGCTATGTATTTTTGGGTATTTCTTCTTCAATTTTCAAAAAATCTGCAATATTTCTGTATCCGTTTGCTGAAAGTACTTCAACGAACTTGTAGATAGGTAGAACAGCTTGCTGCGAACAACTTTCCAGTTCAGAGTTTTTGCATACGAACAAGTCTTCTATGAGTTTTAAGCACTAGTCAGTTCTGATTTAGTCTGACTTGCAGAGTTGCAAACTTAGCAGACTTGCAGAGTTGTTGACTTGCTGAACTTAGGCCGACTTGCAAAACTTGCAGAACTTGATTTTAATTGACTTGCTGAACTTGACTTCAGAAGTGCGGGACCTGGAGTTAGTGAACTTGTCTGCCCTGTGTAACTTGCAGAAAGCCTTAAGCTTTAGTGATTAAGCTTAAGCTTTAATAGCTTAATGGAGGACTTAGCAGGCGGCGTCGATTTCGTGAGGGGGGGGCGTTTTTGCCTGCGCGGAATTTTCGAGGCCACACTCTGATACGCCGTGATGAAATTGAGAGGTCTTAAGCTTCCCTTAAGCTTATAAAGCTTTATAATTAAGCTTTTGATTAAGAAGATTAAGAATTTTTCTCACTGTTTTCAACGACTTGATGAAGGGGATAAATACGTGGTCCTCCACCTGCAGAGCCTGGTCCTTCACGATCTGACAGTGGAAACAGGGGTTCTTGATCGCCAGAAGTCTGCCTGTATCGACGGTTCGCGATGAGATTGACTGTAGAGCCCGTTTGTTCCTGGAGCTCTGCCTTCGCCCGAGATTGGTAGCGATTGGAAGCTCTTGATCTCTGCTCCGCTCTAATACCACTGGTGCACAGATCGGTCGCAGATAGCTCACATAGTGAATCCTTGAAGGTCCCCAAGAACAATGAACTCTACCTTTTTGCACAAAAAACAATGTAAAAGCATGCACGACAAGAGGCAAGAGACAAATTGGGTTCAATCTCCCCCATGCCTTGTGTGAGCGCTTCACAAAGCATGTATTTTATGTATATTTCAATCTTCATGCTCAATAATAGCCCAATTACAAAAATATGACAAGCTTTTAGCTTTTGAGTTTGCTTTCTACAAAAATAGGAAAATAAAGCTAATGGACGGTGCCTGTAGAGTCTGGCACGCCCAATCTCAATGTCCAAATAGAAATAACATATCCGGGCGCATAAGCGCATACAAAATAATAATCAATAATCAATGTCTCAATAGACATAACAAAATATAGGTGTGGCGCCTATCAAAATATAGTCCAAATGTCGAATACCCGCTAAACTCCAATGCTTTCCTCCGCCACTGCTACTATCTCTACACATCAACTGAAGCATTCACAATCGTTAGTAAAATAATACAATTAAACTGAAAAAAGTGAATACCTAGAAGTCTTCATCTACATAAATAAATCAACTGGTTAGAAATAAATCCTAACCTTAATTTATTACGAGTGCGCACTCTAAACTCATAAACGTTTATTAATTTAATATGCATTTTGCGGAATCACCCGCTATGGAATCACCCATGTACACACTAAATTAATGAAACGCCCGAAAAGGACAGGCGTCCCCATCAACTTCTCGCACAAAGAATCCTCTTTGTGTATGAGCCCCGGTCATCTAAATTTACGGAAACCACCGTAAAACCTCACGGAATCCACCGTGGCACGGAATCCACCGTGGAATATGCCTCCTGGCATCAAAAACATCATTAGAGTGAGTGAGAAACTTGCATGAGAGATGGAATAAAACTGGTGCAGAAGGACATTTGGGTTGTTTGCTAGGACATTTTACACACGCATTCGTACGACCCTCGAGGCCTAGTAACATAATCTCTAGAGTCACTGCCAGCTACCTTGGTAGCAAGAGCCCAATATAATCCTACTTAAGAATGTTGCCTTGCCAAAGAAGATGTCTTTCAACATGAACTCTTGATTTTTCACTGTCTTACTCTCGCTCTCACTCTCACAAAGCTTTTTGTCCCCCCTCTCTCTCAAACCTTGATTGATTCAAGCCAAGACATACACACACACACACTCTCTCTCTCTCTCTCTCTCTCTCTCTCTCTCTCTCTCTCTCTCTCTCTCTCTCTCTCTCTCTCTCTCTCTCTCTCTCTCTCTCTCTCTCTCTCTCTCTCTCTCTCTCTCTCTCTCTCTCTCTCTCTCTCTCTCTCTATGTATGTATTTCTCTCTCACTCAGGATCATGAAGCATTGGGTCATTGAGCCGCAAGTCATCATCCTCAATATTGCAAAGTAGTCAGGTCGACCTCACACACGCAAATCACAAGGGAGGTGTAGAAGTGAACTCACTAAGGATCTTTTCCTTTGCATATGCTTCCTACCATCATTTGTGTGCATGCAAAGGATGGGGGGGTTGCCAACCTACCTTTTTTTGCACATTATGAACATATAACCATTTTAGGTGAGACAAGCACATAGGCCAGGAGATACGAGAGAGAGAGTGTGTGTGTGCATGTGTAAGTAGACATGTTTTTCTGCGAAGGATAGACTCCATTGTAAAGAAATGAGGGTAGACTCTTGTTTCAAGGTAGCATTAGCTTTCTATAAAAAAATAATTGTTGCATTAGCTTTCTATAAAAAATATTTGTTGAAGGTAGTTATCAATTTTACATTTCTATAAAAAATGGTTATATGAAGGTTTGGATTATAATATCTCTTGTTGGAAGACCCTTCATTTTGTTGTTGTGCACAAACTTGAGTAGTTTGGGATAAATGTGTATTTTCGGTCCCTACTTGGTCATTTAATGGTTAAGAGTAAGAAAAACCAAATCATTGCTTTTAGGAATTGTCAAATCAAATGACCGAATGAATTTGGAGGTTGCAAATTTGATGAATTTCAAGATGTGTTGTCGATTGAATGAATTTTGACCTAGATGAATTGACCACAATATCAATTAGTCAAATTTGAATCTAGAGTTTTTAAACTAGAATTAGTCAATGTGAATCACACAGGTGAATCTAGAGATCTTTAACTAGATGAATTCTACATTAGACAAATTTGGATGAATTCTAATTGAAAATTTGCATTTGGAGAATTGCCAAATTTAATGGCCTTGATGGCCTTTACGATAGACGATCAATAAATTTTCCAGCACCATGGACAATCTAATGAATTTCAAAGAGAAAGGCACACGATTGATTGTAGGTAATGCAACCTTAATGGGTCTTGTGACACAAATGTCCTCATAAGTATGGGTAGATCCTAAGGCCTTATTATTTGGTGGGTCAACTTTTGAAAGGCAAGGGCTTTTGATTATTTCATTCTTGTGAGAGAACGTGGAGAAGCATGTAAGATTCATCTTCAATTGACCACAAGAGTAGCCAAATCGTCTGTGAGGACGTAGACCAAAGTGAGATCAACTCCTTCCTCTCATCAGGTAATCCTCCAAAGATCTTCAATTGACCAAAAGAGCAACCAAATTGTCTACGTGGACGTAAACCAAAAGTGAGCTCAACTCCTTCCTCTCATTAGGTAATCTTCTTTGGAGGAGATGGTCTTCTTACGGTTTTTTGTGCATGAATCAGGGCTCCACCCCTATTGTCACTAGGAAATGCCCCTTCTTCACCCCATCTAGAATGCATCTTGTTGCCTTCTCTGCGACACGGGCAGCGCACCTATGTTCATTGTATGGTGCAGTGTGCCAGTGGTGTGAGTACACTAGTGGGAATGGCAAACTTCAAAGGGGGAATGGCAGGTTGGTAGGATCTTATTACATACAAAAAATGACATGGGCCTTCCTTTTCCCAAAGATTGTGTGTATGAAAGAAGATCTTTCAATGGAGAAGCTTTGCTAGCAATGGTGGTAGATGTAGTGGCCTCAACAATGAGGCATCTGTGTAGTAGAGGATCTACACATGCAGTAGAGGCTTTTGAGTCCTTCAAAGTTTTGAATGTCATAAACACAAGCAAGACACAAGAAAGTACGAGTTTGATCAAGACTCTTGTGTCAAAGGGGTAATCAGTCTAAAGACCATAATAGACCATTTCATGGGGCAACCAAGTTCTGTGGAAATAGTTGCTTGATGTAATTCACTGAAAAATAGCAGGGCTATGATACATTTTGTTCTACCAAAGTCCTTCCTAGTGCTACAGCCATGGCCATTGTAGGGACTATAGCCAGACAATTCGGCTCTTTGCAACCTCAACGAAGGGGGTCTTTTGCATCCTGGTCAGGATTCAGAACACTTTCTGCTGGAAAGCTAGAGTCAAAGATGAAAGGGAAGGCGCATGACATCTTGCAAAAGGCTGATGGAACATCCTTTGAATAGACAGAAGATTGATTCAAATCCCTTGGATCCATCATGCCAATATGATCAGAGAGCACAGTGCGGTCTCAATGCCTGTTGTTGCTCTTCTTCTCTCATTGTTGACATCGACCATGGCCTCTCTCTCTCTCTCTCTCTCTGTCCGGTGATGCATGCACTATTTATATTTCAACTGTGCAATCTCATGTTTTGCCTTTGGTGCACTTTGACTTCTGCCTTATATGGTTTGTTGGGAGTAGGAGAACCTTGCCCTATGTGTGTAGGTTATGTCTAGTCTATTGAGTTGTATACCTACAGATGTTGCTATGGCAGCTCCTTTCCCTGACTAGCATAGTAGATGTCAACTTAAGCTTCTATGTCCCTCTTGATGTCCAGATAACCACAAGCACATGTACATGTGTCTTTGTTGCATATTGATTTGGGGTGGTTTCACCATGTTTATATTGCTGCAATTCATGACCTATTTCTTTCTACAATGATTGACTGGCATTCCTTCTAACATCATTGGCTACAAATCCATGCATTCTACATTCTTCCTCCAATCAAGCAAGATAGATGCATTCAAGGTCACAAGGAGTAGGATAGTTGGGATGGCTTTGATACTACCATTGGTCCTAGTGTTTATCCACATTAAGCAAGCCCCAATGTCCATCTTCATCATCTTCTTCTATCTCAATATTACTATAACTCGACTTTATCATCCTTTTACTCATTGTTGAATAAATATTAGCTTTGTTATTTTTTCATGAGTATTTAGGTTGCATTTGCATCTCTCTGATGTGGCACACTTGTGGGTGATTTTTGGATGAAGAGTAGTAGAGCTTGTCATTATGTAAATGCAGTTTTGATCATGTAATTATGTAAATGCATTATGTCTCGAGCCTTTGTTTGTATGTGTTTACCAATCTAATGGATACACAAGCACATTACTTGTGCTCATTTTTTTCTCTTTTGGATTTGCAGTCAACCATGGCATTTGACAAGGCATGATACATGCAGTACTTCAAGTTGGGGAAATTTGTGGAGACTTGGTGGAGAGAATGAGGATGAATAGCCATTCTTTAGTGTACCTTCTCTCTCTCTCTCTCTCTCTCTCTCTCTCTCTCTCTCTCTCTCTCTCTCTCTCTCTCTCTCTCTCTCTCTCTCTCTCTCTCTCTCTCTCTCTCTCTCTCTCTCTCTCTCTCTCTCTCTCTCTCTCTCTCTCTCTCTCTCTCTCTCTCTCTCTCTCTCTCTCTCTCTCTCTCTCTACCTAAATGTGATATTGGTGCTCAACAATGAGCTCATCAAAGTCATGACTAAGAGGTGACAAAGTCACCTCTTTCCCTATGTTTTTCCATTGCATGTACCACAAGACTTTCAAAGTGAAACCTCTATCTTTGTGGAGCAAGTATAAGCACTATACACAATTGGAGGTCTCTATCACTATGAGGCCCAAAGAGAGATCTCATGTATGATTCAAGATGCACAATGATCGTTCAAGTCTGCCGGATGGGATGGCAATTGGATGTCCAAGCAATTGTAATGGCAACCATAGTGTGTGTAGTGCCCTTCATGTCTAGCTACTTTGATAAATTCCGGTGTAGTTGCCCCCTTTAATACTCTAGTGGATTTCAAAATATGAATCATAAATTTTCAACAAAAAATAGTAAAAATTTGATTCACAAGCATCTCCATTCAAGAATTGAAAAGGTAAGCTGGTGACTTAGACTAGGTCTAGGTAGCTACTACCAATCCCTCTATCTTCTCTATTTGTGTCATTGAGCAAGTGGGTTTAAAACTAGTCCAAAAATACAATTTGTGAGTACCATTTAATGATTTATTGATGTTATCCTTTATCTTAGGAGTTATTCCCATCATCCTCATCTAAATTCTCCTTGTCTCACTACTGGTATCATCTTTTGGGTTTGTATCCAAATCCAAGTCACTGCCCTAAGACTTTTGACCTTTTTAAGGGGATTCAAAAGATTTCTTTGACTTCTTGCTAGAACCAACCATCAATGTTTGTTCCACTATTAGTAGCTAGAGCCACCGGCAAAGTGTGAGAGAAACCTATGAAATAAATACAATACAATATTTTTCCAATAGGCTTAGTATTGGTAATCTTGTGGAAAAAAATGTATGGGTATGTCTATATGGAATTGTTGTGTGATTTTTTATATGCACTCACTTTGTGACTATGATAAAAGATAATGTCAAGAACATTAAGCAGTACATAATGGCATCATGAATTTTAATTTTATTTGTGGTTTATGCTCAGATTTCATATTATGGCACCAAAAAGAGTGTCTGACAAGAGAAAGGAATATGTCTCACATCATAGTAAACATCAAGTCAGCATGAAGTTACGTTCGGGATGTGCTCCTAGGCAGATCATAGACCAGGAAGCATCATCACGTGTGAGACGTTTGGACACTCCTCCAAAGAAGAAAGGATGTGGTCCAAAAATATGTGTGTTCATTGACGATGAAGCACAAGTAGATGGGGACTCTAATATCATTGACGAGATTTCTGAGCAAACAGGTAGTCACTTATATATTCATTTCATTCATATGTCACTGTGGGAGCTCTCGCTCAACTGCTAAGACCCACAGACCACTTATTGCTTCAAGAATTCCAAGCCGAGCACTAATGGCTACCTCTCACATAGCCGACGCACTACCTATCCATGAGTGTAGTGAGCTTACCTCCATGCCAATCGAGTTATCTCCTCTCCCGCGCACACTTTAGTAGCTCCACAATCCAAGTGCAAGCTTCAAGAGAGCTCCATCCTCAAGCTCCCCGCTCCAAGCTCCATTGCCACGAGCAAGACAAGAGAAGAGAAGAGAAGAGAAGAAGAGAGGAGAAGATGGAGAGCTTCTCCTCCCCGGTTCCTCACCCTCACACACTCAGTCCCTCACACTCTCACATTCCCTCTCTCAAGCACAAGCTCAAGCAAGCAAGCAAGCAAGAAGAAGAAGAAGAAGAAGAAGAAGAAGAAGAAGAAGAAGAAGAAAAAGAAAAAGAAGAAGAAGAAGAAGAAGAAGAAGAAGAAGAAGAGGAGGAGGAGAGCCACTTTTGGCAACACACAAGAATGAGCTTCTCATTCACTTTTCAACTTTATATACAAAACCCTAAATCCCTTTTGGGCGGTCACTTTTTACATGGCCAGCCGTGGCCTAGGCCCTTTTTCCCATTGTCCTCCTGTCTTCCTAGCTTCCTTCCTACCGCCCATCTACCTTTACAAATTGCACAGGTGAGAGCCCGGTGCTCTTTAAATTAAATCATGCACTTGCGCTCTTTTACAAAAGTATTGACTTGCACTTTTCCTTGTGCGTATTTTTTCTTTATTTAGGACTTTTCTACACTTCTTGTGTTTCCATATTTTTCTTGGCGCGCCTTTGTCTTCCATTTACTTTTTCCTTGGCCATTGTCTTCCGCTTTATATTTTTCGACTTTTCCACCTTGTTCGTCTGAGGGTTAACATTAACCCCCTCCTAGACGAGTACCAATCCCATGGCACTCGCCCGTCGTAGGTAGCAGGCTTTGGCATGCACTGAATATGTGGGTGGAAGGGACTACTATTGTTGGCCTTGAAGGAGTTTTAGTGGTGGTGCGGAGGAAGGTCGTTGGGGACACGTTGTTGGCCTAGGTGGCTGGTGATAGGGTTGTTGAAGTGGGGGATAGGGCTGGCTTTTGTTGGCAGTTGCACTCATGGGTTGGCACAGGTGTTGATGCTTGGGTATTTTGGGATGGGCGACGATTCGTTAGTGGGATTGCACAATGATGAAGGATGAGAATTCAGAGTTGAGTGTTGATGAAGAGCTGACGGCACTTTTGTTGGAGTTTCCAATACCTGCAATTGAAAACCTCTCATATGTGGTCTCTCCCTGGGGTAGTGCTAGTCTTCTTATCATGCACAAGACATAGTTTGATTATCTTGGGAGACAGGTCGAACTCTAAGTGAGCCCAAACTATGTATATATTTCGGTGCAGACATTATGTGAGTGCTCTTGCATACTTAGATGTTAGGTAGTTAGAAGACTGTGGAATGGTTCCTCATAGCGACATGTGGATGAAGAAAAGTTGTCATTGTTGAGGAGAAGTACACATGAAGGTGTATGAGACATCCTTTGAGTTGTGACAGCACAATGTAGCATAATCAAACACATTGACACCAAACTTTTGGTAGCTGGTAGCTACTGGGCATGCTCGATGAGTACAATGTACTTTTCATGGCCATTCGTGCGGTGCTTACCATGATCGATTGAAATGGTATTAAGGCGGAGCCCTGAACAATTGTGGGGGACATGTAGAGGGCTAGGGAACTAGGGACAGAGCCAACCGACCAAGGTCACTGAGCATACCTAATTTGAGGACCCCTAGGTGTTGTGTTGTGATTGTGAGTGCTTTATTTCTTTTATTTACTTTTATTTTCTTTTCTTTTTTCTTTTTCTTTTTTTTTTTCTTCTTTCCTTTTCTTTTCCACTTTTTTTAAAAATAATAACATGAGTACAACCATTGCAAAACGTTGAGGCTATTAGTCTTTCAATTGGGTTGGGAAATGTTGAGATTCAAAGGCTACGAGGCTAGATATTACAGCGATGATTGTGTCCCAGCCTTGTTGCTAGAGGAACAGTTGTTGAGATGGGGAGATAGACTGGATATTTTGTAAAACCTCTTTGTAACGTGTGATGTTGGTACAATTGAGATAATAGCTATCGTGAGTGCCAGGTGTAGAGTTTGACCCAGAAAGAGGAAGTGGCCCATTGATCATGCTTTGGGCCATGCGATGTGGGTGATCAGCAAGGGTGATTTTCACTTTTGGTGGTGTGGCTTTCTCACGGCTCTTTGTGAGGTTGGTGGTCTTGTGGTGACTTGGGCATTGAACACTTTCGCACAAAGACATGTGTTGTCCTGTATCCACTTAACACTTCATGAGAGTATATGCAAGTCACATGTATCAATTATAATGAATAAATATAGCACAAAAAGATATTGCTTTATCAAAATCCTATAGTGATGACTGTGATGCATATCATAGGTGCTTGTTAACAACATGACCTATATCAGTAGTCGGTAAGGGAAGTTTGTACAACTGGGGAGCCTGCCCCGTTAACCACTTAAGAACAGAAAGTTATAACAAAATGGCATTTGGCAAGTAGCTTATACAACATAGGGCCTATTCTATTTGTATGAGGCAGGGTGAGTTCAGGTGATTAGACGACTAGGGTTGTGCTGGTGGTGGGCTCCTGTCAGGCTTGACAGGGAAGATATCGACTGGGACCCAAATGGTATAGTCCCTAGCCACTACTGTTTCAAGAATGCTTTTAAATATCTCATAAAATTCCTTCTTTTTTTTAGCTTCCCTATCTTCTTTTGAGCACATGGTGCCCGAGTGTCTAGGGAGGGCCTGCACGGCAGGTGTTGCTACACCTTAGGCGCTCCCTTGAGCCTTCATCCTCTTAGCTTGGGGAGTTTTTGGCCTGCGTCCTAGGCGGTGTTGCTTGGGGCCTCTTTTCAATTTGTACCTCTTAAGGGTAGGCACATATATCGCTCTGGTGGAGGCGCTTGTGCCTTATACTCCCTTCTACATAGGAGAGTTTCCTTGCATGCCAACTGCATTATGTGCTCCATGACGGCTACTGTGGAAAAATTTGCAAAATGTGAACCAAGGTTAGGCTTTGAGGCAGGATAGAATTATTTGCATGAAAGGGATTAAACAGTGGATTATCAAGCGCATATGAGGAGGAGGGGTGAGGTGAGGCATGCAGTATTTGTTGTAGAGAGGGACAGCCCCCGTGATGATATTCCTCCTACTTCGACTGCGGGGTGTATTGCAACTATAGCAAATCTTGGCTTATGCTAAGTTGCATGGACTGGTTGTCATGGAGTGGAGTAGGGCTCGTCCCTGAAAGGATAGACCCGAAAGGGAAAAGGTGTATAGAAGGGGATGGCACCCTATCTACGCCGTCAAAGATGTTGGTCAGGGCTTCCTATGGCGGTAATGAGGGTTGCATGCCCTCCATCTAGAGGTGGGAATGGTCACACAACTTCTATGTTGGGGGTAAAGGCGCCTCCGCCATGACGCCCCGTGTATTACTACACTGACAGTACCCGCCACTGCACACTACAGGTGGTGGGCGCCCGTCACGTCATTTTATTCTTTATTCTTTTAGTGACAATTTGAATAAAGGAAGGCCCAGTCACACATTGTGACCGTTGGAGTTCCCATTTCTTGTCTCTCTCTTTCTTGCTCTTGCTCTCCCGCCATAGCTCGCGTGCAAGCTTCGATCCTTCTCACCTTTCAACTGGTATCAGAGCTTGGCATTCTCTTGCTCGAGCTCGACTCGGTGCTTCCCGACCTTCGCATCGACTCGCTTCATGCATTCGGTCTCCATCCCGACAGCCATAGCCAACCTCTCGAGCTCCCGACTCTCCCAGACTTCCCGAGCTCCATCCCGGCCTTCTTGAGCTTCATCAAGCCTTGCCCTTGAGGTATTGCTTCAGCATTTGCAGGCATTTGAGTGTATTCTTAGTTTGAAACAGGGTAGGAACAAAGGGCAACCACTCTTCTTGAGCTCCATAGCTCATATCTTCCCTCCCCTTTGCATTGGGCCTTCATGGCTTGGTATGTGCCTACCTTGGGCCATCATTGAGCCCCCCCCACACTCAACATTCAGCCATGTTGATCAGCAGCCATTTTCCAACAACTCACGCTGATTTCAGCGCACCTATTCATCCCTCCCCTCCTCACGTGTTGAAGCTGCAGCCACTTGATCTTCATCAAGTCCTTGTGTGTGGCCTATTGGGGCTTATTTTGGAGCCCCCCAACCATCATAACTCCATGTGATTGGCAGCAGCACTCCAGGCCTCAACACGCTGAATATGACACCCATTTTCAGACTTTGACCTCCACGTTTTATAGCTGAATGCTTTGTTGCTCATGGAGCACTCATCATTGGCCTATTTGGAGGGCATTTGAGCCATTTTTTGGATGTCATTTTGATGCTTTGGCTTGACATTGAGGTTGGAAGCTGATCATTCTTAGTTTTGAAACTGTCATTCACTGCATAACAGTGCTAGAAATGGGGCAGCACCCCTGGCACTGACATTTGTTGCTTATGCCTCATTCCATTGGAGCTGTTTGATGCCCGTATGCGGTCTACTTCCTACCCGGATGTATTGGGGATGTATGTATTTGGTTTGATCATGATTTTGGCTTGAATTCGGGGCTGAAATCTACTGTTTAGAATAGTAAATACATGTTGGAATAACAGTGGGCTGAAGGTACATTACATGCTTTGGCACTTACCTACCAATACCGGATGTATGCTTTGAGCTTTGGCATGATGTCTCTGACCTTTGGGGATGACTTGGAGAATATTATGAGATTATGGGATGCTTTTGAGCTTCGCATTAGCTCCATCTTCACTGGCATTTGGACCAAATTGGCATGCTCGTGGACCGCCTATGCCTTATGTCTCTGCTTGATAGTTAGGCTTTTGCATTACATGCTTTGGTTCGTGACATATGCTATTTGATTCGTGTATGCCATACCGACATTTGGAGCTTGGATTTGGATGTATTTAAGCATTCCCGGCTTACTTGATCACTGATCTTGGTTGCTATTTGGATGTCATTGAGTTGACCGAGAGCTTATTTGGGCTTATGTATTGCTTCATGGTTAATATGACCGGTGCTTCATGTATGTCATGCTCTCTTGGCTGTGCTTGATGCATTGACAGGGTCACTTATCACTGGTGCTTTCTCTTGGGTTGTTTGAGCTTCTGAGCTCACTTTGTACGCCTTTTGTGCCAGTGGGAGCATTTTACATGCTTGCCTGACCTTTGACAGTTGCATGCTATTGGAGCACTTACATGTATTTGGAGCAGTTTATGTCTTGAGCAGCTACATACGCATTGAGACTTTGGGATCATACTCCAATCTTTATGGATATGCATTGATGTACTCTTGGTTCACAGGATGCTTATGAGCTGAGTCTCATATTTGGATCTTTCTCTTTGAGCAGACACCTATTTGTGTCAGTTTTTGGCAGTTACAGGAACACTTTGCCTAGAGTGTCTGGGGGTGTGCCTTTCACTGGGGCAGATGTTATTTTGACATGCTTCGGTGTTGAGCTCATGTTCTTTTCACTGTCATCGGCCTTGCTTATGTCTGTTTCATGCCGGCTTTGGACCTAGCATTGTTTGCTTGACATTGGATCCTATTTTGGGATAGTTTGCTCTCTAGACTACATACCTGCAATTTATTACAGCAAGCAGTTATTGGTGGACTGAGCAGTATTTTTTATGCTGAAATATCCTAAGTTAGTGTACCGCACCTAGTACTAAGTGGGCAGCATCTTTTGGCAAACATTTCTCACCATTTGGAGGTCATTTCAGTGGATTTTGGGCATTTATTGCAGTAAAATAGCCAGCAGTTTTACATTGTCTGTGCATTTCCAGCCTGCATTATGGCGTCCTCTTCGACTGATAATGCCATATTTAACATCACAAAGTTGGATGGTACCAACTACTCTTATTGGAAGAGTCAAATTTGGCAGGTCTTGGTGCAGATCTTAGATTAAGCCACTTCGGTTGAGTGGGGAGCAGCCTGAAACTATGGACAATGACGACTGGCTTGAACTTGATGAGCTATGCAAGTCCACGATTGTATTATCTCTCACTGAACAGGTACATTATAATGTATTTGAGGAAGCACAGAGTGCATGGGATCTATGGAATAAGATCAAGAATCTTTATGATAAGAAAGTCCGGCGAGTCAGATGTACTGGTTGAAGCAGCTTATAGATCTGCGCATGAAGGATAATGCGACTATGTCTACTCACTTGAGCCAGTTCCATGCTATACTGAAGAACCTGACTTCGCAGGATATCACCTTTGGAGAGGAAGTAACTTCTCTTTTCTTGCTTGGGACTCTGAATGAGTCATAGGATGTATTCCGCACTGCCCTATGTGCCTCTAGTGCTACTCTGAAACTGAATGATGTTGAGAGTGCTCTTCTGCAGGAAGAGGTTAATCGCAAAAACTTGGATGCCTCTCGTGTTTCACATGCTTTGATAGTTAGAGGCAGGAATGACAGGAATGATCGTGGTAATAACCGTGGCTGTGACTCGCAAAAGGGTCTAAATCTCGTGGAAAGTCGCGTGGGCGCAACGCTAATGTCACTTGTCATCATTGTGGGAAAAAGGGCCATATCTGACCACAGTGTCATGAGTTGCGCAATGAGAAGCGCAAGGATAAGGGCAAAGAGAAAATGCAGGAGAAGTCCTCTGATCACAGCATAGTACCTCCGAAGTTCAGTGTCAAGATTGAAGAAATCAATGTCATGCACAACGAGGATTCCGATGGTAGTGATGAGTTCATACTTGCAGCTAGTTCTTCTGATGCTTCACACTTGACTGAGACACCTAGTATGTATGCACAGTGCTGGTTATTGGATTCAGGTGTGTCCTTCCATGTGACGCCTTATCGTGAGTGGTTTCACTCTTACCATACTATATCTGGATCAGTCAGACTTGGAGATGACAGGTCTCTTGATATTGTGGGCTGTGGAGATATTCAGTTGCAGTTTTCCACTGGCAGTTCCTTTTTGCTCAGGGATGTACGTCATGTACCTGCGCTTATGCGTAGTCTTATGTCTGCAAGACAGTTGGATGATGCAAGGTTTCATGTCTGTTTTGGGGATTCTGCCTGGAAGATTACCAAAGGAAGACTTGTGCTTGCTAGAGGCACCAAGGCTGGCAGCCTCTATCCTCTTGTTGTATCTGGGTCTTCTTTAGACCATGCTTTGGCAGTGGGCTCTATCCCACATGTATCACTTTGGCATGCTCGTTTAGAGCACATGTCTTTCAAGGGAATGAAAATGTTATCTGGTTTGCAGTATCTTCCACCTTTGGACTATGCACGTTTTGACTCGTGTGATCATTGTCTTTATGGTAAGCAGAATAGGTCTAAGCATAAGAAATCGGGTAGGCCATGCATGAGTGAGCCCTTAGCATTGGTATATTCCGATGTTTGTGGGCCTATGCCTTGCATGTCTATGGGTGGCGCGAAGTACTTCATTACCTTCATTGATGATTTTTCTAGGAAAGTGTGGGCTTATCCCATAAAGCAGAAGTCCGATGTCTTGGCAGTTTTTTCAGAGATGGCTTGCTCTTGTTGAGAACCAGACTGGGTAGAGACTGAAATGCCTTAGGAAAGATAATGGGGGAGAATATGTCTCGTATGCTTTTGAGCAGTTTTGTGATGACAGGGGTATTAAGCGTCAGTTGACCGCCCCTTACACCCCACCCAAGAATGGTTTGACTGAGCGCATGAACAGGACTATTCAGGAGTGTGTGCGCTCTATGCTTAGCCATGCAGGCCTACCCCAGAGTTTTTGGGCCGAGGCAGTTAGTACGGCAGTGCATGTCATAAACCGATCGCCTTCTAGTGGATTGGATTTCCAGGTTGCAGAGGAAGTTTGGGCTGGTAAGCCACCCTCTTATGCGCATCTCCGTGTCTTTGGATGTGAGGCATTCTACCATGTGCCAAAGGACAAGAGGAGTAAATTGGATCCAAAGAGCATTAAATGCATATTCATTGGCTATGGTGAGTCAAGAGAGATGGGCTATCGCCTATGGGATCCGCAGGCGCGGAAAATAGTACGCAGCCATGATGTCGTCTTCCATGAAGACAAGATGCACAAGCAGCCTGAGAAGGTGGTTGAGATCCGCAGAGTGATCTTTCAGGAGGAGCCTAGAGCTCCAGCACAACTAGTAGTACAGTCTGCAGCAGTTCCTCCACAGGGCCAGGGTGTTGGACAGGCAGTTAGATAGGCAGTAGAGCCTGCGGTGAGATGGTCTGCTAGAGACAGACGCTGACAGATTTCAGCCCTCTATGCATTATGTTTTGGTTACAAATGCAGGAGAGCCTTTCACTTATGATGAGGCTATGCGCAAGGGTGACTGTCACTCCTGGGAGAGGGCTATGCAGTCTGAGATAGACTCCCTGCATAAGAATGAGACTTGGGATTTGGTTGCCTTGCCTAAGGGCAAGAAGGCTTTGCCATGCAAGTGGGTGTACAAGCTGAAAAGTACCCCTGGACACCCCAAGCCGGCATACAAGGCTAGATTGGTAGCAAAGGGTTTTAAGCAGGAACATGGTGTGGACTTTGATGAGGTCTTCTCTCCTGTGGTTAAGCTGACCACCCTGCGCTTAGTCTTGGCTTTGGTTGCACAGCTTGACTTAGATCTATATCAGATGGATGTCAAGACAGCTTTTCTACATGGAGACTTGCATGATGAGATCTATATGGATCAGCCTAAGGGCTTTGCAGAACCTGGTAGGGAGCACCTAGTGTGCAAGTTGAAGAAGAGCTTGTATGGCTTGAAGCAGGTACCTAGGGAATGGTATCATAAGTTTGATGCCTTTATGCAGTCACAGGGCTACAACAAGAGTGCTATGGATCCGTGTCTTTACACGAAGAAAGCCTGTGATGGCAGTTTACTTATCTTGGTACTCTATGTTGATGATATATTGATAGCAGGGAAAGCTCATGATGAGCTAGATGCTCTTAAATCTCAACTGAAGAAGAGCTTTGAGATGAAGGGTTTGGGACAGGCCTCACATATACTTGGGATGCGCATTAAGCGCGATAGGCATCAGGGGCTTTTGTATCTCTCACAGCGGGAGTACATTCATAAAGTCCTTGAGCGCTTCCGCATGCAGGACGTAAAGCCTATTGGCTATCCATTACCTTCCTATGTGAAGGTATCACAAGCCGATTGTCCGCAGACAGATGAGCAGAGGGCCGCGATGGCCAAGATCCCTTATGCTTCAGCCGTGGGCAGTTTGATGTATGCCATGATAGCCACTCGTCCAGATATTGCGCATGTAGTTAATGTTGTGGCACGCTATATGGCTACACCTAGCAGCAAACATTGGGATGCCGTGAAGGGTATCATGAGGTACCTGAAGGGCACAGCAGATATGTGTATTTGCTATGGCCGCTAGGATACAGGGGTCGTGGGGTACACTGACTCCGATTATGCAGGACATGCAGATAGTAGGAAGTCCATTTCTGGCTATATATTCACCTATGCTGGAGGGGCTGTCTCTTGGATGTCCAGGGTTCAGAAGTGTACGGCTTTGTCTACCACTGAGGCCGAGTATGTTGCAGCCACCACTGAGGCTTGCAAGGAGGCCATATGGTTAGGCCCTCTAGCTGCTGACCTTGGGATTGATGCTACACCTACACTGCATTCGGATTCTATGAGTGCCATTCAGTTGGCTAAGAATCCGGTCTTCCATGCGAAGACGAAACGCATTGAGGTGAGGTATCACTTCATACGTGGTGTCGTGGAGGACAGGTCGGTTGACCTTGTCAAGATCTCCACTGACGAGAATCCTGTAGATCTACTCACGAAGAGCCTCACTACTAAGCGCTTTGCCTTCCTCAGGAGGTTGATGGGCGTTGGATGAGATGTCGCCTTTCCTCATCCCTTGTACCTATGTACATTTGTATTGTCTTTTCTTTTTTTTTCTCTCTCACTAGGGCAGATTCGCCTTTAAGTGGGAGGTTGTTGGGGGTAAAGGCGCCTCCGCCGTGCCGCCCTGTGTATTACTACACTGACAATACCCGCCACTGCACATTGCAGGTGGCGAGCGCCCATCACGTCACTTTATTATTTATTCTTTTAGTGACAGTTTGAATAAAGGAAGGCCCGGTCACACATTGTGACCGTTGGAGTTCCCATTTCTTGTCTCTCTCTTTCTTGCTCTTGCTCTCCCGCCATAGCTCACGTGCAAGCTTCGATCCTTCTCACCTTTCATTCTAGACATGTGGTGAGAGGAGGACCTGAGGAGCTCAGCCTGTCAAACCCAACTCTATCATTGCTTGTGTGTGTTGATATTATCTATACAGGGTCACAAAACTCATTGTTTATTTATGTACATATTTATGAATCCATGTCACTTCATGAGGATAAAAACCAATTGTAGAACTCAGGATTGTACTGGATTGTGGTACACGCATCCAATACTCATGGCAGCTTACTCAATAACGATAGATATTTTGCAACATCGAGTAGCATGGTACCTTGTTTGAGTCTACTAGCAACATGTAAATCCTCCTTACCAGCCAGAGAGTTCTCTTGGCTAGTTCCAGCTAAGTCCATACCCCGAATGGCAATCAGCACTCGAAAGGAAGTTGGTGCCACATAGGTTGGTTCTCTTTGAGACCGCCATTTGGCCAATCACTCCTCTGAGACTATCATAATCTGGGCTCCTAGTTTGGTCATTGTAACACGATTTTCAAACTAACATTTGTCAAATTGACTTTGACTCTTTGATTGTCACTTTAGTCTCTCTATCTCTAAGAGATTTGGTTGGCATAGCACATCATTGAATGTCACAATTAAGCGTAGCTTGTCGGCTTCCTCATCAGAGATGAGTCACATGCATTCACGCAGGAGCCTGTCATAGTGCTCGTCAAGATGTCCTTGCTCTTCCTAGGATAGGGAAAATGGCAAGTATTCCCCAAGCTGCTTCTTAGGGAATGCACCCATGTCTGCAAGGACATAGACACGTGCGAATACTTTGAGTTTAGCATCCAACTCAGTTAAGCATTCTACGACCCTTCTATGCTCAACGAGGGCTTTCTCGATTGCTATCTCATGCAAGGTTCTAGGAGTTTCCCTAGGCTTTAACATAACTAGGGGCTCAAGCCTAGATGAGCAAGATTGGTCAACGCTAGGATTTCTTATGCTCTCGGGGTTCCCATGTTTCTCCTGAGGCCTTGCTACTATTGTGTCATGATTCTCCTTGGATATGACCGGTATAGTCTTGTCACCCTGTTGTGACAGTGTTATATCCACTCTTGATTTATCAATGCAAGTTCTGTTGTCAGTGGATTGAGTGTTGCAAGAAACCCTACTGTGATCCCTAATTGGAAGTAGTAGCAGCTAGTTTAGTGGACTAGCTACTATTGGTGGATTGTGGTGTCAAGTCCTTAGGCTGATTAGAAGTGGTCATGTCTTTTGTTTCCCTTTGAGCATTCACTTGTGTAGATCGAGCATCAGTTGATCTAGTCACATTAGGTTGCACAGGCATATTGTTGGGCTGAGAGCTGCGGGTGGTGCCATGTCCCACCTCTTGGACATCTAGAAGCTTAGATGGAGATAGAGATTGTGATTGAGCAGCTGCACTTGATGGCTGTTGTTGTGCTTCTTGTGTCCGTTTAGGGAAAGAGGGTGTAGGAGATTTGGGACTCTTAGATGGACTTGGCACTGACTGAAAGATTTGCTCGCGGTTGTTAGACAATTGTGCCATTTGCTTTGTTGAGAAATTAGTATTTTTATGAGTAGTGTTGTGCATGTGGTGCTCATGATCCTCTTGGGAAGTCAACAGCTCCTTGAGCACTAGTGGTCTTTGTGCAGGCTCAATGGTTACATATGATATCTGCTTATTAAGCATGCTAGGCTCTTCCTTTCTAATACTCATGTTTGGTTTCTTGCCCCCCTGCGACTTGGATTTTCTCTTAGATTTTCTCCTGTGCTTCTTTGCTTTTAATGCAATCTGGCCTTCAGTTGATAGAGGTGGTTTAGCAGGGGGTTTGGTACCCAAATCCATCGGTTACCTGTGTAATACCCTTGACCACATAGCTGTGCTTTGGATATCCATCGCGGTGTTGTGCTAGCTCTCCATCGGTGCCTTTTTCTATAAGGCTTGGGCTTCTTTCGTGGTCTTCTACGATGTTTGTAAGTCCAAAGCCTACCCTTGGCATTGTCCCTGTCCTGACCTTCTTGTTTCAAGCATGGCCTCACTCATTGGTTCTCGTTGTTCAACTTGTGCTTGTATCAACTCTTTCAACATGTCCTTGCTCTCATTACTAGGCTTGCATGTTATGTCAGCACCTTCCTTGCCTTTCCCTCGAGGTTCGATGAGGTCACCCTTGCTAAAGGTTATGACTATCCTCACACCTGGTAGTGTCAAGTGTATCCTCTATGCTACGTAATCAGCCTCACACTTTGTCGCCCTTTTGAAAGGTCTTCCAAGGAGGGTTTTCTTTCCACAACTAGCACTATTTGGAGGAACATGGAATAGGATAGGCAAGCTTCTAGTTTCAATAGTTACAAGGATTTTTCACTATTCTATGAGTGCTTGTGGGTGTCCCCTGTATGGACTAATAATTTCATTAGTCGGTGTGAGCTCTGGTTGGCCTAGCAAAGTCCATGCTTTATAGGTCAAGATATTAAAATATGTCCCTTCACTGATGAGAGCATCGACACTATGCTCTCTTTTTGCGGTGACTTTGACCCTAAGATAAGAAGGTGGCAGTATGTCTTCATCTTCCGGGTCTTGGCTTGTACATTTAAGCCTCCTAATGCATGCCCTTGATTCCCCAACTACACAGCTAGATTTGGTTTCTCTACTGATATCTTGGGTCATCTATGTAGTGCCATTCAAGGTGTGTCTATCTTCAAGACTTTCATATCTAGTCATCCTCGCAGTTGTAGCTTGATGTTGTTGATTTCCGCTTTGACTAGATGCAGTCCGAATGCAACACATACATGTTTTTGCGGTGTGGCCTTTTGTCCCTTGTTGACTAGATTGGCCCATTGAGGTTCTAGGGTCTCTGTTTATCTTTGTTTGGGTATGGGCTTTGGATTAATCCTTTGCAAGTGAGAATCCATGCTTGTGTTGAGCCATTAATACATTAGGATCTAATTTGGAGGACCTGTCATGGTGCGCGTTTTCTCTCTAACCTACTTGGGGGAGGTGCGGAGGGGGTAGAGCCCCCTCTATAGGTGTCCAGGGGGGGAGTCCCCCCCCCTCGAGCCCACAGGGCCGTTATGGTAAATCAAGTAGTTCGAATTCATCGCGTGTTTTTTCATCGGACTTCCAAGAATTCATCGCATCAAGTGATTGAGGCCTTCCTACCTATTGAGAACCTCCAGATCTAAGCTACTCATGTAGGGGAAGGTGTGGAATTACCTATGTTGGGCAAATAACTTGTAGATGACAAGATTGAAGCAGGTCCACACAATGAAGCTCTCTCCCTCTCTCCAGCTCTCCTGAAACCCTGCAATGTAAAATGTGGCCTTTCTTACCACTCCTAGCCCCTTATCACCCTGCCCAGGCCTGTACTCACCTTAGTCTTGCTTCCCTTACTAATATTTAACCCAAATTTTCTTTTTTTTTCCTTCTTTTCCCTATTTCAGCCTGTTATATAGCAACAGAAAACCCTACTATGTTCTCCAATGTTTTGCTCTTATCCTTCCTAAATGCAAGAAAAAATCATAAGGGAATACCTACACTACTCCATCATGCTTTCCCAAGTCCAAAAACCAAAACCCTACTTGCTAAGGAGATCGAATACCTCTTCAAACTCCCTCGCTTCCTACCTATCTACCTCAAGCATCGGTTCAAGGAAAACCTTACTTCAATGCTTGATTTGAAGCGCGCAAGCACTCAAGGCTTGAATCCGTTGGTCCCGGCAAACAGAACCAAAATGTGGGAGCTCTCACTCGACCTCCAAGACCCACGGACTGCTTATTGCTTCAAGCGTTCCAAGACGAGCAATAATGGCTACCTCTCACATAGCCGGCGTGCTACCTATCCATGAGTGTAGTGAGCTTACCTCCATGCCGATCGAGTTACATTCTCTCCCGTGCACTCCAGTAGCTCCACGATCCAAGTGCAAGCTTGAAGTGAGCTCCATCCTTAAGCTCCCTGCTCCAAGCTCCATTGCCGCGAGCAAGATAAGACAAGAGAAGAGAAGAGAAGAAGAGAGTTGAAGATGGAGAGCTTCTCCTCCCTGGTCCCTCACCCTCACTCACTCCCTCACACTCTCACATGCTCACACTCCCTCTCTCAAGCACAAGCTCAAGCAAGCAAGCAAGCAAGAAGAAGAAGAAGAAGAAGAAGAAGAAGAAGAAGAAGAAGAAGAAGAAGAAGAAGAGGAGGAGAGCCACTTTTGGCCACACATAAGAATGATCTTCTCATTCACTTTTCAGTTTTATATACAAAACCCTAAATCCCTTTTGGGCGGTCATCTCCTTATCCCCTTTTTTACATGGCCGGCCGTAGCCTAGGCCCTTTTTCCCATTGTCCTCCTATCTTCCTAGCTTCCTTCCTATCGCCCATCTATCTTTACAAATTGCACGGGTGAGAGCGTGGTGCTCTTTAAATTAAATCATGATGCGCTTGTGCTCTTTTACAAAAGTATTGACTTACGCTTTTTCTTGTGCGCATTTTTTCTTTATTTAGGACTTTTCTGCACATCTTGTGTTTTCGTATTTTTGTTGGCACGCCTTTGTCTTCCATTTACTTTTGCCTTGTCCTTTGTCTTCTGCTTTAGATCTTCCATCTTGTTCGTCTGAGGGTTAACAGTCACTATTGCTTATTGTTACTCATTTTTGTTTATTGTTATATATATAATTGCTTTGCTACTATGTTTTTAAATTGTTTTTTATTAACATCTATGTTTATAGAGACCAATGTGCACCATGAGGTTCTAGACGTCAATGAAAAGATGAGTGGTGATAATGCTCAAGGGGAGGCCGAGGATGGAAAACAACAAAAGCACTCAAGGCCTGTGGGCAAGCAAGTCTCTCTAGGCGTGATGAAGGATGTACTAAGCCAGTTTTATGTCAAGAATAGGACATTGCCTCCTCGTTGCCTCCTCCCATGCCTCTTTGTAGATTGGTGGCTCATGAGGTAGTCACATTTGCCACAGGCGATACTTAGTAATTGATTCCTTCCTTTGATTTTACTGGTTATCTAGAGAATATGGGACACTTCCTTGTGTCAGTTGCGGGTCCTAGAGGGAAGACCATACCTATGATAGCCAACAATCTAGATGACTGGGGTCTAATTTGGCGTCAAAGAAATGAGGAGTTTGAGATGGCTCTTGGGAGAGAATTGCAAGATCTTAGGGGCAATTCTTGGTTTGGGATGGAAACCATAGGCTAAAAACATGGTGGAGACGCATCAAAGAAAGTATGTAATCATTTATACTTTGTCCATTATACATGTAGGCATTGAATATATTTGTGTACTCCAACAAACATTGAATACTTTGTCTTATGTTATCTGATTTTCAATTATAGAGTACTCCGACAATGCTCAATTTCATATTTGTGTACAGTGTCAATCCATTGAGGTGAAAATGGAGAAGGAAGCAAAGCTACTACTCGCATTGGATACCACCAATGCGTAAGTATTCTTTCTTAAACTATGCTTCTCATTGTCATATCTATGATTACATTCTCATATTTATTATTATGTTTGTTTCCAATAGTATTTCTAGGGCACATGTAACTCCAAATATTGCTCATGAGGTGTACATGTTCCAAAAGTTTGGTCTTGCAAACAAAGAATCCATTCTAGATAGATTGATTCTAGACATGAAGAAGTGGGCTGAGGTTGAGATGAGTATAGAGGGAAGGAATTATCATGGTGACGCTCCATGGTATAACTCTCCTTGCAATTTAACATCTCAGATTGTATGGATGGTGCTTTTCTATCTCTAGCTCACTTGTATGGAATGTGCTTTTCTATCTCTTGCTATAATTTTATTTTTGTTTTGGCATGATAGGATGAAATTCATGCCTTTATCTCAAAAGAAACTACGAAGGTTGAGGCTCTTGGTATAGATGAGGCAGAGAGGAAGAAACAATTAGATAAGTCTATAAGAGCAGAAGATAAGCACCTCAAAGATAGGGGTTACAAGTACTTATGCATTACCAATCTCCAAAATGGGGATGATTTCTTTAAGTTGTTATTTAGCCTAAGGTGGGATGATGCAAACATGCTCAAAATCACAAGAGACAAGTTGTATTGTCTTACAAGTTCAAAAATCTATCCGGAAAGGTAATTTGTATTTACAAAGCAAGTTGCGTCCGTGTTGTCTTTTTTATTCAATGCTTTCTATTCATGCATGTTGTTGTTGTGACTATATTGGTTTTTCTTTCCCTATCATTACTTTATCCAAGGGATCACATGCATTAGGATATTTGATTTGGTTGGTTATGTTGAGAATATGCCACGTTGGTCTTGTTTTCTTAATGTGTGTTCATGTAAATGCAAATTGTCATACTATTTTAGTAATAATAAAGAATTACAAATTTATTTTTATGTCACTTCATGTTTGTAGTTTTTATGAATATGAATTAGTAATCATGCTATGAATGTATGTTGCATGAAAAAGCTCGAAAAAATGAGATCGATTGCAAAAGAACGAAAATAAAAGCTCGCAAAAATAAAATCCCCGAAAATCATGGGTAGGCTTTCAATCTCAACGAGAGACCACTACTTTGCACTTCCCTAAGCAGAGGGTAGGACTTTCCCCCAAATGGATTGAGCTTAGCATTCATGGGTTGTAGTTTTGGGGCTAACCAAAGAGAGTCCAATGCTCATGAGTAAGGATGCTAAAGTCAGCTCCCTCAATGTGTGCATCAAAAGTACATGTCTTTTGAGCAGTGACTATGATTTAGAAACAAGCAGATTCTACTACCTCCTTGTCCATATCCTCAATTTTTGTGATGGAGGCTACTCTCATATTGACAGGTGGTTGTAGCATTGGAAACTTGTGCAATGTATGGGTTGGGGGGTAGTACTTCTTGCGCCGCCAAAGAATCCTATGCCTCTCCCTCTAAGGTTTCAAGATCTACAAGATTGTCTATTTGACAAATATTGTGGACTTTGAAAGGCCCTAATCCTCTAAATTTCATCTTTTTCTTATGGCCCTTCACCAATTATAGCAACTCTAGGTCACCTTGCTCCAAGTCACGCTATTTGACATGTTGGTCAAATGTTGAATGCTGAAAGACTTGTTTTTTTGTTGATTTTTGTTGTTTTTGAGGCCTAAATGATTAATTGAAAGATTTTGAGTGATGATTGATTATTTTTGAAGTGTTTGAGAATATTTTGGATGAGGTTGATTATGTTTTGGAAGCTCATGATGATTTTCAGTAGAGATATGAGGCTCTGTGATGTTCCGATAGGTTCTGTTGAGGTTCTGATTGGTTCTGTTTAGCTTCTGTTGTGTTCTGATTTTCTTCTATATGAAGCATGGATTAATGATTGATGGAAGTTGAGAATTTTTGAAATCTAATTGAATGGTTTTTAATAGTTTGAAATGATTTTAGGATGAGTTATGTGGTTCTGATGCCTTCTATTGACCTTATATAAACCCTCTCTTGAGCTTCTATAGAGTCTCTATTCCTACTCTATTTCTATTATGTTCTGTTTTGTATGCCTCTGTAAGTGTTATGTGGAAGGTATGTCAAACTTTGGGGAATTTTTTTAGCCTTGGAAAGAGATGAATGTAAGTTCAAAAAAGCTCAAGGAAGTGGAAGAATGAGCTATTGAAAACTCAAGAGAATACTGGAGTGAAGTGACAGTGATGAGCTATGAAGAGTCACTGTAGTGCCTCTAGTGACCTTTCATATCAGACGCACCTTTTGTAAGGGCCATACATGACCAAAGAAGGATTATTATGAGTTATTATTGAGTATTTTAGTGAGGAGACGATGTAACTATTAATCGAGAGAGAAAGAGAGAGTTAGAGAAAGCCAATTCTATACAAAACAATCTATCTACCTATGAGAGACTGTGAGAGAAGACTATGAAGACAATGAAGAAGAATATTATGTGATCTTATTTCCTTTCAAAGTGGTGTTTCTTTTGTGTTCTCTTTGTTTATTGATGAATTCTATGAAGAATATGAAGAGAATGATCAATTTTTTTGAAGTTAAAGCCATGGGTGAATTGTTTCTATGAAGCTGCGTGAAGATTCATTGTTCATTGTGTTGCTTTCTTTGTTGTGATTATATAAAAGATGAAAAAGATTATTGTTGATGTTACAAGATAGATTTTTTTGCAGTAGAAACCCCTTTTTCCTTGGTGTCTCTCTTTGGCCTCCATATTTTTTGTGCACAACCTAGGAAGCTTGCCATCAACAAGCATTAGAAGAGGCTGAAAATGAAGAAAATGGCATTATCAAGAAGAGAAGAATTCAATGGATGTTTGCAAAGTTCCTTCTTCCACTGAATAATTGGAGATTCTTATTATCAAAGCCACTTTCCACAAGAAGTTTATTCCACAATGGCAGAAACATATTACCATCATGATGCAGGCTCTATGTGGTAGACTATTTCCTCTTTCAATTGAGGCAACAGAGACATGCATCTTGGTGGCAAATTGTTTGGGAACAAATTGAAGTGCAGAAACAGAGAGAATGACCATCTATGGAAGATTTGGCTTTCATTGAGACATTTTAAGACATTATCAAGTGGGACATCGTTTAAAAGCTTTAGGAGTTGTGGTCAGTGGAGGTTCATGAAAACAAGAAAGAAAAGAGTTGGAATTTGTTCGTGGATACTCAACAACAGGACACGTGGGATGTATTGTGTACTGACAATCTCCTGTTTTTCCAATTAGCAACCCTCTAGAAGTTGGTGGATAGAGTATTCTTCACAATATACACTATTGAAACCATTAGAAGCTGGCATAATTATGATGATGGCACAACAATGATCCTTAGAAGAACAAGTTTTGATACCTTCAGAATGGAATATCTCCCCCTCTGTAGTGGTCTGAAAGCTAAATTCAAAGACATAGAAAAGAAGAATTTTGAAGAAATGTTGGCCAAAGAGTCCTCCAAAGACTAAAGCCCCTTTGATTCTATTTTGTTGAGTACAAACTAATTGGTTGGAGCCTTCCCCCTAATGAATGACACAACTAAGAGGCAAGCACTAGAACGAGTCTAGAGGTGTGTGAGAAGAGAGAAGGCAAAAATCAAGGCCGAGAACAAGCTTGCAGCAAAAGCCTCTTTTGATGCCCTAAAAGCACTCTTTACAGAAGTCCCCATGGCCACTCAAGGTTCCCTTCCTAGTCAAATCTATCCTAGAAATATTGATGGCATGCCAGCAAATGTAGTCCCACTGCCCATTTTTAAGGGAGAGTACAATGAAGATCTTGATCTTCATGTAGCAAAGTTTATGGTAGCATGTGTGGCTAACAATGCCAGAATCCCTGAGCATTGGTTAGCAATATTCCCAGTCACTTTCAAAGGAGCGGTGTTTCAGTGGTATGAGAGACAAGCAGCATGAACTTTTGGCATATGGAATGACCTTCCTCACTAAATTCAAGTGTGAAGGTTTTGAAAAGCGGATGCGAGAGGAGTTCATGAACCTAAGTCCAGTCCTCTGGAGAAAGAGTAGAAGCTTATGCCTCGCGAATGGAATCCATATTGAAGAGGTGGGCCAATCATCATTTGGATAAGGCATCCAAAAAGGAGTTTTTCTCAAAGGTCTACAACCAAAAGTTTACAAGTTTGTGGAATTGAGAATACCAATCAATCTGCAAGCTGTAGTGGAAGGTGCAAGATTGTATGACAAAGTTGAAGCAAGGTTGTCAATAACCTCAAGAAGAGGATTCTTACCTCCTCCCATGACAGGAATGGCATACCCACTAAATGCAGTCCCAGGGACAGCTCCCTATCCCTCCCCCAGATGCAAGCAGTGTCGTAGTACAATGCACCTAATCCAAAATGATCACAAATGAAAATGTCTCAAATGATGGTTCAACCACAATAGCAGTGGTCTCAAACAGTTCCTCCAATGGTGACTCAACAACAGTGGAATCCTACCCACTAGAATCAACAACCCCAAGTCTCAATAGGAGCATTGAATCAAAACTAGAACAAAGGACCTTCTGGATCAACCCATCCAATGTATGCCATAATCACAAAAGCTTTCCAAAACCCTACCACAAGTACTCCAAGAGGTGAAAAGCTGAAGGACTACCTATCCAATTCAGTTGCAAGTATCAAGAAAGAGCTTATGCATGTGATTACAGAATAGCTACAGACGCTGAAGGTGAATACCACCAATATAGCCACTCCTGTGGGAGGTGGGAGAGATGTGATGCATTCTAATACATGGTGCAGAGAGTGCCATCAAGTGGGACATTTAGCCACTGAGTATACCCAAAAACCAACCATTCTTGGAACCTTCTATTCATATTGTTTGAGGAAGAACTATTCAGAGGATATCTACTTCTGAAAGAGATGCGTGAACGAAGAAAGAAAGATGAAAATGCAAGATTCAACTTGTTAGAATCCAAAATAACAACGCATGGCATTGGACCAAAGTCTAGGGAGTTTGGTCCTAATTTGGTCCAAGGAGGTTTCTCTCTCAGAGTTACAGAGGATGAGAATCTATGGCAGTCGTCAGAGATCACATGTGGAGTGTTAGAGATATGGAGAAAAGGGTCATATCTCACCGAATTGTCCAAACCCTACAAGGTCTGTGGATTACAAGCCCTTATGTAGTCGATGCAAAGGAGAAGGTCACATTGCAAATGATTGTCCAAGTTCAGCCTCTATGAAATCTACTTCTGATACCCAATAGAAGACCCAAGAACCCACTTCTAATTTGGTGGAATTGGAAGTGGCCGCAATAATGCATGCAAAGAAAGGAGAACCCGTAGACAATGTTTCCTCTACCAAGAGTGTGAAGCTCAATCTTCCTCGAGAAAAGCATAACAATGCAATCCAAAACAATGAAGTATAGAGAATTACAAAGCCACAAAGAGCTATAGATATAGTTGCAAAGACAGGACCAGAGGTCCACAAAATAGAGGATGTGGAAGTACCTCCTCATGTAGAAGAAGCGCAGATATTGCTGCTCCTAGAAGAAAAAGGAAAGATAAAAGTGTATGTGGCCCCATTTCCCAGCCAATTGGAAAAGCTTGTGGATCCTATCAAAGAGTATGAATTGGTCAAAGACCTAGATATTTTTAAACCAAACTTAACATTTCGACAGTTGTTGATGTTGTCTCCTAGCTGTTGAAACTCAAAGCTTACTAACTAGAAGAAGAAGCCTAAGAATTATTCCCTCCATGGCGACCAAGTCCAACAGAGCCTCAAAACTTGTAAAGGAAGTAGATGTGGCTAATGCCTTCTTGGATCCTCGAACCCCAGAGATTGGCATATGGATTGAAGGATGCTTTATTGCAAATGCGTTGATTGATGGATGCTCATCAGTAAACATAATGATGGATGTGACAATGAAGGATCTAGGCTTGCAAGGAATGCAGCCTACAAAATGGCTTATCAGATTGGTAGATCAAAGTAGAATCAAACCATTGGGCATTCTCCCATACGTAAAAGACAACCCTCGTAGGAAGAGACTATTGGCAGACATATTTGGTGGTCAAACCAAATTTCTATGGGTCTTTCAAGAAAGGGCAAGGACGGAATCGTTCAAACCCTAGGCAGAGGACCCAATAAAGTGGTATTGAAGTTTTATGGATCACAAAGAGACAATGGATCCACATCCATCGAAGTCATAACCGACTCCTCCAATGAAGTAACAGATGGTACATCACGAGATGAAGAGGCTATCCAACAGATCTTTCCCAAGAAAATAGAGGCATAGTCCTTAACAGTGAGCACTATAAGCCAACTACCAAAATAAGCAAAGTCCTTGTCCATGGGAGAATACCTCTTGCATGAACCCGAATTGACTTTTGAAATCACCTCTAACAACAAGATAGAAGCATGGATGTATTTTTCTCCTTGTTACATGGCAATTGCAAAGACAGAGCCAGAGTCAGGGATAGGAGTAGAAACAGAGACAAACAAAGAGACAAAAGCAAAGGACATAACAGAGAGCTTGTTCTTCTCTTATAGAGCACTCATCGATGGAGAAATAGAACCTCAAGCGGACGAAGGTGATAATGCAAAAGAAGATTATGAAAGCGTGATAGATGATTTTTGGTGCCGAGAAGTGCTTAAAAATGGCCCAAAATTTCCAAATTTTAGGAAAAAAATAGACTTCGTCGAAGGCGGTAGCTGCAAGCAGTACGATTTTAAGCTGCAAGGCCCCAAAAGTGCTTTCAAGACCCACCGGGTGGCGGTTGGGGAATTTTCATATTTCTCGTCATGTCAGACGGACTTCTAGAGATGCTCAGCAATGGGGGACTTTGAGATGGACAAGCGAAAAGTTTTGAGAGATGAATCAGAGGTCGAACATAAGAATGGGGATGCCCGGGAGGCCAAGGACCACAAAGGCCAAGTGTAAATGACTAGAGAAAGGGCCAAAAAGTGTGACCCTTAGGGGATCCCTTTGGGAGGGGGGGGGCAAAATTTGATTTTCGTAGGGGGGGGCATTTTTTTTGCCACCTACAAACTGATGCCATGGAGGGGTGACGATTTGATTAGGAGGGGTGGAGAGAGCAAATGCTACTTCAATGTACCCCTGTAAACCAATCATGACAGGTAGATGCACTCTTTCTTCGCTCCATATCGCTGATCTTCGCTCCTCCAATGGTTGTCTAAATCAGAAGATAAAAAACCAGTATTTCTCTCTCCTCCCTCTCTCTCTTCCAAGCGGTGGTTCATGTGGGAAGAATCAAGAAGAGAATTGGGTGGCGAACGCCCGGCATGGTACCGAATCACTCCCGAATCAATGGAGGGCTAGAGTTGGCTGTTCAAAGGTGGGCTGAGCCTTGAATGAGGGCTGATTTGTAGTCCCGCATCAGATTTTAAAACCCGCAAAGAAGGAAAAAAACAATAACTCTATTTTACAAAGGAAATTTTCTTTTTTATATATTTGATTGAGCCAATGTTGTTTTTATGGAGTGAAAATTGTTAGACATGTTATTTATTGTTTGTTCTATGCTGGCATAATGAAAAAATAAAAAAACATAAAGTCAAAATTCTAGAAATAATTTTTAGAAACCTGTAAAATACAATTTTTATGAGAAAAATGGGGTTTTTGGTGTTTTCGGGTGGGATAAACCAATACACATGGGATAAAATGACAATAAAATCTATATTTCTACTATTCTAAGAATCAAGAGCCATAGCTTTGAAAATATATCAATTTTTTTTGGAAAAATAGAGAAAAATAGGGGAAAATCAAGAAAAAATAGGAATATGCCTTAGAAAAATACGAAAAAATATAATAAGTGGTTGTGAATGCATAGTAGTGGCAGAGCATGCGGTTTGGCCTCAATTTTCCATATCTTTTTGTCACAGTGTGTGATTTATTACTTTTTATACATTAAACCATGACAAAACTACCTCAATACACCTATGCAAGGTAGCAAAACCTAAACAGTGAGGGGGAAGAGGCTTTTGTGAAAAAGTTTGAGGGCTGAAATAATACAAATTTTGATTGTTTTTTCTATGCATAGCATTTAGGAAATGGCCTATTTGGAAATAAGGGATCTAGTAGCATAAGGTTCACCTTGGTGCTAGATTCTTGCAATGAAGCATATACGTATTAGTTGGAATTCATGAAAAGATTGTTTGCATACCAGCACATAGGCTGATTTTGAAACATAATTGTTTGTGCACGATGAGACATCCATTATTGCATTGATCATACATATGGTCTCAACTCCTTGAAATGCATAGCAATTGTTTCAATTATAGTTGACCCACTCTTGAGAGGTTGAGATTCCCCTTGCCGTAGGTTAGCCGTTCATTTCTTGGGGAAAATTGTTGGTGAGGAAACATGGTATCTCTTGGATCTCGCTGAAAAAAAAAGGAGTCTTGTGCAAATGTGTTTATATGTAAAAGCAACGCATCGAGGGGCCAATCCCCAAGGTGTAGGAGAGCTGCAATGGGGCCTCGACAAACAGCCCAATGGGGTGCCTCCTATGTCTATGATACGTGGCACTTATTGCCAATATGTGTGGGATACCCCCTTTGAGGGGTTTTAGGGAAGGTACCATTGGACTCTTATCCAACTACAAACATAATAGTAGATGTATCTAGTGTGCATGTAGTTATTACAGATGCTCCTGGCCCACGAGGCCGTGTGGTGGTGGAGTTGTCTGTTGTGTGCATGAGGTTCAACTAGTGCCATAGCCAGTGCCAGCCCATTTTTGGTCCCATTAGTGGTGCATCTATACCGAGAGCCACCTCAAAGTGGTGATTTCTGAATCTAGAGTCTCTTGGGGCCTACTTGTTAGTTTATGTCCTTTGAAGAGATCCGTCAAGCCAAACTCCAAAAACATGAGAGAGTCGAGAGGGCTAGATGGAGGGCTGAAATGAATAGGCGTTATTCTCCTAAAAGGAGTAGTCCTGAACCTATTCAAGGGGGGGGTCTCAGTAACCTTAGCCTAAATCAAAGACAGTCAGGAAGTGGAAGTTCTAGTGCTTTCCCCCTCCCGATTAATCTGCCCACTTTAAGTGGTGTGACAGCTTTGCGCCTATCCCAATTCCATTAGCAAATACAATCATTGCCATGGCGCAACCTATCACAATCCATGTGGGAACGATAGATTTTCCAGCCTTAGGTTTTTCCCTACCTATTTTTAATGGGTTAGTGGAAGAGGATGCAGAGCTTCATATTAGGGAGTTCCAAAAACTGGTGTTTAACTGCCGCATCCAAGAGGAAGGGCATCTAATGATCTTCAACATGACCCTGAAGGGAAGGGCAGCTATATGGTATCACGGCCTCGAGGTTGGAACCATAACCACCGTGGACTTATTTTATAAAGCCTTCATGAAGGGATTTCGCCCCTAAGAGGGGTGGCCAATATTGGCTACGCGTGTTGAATTTGACATTCCAAGAACCGCATTAAGATATATGAGCATATGCCAAGAAGATCAAAGAGGTTTTCCATAAATTGGATGCCTCTATCCCTATCCCACCTGCTGCCCAGTTACAATACTTTTTGCATGGTCTTGATTTTAACATCCAGGTGCAGCTGAGTAGTGTCACCTTGGTAGATATAGACATTGCCATTAGATGAGAGCAAGAAATAGAATCCCAACTACAAGCAGTCTATGCTTCTCAAACCAATCCGAATATGGGCCTAGCGTTGAGAAATAATTCACAACCGATCAATGGCAATGGAAGCCAAGGGATAGGGATGGCCAACCCTAACGGGAGAGGGAACGTGGTGCCGAATGTGCCATTATTGCCAGCTCCGCCTAGTGTGACTATGCATATGGCTAGTCAAATGCCTCCAAATGTGGGAGGCCAAAGCAATAAACCCTAACGTCATTCCTGTGGGTCAACAACCAATGCCTAATCAAATTGTGCGGCCAAGGGACCAACGGGTAGATGATTAAAGCTATGAGTCGAGTTTGTCAAATGTCCTTAGCGAAGTTAAGGATATGATGAAGCACTACATGGATATGATCTTTGAACAATATCAGCAAATAGCCATTGACGTTAATTACTTAAAGAAACAACAGAATTTGATAGGGAGTTGACGCCTTGAAGAGGGTGCACCCTCTAGATTCAGCTGCAAATGGTATGGTGGGAAAAATTATCCATGTAATTTCCCAAATGTCAAGTGTGACATTTGCGAGAAGTCTGGCCATTTAGCAGCCACCTATTGGAGCAAGATCAGTTACCTCCAGCAAGGCAGTTGACAACTAGGGCGGCCTGTTAATCATCATGCGCAAGGAAACAATTTTCAGTAGGATGATGGGTTGAAACAAATACTCCAAAGGGGTAAGACTATTGTCAAAGAACTGCTAGGCGGCAGTGGGGTGAGCCTCATCGAGGCTGTGCACGTTAATGGCACTGAAGCTTCTAGCCTACATGTCGTAACAAGAGGCCAAAAAAATAGAGAAGGCAAGAAAGATAATGTAAGACCTATTGATGGAAACCCTAGGCAGGATGATAAAGGAATGCAAGTTCTAAATCTTGACAAGGAAGGGGGACCTCTGAAGCCCGTAGAGAGTAAGGTTGATGCCAAGAGAGATAAAGAGGTGTCAAGAAAGAAGGTGAGAGTTAAAAAAGAGATAATAAAGCCAGTGCATTTTCCTAAAGAGTAGATGGTTTGGCGCGAGAAGCGAGCTTTAGCGAATTATCACGAATTTGATTTAGCTAGCTCCCTTTGCAATGTTAAATTAGACATGAATCTCTTGCAACTAATTAATTTGTCACCAGGAGTAGGCAAAGAATTTAAAAATATCTTGTGTACAGGTTATATCATAGAAGTCTTGGGAATAGTGCAGGTAGGGGATGACTGGTTTGAACATGCCGAAAAGCACAGCCCAAGAGTTGCAGCCTATGTTGATGGGATTCTAGTGGATAATGCTATCGTCGACACAGGATCCTCGATTAATATTATGAGTTTTGAATTGATGGAGAGGTTGGGTCTTGCGATTTAGAAAGATGCCTCCACAATCCTTAGAATGGCTGACGATATTCTTAGACAACCGGAGGGTTGCATTACTAAAGTCCACATGACACTTGCCAATGTAGAATGCATGTTGGACTTTAGGGTAATCCAATTTGCAGGGCATCCGAATTACCAAGTATCGCTTGGTTGACCTTGGATTTTGCAAGCAGACTGTCGAGCAGATATACCCGCTGCTAGATTGATATTTGGCAGAGGTGCTAGACGTGTGGTAGTTGATGCATATCCTAAATCACCTCAAAGTGAGTGAGCTCCCCCATCTTCTACAGAGTTAGAGATGATGGAAGATGTGTCTGCAAGTGAGACGTCGTTGACTGATGAATCCAAAGAGGGATCGACCATAGAAGACATCTATCAAGTAACGTTGAACGAGTCATTAGAAGCTCACGATAGAATAAGGGACGCAAATGTTATCGAGCTAGACCTTGGTACGCTAAACGATGAGCGGCCAATAAAGCTAGGGTCTATGCTTAGTGCGGAGGAATGGGAGGATTATGTCACTTTGATCCAAGAGTTTCGCAATATTTTTGCTTGGAGTTACGATGAACTTAGGGGCATTCCTCCCAACCTCGTTGTCCATACAATTCCGTTGAAGGAAAGAAGCCATCATGTGCGACAGAAAGTGAAGTGTATGTCGTTTGAGTTGCAGGATGGGCTGTTCGAGGAGTTATAGAAATTACGGAAAGCAGGTTTGATCTTCCCTGTGCAGCACATTGAATGGTGTTCACCAGTTGTGATCAGGAAGAAGAAAAATAATCAAATCCGGTTGTGTGTGGACTTTCGAGAGTTGAACAAGCAAACAGTTAAGGATTACTACCCACTATCCTTTATCGACCAGATTCTAGATCAATTGGCGGGTAGGGAGATATATTCATTCATGGATTGTTTTGCTAGCTATAATCAGATGGCAATTGTAGAAGAGGATAAGCTCAAAACGATGTTCATAACAGTCTTCGGGACCTTTGCGTATCATGTCATGGCATGAGAGCGGAGTTTTGAGCCCGGGATGTGCCTAAAATTTGCCAAAAAATCCAGAATTTAGGAAAAAAATCTTTAACATCGAAGGCGGCGGTTGCAGCTAGGACGATATTAAGCACCAAGTGAAAGACGGCTTTTAAAAGGCGCCCGAGTGACACTTGTGGATTTTTGATAATTTTTTAGACTATCGTGCGGGATGTCAGGAGTTGTCGGTCAGTGCGGGATGTCAAGCCGGATGCCTGGGATTTTTCAGAGCTCGAATTAGAGCCCAGACGAAGAAGGAGCCAACAAATGGTCAAGATTTGAAAGGGTGGCCAAACCTTGGACCAAAAGGGGATGTGCCCTTTGGGGCCTTGGAACCCCCCCCTAAAATTTTTCATGCGAAACGTGGAGAGAGAAGATGAAACATGGCGTGAAGAAGCATGGCCTGTAGGCGCCGATTTTTTCGCTCCATCCATGGAGATGGAGATTCAAGGCTGAAAGCAACCCATCTAACTAACATGGGGGCTGAATTTCTCCTTCTTTGCTGGTCTTATTGCCACCCTTCAATCATGGAATGATGGACTGAATAAAGAGATCTGATTCTAGTCTTTCTCTCTCCTTCCTCTCTCTCTTCCCTATGGGCTGTTCATGTGTACCATCTTGATGAAGGAACCGGGGAAGGAGAATGAAGGAAGTGGTGATGGAAATTGATGGAGATGCTGAAGATTAAAGTGTAGCATTTGATTGAGAGCAATGGAGGCTCCTCTGCTGATTATGCATGCATTCAAGGCATCTCGAGTTACGTTAAAACACGGTATGACCATTTTTATGAAAAAAATGAAGGATTTTTTATAGTTTATGATGATAATTATGTTCTTATTGGATGAAAATTTGTTTGTGGGCTATTTGCATTATGAGTAATTGTTGTGTATCAAAAAAATTTGGTTTTGCAATGATTTACATGCTTTAATATTTAATTCCTGTAAACCCGAAATGCGATTTTTAAGTGGTAAAATGGCATGTTTTCTATTTCGGGTGGGCAAAATATGTTCCCATGGGGGGAATATGGAAGATAAACTGAATGTTAGTATGCTGAAGTGATTGGAGTAAGACAAACCAAAAATAGCCTATTTTATTGCTAAATAAATCAAAGAAAATGGGAAAAATAATGGGAAAATAAGAAAAAATATGAGAATTGTTTGTGGATGTGTGGTAGTGGTAAAGCATGAGGTTTAGCCTCATTTTTCCCTATCTCTTTGTCAAAGTTTGTGATTTACCGCTTTCTATACATCAAAACGTGCTAAAATGAACCTCTACACCGGTGCAACGAAAGCAACAACTAAACGTAGGGGATTGGGAGGTTTGAATGATGTGAGTTGCGTGCTGATTCTTGCTGATTTTTTGATGCATTTCATGACATAGATTTTCGTGGTATGTTAATTAAGAGGGTAGTAGCACGAGTGTTATCTCAGTGCTATCCTTTCATCGATGCAATGGGTTAGAGAATAAGCATTAAAAGCCTGATTGTGCACTAAGCACGTTGCTGATTTGAAAATTATGTTTGAGCACTTTAGAATCATTCACTTTTGCATGTGCATGATGATCATGGTGTCAGAATAAGAAAAATCTGGATGCATAGCACATGTTTTCAATGACAATGACTACGTTGAGTGTGGAAAGGTATCCTAAGCTGTAGGATAGACGTTCGGTTCTTGGGGGATTATTGGGTGAGGAAGTATGGTATATCTCCTGGATTCGAAATGAAGAGTGGAGTTTGTTTGTCTATTTTATATATTGTGCAGCGTATCAAGGGGCTAATCCCTGTGATGTAGGAGAGCTGCATTGGGGCCGTGGTGTTTCTACTGAGAGGTTGCCTCCCATGTATGTGATTATCATGGCATTGCCAATGTGTATGGGTTCTCCCTCTGTGGAGTTTATAGAAAGGGAAAAGTTGGACTACAAAACTATAAAACTATGAACGCATAGATTAGGCTTTAGGACAGTTCGTCCTTTAGCAACAGATTGACGCTCCTGGTCCATGAGGCCATGAGGATGTGTTTGTCTGTTATGAACATGAGGTCCGGGCTAGTGCCCTTTGCCAGTGCCGGTCCATTTCAGGTCCCATCAGTGGTGCGTCTGTCGGGAGCTGCCAACAATGGTGGTTCTCGAATCTAGGGTTTTTAGGGACCAAAAAGTTGGTTTATGTCCTTTGACAAGGACTGTCAAGCCAAAATACAAAAAGCAGAACGTGCTGAGAGGGCTAGATGGCGGTTGGAGATTGTAAGTCGCTATTCTCCTCAAAGGAGTAGCCCGATACGCATAAGAGACAGTGGTCTTAGTAACCCAACTGCTGCACATAGTCCTTTAGGTGCAGGAGAAAGCGGTAGTTCTTCCTCTCTTCCACCAAGTCAACCCACTCCAAGTGGGGGTGCGATTCCATTAGTTCAAACTCCTATTGTTAATCCGATTGTCATCATGGCACAACCCATTGCAATTCCTGCAGGGACGCCGGATCTATCAGCTTTAGGAGTTCCTTTGCCCATTTTTAATGGGTTAGCCGAAGAAGATGCAGAGTTTCACATTTGTGAATTCCAAAGATTAATGTTTAATTACCGCATCCAAGATGAGGGACATCTTATGATGTTCTTTAATATGACATTAAAAGGAAGGGCTACAGTATGGTATCATAGCATAGAGACTGGAACCATAACCACAATCGACCAATTTTATGCAGCTTTTCGAGGAGAATATGCCCTAAAAGAGGTGGCCAATACTGGTTGTGTGTGTTGAATGTAACACACCAAGATCCCCATGAGAATGTGAAATCCTATGCCAAGAAGCTTAAGGAAGTGTTTCGTAAGTTATAAACTTACATTCCCATTCCGCTGGCTGCCCAATTGCAATACTTTTTCCATGGATTGGATTTCAATATTCAGGTACAATTGAGCAGTGTGGCTTTGGTTGATATAGATACCGCCATCATGCGGGCAGAAGGAGTAGAGTCACGATTACAAACGGTTTACTCCTCTTGAATAAACCTTAATGCGGGTTTAGTACCTGGAGGCAACTTACCATTGACAAATGGAAATCAAGGGATGCCTATGAATAACCCCAATGGGAGAGGAAGCGTGGTTCAAAATGTACCTTTGCTCCCAGCTCCTCCCAGTGTGACTATGCCTATGGCTAGTCAGTTGGCTCCACCAAATGTTGGAGGCCAAGTTTCGAACCCTAATGTTGTTCCTGTGAGTCAACAACCAATGCCCAATCAAATTGTTAGGCCAATGGAATGACGGATAGACGATCAAGGCTATGAGTCGAGTGCATCTAATGTCCTTGGTAAAGTTAAGGATATGATGAAGCACTACACTGACATGATTTCTGAACAATATCGGCAAATAGTTGTTGACATTAATTTCCTGAAGAAGCAGCAAAATCTGATAGGGAATCGACGCCCTGAAGAGGGTGGTCCCTCAAGATTCAGCTGTAAGTGGTGTGGTGGACAACATTTCCCTAGAAACTGTCCAAGTGTTAAATGTGATATTTGTAAAAAATCGGGCCATTTAGCCGCTACCTGTTGGAGTAAGATTAGTTCCCTCCAACAAGGGAGTAAACAGCCAGGTCTAGTTAATCATAGAACACAAGGTAATAACCTGCAACAAAATGATGGACCAAGACAAATACTGCAAAGGGGAAAGACCACTATAGAAGAGTTGCCACAAGGTAATGGAGTCAGCCTTATTGAGGCTGTATGCGTCAATGCCCCGCTGAAACCTCTAACCTACGAGTCGTGACAAGAAGCCAAAAGGCTAAAGAGGGTGATAGAGATAATGCAAAACCGGTTGAGGAAAACCCTAAGCAAGGGGATAAGGGGACGCAAGTCCTGAATCCTGGTGTGGAAGGTGGACCTCTAAGGCCTATTGACAGAAATTTCAATCCTAAGAAGGATGAGGAAGTGCCAAGAAAGAAGATAAGAGCTAAAAAAGAAGCACCAAAGCCGGTCCCAAGACCAAAAGAAAGGATGGTGTGGCGAGAAAAGAGAGCTTTGGCTACCTATCATGATTTCGATTTAGCAAGTTCTCTTTGCAAAGTCAAACCAGATGTAAACCTCTTATAGTTGATTAAATTATCTCCAGGAGTATGCAAGGAATTCAAGAAGATCCTGCGTATTGGGTATATTGTAGAACCTTTGGGCCTAGCACGAGTAGGGGAAGATTGGTTGGATCATGCTAAAAAGAATTGCCCTAGGGTTCCAGCACATGTGGATGGAATATTAGTGGAGCATACTATCATAGACACTGGGTCCTCCATCAATATCATGAGTTCAGAGTTGATGGAGAGGTTGGGTCTAGGCGTCCAAAAAGATAGCTCCACCCTTCTTAGAATGGCTAATGATAGTCTAAGGCAACCAGAAGGTTTCGTTACTAAAGTCCATGTTACAGTTGCAAGTTTAGAATGCTTCTTGGACTTTAGGGTGATAAGATTTGCAGGATGTCCTAGCTATCGTGTCTTGCTAGGTAGGCCTTGGATCTTACGAACAGACTATCAAGTCGATATACCTGCCGGTCGAGTGGTTCTAGGTAGAGGTGCTAATCAAGTAATAGTCAATGCTTACCCTGAGTCTCCTCAGAGTGAGAGAGCTCCTTTATCCTCTACTTAATTAGAAACAACAAATGATCCATTTGGTAGTGAGACATCATCCAGTGATGAGTCTAAAGAGGGGTCCACTATAGAGGATATTTATCAGATAACTCTAAATGAGCCGATAGAGCCGCAAGATAGGATAAGATATGCAGATGTGATTGAGTTGGACCTTGGCATGCCGAATGATTCGCGGCCAATTAAATTAGGTTTCATGCTCAGTTCAGCAGAAAGGAAGGACCATGTGTCCTTGATTCAAGAATTCCGCGGCATCTTTGCTTGGAGTTATGATAAGCTGAGAGGCATTCCTCCCAGCCTGGCTGTTCATACTATTCCTGTAAAAGAAGGCAGTCGTCCTGTGCGTCAGAAAGTAAGGCATATGCCTTTTTAATTGAGGGATGGGCTATTTGAGGAGTTACAGAAGTTAAGGAAAGTTGGTTTAATCTTCCTTGTACAGCATACGGAATGGTGTTCACCAATTGTTATCAGGAAGAAGAAAAACAACCAAATCCGACTATGTGTAGATTTTAGAGAGTTGAATAAGCAGACGGTTAAGGATTACTACCCATTGCCATTTATTGGCCATATTTTGGATCAATTAGCGAGTAGGGAAATATATTCGTTTATGGATTGCTTTGCAGGATATAACCAGATGGCAATTGCAGAAGATGACAAGTTGAAAACAACTTTTATCACTGTCTTTGGTACTTTTGTGTACCATGTGATGGCCTTTGGTTTGTGCAATGTGCCTAGATCATGGCAACGAACAGTAGACAATACCTTTGGTGACATCTCCCCAGACGAGTTGAAAGTATTTATTGATGAGCTGGGTGCAGCCACTGTAAGGGAAAGGATGTTGATTATCTTAAGAAAGTGCTTTGAGCACTGCAGGCAATTTTGTATCGCTCTTAATCCATAAAGGCGTAACTTTGGAGTGCCTTATGGGCTATTGCTAGGCCATCAATTTAGTAGGAATAGCAACTGACCCTGAAAAGATCAAGGTTATAGTCGCTATGAGTCCACCAAGCACTCCAAAAGAGGTACATAGCTTTCTTTCATCGATAGGGTACTATCAGAGGTTTATAAATGCCTTGGCAAAAAGGACGTTGCCATTAACGAACTTATTATCCTTTAGCTGTCTATTTGTATGGAGCGACCCTTGTAAGGTAGCTTTCAAGGATGTGAAACAGGAGCTAGTAAAAGCACCAATTTAAAAAGCACCTAAAAGAGGCGAGGTATTTTACATATTTTCAGCCACCATGCATAGTATCAGCTGTTGTTTAGCCCAAATCTGGGAGGGAAAGTGGTATCATCTGATAGCTTTTGCTAGTCGAAATTTGGGCATTTCAGAAATTAACTACACCTACATGGAGAAGTTGTGCCTTGTGATGGTCTTTGCGACTAAAAAATTTAGTCACTACATCCTCTATGAGAAGATAATGTTCTATACGAAGGCGAAAAGGCTTAGATTGATTATGAACAATCTACAGCCGCCTGATCGTTTGGCAAAGTGGTTAGTCACTTTGCAAGAGTTCGATTATGAGATTAAGAGTAAGCCACCGAGGTTGCAGGGGATTTTGGAATGCCTTGTGGATTTCGAGGAGCCGAAAGAGACTTTGGCTGAAGGAAGTGATATTGAAGAAATGTTTAAAATTGATACAGCTTCTATTCCATCTTGGTATGTTGCTATCACGCATTATCTATCAATGGGAGAGACTGGAGCTAGTTTATCAAAATCTGAAAAGAGGAAAATCAGACAACAGGCTTTGAAGTTTTCCTTGATTGCAGGAACACTATATCGGTAGGGTGTTTATGATATCTATCGCCGATGTGTGATGCCTGACGAGGTTCCTTTCATCATGGAAGAGTGCCATGACTCTGCGTGTGGAGAGCACTTCGCTAGACCGTTGACGGCACAAAAAGCTTTAAGAGCTAGATATTGGTGGTCGTCTATCTTTCAAGTTTCCTTTGAGTATGTTAAGAGATGTGATACCTATCAAAGGCATGACAGCAGAGAGAATAGGAAATGCCCTATCCTTCTATTTGAGAAGTGGGGAATTGACTTTGTGGGTCCTATCACCCCATCGTCTATTACCCAGAAGAGGTACATTATAGTAGCAACTTATTATTTCACAAAAAGGTCAGAAGCGTAGGCGACGAGAGAGGACAATGCAAAAGAGACTGCAAGTTTTCTTTTAGAGCAGATTATCTGTCATTTTGGTCCAGCAAAGGAACTAGTGTCGGACCATGGAACCCACTTTTTGAATAAAGTGATCAAAAGCCTGGCAAATCAAGCATAATAAAACGACCCCTTATAATCCGCAAGCCAATGGACAAGTCGAAAGTACTAATAAGCAGCTTGTGGATATCTTGTCTAAAATAGTCTCTGAGAAGAAACAAGACTGGGGCAGGAAGTTGTATGTGGCAGTATGGGCGTACAATACAATGTTCAAGCGAGCTACTGGCCATACTCCATTTAAATTAGTTTATGGGGAAGAGTGTGTGTTACCCCTCAAAATTGAGTTGCCAACCATACGGTTTGCAATTAACCACTCTTTGGGAGATGAGGATTGGCACTCTTTGAACGTTTCACGACCATAGCCTACCTGGATGAGCTAAAATTACAGAGCTTATTACACCAGGAGGTAGCTAAACATCGGATGAAGCAGTTGCACGACCTTAAAGCAAAGAAGTACACCTTTAAAAAAGGGCAATTAGTTCTATACTATGATGTGCATAGGGAGTTGTTTCCAAGGAAGCTGAAACCTAGATGGGATGGCCCCTACAAGATTGTTAGGATAGGGAAAAAAAGGTCTACGGCTCTACTAGCTGATTTGCAGGGAGTAGAATTTAAAAATAGGATTAATCTTAATAAGATTAAACCTTATTATTTCTAAGTATGCTAACGTAAAAAAATGCATTGTAGGTCCATGCTGGGGCTTATCTGAGACCTGCAAAAGAGCTTAAAGATGGTTGATGGGGCAGTTAATTCCTTATTTGGAGCACCCATATCTGGAGCAGAGATACCATCAGGGGAAACTTATCTGGTGGAGCAAAGGATACAAAGTGATTGAGCAAGAAGATGGAACCTTTGTGTGGGAGATCAAAGTCTTCTGCCATCACTACTTACGATTGTTGACAAGTATCCCTATTGAGTTTAATGAAGAAGGTGGGATGGAGCAGTCAGTTCACCCTCTAAACATGCTAAATTTTGACTATCATAATTACGATTAGAGGAGTTCGTGATGGCAGCCTGTGTAAACCCATTGTGGACGTACACATTATATTTTGATAGAGCGTCCAGGGGCCCTAATAAAAAAGGGAGTGTTGGAGTAGTAATCTGAGATCCCCGACGTAGAGTTATGATGAAGTTAGCTGCTTATCTTGGGGTAGGATTCACTAACAATATGGCAGAGTATAAAGCCTTGATTATGGGATTGCATATTGCCAAACAAGGTGGTATATATTTGGCGGTTGTTAGTAAAAGGGGATTCCCAGTTGATCCTGAATCAGCTAGATGGGACATACAGAGTGTGGAATCCCATCCTTTGTATGTATCATTGAACTGCGATGACCCTACTTGAGGAGTTTGAGAGCGTGTCTCTTCAGCTGATTCCACGTTACTGGAATCAGTTTGTGGATTCACTGGTAAATCTAGCTTATGAAGAAGACATTTTCTTCAACTGTGGTCCTAGTTTGGATATTGCTATCAGTAATGAGACGGGACCTAGTCACTTGTGGGGAATGTTATCAGAGCATGCGATATATGGTAGGTGATGGTTAATATGGGTGATGCAAAGAGTAGCCGAGACCAATCTATCGTTGTTATCCTGGACCCATAGGTTGATTAGACAACATGTTATGCGTACGCCTCTTGCTATATATGCAGGAGGGATGGGTCATAATCTTATGCATTTAGTTTAGGGCTGTGAGTCCTATTTTTCCTCCTTGAAAAGGAGCATACTATTGTATATATGTACTATTTTAGGGAGGGATGTGTAGGTGCTATTCTGTTTTATTTCTTTAGGCCAAGAGGGCAAGTTTTGCGAGGTCTTAAATGTTTTATTTCATTAGGCCAGGAGGGCCAGTTGTATGTTTAGTACAGGTGCAGTTAATGGTTTCTTGTTTTAGTTTTGTGCTAGATAGGTTATTCGAAGAAGAGCTTGGAAGGAGCCTTTGTCACGTGGAAGCTTCTTGTGGCCCTATCCAGGTGATATCTCTCCTTTTCGAGTACCGTGTTTTATGTTATATGTGTCTGTGTACTTGTAGGGGTTTCTCTTTTCTTGTTGGGGACCAGCATCCAAGGCATGAAGTCCTAGGTTTAGGTTAGGTCTATCTGAGGGAGGTCTGAGTAGTCGTTGCCTCCTATAAAGACATTGCCAAGCATCAAAAGACCTGTTTTAGAAGGCAGTCCTAGTGACCTTGTTCTGCTAGCCTGTTAGGCAGCCGTTCTAGGAGTTCTTGTTAGTTGTGAGGCAGTTAGAGAAGCCTGCCGAAGGAAAAATGATGATGATAGAGAAAACAAAACCCTGAATATCTTAAAGAAAATAGATATATACAAAGGTGTGTAAAAAGGGGTTCTAACCCCTATAAAAATAGAAAAGGAAAGGAAGGAAAATTTATAAGGGCCTTGGATCCCCCCCTAAAATTTTTCATGCAAAATGTGGAGAGAGAAGATGAAACATGGCTTGAAGAAGCATGACCTGTAGGCACCAATTTTTTCGCTCCATCCATGGAGATGGAGATTCCAGGCTAACAGCAGATGGAGATTCCAAGCTGAAAGCAACCCATCTAACTAACATGGGGGCTGAACTTCTCCTTCTTTGATGGTCTTATCACTGCCCTTCGCTCGTGGAATGATGGACTGAATGAAGAGATCTGATTCTAGTATTTCTCTCTCCTCCCTCTCTCTCTTCCCTATGGGTTGTTCATGTGTACCATCTTGATGAAGGAACCGGGGAAGGAGAATGAAGGAAGTGGTGATGGAAACTGATAGAGATGCTGAATATTGAAGTACAGCATTGGATTGAGAGCAATGGAGGCTCCGTCTGCTGATTATGCATGCATTCAAGGTGTCTCCGGTTACGTAAAAATACGGTATGACCATTTTTATGAAGAAAATGAAGGATTTTTTATAGTTTATGATGATAATTATGTTCTTATTGGATGAAAATTTGTTTGTGGTGCGCAGATCGGATGCTATATGCTCGCATAGTGAATGCCGAAAGGTCCCCAAGAACAAAAGAGCTCTACTTTTTGCACAAAACTCAAGGTAAAAAGCATACAGGACATGAACAAGAGACCAATTGGGTGCAATCTCCCCCCATGCCTTGTGTGAGCGCTCCACAAAGCATGTATTTTTATGTATTAATCATCTTCAAGCTCAAATAATAGCCCAAATTACAAAATAGCACGCTTTTGCCTTTTGAGTTTGCTTTAGCACAAAATAGAAATAAAGCTAATGGGCGGGCGCCCAAAGAGTCAGGCGTACCCAACACAATGTCCAAATACAAATATCATAATCGTGCGCCCATGCGCATAAAAAATAATAAATAAATATCCAACGCCTCAATAAATAGGCGCGACAAAATATAGGCGCCATGCCTAAGGTATGCGCCCATCAAAATATAAGTGATAACTCGAATACACGCTATCCTCCAATGCTTTCCTCCGCCACTGCTGCTATCTCTACACATCAACTGAAGCATTCACAATTGTTAGTAAAATAATACAATTAAATCGACAAAAGTGAATACTTAGCAGTCTTCAGCTACATAAATAAATTAGCTAGTTAGAAAGCAATCCTAACCTTAATTTATTACGAGTGCGCACTCTAAACTCATAAACGTTTATTAATTTAATATGTATTTTACGGAATCACCCGCTATGGAATCACCCATGTACACACTAAATTAATGAAACGCCCGAAAAGGATAGGCATCCCCATCAACTTCTCGTACAAAGAATCCACTTTGTGTATGAGCCCCGGTCAACAAAGTTTACGGAATCCACCATAAAACCTCATGGAATCCACCGTGAAATATGCCTCCTGGCATCATACCCCCGGGGTGGGATAGCAATTGTCCTCAATTGCTATTTGCTCAATGTGGAGCTAACAAAGTGGGGAAAGCATTTAAGTCTCTAGCGTGCATCCATTGGGCTTCCTCTACAGGATGGTTTTTAAACTTGACTAAATATCTAGAATATCTTCGGCCAGTTCTAGTAGTCATAAAGTCAGTAGAATAGCTTTAGGTTCAAGTATTTCAGTCTCTTCATCTAACAAAGGTGGGTTTTCATAAACAAGGTGTACAGGTAATTGGCCTCTAAAGGGTCGTAATAAACTAATGTGAAATGTGTTGTGAATTTTCCAATGAGGTGGTAATTCTAACTTGAATGCATTGTCATTGATTTTGTGAATGATCTTAAATGGTCCATAGAATCTAGGTGCTAATTTTACAACGTTGTATTTATCTACACTTTGTAATCTACGTTTTTCTATTCTCAACCAAACATAGTCATCAACTTTGAAATTCATTGCTTGTCTTTTCTTATTGTCTTGTTTGGTATATGATTGCTGGGCTTTGGCAATCATGTCTTTAACCTCATCAAAAATAGTAGCGTGCATAGTAGCAATATCATCAACACTCTGAATTCTATTTGATAAAGATGCAACAAGTGTAGACAATCTATAACCATAAATCACTTCAAACGGTGCTTTCTTTGTAGATGTGTGTGGTGTATTGTTATATGCAAACTGTAGTAAATGCAAATGTGTGTCCCATGTCTGTGGTTTAGAAATAGTGTAAGCACGTAAAAGATCTAAAATAGTACTGTTAGTGGCTTCTGTTTGTCCATTAGTTTCAGGATGAAATGTAGATGAGAAATCAATCTTTGTTCCTAGGTTAGCAAAAAAAGTAATCCAAAAGTTGTTACAAAATCTGGAATCGCGATCAGAAATAATAACTTTTGGTAATCCATGATTAGTGAAAACATTTTTCAAAAACAATTGTGCTGCCTGAGATGCAGTTAAATTTTTCTTACATGGAATGAAATATGCTTGTTTACTAAACCTATCTACTACAGTCCAAATCATGTCATGGTTAGCTTTAGTATTAGATAAACCAATAATAAAATCCATAGAAATCTGTTCCCATGGTTTGGATGGAATAGATAAAGGCATAAGTAAACCATACTGTTTACCATGATGTCTCTTAACTCTTTGACAAATCAAACATTCAGAAACAAAGTTAGATATATCAGTGTCCATATGTGGCCAATAAAAATCTTCAGTCAATATACGTAAAGTAGATATGATACCTCTATGACCTTGATATGGAGGACAATGAATCTCATGCAAAACAAAAGATCTGAATGGAGCTATAACACATAATCTCTTTTCATAAAACATGAATCCATCATTGTAAGATAGTGAATCAATAGGAATCCAGTTATTTCCAACTAATTTATTCCAAACAGCATGAAAAGTAATGTCCTGGTGATAAGTATCTTTCATAGGAGTTAGAGAATCAAATGATATAACAGAGATATTATGAATGGTCGGTCTTCTACTTAATGCATCGGCCCACTACATTTTCTTTACCTGGTTGATATTGAATAATTGGATGAAAACTCTGAATAAAAGCTGCCCATTTGATATGTCGGTCAGATATTTGAGGTTGACTAAGTAAATGTCTAATACTTTGTTGATCAGTCTTAATCATAAACTCAGAACCCATTAAGTAATGTTTCCATTGTCTTAAAGCTTATACCACAACTAATAATTCTTTATCATATGTGGAATATTTAAGTTCGGAGGGTTTCAGTTTACAACTAGAATAGGCTATGGGATGATTATCTTGCATAAATACGGCTCCTATTCCACATCCACTAGCATCAGTAACTACTAAAAAGAATGATCTATTGATGGACCTAAAAATGGGCCGGCACTGGCTCATGCACTAGCCGGGCCTCGTCACTACGCACAAGACAACCCCTCGGCCTCACGGCCAGGAGCGTCTATCAAAATCTCTGCCTTCCTAAACATTGCGTTTGTAATATGTTGTAGTCCAACTGATCCTAACCCAATATTACTCCTCAGAGGGAGTCCCTTGCACATAGCTAAAAGGCTCGAATCACATACACATGGGGTTCCTCCTACGGCTGAATGCCGTCAATCCTCTACGACTCTCCTACACCTTGGGGATTGGCCCCTCGATGTGTCGCTCAACATATAGACATTTCGCACAAAAGTCCACTCAAGGTACCATTTAATCGTATACAGGAATGTACCATTGTCCTTACTTCTCTTTTTCCTAGACCCCACGACTAGCCTATGGCTTGGGATGTCCTATCTCTCACTCAATGTGGGTCAATGTCCTAATAAAAACAATTGCTGTGCATCCAGGATTTCTGATACCTTTTAACATTTCCATGATTTATGCATCTTGTGGATGCCAAGTGCTTAAAAAATTATGAAATCAATATTGTGCACATGTGCAAAACCATTCTTTTAATGGTTTTCAACTACCGTTCTTATGCGGCGCTGCACAAACCTAGCACCAAGGGAACCCTCGTGCTACTAGGCTCTTATTTTATAATTATTATCCGTCCTAAATGCTATGCATAGAAATCAACAACTTTTCCATCATCTCACACGGCATTTATACATATTTCAACTACTCTACCCTTCCATCGATCAAATGTTGTGTTGTTGTATGGATTTATAGGGTATTTTGCCATCATTTTATATGTAAAAAGCGGGAAACACACACTAGAACAAGAAGGTGGGGTTGAACTGAGGCAAATCCTCATGCTTCAGTCCCCACAAACATTCACAAACATTGTTCTTAATTTTCATTAATTTTCCACACCCAAAATGTATTTTTCCCCTATTTTTAGTGATTTTTCTCTATTTTCCTTGTATTTTCCCTTATTTTTTGCATTATTTAATTACTGAAAATTCAAAATAGGTTATGGGCTGTGGCCCTTAATTCCTTCTTGCGGAAAAATGAAAGTTTAGTTGGTGTTCCTATTTACTTTTCCATTTTTATGCCAAAAAACCATCATTCCCCCTTGATTTTCCATGTTTTACGTGTTTCAATGTATTATTTTGAATCACAAGATGCATATTTTTTTGATTTTCTGATTATAACCAGCAAGAACTCATGGAAAACAGTCACATAAACAATTTTTAGCCCACAGGAACAACATTTTATCAATCAAAAACTATAAAATCTCAATTTTCCTTTGAAAATTTTGAATTACCGCTTATTTGCGTGTTTCGGGTTTCATGTCCATGGGTGCAAATCTGAAAATCAGCAGCACTTCATGCTCAGCATGATCACAAATCACCATTTCCAGCCCGTGGAGCAATCCGATCCATGCCGGACAAGCCTCCATCATTCTTTCTTCTTCCTTCTTCTTCCCACATGAACTCCCTCTTAGAGGAGAGAGAGGGAGGAGAGAGAAATACTGATTTTCTCTCTCCCTCTACAGGCTGCCATTCCCCGCATGGATTGAAGCGATACGGAGCGGATGTCGAATGTGGAAGCCTAGCATAATCCAATCTATGGCTTACTTGACAGAAGGAATCTCCATTTGAGAGGGGGGGGGGGGCGGGGGGGGGGGGGGGGGGGGGGGGGGGGGGGCGTTTTTTTCGGCGGCTGAAAACAGCCGCCGCCCCCCCTCCATGACGTTTTTTTTTTGGGGGGGGTGCCAAAGGTCACCCCCCTCTAATCACACCTTTTGGAATTTCCCCTTTGGCCCCTTTTTGGGCACCCCGGCCGGTTTTTGGGCCACTTCCTCATACGGACTCCGATTGACGTGCTGTAAATTTCTAGGCATCCCTCTCGGCATCCCGGACAGGCCTGCAGCTCCCACATCCTGTCCTGACTGACAGAAAAATTACTAAAAATTTGGAGGTGTCACTTGGGCGCCCGTCGACTACTTATGCTTAAAATCGTCCTAGATCGAGCCGCCACCTTTGACGGTGAATATTTTTCCCTCAAAATTCATAATTTTTAGCTATTTTTAAGCACTTCTTGGCACCAAAATTCTGCTCTTATCTATTAAAATCAGGTAGTTGTAATACAGGAGCATGGGTTAATGCATATTTCAATAAATCAAAGGATTTCTGTTGATTATCAGACCAATGATAAACAATACCTTCCTTTAAAAGTTTAGTCAAAGGCAAAGCAAGTAATGAAAAATTTCGCACAAATTTCCTGTAAAAACTAGCAAGACCTAGAAAAGAACGTAACTCATGCACATTTTTAGGTATAGGCTAGTTCAATATTGCTTCTATCTTCTTAGGGTCAACCTTAATACCATCTGATGACACAATATGACCTAGATATTCAATTTTTGTTTGAAAGAACTCGCTCTTTTTCGGATTAGCATATAATTGATTATCTTTCAACAACTTGAAAACCAAGGACAGATGTTCATAATGTTCTTTCTCATTTTTACTAAAGACCAAGATATCATCAAAGAATACAATAACACAATGCTGATATTTCAAAAATATACGATTCATCATTCTATTAAATGTAGCAGGTGCATTAGTCAATCCAAAAGGCATCACTAAAAAGTCATAATGACCAAATTGTGTTCTAAATACAATCTTGAATATGTCAGACTTATCTAATCTCACCTGATGATAACCAGATTTAAGATCTATTTTACCAAATATGGCAGAACCTTGTAGTTTATCCATAAGATCATCGACTCTAGGAATTGGATATCTATTCTTTACAGTAATTTTATTTAGAGCACGATAGTCAATGCACATATGATAAGTATTATTCTTCTTCTTTACCAACAAAACAGATGCACCAAATGGAGAACTACTAGGTCTAATCAATCCTCTATTTAGTAATTCCTCAACTTGATTTTGAATTTCTTTTTGCTCTATCTGGTTATGCCTATATGGTGCTTTACAAGGTGGTTGTGTACCAGGAATTAAATCTACTTTGTGGTCTTCAGGACGTGAAGGAGGTAATCCAGGTGGTAGATCTTTTGCAAAACAGTCTTTAAATTGTGCAAGGAATTCTTTATGCCCAGGGTGCATATGTTTTTCTTTAGCTTGCAGTTCATTCACCAAAATTAGATAAGATTTACTACTTTTGTGTAATGCACGTTTAGCTTGAGTATGAGAAAGCAGTGGAAAAGCATTAGATGCATGCATACCATACAATGTAATATGTTTTCCTTGAAAATGAATATTAATTGAATGCGTTGAATAATCTATATCAGGATTATGTTGATGTCGCCAAGGCATACCTAAAATAATATCGTTGGACTGTAATGGTACAACTAGGAAATTCCTTCTTTCAGTGTATTCACCAATTTGAATTTCTAAGTCATGCACCTCTTGTGTTCCATTATACCTTGTGCCTAAGAATGTTGTTTTAATACGATAATGCGTAGGAACAATTTGTAATTTCAATTCTTTCACTAACTTTGCATAAATAAAATCATGTGTACTACCATCATCATGCAAAATGATATTTTCTTTTCCATGCACTAAACATTTCATTGTCAACAAAGAATGTGGAGTTGGCATACCTGGTAAAGTATCCGAAGGAGTAGTAATGTCATCTTCATCTTCCGTAAAGTCAAGCATTTCTTCATGTTATTCATCTTCCATTGCTCCAAGATAGTTTATATGGACAGGTGGCTTCTTTGATTGGCAATTGGTTGCTAGATGTCCAGGTTGATGGCATTTGTAACACACTATAGGTTTGGCTTTAGATACATTGTTTGCAATGGCAGGAAGTCTAGGAATATTAGGATTTGGCTGTGAAGTTGGCTTAGGGTTTTGATTGGTATTCGATGGCAAAGCAGGTGGTTTTGTCCAAGACTTACGGAAAGATGATGAAGGAAATCGACCTTGATTGAATCTTCTAAAATTTGAATTGAATTCCTTAGTTCCATAGTTACCATTTGCTTGAAAATTGTTGTGGATGCTTGTCTCTTCCTCGAAGCTTGTCTTCAGTGTCATAAGCCAAAGAAATTGCATCTTCAAGAGTTGTAGGCTTGAACATATTGACTTCAGCGTAGTAATGTCCAAGTAATCCAGACATATACTTGCGCTTGTGAGTCGCTTCAGGTATGTCTTCAAGCATGCGTAACTGGAGTAATGCATTCCAAAAGCGCTTGGTGTACTGAGGAATAGGCTCACGATCTCTTTGCTGAAGAAGGTCCCATTGCTTTATGGCTTTTTCATGGAATTGTGGAGGAAGGAAATTCTGCATAAACTTCTTCTTGAAACTCTCCCAGGTAGTGGGACAATCTATGCTCTTACGAACCACAGTCCACCAAAGAGATACTCTATCCACTAAATGATTAGTGACACACTTGATTTTATCTTTTTCAACGTATGTTTCCTCATGAAAGTAATTATCAAACTGACTGATGAATGCAAGAACAGTTTTTCCATCTCGAGTGCCATTGAAAGTACGGAATTTGAAATTTCTTTTACTTATCTTTGTTTCTTTGCGGATGGTTGAGCTTCGAGAGCCATATCGATGGTACATCGGATAAGGTCTTCAGATTGTGGTTCCTCTTTGTCGGTAGTCGATATTTGTAAATTGGCCAATTGAACTTGCAATGCTTGCCGAGCTCGTCGTTCTTCGTCCAACTGCATCATAATTAAATCCAACTTTTGCTCCATCATAGGTTTGAGGAAGATCGCCTTCAGCCATCAAATCATCCATATTTTGTTATGTCATCCTTCAAAACTTTAAAAGACCTCACACTCTCAAAATCCAATTAGCGGGATGAGCATAGCTCAAGATCGGGTGTACAAGGCTTATATATTTGTGTGTGGCTTTCACAGTCTTCGTCTTTGGTATTTACGGGATTCGAAATCTTTGAAAATTCTGCATTTTGACCTTTAAAATGTGCTGAAACTAGTTCAGCAAATCTGCTTATGCGAACAATGCCTTCCAGGGAACAACTTTGCAGTTCGATACTTCTGCGCAGGAACAGTCCTTATAGGAGTTTTGAGCACAAGTCAGTTTTGACTTCAGGTTACTTGCCTGACTTCGGGAGTTGCAGAACTTATGAAACTTGCTATACTTTGAAGATTTAGAAGATTAGTTAGCTTAGTAGCTTTAGTGACTAAAGCTTATGAAATTTTTGAGTTGAGGACGCCAATATGCTGACGCCAAATTTGACGCCGCCAAACACGTCCTCTTGCCGCCGATTGACGATTTGATGCTTGAAGCTTTTTAAAGCTTCTAGCTAAGCTTTATAACTATTAAACTTAAGCTTTGAAGCTTAATGAAAGATATGGAAGTTACTCTTTTCTCTGTACAAAACGACTTGAAGAGAGGGATGTAGGAGTGGTCCTCTGCCGTTACAGGCCGGTCCTTCGCGATCAGAGGCTGTAAACAGAGGTTCTTGACCGCCAGGAATCCACCTGTATCAACCATTCGCGATGAGACTGACCATAGAGCTCAATCGTTCCAGGAGCTCCGCCTTCGCACAAGATGGGTAGCGATTGGAAGCTCTCGATCTCAGCTTCGCTCTGATACCACTAGTGCGCAGATCAGATGATGTATGCTAGCGTAGTGAATGCGAAAGGTCCCTAAGAACAAAAGAACTCTACTTTTTGCACAAAACTCAAGGTAAAAAGCATACACGACATGAACAAGAGACCAATTGGGTGCAATCTCCCCCCATGCCTTGTGTGAGCGCTCCACAAAGCATGTATTTTTATGTATTAATCATCTTCAAGTTCAAATAATAGCCCAAATTACAAAATAGCATGCTTTTGGCTTTTGAGTTTGCTTTAGCACAAAATAGAAATAAAGCTAATGGGCGGGCGCCCAAAGAGTCAGGCGTACCCAATACAATGTCCAAATACAAATATCATAATTGTGCGCCTATGCGCATAAAAAATAATAAATAAATATCCAACGCCTCAATAAATAGGTGTGACAAAATATAGGCGCCATGCCTAAGGTATGCGCCCATCAAAATATAAGTGATAACTCGAATACACGCTATCCTCCAATGCTTTCCTCCGCCACTGTTGCTATCTCTACACATCAACTGAAGCATTCACAATCGTTAGTAAAATAATACAATTAAACACAAAAGTGAATACCTAGCAGTCTTCAGCTACATAAATAAATCAACTGATTAGAAAGCAATCCTAACCTTCATTTATTACGAGTGCACACTCTAAACTCATAAACGTTTATTAATTTAATATGTATTTTGCGAAATCACCCGCTATGGAATCACCCATGTACACACTAAATTAATGAAATGCCCGAAAAGGATAGGCGTCCCCATCAACTTCTCGCACAAAGAATCCACTTGTGTATGAGCCCCAGTCAACAAAGTTTACGGAATCCACTGTAATACCTCAGGGAATCCACCGTGGCACGGAATCCACCGTGAAATATGCCTCCTGGCATCAGTTTGTGGACTTTTTGCATTATGATTAATTCTATGTATCAGAAAATTTTGGTTTTGCAATGATTTACATGCTTTATTTAATTCCCGTAAACCCGAAATGCGATTTTTAAGCGGTAAAATTGTAGTTTTTCCCTTTCGCGTGGGCAAAATATGTTCCCATGGGGGGAATATGGAAGATAAATTAAATGTTAGTATGCTGAAGTGATTGGAGTAAGAAAAACCAGAAAATAGCCTATTTTATTGCTAAAGAAATCAAAGAAAATGGAAAAAATAAGTGAAAAAATAGAAATACGTCTTGAAAAAATAAGAAAAAATATGAGAATTATTTGTGGATATGTGGTAGTGGTAAAGCATGAGGTTTAGCCTTAGTTTGCCCTATCTCTTTGTCAAAGTTTGTGATTTACCGCTTTCTATACATCAAAACATACTAAAATGAACCTCTACACCGGTGCAACGAAAGCAATACCTAAACGTAGGGGATTGGGAGATTTGAATGGTGTGAGTTGCCTGCTGATTGTTGCTAATTTTTTTATGCATTTCATGACATAGATTTTCGTGGTATGTTAATTAAGAGGATAGTAGCAGGAGTGTTATCTCGGTGCTATCCTTTCATCGATGCAATGGGTTAGAGAATAAGCATTAAAAGTTTGATTGTGCACTAAGCATGTTGCTGATTTGAAAATGATGTTTGAGAACTTTAGAATCATTCACTTTTGCATGTGCATGATGATCACGGTGTCAGAATAAGAAAAACCTGGATGCATAGCACCTGTTTTCAATGACAATGACTACGTTGAGTGTGAAAAGGCATCCTAAGCTATAGGATAGATGTTCAGTTCTTGGGGGATTATTTGGTGAGGAAGCATGGTATATCTCTTGGATTCGAAATGAAGAGTGGAGTTTGTTCATCTGTTTTATATGTTGTGCAGTGCATCAAGGGGCTAATCCCTGCTATGTAGGAGAGCTGCATTGGGGCCGCGGTGTTTATACCGAGAGGTTGCCTCCCATGTATGTGATTATTGTGGCATTGCCAATGTGTATGGGTTCTCCCTCTGTGGAGTTTATAGAAAGGTAAACGTTGGACTACAAAACTATAAAACTATAAACTCATAGATTAGGCTTTAGGACATATCTATGCATTTATAGAAATAACATGTCCTTTAGCAGCAGATTGATGCTCCTGGTCCGCGAGGCCATGAGGGTGTGTTTGTCTGTTATGAGCATGAGGTCCGGCTAGTGACATAGCCAATGCCGGTCCATTTCAGGTCCCATCATGGCATTTGGTCTATGCAATGTGCCTAGTTCTTGGCAACAAACTACCGATAAGACCTTTGGCGGCATTTTCCCTGAGAAGCTAAAGGTATTTATTGAGGATTTAGGGGCAGCCACTGTGAGAGAAAGGCAATTGATTATTTTACGAAAATGTTTTGAGCGATGCAGACAATTTTGCATAGCTCTCAATCCAAGGAAGTGCGTTTTTGGTATACCTTATGGGCTCATGCTGGGCCATGTAGTTAGCTCGGTAGGGATTGTGACAGATCTTGAAAAGATCAAAGCTATAGTCACCATGAGTCCGCCATGCGCCCCCAAAGAAGTCCACATCTTTCTGTCATCAGTTGGATATTATCAACAGTTCATAAATGCTTTGGCAAAAAGAACGTTGCCATTGACAAATCTTTTATCCTTCAACTGTTTGTTTTATGTGGAGTGACCCTTGTAAGGTGGCTTTTGAGGATGTAAAATAGGAACTCGCAAGAGCACCTATGCTGAAAGCATCAAAGTGGGGTGAAATTTTTTATATCTTTTCAGCAGCTACCATACATAGCATTAGTTGTTGTTTAGCGCAAATGTGGAAAGAGAAGTGGTATCACCCGATTGCTTTTGCCAGTCGAAAGCTAGGTGTATCCCCAAATTAATTATACTTATATGGAAAAGTTGTGCCTTGTGATGGTCTTTGACACTAAAAAGTTCAGGCACTACATCCTTTATGAGAAGGTTGACCTTTATATGAAGGAGGAAGGGCTGTGACTGCTCATGAATAAGCTACAACCACCCGACCATTTGGAAAAGTGGTTAATCACTTTGCAGGAGTTTAACTATGAGGTTAAGAGAAAGCCACCCAACTTGCAGGGTATCGTAGAGTGCCTTGTAGACTTTGGGGAGCCAAAGGAAGCCCTGGCTAAAGGCAGTGACTGGTACTCATTGTTCAAGATTGACACAGCATCTATTCCCTCCTGGTATGCGGCGATAATGCATTATTTGTCAATGGGAGAGACTAAAGCTGGTCTATCAAATCCAGAAAAGTGAAAGATCAAGCAGTAGGCTTTAAATTCACAGTAATCGTAGGCACGTTGTATCGGCAAGGGGTAGACGATATCTAGCATTGATGTGTAATGCCTGACAAGATCCCTTTCATCTTAGAAGAGTGCCATGGCTCTGCTTGTGGAGGTCATTTTGTTAGGCAACTAACTGTGCAAAAAGTCTTGAGGGTGGGATATTAGTGGTCGGCCATCTTCCAGGACGCATTTGAGTACGTTAAAAGATGCAACATCTGCTAATGACATGATAGCCGAGAGAATAGGAAGTGACCACTCACTCCTACTATGGCGATCCTTCCGTTTGAGAAGTGGGGGATCGACTTTGTGGGCCCTATTACTCTGTCATCCACTACACATAAAATATATATTATCATAGCAACTAATTATTTTGCTAAGTGGTCTGAAGGTCGATTTGGTCCACCAAAAGAAATAGTATCAGACTGGGGGGATGCATTTTCTGAAAAAAGTGATAAAAAGACTAACTGAGGCTTGGCACATCAAGCACAATAACACAACCCCCTATAAACCACAAGCCAATGGGCAGGTCGAGAGTACCAACAAGTAGCTTGTGGGCATTCTATCTAAGGTAGCATCAGAAAAGAAATGAGATTGGGACAAAAAGTTGTATGTGGCAGTGTGGGCATACAATATGACGTTCAAATGAGCTACTAGTCACACCCCATTCAAGTTAGTATATGGAGAGGAGTGCGTCCTATCTCTAGAGATCGAGTTGCCGACGATAAGATTTGCAATCAATCATTCTTTGGGTGACGAGGATGCCCTCTTAGAGCACTTTGCGACTCTGGCACATCTTGATGAGATTAAATTACAAAGCTTGCTACATTAGGAGAGGTGACCAAGTGTCGGATGAAGCAGCTCCATGACCTAAAAGCAAAGAAATACACTTTTAAGAAGGGGCAGCTAGTGTTGTACTATGATACGCATAGAGAATTATTTCCAGGAAAACTGGAGCCCAAATGGGACGGTCCTTATAGGATTGTCAGGATCGGAAAGAATAAATCCATAACATTATTGGCAGATCTTGAGGGTGTGGAGTTTAAGAATAAGGTTAATCTTAATAAGATCAAACCTTATTATTTTTTACTGCGCTAATGACATAAGTGCCTTATAGGTCTATGCACAATTGATCAGACATCTGCAAGGAAACAACGATAGAGGTTGATGGATTGACTAATCCCTTATTTGGAGCACCCATACTTAGAGCAGCGATATCATCAGGGAAAGCTCATCTGGTGGAGTAAAGTCTATAAAGTGACTCAGCAAGACGATGGGACATTCGTTTGGGAGATTAAGGTCTTCTATCATCACTATTTGCAGATTATGACGAGCGTCCTTGTAGTCTTTAATGATGAGGGTGGGATGGAGCCTAAAGTTCATCCTTCGAACATCCTGAACTTTGATTATCATAACTGCAAGTAGAGGATGGCAGGCAGGATAAACCCATTTTGGACGTACACATTATACTTTGATGGAGTGTCCAGGGGCCCTAATAAAAAAGGGAGTGTTGGAGTAGTTATCTGAGATCCTCGACGTAGAGTTGCAATGAAATTAGCTGCTTATCTCAAGGTAGGATTCACTAACAACATGGCGGAGTATAAAGCCTTGATTATGGGACTGAATATTGCCAAGAAAGGTGGTACTCGGCAATTGTTAGTAAAAGGGGATTCCCAGCTGATCTTAAATCAACTCAATGAGACATATACAGTCTAGAATCCTATCCTTTGTATGTATCATCGAACTGCTGTAACCCTACTTAATGAATTTGAGAGCGTATCTCTTCAACTGATTCCACGTTCTTGGAATCCGTTTGCGGATTCACTAGCCAATTTTGCTTATGAAGAGGACCTCTTTTTCAACTATAGTCCTAGTCCACATGTTGCTCTTGATAATGAGATAGGACCTGGTCATTTGTGGGGAATGTTATCAGACCACACATTATATGGCATGCGATGGTTGATATGGGTAATGCGAAGAGTAGCCAAGATCTATCTACCACTATTATCCTGGACCCATAGGTTGGTCAGACGACATGTTATGCATACACCTCTTGCTATTATATATGCAAGAGGTATGGGTCACAACTTGATGCATTTATTTTAGGGCTGAGAGACCTATTTTTCTCCTTGGAATAGAGAGTATTTTCGTATATGTGCCTTCTTCCAAGGAGGGATCTATATGAGCTGGTTTGTTTGATTTCTTTAGGCCACGAGGGCCAGTTAGTTTGCAGTACAAATGTGCTATTTCTTTAGGCCAAGAGGACCCTATGTCTATTTGGTGTAGGTACGTTTAATGGTTTGTTATTTTAGTGATTGCATCATACAGGTTGATAAAGTCATTGGAGGGAGCCTTTGTTGTGGAGGAGCTTCTTGTGGCCATTCGAGTTGGTTTTGTCCCCTTTCTGATTTTTTTTTTCCCTTAAGCAAATAACGATACATGTGCAAGGGGATACTTTCTTTTTGTTTGTTGGGGACCGGCAATCAAGCCATAACGTCCCAGGTTTAGATTCGATATGTCTCAGGGAGGTCTGAGTAGTCATTGCCTCTTGCAAAGGCATTGTTGGGCACTGAAAGACCTATTTTTGAAGGTAGTCTTAGTGACCATGTTCTGCTAGTCTACTAGGCGGCCATTCTAGGAGGTCCTATTATTGTGAGGTAGTTAGAAAAGCCTACTAAAATGATGATATAAAGAAGCAAAACCCTAAATATCTTAAAGGAAATCTATGAATATACGAAGGTGTGTAAAAAGGGGTCTAACTGTTAGATATGATCAATGCCCCACCCTCATTAGGTACTACCAATGATCCATGGTGCTCAAAGTTGTAAGGCCCCCATTATGAGGAGAAGCCAAGTGTGAGCCCGGACATTGGTGGAGTCCTGACTTGTATATCAGATGAGGTCTATGTGACCGGATGGCAAAAAGGTGACCATTGTGGGTCTAATCTTTGGGTTAGACGGAGTGGTTAAGCTGGTAGCAACTCGAGGCACATTGCATTGAGTTGCGTGGTAAGGGAGTTAAAAGGGGCCCCTATTGTGGGGTCCGGGGGCCGCGGAAGCGGCCCCTGGCTGGGGGGTCCCAGGGGGGCCAGCGGCCCCCCTGGCGGGGGTCCGGGGGCAGCGCCCCCGGCCCGATGGTAAAGGGAATATTCCCTGGAATATTCCCTGGCCGACTAGTGGAGGCTCATATGGTAGGTCGGTCAGCAGGCCGACCTAACGACCTTCGCGAGCTATAAAAGCTAAACCCCTTCGCAGCCATCTTACACTCATCTTTCACCCAGTCAGAGTTGTTGTTCCAGCTAGCCTTAAGCTCTTCACCTATCTTCTGTCTAGATCGCCATCTAAGCTTCACACAGTGGAAGCGCACGGGTGGACAGAGCCATCTTTGTATCAGTTGTTTGGAGTTAAAGAATTTTACTGATTCTCCTCTTATCTGTTGTGTACTCTCTATCTCTTTCTCAGATTCTGTTCGCTGCGCCGTGTAATATTTTACATGGTATCAGAGCCCAGGGGGCTCTAGAGATCGGAGAGAGTGCAAGAGGCAAAGGCTTCAACAGCAAAGAGAAACGATGTCGACTCCGGGAAGCAGTTCTGGCGCATCAGGAAGCGGTGCAGGAGGTGGTGCTGCTGTACCGGCTATTCAAACACTAAGGATTCGTCCACCAACCTTCAGCGAAGGCAAGTTAGATGGTACAAACTACACCTTGTGGAAGTTCAAAATTACTACTATCCTTGATTCTTATGAGCTTCTGGAGACTGTGCTGGGGACTGACGCAGAACCACAGCCTACCCCCGACCCATCAAATCCTAGTGTGATGATTCCTCCGAATGCAGATCTCCTACGAGCTTGGAAACGAAGGAATGCAGATGCATTGTGTGCCTTAGTTACAAGCTGTTCTGACAGTGTTTTGACTCTGATTCAGCATACAACCAAAGCGTCAGAGGCTTGGAATGTACTAAGGAGTCAGTATGAAACACGAAACCAAACAAGGATTCAAAACTTGGAGAATCAACTAGCAGCGGAGAAGTTTGCTGAAGGAGAGACGGTTGAAGCATTCATCACTCGGATTAAGAATCTGCGCGACCAGATGGCTGGCGCTGGGATACAAAAGACTAGCGAAGAGCTAGCTCGGAGGTGTCTTCGGATTTGTCCACAAAAGTTTGATGGACTAGTAACTGCCCTTAATACTCAGGTGAGACCTCAAGCTTTGACTTTTGAGGAGTTTTGTGCATTATTAATGGAGGAGGAGTTGAGGCTGAAAGCCCGAGAAGGAAGCAACAATGGAGATGCTGCATTCTCTGCCAATGCAAAAGGCAAAGGTGTTTCCTCCACCAAAAATGATGGTGACAAAAAGAAAAAGGGCGGCAAGAAGAAGTTTCAAGGAGAGTGCTTCTACTGTAAGAAGAAAGGACATGCAATTGCAGATTGTCGTGTCAAGAAGGCAGATGAAAAGAATGGTACCCTTAAAACTAAAGGGAAAGAGACAGCCAATACGGCTGAAGCAGAGTTGGAATTATTCATGGCGACCATTGAGGAAGTGTGCTCCTCGGCGCAAGAAGAATCTACCACTGACTCTTGGGTGTTGGATAGTGGGGCCTCCCGTCACATGACCAACAAGAAAGGTCTATACAGTTCTATGCAGCCTCTACAAGAATCCATCACTGTGACGGTTGGAAATGATGCTAAATGCCCTGCTGCGGGCACAGGTACTATTTCTTTTGTTGCTGCAAATGGTGAAGTCAAAAAGCTTTCAAATGTGTTGTATGTTCCCGAAATCAGAAGAAATCTCTTATCAGTTGCTGCCATAACTGATCTTGGTCATGAAGTAAGGTTCAAGAAGACAGGTGCAGAAATTATTGATAGTGCTGGCACAATTGTTGGCAAAGGAGAAAGGAGGAACAACCTGTATGAGCTAAGTGCTCTTACAGCCACCGCTGGAGTGGGCACAAGTAAGCTTTGGCATGAAAGGTTTGGACACATCGGATTTGCAGTATTGAAGGAGATGCAAAAGCAAGGTATGGTTGCTCACCTACCTACAATAACTGAATTGAAGGAACCATGTGAAGCTTGTATGATGGGCAAGCAACAGAGAAAGGCATTTCCACAAGAAAGCAAGAATAGAGCACATGCTCCTCTAGAGTTGGTGCATGCTGACTTGTGTGGTAAGATGCCTACACAGGCCTTGGGGGGATCTTCTTATTTTATGTTGATTGTCGACGACTACAGTAGGAAGATGTGGGTGTACTTCCTTCGTGATAAGGCTCAAGCTTTTGGTAAGTTTAAAGAATGGCTAATACTTGTTGAGAATGAAACAGGGAAAAGTGTGAAGAAATTTAGAACAGATGGTGGTGGTGAGTTCAACTCAAAGGAGTTTGAAGGCTTTTGCAAGAGCAAAGGGATCAAGCGTCAATTGACGACGCCTCACACACCTCAGCAGAATGGTGTTGTGGAACGCAGGAATCGTACCATTGTGGAGATGGCAAGATGCATGCTAAAGGGCAAGGGATTGCCTAACCATTTTTGGGCTGAAGCTGTTAATACTGCAGTCTACATTCTAAATCGGAGCTACACAAAGGCTCTCAAGGGAAAAACACCTCATGAGGCTTACACTGGTAAGAAACCATCTGTTTCACATTTCAGAATTTTTGGATGTGAATGTTATGCACATGTTCCAGATGAGAAGAGAAACAAGTTACAACCAAAAAGCAGAAAATGTATCTTCTTGGGTTATAGTGATGAGCAAAAGGCTTACAAGTTATATGACCAAGAGGCAAAGAAGATCATCGCGAGCCGTGATGTGGTGTTCAAGGAGGAGCCGCATACAGTGGAGGAGGAGAAGGCAAGGTCTTCCACTTTATCATCAAGCGAAGAAGTAGTCCACTATGAACCTGTCCCGAGAGCTATCCCTATCCTTAAGGAGGAGGAAGCATCATCTTCAGATGATGAGGAAAAAGTTCACCAACCTGACATCACCCCACCGGAAAAGCCATTGCCGCGCTGGGTGAAGCAGCTCTATGACCACAATAATCCTATGCCTGCATCTGTTGAGGAGAAGGCAGACGGACCAAGGAGGTCTAAGAGAATAGAGGAGCAAAGGAGGGCTTCTGCTCACATAGTCAACATGGCCTTGATGGTTGAGATTATGAGAGAAGTAAAGGAGCCAACTGACTTAGAAGAAGCACTTGCAGATCCATCATGGAAGGCTGCTATGCAGGCGGAGTATGACAGCATAATGAAGAATGACACTTGGGAGCTAGTGGATCGGCCAGCAAAGCGGAAGATTATTGGCACCAAGTGGATCTGGAAGGTAAAGTACAAGGCTGATGGTACCTTAGAAAAGTACAAAGCTAGACTGGTTGCCCAAGGATTTTCACAAGTTGAAGGGTTTGATTTTCAAGAGTCATTTGCCCCAACTGCCAGAATGACCACTATTCGCACGGTACTTGCAGTGGCTGCCCACAAGAAGTGGCCAGTGTACCAAATGGATGTTAAGTCAGCGTTCTTAAATGGTGACCTCAAGGAGGAGGTGTACGTGGCTCAGCCACCAGGGTTTGAGGCCCCCCATTCTGAGAACAAAGTGTGTAAACTGAAGAAGGCATTGTATGGGCTGAAACAAGCCCCCAGAGCATGGTACCAGCGGATAGATAGGTTCTTTTTAAACCTAAACTTCAAAAGATGTGCCTCAGATGCTAACTTGTATGTTTACAGGGATGGTAAAAAGTCTGTAGTGATTGTCCTATATGTGGACGACCTTCTTATTACAGGTGACTATGAAGATATGATCAACCAAACTCGAAAGGCTTTGAGTTTTGAGTTTGAAATGACAGACTTGGGCTTGCTGCACTATTGTTTGGGGATTGAAGTCTGGCAAGAGCCAGGAAAGATCTTCATCTCTCAGAAGAAGTATGCATGGGAGATCTTGAAGGCATTTGGTATGACCGAGTGCAAGGAGATAGCTACACCTATGGAGGTGAATGTAAAGTTATCCGTTGAGGATACATCAGCACTAGCAGACATTGGGAGGTATAGGAGGTTGGTCGGCAGTCTAATCTACTTGTGTAACACCAGACCAGATATCAGTTTTGCTGTTGGTGTTTTGAGCAGGTTCTCAAACAAACCTCATGAGAGTCATTGGAAGGCTGGGATGCGGGTGCTCAGATACTTGAAGAAAACTCTTGACTATGGTATCACATACAGTTTCGGAACTTCTCTTGTGGGGAACTGTGACTCAGATTGGGCAGGAGACATTGATTCCAGGAAGTCAGTTTCTGGTTATTGTTTCTCTTTGGGTTCAGGAATTTTCTCTTGGATTAGTAAGAAGCAACCAACAGTGGCATTGTCTTCTACCGAAGCAGAGTACAAGGCAGCTTGTTTTGCTGCATGTGAGGCCGTATGGTTGAGAAGGATTCTATGGCATATGGGAGTGCAGGATGAAGAACCAACTGTGCTGAGATGTGACAATCAGAGTTGCATCGCCATTGCCAAAAATCCAGTGTTTCATGCACGCACCAAACATATAGAGATCCAGTATCACTATGTGCGTGATTTGATGGAGGATGGGATAGTGGAATTGGTCTACTGTCCAACAGAGGAGAATGGAGCAGATATCTTCACCAAAGCACTTACGAAGGATCTGCTTCAAGTTCATCTTCAGAGACTCGGCATTGGGCCGAGGAGATAGTTCACCTATGGGTGGACATTGAGGGGGGGTGTTAGATATGATCAATGCCCCACCCTCATTAGGTACTACCAATGATCCATGGTGCTCAAAGTTGTAAGGCCCCCATTATGAGGAGAAGCCAAGTGTGAGCCCGGACATTGGTGGAGTCCTGACTTGTATATCAGATGAGGTCTATGTGACCGGATGGCAAAAAGGTGACCATTGTGGGTCTAATCTTTGGGTTAGACGGAGTGGTTAAGCTGGTAGCAACTCGAGGCACATTGCATTGAGTTGCGTGGTAAGGGAGTTAAAAGGGGCCCCTATTGTGGGGTCCGGGGGCCGCGGAAGCGGCCCCTGGCTGGGGGGTCCCAGGGGGGCCAGCGGCCCCCCTGGCGGGGGTCCGGGGGCAGCGCCCCCGGCCCGATGGTAAAGGGAATATTCCCTGGAATATTCCCTGGCCGACTAGTGGAGGCTCATATGGTAGGTCGGTCAGCAGGCCGACCTAACGACCTTCGCGAGCTATAAAAGCTAAACCCCTTCGCAGCCATCTTACACTCATCTTTCACCCAGTCAGAGTTGTTGTTCCAGCTAGCCTTAAGCTCTTCACCTATCTTCTGTCTAGATCGCCATCTAAGCTTCACACAGTGGAAGCGCACGGGTGGACAGAGCCATCTTTGTATCAGTTGTTTGGAGTTAAAGAATTTTACTGATTCTCCTCTTATCTGTTGTGTACTCTCTATCTCTTTCTCAGATTCTGTTCGCTGCGCCGTGTAATATTTTACACCCCTATTTAAAAAATATAGAAAAGGAAAGAAAGAAAAATCCTTAAGCAATTGTTTATTACCTTGCGATGGCCTGGTATGTTCCTCGGGACGAGACACGAACTGAGGCTGATGCCTTGTTTTCCTAGGGGTGGCAACTAGCTGAAAAGCAAAGCAAATAAAAGAAGGTTGGAGCAAAAATAAAAGTGAGTGTTAGAAAAGGATTAAGTGTTGCTTCGCGAGGGCTTGGTAGGTTCTTGGAAGACAAGACCTGAGGCCAATGTGCCCTCTATATCTATCAAATGAGAGCGGGATAGAGGGTGGGGTGAGTGACCAGTCCTTGCCCTTGATATTCAACAGAGAGGTGAGATGTGTGAATGGAGAGTTGCACACACAAGAGATGGGCCTCTAAATGCACAACACACAAAATTGTTCCTATGCACAGCATTATAAGGCTCCCTGGCATTTCTTCTTGCACCGTATGCTAGCACATGGCTGGATGCATAATTGCACCATCCATTGCACACAAGGCATACACCATTTGCATAAGCGAAAGTGAGGATAACGTCAATGGGTTTCATGAATGGGTTTCCCTCCTATATTTATCAACAGAGCATGAGATAGAGGGGGGGACTGAGCATGAATGTTGTTTCTCAATCAATTATCGAGAGGTGAAGATTGAGAAACATTATGACACTTGGAGGGAGGTACATTTCCCTTTTCCTTATACACACATGGGATGGGTTTCTGCCATCACCACAGGACATGTCACCTTGTTCTGTACACTACACAATAAGGCTCCCTGGCCTTTCTACTTGCACCTATGCCAGATGGGGTGGGACGCACTCATGCACCATCAATTGTGTATCCTGGCATACTTCCTTTGAACCATCTCTCTTGATGATTTCTAAACCGGGTGTGCGATTGGGTTTCCCTCATTATTCAAATCGAGTGATGTCTGTAATGGGGTGAGTGGCTATTCTTTCATTTCATTTGAGTGACTATGAGTTGAGTGCAATATCATTCGCCATCAACAATTTCCCACAATTACCTCAACAAAGTTTCCTCCCTGGATGCTTCTGCGTGGTCCACGTTGGACGTGTGCTATGAAGACACCTTGGTACCTTCTACAACCGACAACGATACAAGACACAACATTGACAATCAACTTCACTTTTCGACAACATGGGCCATGTTTTTCTAACCCTACACTTCCTATTTATTAGTGATGGTAATGTTTTAATTGTGAAGATGTCAACAATTGGTCTCATGTGGGGTCCTAGGTCCCTGTTCCTCGGTTCACCTTTCCTGTTAAGGTCTTAAGTGTGGGGATATGTCCATGTGCATCTATGAGGCATATACATGCACATCTCGATTTTGATCATGTTGTTGTGCCATAACTTGATTTTACCCTAATGGGGTCCCTTCCCCCCCACCCGCCCTCTCTCACCCCACTCCAGCAAACATTCCTTCCCCATTTCTCTTTATCCCCCTTGATCTGATGTGTTTCCATGTGAATGCACCCTACATTCACCAAAACCCACATCCCGCTGGATAGCCCTATTCCCTTTGAATGGTACACTTTTTCTTTTTACAGCCCCTTGTTCCGATCAACGGTTCCAAAGTTATTCATTTTTGAAGAATTTTACATCACCTTGATATTTTCACATGGGAACACGCCCTTTCTTTCTTCGAAACAGCTAATAGATATGACATCCCTAACTTATACCTTCCACTTGACATTTTTTCTTTTTATCGCCAATCCTTCCAAGATACAGTTTGTCTATTTTTAATTTTTTCAGGGTTTCGTGTCTTTTTCATTCGTCTTTTCATTGTTTTTCCCATGAGAACCTACCCTATTCTCCTCAAAACTTTCTTCTAATTTGATAGCCTTATCTTACCCCTTCTTGCCCATTCTTCCTTTTTACTCTGCCTTGTTTTGACTTTTGGATTTTTCGTTATTAAGTTTTATATGTGTTTTCAAGCTCCATTTTCTCGTTTTTTCCAAGTGAACACCTCTTCGTGACCCAAAAAATGTGTTCTAACCTCATCACCCTATTTTCCACACTTGTCCTGACATTTTTCCTTTTTATTGTTTTTTGTTACGAGAGGTACGAATCTTCACCAATTAATTTTCGCGCCTAGTTGCTAATGCAGTTTTTTTTTTCCATACAAACGTGCCTTTTTCATTTCAGACTAGCAATCTGATGTGCTAGTCTTGCCTTACCCCTTCCTCTTGACATTTTTTCTTATTATTACCCGTCATTCTAGTGTATGATTTTTCTATTATTACTTATTGCGTATTTTCAGGTTTTTTTTCTACACGTTTTTAATGTTTTTCTATGTGAACACCCCTTTTTCGTATCAGAACTATGTTTTGACATGATAGTCCTGTCCAGATCATCTAGCTAGACATTTTTTATTTTTCTCACACTTCATTCTGGCATACGAATTTTCTAGTATTAATTTTTGTGTATTTTGCATGCCTCGTTTTTGTCTTTCGTGCATGAATGTTCGTGTTTTCGGTTTTTGACATGTGTCTATCATCAGTGACATCGTCCTTCATTCACATGTCCACCCCATCCACCATTTTTCTCCCAGCACTACAAATGTTTTTACCCCCCACCCACATTCACGTGCAGGACAGGAGGGGTTTCTTTTTTTCCTTTAAATTTTACAAAAAAAACATAAATAACAACAACAAAATTCCCCCCTCTCCCGCTCATAACCACCCCTTCCCTCCTCTCTCTCCTCTCTCTTTTTCTTTCTTCTCTCCCTCTCTCGTTCTTTTTCTTCCCCTCTTTCTCTCTCCCCGACACCCCTTTCTTTCCCCTTCTCTCTTTCTCTCACCTCCCCCCTTCTTCTCTCTCCTCCTCCTTCTGCTTCTTCCTCCTCCCTCTTCTTCTTCTTCTTCTTCCTCCTCCTCCTCCCCCTTCCCCCCCCCCCCCCCCTCCCCCTTCCCCTCCCTCTCCTCCTCCTCCTCCTCCTCTCCCTCTCCCTCTCCCTCTCCCTCTCCCTCTCCCTCTCCCTCGTCCTCTTCTTCTTCTTCTTCTTCTTCCCCCCCCCCTCCCCCTTCCCCTCCCTCTCCTCCTCCTCCTCCTCCTCCTCCTCTCCCTCTCCCTCTCCCTCTCCCTCTCCCTCTCCCTTGTCCTCTTCTTCTTCTTCTTCTTCTTCTTCTTCTTCTTATTCTTCTTCTTCTTCTTCTTCTCCTACCTCCGTGCCCGCCTCCCCTCCTACTCACTCAATTGATGTGTGGCCATCCTGCCTCCTCCCCTCCCATTCGCGTCACCTGTAAACCCCCCACACCCCCCCCCCCCCCTTTAACCCCCCTTTCCCTCCCACCCCTCCCTTAGCCCCCCTTCCCCCCAATCCCCCCCCTTTTTCCACCCCACCCCACCCCACAAATCTTTCCTAAGCCCCCCTTTTCCCCACCTCTGCCAACACCCCCCCTCTTCCTTAACCCCCTTTCCTACCTTCCCCCCCAATCCGCACCCGCCCCAAAGTCGAACCCCCTTACAATAATTTCCCGCCCACACTAATGTTCGTGTGTTCGTACGCACTAGTGGGAGTCGTCGTGCTGTGTTCGAAAGCTACTCGCGAGTGTTCACGTGCAAGGACGTGCATCTGAGCCTTATCTGTGCGGTAATTTGTGCCCGTCCGTTCACACGTAGTCGTTCACATGCAATCTACGACTCCCATTTTTACTACAAAACTGTTCAAAACCCTCAAAGACATATAAAAACCATTAAAAATCCCTAAATTTTCAATAAAAATAAAAAAAATCCATAAAATAGAAAGAAAAATTCTATCAATTTGAGAATTTTCTAAAATCTTTTTCCATAATGAAATTTTGGCAATTAATTTTTGAAAATTCAAAAAATTAAAAATTCATTTCAAATATATTTAAAAATAATTAAAATGCATAAAAATAAAAAATTAATTCCAAAAAATATTGGAACAAGCTCGACCCTTTTCTCTTGCTAATGAATGATAAATGGATATTTAATTCCTTAATTTATCACTTAATGATTTTTTTTCATTGAAAATCATTTTCAAATACCAATGTGCTTGAAAATTTATCGAAATTTTTGAAAAATAGCTAGTAAATTCCAAAAAAAATTAGCAAGCTTTTTTTAATATTTTTTATCTTTGAAGCTATTTTAATCACAATTTGACCATAATAATAATAATAATAATACCATTAAAAAAATACAAAAAAAAGTAACAACACACAAACACTAATAACAACCAAACAAACCAAATATGACCACACTAGCCTTGCCATGATATTTTCTCTTTTTTTAATGAGGTGACATATTTTTTTTCTAGGTAGTAGCTTTTGTCTTTTTGGACTCATTGCATTTTGGGACTGATACATGTGCATTCAGTTTCTTGCATACACATCCATGCCAAGTATTTCTTATCATATATTCTACTTTATTTATTTTGGTTATCCCACAACCACAGTTAATTGTTAAAATAAACTTTAATCACCCACTTTTCCATGCACACTCGTGCCAAACACACATTTTTCTAATAAATTAAAATAAACACGCCATTCACTTAGCACACGCTTCATGCGCTATAAACATGTGTAATTTTAATTAAAAATGAACCATTCATCACACAAAGCACGTGCTGGCAAAAAAATGCTCCACACACCATTATTTTCTAATGAATAAATCTGCATTTAGAGACCTCAGTCTAGGAAATGGAGCCCGGGTTTCGTTTAATGCAATACTTTACCCTAATAATTTGTAATTAACATTTTAAGAAGGAATCGTTGTTTTGTTTTTAAGATTTAACACCTAATCAAATTTCATCCATTTTTAAATACTTTCTTAAAATGAACCATTCATTCAACTAATTCCCCTTACTACACTTTTTTCCTTTTCAATCAATGCGCTTCGTGGGATGGGCATGTGTAGTCTTTTGAGTTGTTTCTATTGTCCAATTTAATTATAGAAGTTCACATCATGTCCTGAGTGGGTTGTTGTATTATGGTTTGGTTGCTTTGACACAATTACAGGTACGGTCTATAGTTTTCTTTTATGCCTAATATGAGGATTCAAGGTGTTTGTTTGTCTTGCATCGCATGAAGCTTTCGCTTGCATATGTATAGAGGTCATGCCAAATTTTTTCTAAGATGTGGATTGCATGGGGTGGTCAATCGGTTAGTCACGTCTGTGCGTGTCTATTCTGTCAATCTCTTATTTATGGTGATCATGTTGTTTTGCAGGCATTTACTGTGACTATTTGTGTGTGTGTGTGTGTGTGTGTGTGTGTGTGTAAAACCATATGAATGGTGCCTTATATCCCTCCCTTGATCCAGTATGTCCCTCTGGCATTGCATGGTTACTCCTTATTACTGGATTCAGACCTTTCGCTAAAGTGGGCTTATCCAAGTTTGTGGATCTTTCCTTACCACTAGTTGTAGAGGTCTAGTTTTGTCCATGGTACTACTATTCTCATGATGCCTAACAGTCTAGGCAAGGCTCTTTGTCTACCATATCATGGGGAGTCTACCCCTACTTCCCATCAGTTGTTTTCCAATTAGGATATTTTGAAGCTATTGCAAAAGCAGACTCAGGATGTTCTAGATCTGAAGAAGGTTATTACCACATCAGGGGTCAATGTCTCCATGATTGCCAATCCCCTCTAAAAGCAAACATGCCAATTCCTTCAAGATAATTTTATGTCTACCAAAACGTCATCTCATTACCTCTCCAAGGAGTTGTTCATAGCTTCTTGTATGGTTTTGAAACATATTATTATTGATTGGAGTACCTACCTCCTATCCAAGATGGATCAACATTTTGTTCTAGTTACTTAAGGAAATGTGACTAATGTCGCCTTTGGGTCTTACCTTCATGTCTTCTTGACGCATACTATTCCTACTAAGGAAGTTCCTTTCTCTCCAATTGATCCTCCCAAAGTTCCTCCTCCTCCTAATGAAGAAGATGATGTAATCATCGAGGACGATGATTCTTCCCCTTCGTTAGTCTTGTAGAGAAAATGCCTTAATAGGATGGCTAAATCAATTCCAATACCTCCTCCTCCTGTTCATGTTGATCCGGGTTTTTACAACCCGGATTACTACCATAAAATTTGGCCAAAACCCCTATCAAGAGCTTACCATATCACTTTGGGTTTACTCTTCAAGCACTAGGTATGCTACATTGCTTCTCGATTATGATAACTCTAGTAAATGGGGGGAACAAGTTCTTAGGAGGCGTGTCAATGTAAAGGGTAAAAGGGATGGTTATCTTAGTGAAGATGGAAATGGATTATACCTAGGAGTTGAGTGAGTACATAGATTTTTCAAAGGACTAGCCTCCAACTACACATGGGCTCCGCCTGCATCACTAAGATTTGGAATCTATCACCATCATTAGAGGACACCTCACCCTAGCACACAAGTCAATATCCACATCATGGTGTCACTTGGATCTTGCACAAAAGCTTACAAGCATGGATCCATTTTGTCACATGCTTATATGTATTTATATATTTGGGAGACTAAAGTCAAAGAAGCTTTTGGAAGATGTTTTTTATAATCTCAATAACTCCCAAGAAAAAGCAAATTTCAAGAAAATTCCCACGATGCCTGATTGGTTTCGACTTGGTCTACAAAGTTGCAGGATAAACTTTTTTCAGATTCTTCACAGATTTAAAGTTACAAAGGCGCAGACTGCTGGCTACATGCAATTTGCTTCTCTCTTTCACCACACCAACTTTCCATTCTATCCTTCTTGTAAATATATTATAATAATGTGCTTTGGGTACCCACCTCTTGTAATATAGCTCCATTTCTCTATTTTTTCTACCACCACCCTTGGCTTCTTGCATGATGACCAAGGTGGGGACTTGTCCCATCCACTATTCTCTATATTTTCAAAGATGCCATACATCATCTAGGATTATGTTAATCAAGAAGATTAGCTTAATCTAATCCCTCATGGAGGCTATATAAAGAGCCCATGGAGAATGAAGGGAAGAGAAGGACAATGACAAGCCCATGAGAGCACTCTAGAATACCCTCATCTCTTTGAGGTAAGCTATGAGTAAGTTCTTTTATTATGTAGTATAATGGCAAGCTTCCTCTACCTCTTCTCCTATTATCTCCCTCTCTTCTCATCTTCTCATTCCATGTAGCATAATGGCAAGCTTCCTCTACCTCTTCTCCTCTTGTCTTCCTCTCCTCTCATATCTCTCTCTCATATTCTAATATGGTGTCTACTACATATATTCTCTCTTGTAAATTTTTATCTTGGTTCTCTTGATTCTCTTTGAGAAAAGGGATGTCCTAGCCCATCCTGCCATTGGCTAGGTGGTGCCCCTCTTTAGTTCTCTTAGTGAGGATTGGAGGTTGGATGGGTAAGAGGCAACCCATTCATCATTTTAGCCCTCATTTTTTGTGCCCCCACAGAGGAGTTCTCAAGCTACGCTCTACAACTTCTATGAAGAAAAAAATATCTAAGTTGTTGTCCTCTTCTTCAACGAGTGTTTGTCATGAAATCACTAAGGATGAATCTTCATCAAACCCTATTCAAGGGATTCACGCTCAAGAGTATCGCTATGGTCTCCAAAAGAAGCTCAAGAGAAGAAGGATCTTTATCGACAAACGGCACGTAAGCGGGTAAAGCCATCAATGGTGTGCGGTATTGGCGAGAGGCTACATATGGTGATGCGCTTCAACTACTACTAGCAGGAAGACTCAAAGTAATTGAGAAGGTAGCTATCAAAGCCTATGAACTTTACAAGGCTGATGATGGTCACACAAAATCTACGCTAAATCAAGTGAGCAAATCCTTCGCATCTCTCGAATGATGGGATCTAAGAGGCCATAGCTTCAACAACACGCTTCATGAAAGTTTGTAGTGAAAATTTGTAGTTAATGCATAAATGACTACTCCTACTTTCTACAACTTTCAATCCGTTCAAAATATTCGGGTGGATGTGTGCATTAGTAGAAAGATACATTTTCAGCAAAGGTTGGTCTTCTATTTTAGAGCTGAGAGGTTGAGAGAGATCTTGTTGTCCCCTGATCCCATAATACTCCCTATTTTGGATTATAATATCTCCTTTAATATGCACATATTCATTCTACTCTAAGTGTATCCCATGAACCATAGGAATTTGTACGGACCCATCCATCCACTTGCTAGACAAACCGTCCATATAATCGTTAGCACAAAGCTCAGGTTTCAAAATATTATAAGGGGCTTATTGGGCCCTCGTCGTCTTGCTGAGATTAATGCATCTGTAAATCCATTTATTCTACCCTTAATAAGATATGACTTGGGCCTAGACGTATTCATCTTTATTTTGTATTGAGCTAGATCAACATCTTCCTATCATGGCTTTTTCAAGTTTTTTTTGGGCACAAAGGGGAGAAATCTCTAGACTTTTTGGATGACTTAGAAATGGCCTTCCTAGTCACAGGCCGGGATGATCAAGCAACCAAAGTACGAGCCTTCCCTTTAGTTCTAAAGGGTGATGCTCGAGTGTGGTATCAAGCTCTCTCAGAGGCTACAACGGGTAATTGGGAGAATCTCAAGACTGCATTCATGCACAAGTACCAAGATACAGAGCCACCTGAAGATATTTGGAGACAACTCTTAGACCTTCGCCAAACCTTACCAGGGGAGTACCAAGCATATGAAGGCATGTTTATAAAATTGTGGGATAAATGGACAGCCTCCTTAGCTAAGGAAGAAAGAGTACCTAATTGCCTTAAGAAAGATTGTTTTCTAGCCGGACTCCATCCTCTACTAAGGGAGAAGGTCAAATGAAAGTTTTCCACATCCTATGAAGAATCAGTCACTTATGCGAGGGAGAAAGATAGAAAATTGAAGTATCAAGCCCAGTTGAAGGGGGGAGTTGAGCCCATACAAGTTTTACCAACCATGCCAAGGCCTAGAGAAATAGCAGAGGCCCCACCTGAACCAGAGATACCACAGCAAGAGCTCCTACAATGCATTATTGATCAACTTGAAAGCCTTTCATTAAATTTGGTACAAGGAGTACAGTCCCCCTCCCCTCATAAATGAAGGCAATCGAGATCCAAGGAGACAAGAAAGAGAGTATGTTTGCTATAATTGTGGGGAGACTGGCCATGGTATGTACTTTTGCCCTCATCCTAAGCATTTTCTAGGAAATGGGTTCCAACCAAGAAGGAGAGGACAATAAGTGACACCACCTAGGGAAAGGTTTATTCCACCGAATCCAGAGCCTCCACCGCCGGTTCAAGTTCTCCAGCATCCTCGACCACTTGCAGAGGTGCCGCCCTTTCTTGTCCAACCGCCAGAGAATCATGATGTTAGGATAATTAGTTTAAATGAGAGTGATGTCAAAGGGAAGGCCAAAGTAGTAGAGGTTGAAGCAATGCCGGTGAAGAAATCCCGTAGAATTGAGAGAATGGAGCCTACACCACCAAAGGAGGTTGAAAATATGGAAGAGGAGGCAGAGTCATCAATGGCTGCAAAGACACACAATAGTAAAAAGAGGAGGCTCGCTCATGCTGACACATTGAGCCAGATGATTTTTCCCTGGGTAAAGGTACTAGAGCTTATGATTTGCTTGCTGATGTGAGGGATCAAGGGCCAAAAATTTCATGGCCACAATTACTACATCTATCTCCAACAGTGCGGCGACAATGGTCCAAGATGGTAAGCATTAGATCCATGAAGAATAGACATGTGAATGCAATCTAGCCTAGAAAGATGAAAGACATTATGCCTCTAGTGGAAGCCAAAATCAATGGGCAGAGAGTGTCAAAGACATATGTGGATGGAGGTGCAGAGATTTGCGTCATGACGGAAAAGTTGATGCAGTGTTTGGGATTAGAGGTAAATGAAACTACTAAATTTGGGGCCAAAATGGCTAACAATGTAGTAGTAAATTGTTTGGGAGTTATAAAGAAATTTAAGGTAAAGGTGTATGGAGTGCAATTGGAGCTTGACATGTATGTGATGCCAGTGAAGGGGGACGGCTATCCGCTCATTCTCGGGCGACCGTGGCTAATGGGAATGAAATCCAGATAAGATTGGGAGATAGGGGCTTTAGAGCTAAGGCCACAAAAGGGGCTGCATAAAAAATGAAAGAGCACTATCTACAACATGAAGGAGGGCCGACAGGAGGATCTTGTGTTAGAGACCACCGCTGATGAATGGAGTTCCAGCGAGGGTTGGTCATCTATGACAAAGGGAGAGTCTTCTAATGAGGAGGAAGAAAGCTCTCTAGAAGTGATGGGGATTACATTAAAAGGGCCTTCTAGTAGTGAAATTCCACAGCAGCTTCCAAAGGTCGAGAAGGAGGGGTTAGAAAAAATGTTGGCTAAGGATCTATCAGTTGAGAAGAAGGCAGCCTACATGGAAGTGGTGATAAAACACTCTACACTTTTTATTTCTGATTATGAACACATCATAGGTGTGACAATAGTATAACATCACATTAATCTAAAAGAGGGAGCACAGCCAGTGGTGCAGCGACTATGATGATTGGGAGTAGTTCAACAAAATGCTCTACTCACTGAGGTGCAATGACTTTTGAAGGCAGGCTTCATCTATCCAATAGGGGGCTCAGAGTGGGTTTCACCTGTGGTGGTAATACCCAAGAATAATGGAAAATGGAGGATTTGTGTGGATTACAAGCCGCTAAATGCTGCAACTAAGAGAGATCACTTTCCTCTTCCCTTTCAGGATGAAATACTTAACGAGGTGGCCGGGCATGAGAGATACACTATTTATGATGGGTATTCAGGTTATTTCCAGATCCAAATAGCTGAGGAGGATCAATAGAAGACCACCTTCATTACACCTTGGGGTTGTTTTGCTTACAAAGTAATGCCATTTGGATTAACAAATGCCCCAACTACCTTCCAGCGATTCATGAATTATGTCTTCCAGTCATATTTTGGGAAATCCATTAGGTTCTTTATTGATGATTTTTGTATTTATAGTTCTAAGGCTCTACATCTAGGGAAGGTGGATGAAGCTTTTAACTGCCTCGCACAAATGAGGGGGCAGTTAAACCATGAGAAGTGTCGCATTGGCGAAAGCAGTGTAACTTTGTTAGGGCATGTCGTAAGTGAGAGGGGCATTGAAGTAGATCCAAACAAAGTTAAGGCCCTATTGGTGGTGCCATCACCATCTTCTGTGAAGCAACTAACCTCTTTCATTCAAAAGGCGCGATATATGGGGCGGTTCATTCATCTCCTCTCCCAATTAATATTTCCACTGCAACAGTTAACCCACTCTGAGGAGCTCCTGTGGAGTGACGAAAGCGAAAGGTGCTTTCACGAGGTGAAGAAGGCTCTTAGCACCCTTCCTATAATTTTACAGCCTTGTTGGGATCAAGAGTTTTTTGTCAACCCGAGTTTTAGGGAAGATGCTCTAGGGGTAGCACTAATACAAAAGGATTCCAACAGTTAACCCACTCTGAGGAGCTCCTGTGGAGTGATGAAAGCGAAAGGTGCTTTCACGAGGTGAAGAAGGCTCTTAGCACCCTTCCTATAATTTTAAGCCTTGTTGGGATCAAGAGTTTTTTGTCAACCCGAGTTTTAGGGAAGATGCTCTAGGGGCAGCACTAATACAAAAGGATGCTAAAACTGGCCTAATGAGACCGGTTTACTTTTCTAGTAGAGTAATGACAGCATCAGAACGAGGGTACAAGATGGTCGAGGTGATGGTTTTGTCTCTAATGTTTGCTGTAAGAAAGTTTCGTCCTTATCTTCTCCCTAGGCCATTCACAATGATCACGACGGAAGAGCATTTTCCCTACGCCTTACAGCACATGGATGTTTCAGCCAGAATCGCTAAGTGGGTGATACAACTCCAAGAGTTTGACTACACCTTCAAGGTGGAGGATTCTACTCGAGCTTGCCTAGCTGATTTGTTGACCCATAGATGTCATCAAAAGAAGGAAAAAGAGAAGCAAAAGGTAAAAGAGGAGACACCTCCTTTTGAGGAGCCGCCACGGGTGGAGAATGCCCATGCCCTCTACTTTGATGGGGCATACAAGCGTATTAAAGATAGAGCGGTAGCAGGAATAGTGGTGTTCAGTCCCGAAGGTGACAAACGTTATGGAGAAGGTATCAGCTTGGAGGATGTCCATTCTAACAATGAGGCAGAATATCAAGCCTTGCTTTTAGGTTTGAGGTGGTGTCTCTCACATGGTGTCACTCGACTTAATGTTTTTGGGGTTTCTATGCTAATTGTTAAGCAAATGAAAGGAATCTGGGCTTGTAAAAATGATAACTTAGCAGTGAAAATGAGAGAAGCTAAGACTCTCATGAGAAAGCTACAAAAAGCCCAAATCTATTTTGTGCCAAGGCACACAAATGGCGACGTAGATGCTCTAGCAGTTGTAAAATTGAAAGAGGTAATGGTGGGCATCATTACAGTAAAGCTTTCCTTGTTTCATGGTAAGTTTCAACTACAAGATGTGCTTTATTTTCTTGAGCATGGTGAGGCACCTACACATATTAGTAAGAGTGAGAAAAGGTGGCTGGCTACTAAGGCCACTAAATACCGCTTGATAAATGATGTGTTGTATTGCAAAGGAAAGGATGCAATGCTTAGAAGGGTTCCAACAGCAAATGATATTATGGATGTGATTAAGAGCTGCCATGAGGGGGTTTGTGGTGGACATTTTGCTCAAGAAATAACCAGCAGGAAGATTCTCCATTCCAGTTTTGTGTGGCCTAGTCTACATCGAGATGTGCAACATTGGTGCCGCACTTGTGACTATTTCCAAAAGGCCGAACCAAGGAAGCTAGTGCATGAGGAACAAAATCCCATAACTACATATGGCCCATTTGAGAAATAGGGGATTGATGCAATAGGGCCACTCCCATGAACTCAGTCTGGCAAGGAATACATCATAATGGGTGTGGACTACATGACGAGGTGGACAGAGGCTTCAACAACTAGTAGGACCACAGCCCATGAAGTGGGAAATTTTGTGTTTGAAAATATTTGTTGGAGGTTTGGCACACCGTTGGAAATTATCTCTGATCGAGGTCCTGGTTTTAGGGCAAACCTAGTAGGGGAGCTAATGGAAAGGCTAAAAATCAAGCACATGCATTCTACTCCCTACTACCCACAATGTAATGGTTTGGTTGAAAAAGTGAATGGGCTGATTTGTAAGATAATTACCAAGCAAGTACACATGCACCCCAAGCACTGGGATAAAAAATTGAGTGCAGCTCTTTGGGCCTACAGGACTTCATTCAGAACCTCACTTGGCTATACTCCATTTTCCCTCATCTATGGCCAAGAGTCTTTGCTTCCTATAGAGATGGAACTGGCTAGTTTGTGTGTTTTAGTAGCCAGTCAAGAGAAGAAGCAAGATAAGAAGTTAGAGGAAAGGATCTTGGATCTAGAGAGGCTAGAGTTAGACAAAGAAGCAGCAGTCCAACACTATTCCATGCAGGCTGAAGAGAGGAGGAAGACATTTAATAAGAGGCTGGCTAGCAAACACATAAGGGAAAGATCACTTGTACTACGCTATGATAACCGCTTTGATAACAGAAAGGATGCTAAACTTGTGTTCAAGTGGGAAGGGCCATTCATGATCATAAGGAGATATCAAAATGGCAGCTATAAGCTAGGTGACATGGATGGGAAGGTTCACAAGACAAGGGTAAATGGATGGCGATTGAAGCCTTATTTTCAAAGAAATATGAACACTTTGGAGCAGTCATTCAATGAAGAGCCATAAATGAGGGGGTGCAGTCCACCTTGCTCTATTGGACCATCATTAGCAAGCTAGAGGCATGAATGCCTCTAGCCTAAGGGGAGGACTAATGATCCGGGTTTTTTACAACCCGGATTACTACCACAAAATTTGGCCAAAACCCCTATCAAGAGCTTACCATATCACTTTGGATTTACTCTTCAAGCACTAGGTATGCTACATTGCTTCTCGATTATGATAACTCTAGTGAATGGGGGGAACAAGTTCTTAGGAGGCATGTCAATGTAAAGGGTAAAAGGGATGGTTATCTTAGTGAAGATGGAAATGGATTACATCTAGGAGTTGAGTGAGTGCATAGATTTTTCAAAGGACTAGCCTCCAACTACACATGGGCTCCACATGCATCACTAAGATTTGGAATCTATCACCATCATTAGAGGACGCCTCACCCTAGCACACAAGTCAATATCCACATCATGGTGTCACTTGGATCTTGCACAAAAGCTTACAAGCATGGACCCATTTTGTCACATGCTTATATGTATTTATATATATATGGGAGACTAAAGTCAAAGCAACTTTTGGAAGCCGTTTTTTATCATCTCAATAACTCCCAAGAAAAAGCAAATTTCAAGAAAATTCCCGCGATGCCTGATTGGTTTCGACTTGGTCTACAAAGTTGCAGGATAAACTTTTTTCAGATTCTTCACAGATTTAAAGTTACAAAGGCGCAGACTGCTGGCTACATGCAATTTGCTTCTCTCTTTCACCACACCAACTTTCCATTCTATCCTTCTTGTAAATATATTATAATAATGTGCTTTGGGTACCCACCTCTTGTAATCTAGCTCCATTTCTCTATTTTGTCTACCACCACCCTTGGCTTCTTGCATGATGACCAAGGTGGGGACTTGTCCCATCCACTATTCTCCATATTTTCAAAGATGCCATACATCATCTAGGATTATGTTAATAAAGAAGATTAGCTTAATCTAATACCTCATGGAGGCTATATAAAGAGGCCATGGAGAATGAAGGGGGGAGAAGGACAATGACAAGCCCATGAGAGCACTCTAGAATATCCTCATCTCTTTGAGGTAAGCTATGAGTAAGTTCTTTTATTATGTAGTATAATGGCAAGCTTCATCTACCTCTTCTCCTATTATCTCCCTCTCTTCTCATCTTCTCATTCCATGTAGCATAATGGCAAGCTTCCTCTACCTCTTCTCCTCTTGTCTTCCTCTCCTCTCATCTCTCTCTCTCTCTCTAATATTCTAATATGGTGTCTAGTATATATATTCTCTCTTGTAAATTTGTGTCTTGGTTCTCTTGATTCTCTTTGAGAAATGGGATGTCCTAGCCCATCCTCCCTTTGTCTAGCTGGTGCCCCTCTTTAGTTCTCTTAGTGAGGATTGGAGGTTGGATGGGTAAGAGGCAACCTGTTCATCATTTCAGCCCTCAATGTTACCGTTCCTCCTCAATCCTGCAGCACATTGCCTGATTTCCTTCATATGCCAAATCTTTTTAGAGCCCATAGAGATGGGATAATGGACATTACTATTCCCTCTGTGCATTGCCTGGTAACAGGAGATCCATTCCTTTTTTGTGTAAGGATATCTAGAGTTCCATTGAACTTTAGGTTATAACCTTTATACAACAGCTTTATTCTTCATTCTATGAAGAAGTTCAGCAATCTAAGGAGGAGTTGAATAAGGCCAATACTGAGTTAACCTCTACTCATGAGAAATTTCTTGACCTTTGTACGCAAATGGAGTAGCAAACTAAGATCATGGATGAAAACCTTAAGATGCAAAGCTAATGAACCTCTTATATCCTTTACAAATTTGTTATAATTTGCTGTTGTTTATAAGATGTGTTAATGGATACAGGGTTTTCCTTTAGTTGTATCCTTTCTTAGATACAAGTGATAAGTTGTGGTCATGTTGGATGGCTTATTAAAGATATTAAAGAAGATCTAGTTGAGCTCTTTAATGGACTTGTATTCCCTTTTTCTTAGGTCATGAGGACGCTTCGTTATTGAGTATGAAGATATGATGAATGCTGAAATGACTCGATTTTTTGGTTGATTTTTATTATTTTTTAGGCATGAATGGTTGATTTTTAAAGGATTTTGAGTGATGATTGATTATTTTGAAAGTGTTTGAAAACATTTTGGATGAGGTTAATTATGTTTTGTAAGCTCATGATGTTTTTCAGTAGAGATATGAGGCTTTGTGATGTTCTAATAGGCTCTGATTGGTTCTGTTTAGCTTCTGTTGTGTTCTGATTTTTTTCTGTATGAAGCATGGATTAATGATTGATGGAAGTTTAGAATGTTTAAAATATCATTGAATAGTTTTTAATAGTTTTGAATGATTTTAGTATGAGTTATGTGGTTCTGATGCCTTCTATTGACCTTTTGTAAACCCTCTGTTGAGCTTCTGTAGAGCCTCTATTCCTACTCTATTTCTATTTTGTTTTGTTATGTATGCCTCTATAAGTGTTCTATGGAATGTATGTCAGACTTTGGGGGATTTTTCTAGCCTTAGAAAGGGGTGAATGTAAGTTCAAAAGAGCTCAAGAAAGTGGAAGGAGCTGTTGAAAACTCAAGAGAAGACTGGAGTGAAGTGATAGTGATGAGCTATGAAGAGTCAATGTAGTGGCTTTGGTGACCTTTCATATCAGACACACCTTTTGGAAGGGGTATCCACAACCAAAGAAGGATTATTATGAGTTATTATTGAGTATTGTAGTGAGGAGATGATGTAATATTGATCAAGAGAGAAAGAGAGAGTTAGAGATAGCCAATTCTATGCAAAACAATGTATCTACCTATGAGAGACTGTGAGAGAAGACTATGAAGACAACGCAAAAGAATACTATGTGATCTTATTTCCATTCAAAGTGGTGTTTATTTTGTGTTCTCTTTGTTGGTTGATGAATTCTATGAAGAATATGAAGAGAATGATCAATTTTGTTGAAGTTAAAGCCGTGGGAGAATTGTTTCTATGAAGCTGTGTGAAGATTCCTTGTTCCTGGTGTTGTTTTCTTTGTTGTGACTATATAAAAGATGAAAAATACAATTGTTGATATTACAAGATAGACTTTCTTGCAATAGAAACCCCTTTTTCCTTGGTGTCTCTCTTGGGTCTCCATCAAACCAACTCTTGCATCTTGCCTTCTCATAGATTAGCACATGAGTAGCTAGGAGTCATGTCTCAGAGAGACGTTCCAACTCTACTATAAGCACTCTTCCCATCCCATCACTCTTGCACTGCTACTCTCAAGCTAGGAATAGAAAACTCTACTCCCAAAATTGCTTCGATTTCATAGGTCAACTTGAAGGGTGTTTTTCCAACTGCCAACTTATAGGCTATCCATAGTGCTGCCAGGAGTTTATTATTACAGTCGTTGCATGAGGCAGGGACTACCTTAGTGAATACATTCACTAAGAACTTGTTTGTGGACTCCACCTGATCATTATCTTGAGGATATTAAGGTGATGATTTTCTATGGATGATCAAGAAGGTGGAAAGAAAGTGGGCAATCACTTCATTAATGAAATGAGTGCCTTGGTCACTAACTAGTTCGATGGGGCAACCAAATCATGAGATCACTTGCTCCCAAAGGAACTTAGCTGCAGTTCTAGCAACATTCTTTCTTGTGGCTCGAGCTTCAGCCCATTTTGTAAGATAGTCCATTTCCACAATGATGTATTTGACTTGGGAGTACTATGTCATGGAACTAATTGGCCCAATGAAGTCAATGCCCCATTTTTCAAATGGTTGGCATGCTATGACTGGGTTTAACTCCATCTTGACTTTACAAAAAGAAACCTTAGTCCTTTGACACTCATCACAATGCTTTACAAATTTAGTAGCATCCCGGAATAGGTTGGGCCACCATAGTTGAGATTGTAGTACCTTGTAGGCCATAGTTTCTCCATTGAAGTGTCCTCTAGCAATTCCACCATGTGCTTTAGTCAGCATATCATGCATTTCTTGGTCACATACACATCTCTACAACATGCCATCTTGTCTCGATATATAAAGATGGTCGACAATCAATTGATAGGATTGAATCTTAAGGACAAGGTACCTTAGCCTAGCCTTCTCAATAGGTCTCTCTAGTAGTCCATGCTCTAGGATCTAAACTATGTCATTAGCCTAATAAGGCATCAAATCAACTCTGAATAAACTCTTTTCCACTGGACATGCTAAAAAGGTGTACATTGGGTAGGTCATCTATAATCCCATGTCCAGTGGCCTCTCATGTGGGTACGCGCTGATCTGCCATGTAATGTTGCTTGCCTTTGCGTACAACCATAGAAAAGGAAAACTCTAAAATCAGAAGTAACCATTGAGCTATGCATCCACTAGCGCATGGTTTGTTGATGAGATAAAGCAAAGCTTGATGGTCAACAAAGAAGATAAAGGGCATAGCCAAAAGATAATTCCAAAATTCTTTACATCAACAAATACCATGGCCAAATTATCCCTCTCCATTGTGGAGTAGTTGATCTCCATATCCATGAGTTGTTTGCTAGCAAAGCTCACTCAATAATCAATGTTATGCTCACCAGGCTGGCACAAAAATGGCTCCAATGGCAAATTTCAATGCATCAATATGCACATGGAATGTTATGTTCCAATCTTTGGGACTCATAAAATTGGTGTGGTAGTGAGAGCCTTTTTCAATTCCTCATAAGCGCATTGACACTCCTTGGTCCACTCAAATACAATCAACAACTTGTAGAGTGTTTTAGCAATCAATGCATAGTTCAAAATGAAGCACCGAGCATGACAACACTCAAATTTACTCCTTTGAGCCACGCAAACATGTCTATGTACTCTCTCAAGAGAGCAATAACGCCAACCTCTTCTTGCTTGGTCAAGTTGTTAGCTATAGACACGAGTCCAGGCCCCTCCCCTTCTCGCGCTAAGTTGACTTCCTTGACTTTGGCACATCCTTCTATCAATTCACTTGTCTATCCTTGTCTCTTTGTGCCCAACAAGATTGCTACCATGTCCCCTTTCTTGAAATTAGTGAAGCACTTTGGTAAGTCTTGGGGTTTCTTTTACTGTTTGGCTTCTGACCCTTTTGGTTGTCCTCTCTTTTTCTCCTTCAAAAACCATATGTGCCTTAGGTGGACTAGCAAGTCCCCTTTGGTATGTCTGATTTTAGGTGGTCGAGGTATCTCTGGATTGCTCTCAAAGCTTACCTACCTGATTCCAAGTTGAACTCAAAACCCTCACTGGAGGATGGAGTTTCCCCTGGTGGTCATAGCTCTAAGGTTGACTCTGTGCCCTAAAGAGAGGCACAACACTTGGCTGGACTAGCCCTACTTGCTCATAGTCTATCTAAATAGCACCCTGCCATGGCACAAATCGAACCACGAACCGACTAGGAGAGGCTACAAATACATTGTTGGCCACAAAAACTTGCAAGAAAACTCTCCTTCTTCTCACCAAGAATCCATATCCTCAAGACACACAAGAGGAAGGCACACAAGAAATTTGACAATTCTTCCATCCTCACCCTCTTCCTCTTCCTCACTCTCCATTAGATTTTGCAAAGGAGCACAAGATGAGCAAAAACAAGAAAGATGAGAGTTGTGCCAAAATGGGAGAGGAGGAAATGAAGCGTGAGAGGAGAAGATAAAGGAAGAGAGAGGTTGTAACCACCTCAACCTCCCACCTCCTCAAATCACCCGACAAGCCTCCTCCTTTTCTTTTCTTGATATTATAAAATTCAAATTTACATACATGGACTAAGGTCCAAAGACCCTTCAATTTTAGAATGAGACAAAAGGTGTTTGACCTTTCCTTTCCTTTCAACATTTTTTTAATGTGAGCCTTTTGGACTATACATTTTACATTGCTTTATATTTGAAATTTTAACAAAGGGGTACATTTGCAAAGTGTCAATTTGCAAAAAGTTGTTTCCATGTGAGCACATTTTTGTGCCTTTATTTGCACTAATTTCTCGGTTTTATCATTCCTCCCATGCTTTAGTGTGAAGCGTCCCCGCGAACAAATTGGAGAAGAACCACGATCAGCTCTTGGAAAAATCTTCATCTTCATCTTCGGTCTTCATTTTCTTCTTGAATCCTTGAATTTCCATTGGATAAGGAGGGAAATAACACACAAAAGCAAAACACATAGCTAGGACGTAATTGCCTAGGTCACAAACACATAAAACAAAACCACAAGCAAAACCCAAATGATAGGGCTCTTCAACAATTTTGCATACAAGGACAGTTTCACACTTAGGATGGAAAGAAAAAGCAACCACATCATAAAGCTCATAAGGAAAACCTGAAAAATATATAAATGTATTGCATACCCTCACAAAAGATATGACCATGATGTATTCCACCCAGTTGTTTTAGAAAAGAAAAGAAAAGGAGGTAATATTAAGAATAAAACAAAAGCTAGAAGGAAATTTATGGAAATACTTTGTGTATACTAGAGAATAGGCTTGGTAAAAGAAGGTGTGACTTAAGGCTTAGGAAATTATGCATAAGAACCATCATCAAGAAGGGATTTGTTCAAAATATTATTCATTAAAGCATGAATTTTGGATGGATAAGACGATGGAGTTGTAACTGACGCACAGACGAGAAGAGAAGAACATGAGGTGCAGATCTAACGGTCGCTTGTTCGTTTGATAGGGATGAAGACGGCAAGGAGGTGTTGCTAGTGAGGCATAAAGCATGGATCCATCTGTCTGGGAATAGACCCAACACCCCTGGCCTCAGCTACAAAGTTGTAGGGGCGGAAGGTCTAGCCGTAAGGCCCCCAAAAGCAGTCGCTGTCCATGGTACCAGAGACTCCACATCCATCAGCACAGTGCGGGGCACGTGAGGCATAGCCCGCCACTGGCCTCGTTGAAGTAGACGTTGATGCACTCCAGCTGCAGGTCCGAGTCGCATGTGTTGCACCCGTTGTTCTCGTGGTGAGCCATGAGCTTGGTTATGTGCTGCACCTTCTTCTTCAACGGATTTTTTTTTCTTGTACACCGGATGCTCCTAGAAATGGTAAGAAGTGACCACCACACACTTCTGCATCTTGATGAGATATTTGGCTAGCTGATTGCTAGATGGGGAGGTGTGGAGATTATGATAGGCAGGTTAGGAGTAGATTATGCACGGGAAGATTGAGGGTGAAGAGCTGAAACCCACAGTCGACTAATCATCTTCTCTTGATCATATGTCTCACAGATTTCCAAGAAGTTTTCACCTCTCCATAAATCCTTCCCTCTTCTTCTTCTTCATCTTTGAACCTTAAGGTCATAGTTGAGCTAAAGTCCTCTTCTTAATCCTTGTAAATCTCTTCATGAGAATGAAATCAAAACTGAAAACCTTCGTGCTAACCAGATGCAAACTCATCCTCTTGCAAATCTTGTAGCCACCTCTTCTCGGCCAGTGCACCAAATGAATAGCACCTTGTCACGGCACAAATCGAACCACAAACCAGCTAGGAGAGGCTGCAAATACATTGTTGGCCACAAAAACCTGCAAGAAAACTCTCCTTCTTCTCACCAAGAATCCATATCTTCAAGACACACAAGAGGAAGGCACACAAGAAATTTGACAATTCTTCCATCCTCACCCTCTTCCTCTTCCTCACTCTCCATTAGATTTTGCAAAGGAGCACAAGAGGAGCAAAAACAAGAAAGATGAGAGTTGTGCCAAAATGGGAGAGGAGGAAATGAAGCATGAGAAGAGAAGATAAAGGAAGAGAGAGGTTGTAACCACCTCAACCCCCCACCTCCTCAAATCACCCGACAATTATAAAATTCAAATTTGCATACATGGACTAAGGTCTAAAGACCCTTCAATTTTAGAATGAGACAAAAGGTGTTTGACCTTTCCTTTCCTTTCAACATTTTTTTAACGTGAGCCTTTTGGACTACACATTTTACATTGCTTCATATTTGAAATTTTAACAAAGGGGTACATTTGCAAAGTGTCATTTTGCAAAAAGTTGTTTCCATGTGAGCACATTTTTGTGCCTTTATTTGCATTGATTTCTCGATTATCACTATCACACCTAAGTGATCCAATCAAGTGTGATCACATTCAATTTGAAGACTCCTCTTTCAATTCTAAATGCATTGGCTCTCCACGGCTTGGAGTCTACTTTTATCTATTCGATCACTTTGCCGTCACATCATCATACTCTATTGTCTCGACCTTTTCTTCACTAATTTCATTCAAGGAGTAGCAATTCTCATACTCATCATCTGAATTGCTGCATTCTGACTGCTCGTCGTCATCTGGGTCTCTATTCTTAACTCTCTCTTTTCATTAGTGAATCAATGTCCAATTGTACATAAGGTTTAAGTCATGCACTTTAGTCTATCTCCATTTTGGTTCATCCATGAGATCTTGGAGTGGCTTAAGATTAACAGCTAGGTGACTAGCTAGCTCCCTTGTTAGACACTCAATAATCCCATGAAGCTCAAGTTTGTTAGATGGGATATGGAAAGAGGTGGGAATTTGTTGTCTAATATAGGGTTTTTGGCCATCATACATAATGGCACTAATGGTAGGGTCTTACCCCTTGGCATCCGGGCTGCGTTGGCTTTATGGGATTCATTGGCTATTCTTGCAGCTTGCTTATAATCTTCTTCCTCATCTTAAAAGGTAGGTTGATGCTAGCTAGCATGTGCATCCAATCCCACTCGTCTTCCCAGCACGGTATGTACTTCGTCAAGTGGTCCACATGAATTCCTAGCTTGGATTTCTCATTTCAAGATAGAGAAGATGGTATATAAGTCAACCGGTGTGGTTATCCAAGTCTCCATGTCAAATCTTACTACCTCTGATGTGTTACTTAGGAATATGAGGCCATTATCCCAACCTTCGATTACTCATGCATTCCTCGGCCTTGCAAGATATAATAGTCTACTCCCTTCATAACAATAAATTTCATGGACACTTGCTATCTTCAAGGGTCAGTCTTTCAACACCCCAAATGGCTTAATTTTCATGCCATTAGCTAGCATGATGTAAAACCTTGTTGTCTCTAATGGCAGGTTACCTCAAGCCTGTAGAACTACATGGCTAAGCACATTGACTCCCACTCCTATGTCTACAATCCCCTTTCTAGTGACATCTCCTAGTACTACCACTAGTAGGACCACATGCATCTTTGTGCCTTCCCAGAAAGCATTCATATGAAATATTAGTCCCCGTATGACTCTACCTTTGGGAGAGCTGCTTAGGCAAAACCCAACACTATGGCAAGGGTTGAAGTAGTGGGTAGAAAGACCTTACAACAATCTTGGAGCAACTAACTTGCCTGACCATGACACAGTAACGCACATACCAAGCTTAACCCTGAACTCAATGCCTAAGTATTTGCATGTAAGTGTTTTTTGAGAAGGCACAAAGATGCATGTGGTCTTGCATGTCAATACATTAGGAGATTCCACAATTGTAGATACATGAGTGGGAATCAATGTGCTCAACCATAGTCCTACATGCTTGGGGTAACCCACCTATGGAAATAGCTAGGTTTAACATCACGCTAGCTAATGGAATGAAGGTCAAAGTGTTTGGAATACTAAAAGATTAGCCCTTGAAGATAGTGGGAGTCCAATTCTCAATGAATTTCATACTCATGAAGGGAGTGGACTATGACATCTTATTAGGCTAACCCTAGATGTGAAACGCAGAAGTGATAGAAGATGGTATAATATTCTTAGGCAATAGATCAAAAGCTATAAGAGTTGAGATGGACACCTAGAAAACCAAACTAGTCAACCTAGATTCCATCTTTGCTATATTGAAAGGAGACTCACAAGTCAGCAATTTCTATGGGCCACTAACAAAGTATATCCCTTGCCCTAAGGATGAGCAGAATTGGATGCATGTGCTAGCCACCATTGATCTATCATTCTTGGATGATGAGGAGGATTATAAGTAGGCTACAAGGGCAATCGATGAGTCCCAAAAAGTCACACCATCTTAGATGTGCCAAAGAGTAGGATCCCACCAAAAGTACCACTCTGTATGATGTCCAAGAGCTCTAGAAATCAGCCAATACTTGTCCCCTTCCATGTCCCATCTAACAAACTCTAACTCTAGAAGATTCTTGAACACTCGACAAGAGAGCTCGCTAGTCTGCCAATCTCCACCCTCTCAAGGATCTCATGGTTGAGCCAAAGTGGTAATGGATCAAAGTGCACAACTTGACTCTATTGTACAATTGGGCACTAATCATGGATGAAAAGAAGGCTGAGATCAGAAACCTAAGAGATGAGAAGCAATGAGAATATGACAATTCCGACAACGAGTACGAAGACTACTACTCTATGAACAAGGAAAGTGGGGAAGAGGCTGATACAATGAAGTATGATACGAACGTTCGAGTGATCGAGCATATATGAGTAGACTTAAAGCCATAGAAAGACAACATCTTTAGGATTGAAAGAGGATTTTTAGGACAAAATGCAACTGTACTTTGTTAGATCACCTAGGCACAATGGACTATGAGCAAGTTGGATTAGTTCAACCAAGTACCACACCACTCTTTAGAACTAAATTGGCCTCAAAGCTACAACCACCAAGGGAAAATCCTTCCTCTATTGAGGGTTGTGAGTTTAACTCTGAATCAGAAGTAAGCTCCAAGAGTGATCTAGAGATACCGTGACCAACTAAGACCAAATGCACAAAAGGGGACCTACCGGTCCACCTAAGGCACAAGCGGCTGAAGGAGGAAAAGAGGAGGTAATCAAAGGGGTCAGAAGCTAAAGAGCAAAGGAAGCCCCAAGATTTACCAAAGCCTTCATGAAATTCAAAAAGGGTGATAGGGTGGTGATCTTGCAAGGAGCTAAGAGGCAAGGACAAGCAAGCGAACTAATAGAGGGGATCGCCAAGGTCAAGGAAGCCAAATTAGCGAGGGAAGGTGAGAAGCCTCAGCCCATATTCATAGCTGAGGACCTAACTAAAAAAGAGGAGCCTAATCTCATCACTCTCTTATAAAAGCACATGGATGTGTTTTCTCAAACTAAAAGGAGTTGACCTGAGGGTTGTGACTCATATCATCCCTATGACTCCTAATGTAACACCAGTTAAGCAATGACCATACTCGATGAATTTGAAGCATTCACATGCCATTAAGGAAGAGATAGATAAGATGTTGAAGGCTAGATTCATCTATGAAATTGAGGACACTGATTGGGTGTCACCTATAGTGATTGTCCTAAAGAAGAACGAGAAGATTTGAGTGTGTATGAATTATAAAAAGATCAATGCTGCAACAAAGAGGGACAAATATCCACTACCCTACATAGAGCACATGATCAAAAGAGTATGTGGGAAGGAAGCCTACAATTTATTGGATGACTTCTCAAGCTACAACCAAGTGCATGTACACCCTAAGTGACAGACATAAGACAACATTTGTGACCAAGTGGGGAGTATTTTCCTACATAGTCATGTCATTTGGGCTTATGAATGCACATAGCTACCTTTCATTACCTCATGTGCACCATCTTCAAAGACATGCTTAGGTGAGAATTGGAGGTATTCGTTGACAATCTATGTGTCCAATCTAGTTGGAGGGAACACCTAGATAAACTTTGCACAATCTTTTAGTGTAGACTGTATAATCTCTCATTGAATCCTTTGAGGTGCCAATTCTGGGTAAAACATGGATGCATCTTAGGGCATGTGGTGTCTAAGAATGGCATTGCCATCGACTTCTCCAAAGTCAGGGTCATTGTTGATTTGCCACAACCCACAAGCTACAAGGGATTTCAGTGCTTCCTGGGACATACATGATATTATAAGCGGTTTGTTCTTAACTATGCATGAATTGCTAGGCCCCTTTACAAAGTGCTAACTATATTTGAGTGGATTGAGGAATGCTAATGTGCTACGTGGGATGTTTGGTGTTCTGACAACCTTCTATTTGTCCAATTAGCAACCCACTAGAAGTTGCTAGATAGAGTGTTTTTCATGGCATACACTGTTGAAACCCTCAGAAGCTGGCATTATTATAATGATGGCACAACAACGATCCTAAGAAGAATGAGTTTTGATACTTTCAGAATGGAATATCTCCCCCTTTGTAATGGTTTGAAAGCTAAATTCATAGATGTTGAAAAGAAGGAAACAGAAGAGATGTTGGCCAAAGAATCTTCTAGAGACTGAAGCCCCTCTCCGATTCTATTCTTTTGAGTACAGACCAACTGGTTGGAGCCAACCCCCTGATGAATGACGCAATCAAGAGGCAAGTGTTAGAACGAGTCCAAAGGTACGTGAGAAGAGAAAAGGCAGGAATCAAGGCTGAGAACGAGCTTGCAGCAAAAGCCTCTTTTGACACCCTAAAAGCACTTTTTACAGAAGTCCCCATGGCGACTCAAGATTCCCTTCCTAGTCAGATTCATCCTGGAAATATTGATGATAGGCCAGCAAATGTAGTTCCATTGCCAATTTTTAAGGAAGATTACAATGAAGACCCTGATATTCATGTAGCAGAATTTATGGTAGCATGTGTGGCTAACAATGCAAGAACCTCTGAGCATTGGTTAGCAATCTTCCCCACCACTTTCAAAGGCACGGCATTTCAATGGTATGAGAGACAAGCAGTAGGAACTTTTGGCACTTGGGACAACCTGAAGTTGACCTTCCTCACTAAATTCAGGCATGAAGATTTTGAAGAGCGGATGTGAGAGGAGTTCAAGAACCTAAGTTAATCCTCTATTGAAAGAGTAGAAGCTTATGTCTCGCGAATGGAACCCATCCTTAAGAGATGGACCAACCACCATTTGGATGAAGGTATCTAGAATGGAGTGTTCCTTAGAGGCCTACAACCAGAAGCTTGCAATTTTGTGGAATTCAGAAGACCAGTCAATCTGCAAGCTGCAATGGAAGGTGCAAGATTGTATAACGAAGTTGAAGCAAGGTTGTCAATGACTCTAGGAAGAGGAGTCTTACCTCCTCCCATGTCAGGAATGGTATACTCACCAAATGCAGTCTCAAGGATAGTCCCCTACCCCTATCCCCAGATGCAAACAGTGCCGCAATACAGTGCACCTAATCCACAGTGGTCACCACAGATGATAGTGCCTCAAATGATGGTTCAACCACAACAACAATGGCCTCAAACAGTTCCTTCAATGGCAACTTAACAACACTGGAACCCTACCAACTGGAATCAACAACCCAAAGTCTCAACAAGAGCTCTGAATTAGAACCAAAACAGAGGACATCAACCCAACCTGTATATATAGTAATTATAGAAGCTTCCCAAAATCCTACTACAAGTACTTCAGGAGGTGAAAATATGAAGGACTACTTATCCAACTCAGCTGCAAGTATCAAGAAAGAGCTTATAGATGTGATTGTAGAGTAGCTACAGACATTGAAGGTGAATACTGCTAATATATCTACTCTTGCAGGAGCTGGGAGAGATGTGATGCATTCTAACACATGGTGCAAAAAGTGCCATCAAGTGGAACATTTAGCCATAGAATGTACCTGAAAACCAACCATTCTTGGAGCCTTCTATTCTTATTGTTTGCGGAAGAACCATACAGAGGATACATGCTCTTTGAAAGAGATGCATGAACAAAGATAGAAAGATGAAAATGCAAGATTCAACTTACTAGAATCTAAACTGACAACGCAGGGGACATTGGACCAAAGCCTAGGGAGTTTGGTCCTAATTTTGGTCCAAGGAGATTTCCCTCTCAAAGTTACAAAGGACGATAGTCTGGCGGTGGTTAGAGATCAGAGGTGGAATGTTATAGATGTGGACAAAAGGGTCATATATCACTAAATTGTCCAAACCCTAGAAGTCCTGTGGATTACAAGCCCTTATGCAGCCAATGCAAAGGAGAAGGTTACACTACAAAGGACTGTCCAAGTCCAGCCCCAAGGCCAATGCCACTAATAGCTGACAGAAGGCACAAGAGCCTACCTCCAATTTGGTAGAGTTGAAAGTTGCTACTATCACACGCACCAAGAAGAAGAAACCAGTTGTCCAAAAAGAGAACAACTCCCATGCCAAGACTGTGAAGTTCAACCTACCAATAGAGGGATAGAGCAGTACAAGACAGAACAATGCAGTACAGAGCACTGCAGTGCCATAGAGAGTCACAGAGTCAGTTTGAGAAACAGGACCAGAGGTCCAGGAGATATACAATACAGAAGCATCTCCAAAAACAGAAGAAGTGCACGATGTTACCATTGCTAGAAGAAAAATGAAAGATGAAAATTGGTGTAGCCCCATTCCCCAATAGGCTGGAGAAGCCTGTAGATCCGATCAAAGAGTATGACTTGGTCAAAGACCTAGACACCTTCAAACCAAACCTAACATTCTGACAGTTGTTGATGCTATCTCCGAGTTGCCAAAAAAAATTCAAAAGTATCTTGACTCGAAGATGTGGATTAAGGATTGCTCCTTCAACAGCGCCAAGACCAATAAGGCCCCAGAGCCTGTAAAGGAAATAGATGTGGCTAACGCCTTCCTAGATTATGGAATCCCACAGATTAGTGTATGGATAGAAGGATGCCTTATTTAAATGCATTGATTGATGGAGGCTCGTCAGTAAACATAATGATAGATTTGACAATGAACGATCTAGGTTTGGAAGGAATTCAACCTACCTAGTGGCTTATCAGATTGGCAGACCAAAGCAGAATTAAACCATTGGGCATCCTCCCATACGTTAAAAAAAACCCTTGTAGGAAGAAACTATTGGCTGACATATTTGGTGGTCAAACCAAATTCTTATGGGACCTCATACCCTCTACTGTTGGAAAGACCTTGGCTTTTTGAAGCAAGAGCCAGGACGGACTGGTTCAAAGGAACCCTAACCTTAGGCAGAGGACCCAATAAAGTGGTGTTGAAATTGTATGGATCACAAAAAGGCAATGGATCCACATCCATCGAAGTCATAATAGAGTCCTTCAATAAAGTAACAGATGATACATCAGGAAACGAAGAGGCTATTAAATAGATCTTTCCCAAGAAAATAGAGGCACAGTCCCTAACAATGGGCACTGTAAGCCAACTCTACCAAAGGAAGCCAAGTCTTTGTCCATGGGAGAATACCTCCTGCCCCAACTCGAATTGACTTCTGAAACAGAGACATAAGCAGAGATAGAAGCAGAGATAGAGCCAAAGACAGAGGTAGAAGCAGACACAGAGATGGAGAATCTGTTCTTTGTCAAGAATCGCGTGATGGGGACTTGCTTGAGCTGTTGTGCCAAACACACACTGTATACACAAGAGGAAGCTCAGTCAAAGACACAAGAAGAGAGATGGAGGCCAAAACATTTTCCTGCTGATTTTTTCTTCTTCTTCCACACACTACAATGTACACAAAGTATAGATAAGATACAACATAAAGGAAAGTGGCCTTCTAAGTCAAACAGTGCATAACTGACTACACTAATCGACTGGCGCTATATCTTTGCCACTCGTAGGTAGGTGTAACAAACTAAATATAATAAGTGATAAGTCAGTGGCCATGTGAGTGTCATAATGACCACCAACGTGCTAAGTGTAGACGTGTGGACCCATCTAGCCAAGTGGTCCATCATCAATGTCCGCACGTGTTGAGCTTGCCATCTCAATACTCCCCCTCAAGCTCAACTCTAAATCTGCAACTCCAAGTAAGCTTCAAAGCTTCTCTGCACCTAATGCCTTTATGAAAATGTCAACTATCTAATCATGTGTGCTGACATATACCAAGAAAATCTCTCGTGCAAGTACCTTCTCTCTCACAAAGTGGTAGTGCACCTCAATGTGTTTTGTCCTAGCATGGAACACTAGATTCCTAGCTAACTGTATGTTGCTCATGTTGTCACAATGAATGACAACTGAATCTACTAGTAGATCTTCTGTCTAACATGCTACCAGCCCAATTTGCATCTGTGTATCCAAAGACCTGTACGTTCTTACCTGCCTCATAAAAAATTCCATAATGTAAAGTGGACTTCACATACCTCAATATACATCTAACTGCATCCAATGAGGCTTTCTAGGCATTTGCATAAACTGACTAACAAGACCAACAGCATAGCTCAAGTCTGGCATTGTGATAGTCATGTAAATCAAACTCCCTACTATCCTCCTGAACATAGTAGGGTCTTCTATCTCATCTCCAATGTTGGCACTCAACTTCACATTTTGCTTCAATGGTACTGAAAGAGGCTTACATGCTGTCATACCATACTTGGATAACATATCCAAGCCATACTACCTTTGGGATAGCCATATACCATCATCACATCTGATCACCTCAATACCAAGAAAGTATCTCAACTCACCCAGATCTTTCATCTCAAACTTCTTCTTCAAGAATTCCTTAGCTTCAGATATCCCATTGTCATTGTCACTTGTAATAATCAAGTCATCCACATAGATGACTATGATGACCAAAATTACATCTCCCTTTCTCACATAAAGTGAGTGATTAGCATCAGAAATACAAAATCCAATATTGAAAAGATACTCTCCAATCTTGTCAGATCATGCTCTAGGTGCTTACTTCAGCCCATAGAGTGCCTTCTTTAACTGCACACATATGTGGGATGCTCTAAATCCTCATAACCTACTGGCTGCTCCATATACACTTCTTCTTGCAATTCACCATGCAAGAAGGAATTCTTAATATCCATTTGCTTCAAACTCCAACCTTTGGCTACTGCCAAGGAAATCACACACCTAACAGTTGCCATCCTAGCAACTGGACTGAATGTCTCTTCATAGTCTATGCCATATGTTTGAGCATAGCCTTTTGCAACTAGCCTAGCCTTATACCTGCTAACTAAACCATCTGCATTATGCTTGACTTTGTAAACCCACTTACAGCCAATAGCTTTCTTACCCTTAGGTAAGGGTACCAAATTCCAAGTCTTATTGGCTTCTAATGCAACCATCTCCTCATCCATTGTTGCATCCTAGTGAGCATGATCAACAACATCCTCAAAACAAGTGGGCTCAACATCCTCAACTAGTTTCACCATATAAGCATAATGGTGAGCTGCATAACCTTCAAAACCAAATCTTTTAACAGGGTATCTAACCCTGCTAGATCTACGTACCACCGGATCACTCAATGGAGCCTTTACATTACTATGAGCTCTCTGTACATCTGGTGTCCTGACTGAAGGAATACCAAGCTCATCATCTAAACTATCTGAACCACCAGAGTCTCCATCAAATCCCAAATGACTGGTAGATGCATCATTACCATCTAGCACTTTCTTCTTTCCTTTGTCCTTCCCTACAACACTTATAGATCCACCTAAAGATGTGGGGCTACTCCTTAGTCTACCAGACCAAGGGCTCACTATAGGTATAGTACTAGATGATGTTTCTGGTCCACTAAGACTCCATGATTCTTGTTTTTCTTTTTGCACATAGCTGTCTTGATCATTATCATCATCTAATACATCACCATCATGTGCATACCAGCTGTCTATCTCATCAAAGATAACATCCCCGCTCACTCTGAACTCACCTGTGACAGGGTTCTAACAGCGATACCCTTTCTGCTCTAAAGAGTATCCAATAAAAATACATTTTTTAACCTTTGGATCAAGCTTCTTCTGTAGCTCATCTAGCACATGAACATATGCAACACATCCAAATACCTTCAAGTGCGATACATTGGCCTTCTTGCCAGTAAAGCATTCTTTAGGAGTCATTGCATGAACTGCAACTCTAGGAATTCTGTTCATAATGTAGACAGTAGTATGGACAGCCTCAGACCAAAAATGTTTTTTGCATATTTTTTTTAGCCATTAATGTCCATGCAACTTCTGCAATATGCCTATTTTTTCTTTCTATAACCCCATTTTGCTGTGGGGTATACCTGCAAGTAAATTGCCTCTTTATCCCATGAGTCCTGAAGAAGCCACTAAAATCATTAGAGAGGTACTCTCCCCCTCCATCTAATCTCAAGCACTTCACTTTTAAATCTCAAGCACTTCACTTTTAAGCCTATTTCTATTTCAATAGCTGCCTTAACAGATTTGAAATGCTCAAACACATCACTCTTTTCCTTCATGAAGTATACCCATAACTTCCTTGAACATTCATCAATAAATGTGACAAAGTATTTGCTTCCACCAAGAGATACATTCTGTGTAGACCCCCAAACTTATGTATGCACTACATCAAGTATTTTTCTACTCACTTCTTTGTCATGCGAGAAGGGTTGTCCTTCCTGCTTACCAAACTGGCATGCTTCACAGAATTTATGCAACTCTACAACTCTAAAAGAAGGCAATCCTGTAATCAATCCTCTGGACTACATTAATTTCAGCCTTTGCACATTTGCATGTCCAATACGTTTATGCCATATTTCAATATCTGCAATTACTCCTTTTCCTTTAGCATACATAGCAATATCCATTGCAGGAATTTCAGCATCTAAAGTGATCATTCGGCCAACTCTACTTCCTTTTGCAACCAACTTGCACTTCTCATTAAAGTCTTCTACAAAACAACCTTTTGCATTGAATCGGACCTACAACCTTTGCTCTACCATTTGGCCAATAGACACTATATTCTTTGTGATTGATGGCACATGTAATACATCTGCCAAACTCTTTGTTTAGCCATCATACAAGGACAAGGACAAGGAAACCTTTCCAATGTGTGAAATTGGGTGGCATGAATTATCACCTGTCTACACATAACCTGGATTTTGTAAGTCCTGCATCTCTCCAAACCATTCAACATGATTGGTCATATGATTAGATGCACCTGAATCGACATACCATACATCATCATGTGTCCCCTTTCTTGTAACTGCATTCATCATATGCTGCATAACAAACAAACGCTCATTTTTGTCTTCATTTTGTCGTGAAGATAATCCATAGTTTCCTTGCTACAATTTACCACTACGAATATCATCCTTCTTAGCATAGCAATGGCTGTAATATGGCATGTTTTTCCACAATAATATCAAACAATAGCTGAATTTTGAGAACCTCTATTTTTCCATCCACCTCTTCCTCTAGAGCTCCCCCTGCCTCTAAAGTTTCCTCAGCCTCTTCAAACCTGCATTTCACCAATTTGCTAGTTATCACCAGCACGTCCCATACGATAGCCTCTCGAAGAGGAACTACCACATCTCCTTTCTAAACTTTAGTAAAATGCTTGGACCTGTTCACCATTTCTTTCAAACGAATCACCCTGCATATTGATCTATTCGGCAATCATGAGAGAGATCAGCTCATCAAAATCTGGAAATGGCTTCCATATACTGAAGTAACAAATCATTTCCATGCCTTCTCATTGTTAAGGCAACTTAAAGTGGATGAAACCAAATCATCATCATCAGGTATTGCATCAATCCTAAAGCATCTGCAATGCTCCTCACCTTCAACACATACTCATTGACAGACATTTTTCCTTTCTTCAAGGCAATCAACTCTTGCTTGAGTTGAATCTTTCGTGCCTTTGTATTTATTGAAAACATGTTCTCACAAAAATTATCCAAGCTGCATGTGAAGTTTTTGCATTCCTGATATGTCCCAACATCGTATTATCAATGACTGCAAATAACCAGTACATCACCTTTTTGTCTTTCACATTCCATTCTTTCCATGCTTTTAATTCATCTGCAGTCAGAGGGATACTGAGCTCTGACTCCTTTTCTTCACCTGAAACAAACTTATAAAGGCCCTTTCCAATGAGGAAGTTCGTCGCACGGAACTTCCATGAAGGGTAGTTGTTCTTGTCAAGCTTCTCAATAATGGGATTTCCATTGTTCTCTGCCATTATCACAAACAAGGACACAACACAACAAGCTAGTCTTCTACAATCTTTCACAACACGTGCACGGCAATACACCAAGCAACCTTTTTCATTGATTGCTCAATAGTACATGTAATCTGCAACCTGTTTCCAGATAAACCTTATATTTGCTTCTTGTAAACACCTCAAAAATTACAGATTCAAAATCTGTAACCTATGCACCCACTTTCGGCCAATACAGTCGAAATCATAATGTACCCTGAAACTGCTATCCGCAACCTTGCGGCTCTAAAATGGCGCCTGAAATGGCCTCAGATGCCTAAAATAAGTGTGGGTAAAACCCTAAAGGGCCCAACTGCAGAATATATAGTGCTCTGCTTGTACACCAAATCTCACAGCAATCTGAGATTTTTGCTCTACCCTGCTTCCAGTGCCTCCACAGGCACTATCCAAGAGATAGAGTGGAAGAATGGGAGAGCTTCTTACACATTGCTTTCTTGCTTGAACCTTTCTTCTTCTCCTTCACTTCAGCCTTCAAAATCATCCTCTCTCAGTGGCGTGGCTCTGATACCACGTCAAGAATCGCATGGTGGGGGACTTGCTTGAGTTGCTGCGCCAAACACACACTATATACATAAGAGAAAGCTCACTCAAGGACACAAGAAAAGAGATGGAGGCCAAAACATTTTCTTGCTGATTTTTTCTTCTTTTTCCACACACTATACAATGTACACAAAGTATAGATAAGATACAACATAAAAGAAAGTGGCCTTCTAAGTCAAACAGTGCATAACTGACTACACTAATCGATTGGCACTATATCTTTTCTAGCTATAGGTAGGTGTAACAAACTAAATATAATAAGTGATAAGTCAGTGGCCATGTGAGTGTCATAATGACCACCAATATGCTAAGTGTAGACATACAGACCCATCTAGCTAGGCGGTCCATCATCAATGTCTACGCCTATTGAGCTTACCATCTTAACATTCTTCTCCTACAGAGCCTCTACGGAAGCAGAGACAGAGCCTCCCGAGGAAGAAGATGAAAATGATGAGGAAGAAAATGAAGCAAGTTATGAAAGTGCAGATGAAAACATTCCTCCGATAGTGAACAATCTTGTTGATGTCCCTACAGAGACCTCAAAAGGCCGAAGATCTCGGGGTGTTGGATGGAATAACCATGGTTCCATTTGGGTTGACCAATGGACCACAAAGTATGCAAAACCTGCATAAGATCTGCATAAGCAATGGCTCATGTCACCCAGACCATTCATTATGGAGAAAAGATGATGATGATGCCCCTTGTCAACAAAAGCCAGAGCCATCAGAGCCATGGCTTATAGAAGGTCCATGCTATGTGCAATTTCTAAATGCATCCTCTGAAGATGAATCCCTAAGTCTAGAAGAAATCACCACTCACACAGAAACAAACAAAGCTCTGATACCCTTCCAGCAATCTCAATAGACAAATGAGTCATCTGTTCAGAAGCAGGACACTCGTTCTAGTGGAACATCATATGATGACACTACTCCCTTGAAGGAGTCGGACCTTTATCCAGAAGCAATCCGTGGGACGTTTATCCGCAAAGTGGAAGGTGAAAGGCAAGTGACGTTCTTGGATACTGACGGTATTGAATGTCATCTGAAAGTGGGTCTCAATCTTCGAGAAGAAGAACTATTGGTCCTGTGAGACCTATTGAAGGAGAGCTTAGACGTGTTTGCTTGGTCGTATAAAGATCTAAAGGGGATTGATCCTACAGTATGCCAACATCACATTGACCTAGAGCCTGATGTCAAACCTATGAGACAAAGACAAAGGAGTATGAATCCTAATTATTCTGCTCTGGTGAAGGCAGAATTATTGAGACTCCTTGAAGTAGAGTTCATTTATCCCGTGGCTAACGGTGAATGGGTTTTGCCCATTGTGGTTGTACCCAAGAAGAACGAGAAACTTCGAATATGTGTGGACTTTAGAAAGCTAAACTCGAAGATGAAGAAGGATCATTTCCCTATCCCTTTCACAAACCAACTGTTAGACATAGTGGTAGACCATGAGCTCTATTCCCTCTTGGATGGATTTAGCAGATATAACCAAGTCCAAATTGCAAAAGAGGACCAATCCAAAATAATCTTCACAACAGAATGGGAAACCTATGCCTATAGAATAATGCAATTTGGGCTCTATAATGGTCCTGCCACCTTCCAACGAGTAATGATGGCTGCCTTCCAAAATCATTTGCATGATTTCATTGAGGTTTATCTTGATGACTTCTGTGTCTATAGCTTAATACGTGAGCATTGGGGACACTTAGAGCAATGCTTTGACAGATGCCAAGAGTATGGAATTTCTCTCAACCCCGACAAATGTGTCTTTGGCGTCTCATTAAGAGTTATTTTGGGCCATATTGTCTCTGCACAAGGGATTGCAACTAACCCAGTGAAGATTGAGAAGATTGCCGCCTTGACCACACTAACAACCCTCAAGCAACTGAGGGGATTTCTTAGCCATGTGGGCTACTACAGAAGATTTATTGCACATTTTGCAACCAAGGCAGCCCCTCTGCACAAGCTCCTAAGGAAAGATGCGGATTTCCTTTAGACTGATGATTGTGAAGAAGCTTTTAATACCCTAAAATAGTGCCTTATCCAAGCACATATATTATAGCCTCCTGACTAGATGAAGGAGTTTCATGTACACACAAATGCATTAGTTGAAGGGCTAGGTGATGTCCTATGTCAAAAGGACCCCTCTAAATTAGATCAACCAATATATTATGCAAGCCGAAAGGTCATAGATAGGGAATGGAACTACACAGTGTGACAGAGCTTGAGTGCTTAGCAATGGTGTTTGCACTAGAGAAGTTTCAACACTATCTACTATCAACGCATTTCAAGTTCTACGTGGACCATGAAGCCCTATCCTTCCTGATGAACAAAGCAGATGTTAAACGACAACTGATGAGATGGTTGCTCCTATTCGAGGAGTTCAATTTTGAAGTGGTCACTAAGCATGGCCGTTCCCATGTCCTAGTTGATCATCTGTCATGGATCCCTCAAACTGCAGAAGAGGAACAGGATGATCCAGACCTTCCTGATGCTTCCTTGTTTCTAGTCGAAACAGTTACTCCCTGGTATGCAGACATAGCCAACCTCCTACCAACTCAACAGTATCCTTCCGGCATCTCAAGTCATGAGAAGAAGAAGCTTCTATTAGAATCAGCCCCCTACACTTTGCTAGGCAGTGCACTGTATAAGAGAAGCAAAGATGAAGTATTGTGAAGATGTGCTACAGGAGATGAAATCGGTATAGTATTGAAAGCATGCCATGACAAACCATGTGGTGGACACTTCGCAGGAGAAGCAATAGCTAGAAAGGCTCTATTAGCAGGATACTGGTGGCTAACCCTCCACAAGGATACATATGACTACTACAAGAGATGTAATGCTTGCCAGCGAATGGGGAAACCCACCAAAACAAGTGGCATGCCACTGTAACCTATACTTCCCCTAAAGCCGTTCGAGAAGTGGGGGATTGATTTCATGGGTCCCATTAATCCTCCTACCAGATGGAAGCAAAATAGATACATCTTAGTATGTACGGATTATGTCACAAAGTGGTGTGAAGCTAAAGCTCTAAAGCCGGATGATGGTAACAACGTAGTCATGTTCATGTACGAGAATATTATCACCCGTTTTGGCAATCCCCTCGAGTTGGTAAGTGACAAAGGTACTCATTTCCTTAACACAATCATGGAACAGTTGATGGAATTGTATAAGATCTACCATCTCAAGTCCACTCCTTACTATCCCAAAGCCAACGGCCAAGTTGAAGTCACCAACTGCATCCTCTGCTCGATCGTGATAAGAACGATTGCCACACATTGTCGCGACTGAGACGATTGACTTACAAAGGCCCTCTGGGTGTACAGAACATCCCATAAGGCAACTACCCCTTTCCAGCTAGTGTATGGTATAGAAGTCATCTTCCCTGTTGAACTGGAATTGCCCTCTTTGTGAGTGGCAGTTAAAGAACAGTTGGGAGATGATGAGTCACTACAACACCGCCTCTTGCACTTGGAATGTTTAGACGAGATTCCGGCAGATGGCCCTATAGTGCATGGAAACCACTCAAGCCCGACGTAAGGCTTACCATGAGAGCTTCATCAAGCACAAGGAGTTCAAAGAAGGTGACCTTGTCTTGGTTTATGCTTCCCGATTTGGCAACTTTTCAGGCCAGCTTCAACAACGCTGGATGGGTCCTTACAAGATACTTGTTGTCAACCCAAATAACTCTATCCAAGTGCAAGCTGTTGATGCTTCTCAAGACCCCTTTCTGATCAATGGCTATCGTCTGAAGAAGTACTTTCCTCTCTGGGAATCTTGAAAATCACAGTCGACCCACCCTTTCCCTTTTGGGCATTGCACTATCCTTCTCTTTGTGCTCCTAATAGCCCTGATGATCTTCCTCATGAGGTGGTCTCGTTCTGCTAGCCCCTCACAAATACCTCTCAACCCTATCTTGTTCTCTTCTCGTCTGATCCAGCAACGGTGGCGAGGTTGGTCCTGACACATGGTACTTCTACCATTCTCTTTATTAACAAAAAAATAGAAAAAGAAAAAATAAATAAAACAAAACAAACAAATTGTTATGGGAGAAAAGGAAGAAATTTCCTGTCATAGCAAGCCTCATTCCAAGAAAAGGTGGAAACACCCTTGGGTGGGAAGCTGACTGTGGAAAAGGTGATAATATCCCGCAGTTCAGGATAGTTGATTCATCAGCATAACCTTTCCAGAAGCAATTTGAAGCCACCTCCCTTGGTGCGTTGTCTGTGCAATATCAATCAGTCTTCCCTCCTTAACAAACAACCTTTCATACAAATCGATGAAGCACCAAACTTGTTGGCTGCCTCCCTAGGTACGCCTCGTCTTCAACATCTTGATAACAACAGACAAAGCGATCTTCATCACCAACCCCCTGAGTGATGCAAGCTTTCATCCTAACAAGATGGGGATGTGAGTGTGGGCTACCCTCTGTATCTATTAAAAGAGTGTGAGACAGCGGATGGGGTGAGTGACCAGTCTTTCCCTTCAAAACAAATGAGAGGCGAGATGTGTGAATGGAGTGTTGCATGCACAGGTTGGGCCTCTCAATGCACAACACACGATTTAGTCATGTGCACTGCACCATAAGTCTCCCTGGACTTCCTTCTTGCATTGTATGCCAGCATAGGGCGAGATGCACTGTTGCACCATCAAATGCGCATAAGGCATACAACCTCTGCACAAGTGAATGTGAGGATTACATCAATGGTTTTCAAGAATGGGCTTCCCTTTGTATCTTTCAATAGAGTGTGAGACAGAGGGTGGGCTAAGTGTGGCTGGTGTTTCTTCTCAATCAATTTCGAGAGGTGAGATTGAGGGACATTATGACAATTGGAGTCAAGTACGTTTTCGTTTCCCTATGGACACACAGGACGGGTCTCTGCCATCAAAACAGGACATGTCACCTATTCTGTGCACTGCATTACAAGGCCCCCTGGCCTTCCTCCTTGCATCTATACCAGATAGGTGGAACGTAGGAATGCACCATCAATTGTGCACACTGGCATACTCCCTCCAAATCAGTTTTCCCTTGTTCATTTCTAAACCGGGCATGAGTTATGGGATTTCATGCTTATTCATTGAGCAATGTGCGTCATGGGGTGAGCGACTATTCTATCATCCTCTTGAGTGCCCGTGAGCTGAGAGTTCTATTCTTTGTCATCGGCACTTGAATCTACAGACTTTATCGACAACACTACCTCCCTGGGTGTTGTTGCATGGTCCCTGCCGTGCTGGACGTGTTTTGTGGCACACCTTGGTCCCTCTTGCTGCCCAACAATGGCTTCAATCTTTCTGCATCAACACCGTCGGTTCCCTTCAACCATCTATGAAATGGGCCAAGTGTTCCTAGCCCTACTTTTCTATTTGCAAGTGTATGTTATGTCTTAAGTGTGGGGACACGTGCCTATGCATTTGATATGCATACCCCTTTCCTATGTCATTACCCAATTATGTGTGTCTACCCCATACTAATTCTGCCCTGATGGGGTCCTTTTCTCACCCACCCACCCTCGTATCCCCTGTTGTCGAGGCTGTTTCCCTTGTGGTTGCTTTTATTGTGCCATTTTTTCCCTTTTCTATGTGACCATCCCCTACGTTTACCAAATTCCTCCAACCTTATAGCCCTATTGATCCCTTCGAATCCCCCCACTTTTTCTTTTTACATCCCCTTGTTCTAGTTTACCATTTTTGCATTATTAATTTTTGAAGATTTTCTTGCCCAATTGGATGTATTTCCATGCGAACGTGCCCTTATCACTTTGAAACAGTGATCTAACGTACCATTCCTCTGTTGCACCTTTCCCTGGGCATTTTTCCTTTTAGCCACCTGTCATTTTGACATATGGTTTCTCCATCATTAATTTTTGTGGGGTTTTGTGCCTTTTTCGTGTACATTTTTGTCATTTTTCCATGTGAACCTACCCTATTCTCCTCAAAATTCAATTCTGACTGGCTTGCCTTATTCAGCCACCTTTTTTGCACAATTCTCCTTTTTCCTCCACCCTATTTTGACCTCTTAATTTTTTTGTTATTAATTTTATTGGTGTTATCGAGCTCCATTTTATTGTTTTCTTCATTGAACGCCTCCTAACCCCATCCAAACTGTGATTTGATGTGACAACCCTGAAGATTCTATGTGTCCTGCCATTTTTTCTTTTTTTCGCCTTCCCTTTTGGTGCACAGATCATTTCGTATTAATTTTTAAATTCCGTTTCGAATATGCTTTTTGTTTTTTTCCCCCTGTGAACGAGTCTTATCTTCGTCAGAACTATGTTTTGACATGATAGGCTTGTCCGGTATAACTTTTCTCGCCATTTTCCTTTTTCCTGTGTTTCATTTTGGCGAATGGATTCTTTGCTATTAATTGTAATATGGGTTTTCACGCCTATTTTTTACCTTTTTTCCATGAGAATGCCTTGATTTGATCCCAGACACCTTTTTGTACTTTTTTGCAGTCTCCTCCTCACCTTTTGGCCTCGTTTTTCTTTTTACGACATTGCATTCTAATGTGCGGTTCGAGCATTATTAATTTTTATTTGTTTTGCCATGTTCCCGTGAGATGCACATAGAAACACGCTAGTCACACAATCCATTGAAAGGAGTATGTATGTATGTTGAACACGTCGCAAGACTGACTTGGTTTCAAAACACAGGTGCATGTTTGTTGCATATCATGAAGCTTTCGGTCGCATATGTGTAGGGGTCATGCCAAATTTTTTCTAGGATGTGGATTGTTTAGGGTGGTCAGTCAGTTAGTCACGTCTGTGTGTATTTATTCTTATCGATTTCTTTTTTATAGATATTCTATTTTTTTGTAGGCATTCATTGTGATTGTCTGTGTGCGTGGTGTGTGTGTGTATTCCATCTGAATGGCGCCTCAAGCTCCTCCTCCTGTTTAGTATGTCCCATTGATCAGTAGGGATTCTTCTTCCCTATTGACTTTTGAGCCTATTGCGAAAGCTAGTCTTGCATCTTTTGTGGCTGCTCCGCTCCCTCTGATTCCAGACGATCCAACCCTTTGTGATGAGCTTCTCACGTCATACAGTAAGAAATCGGGCTTGATTTGTGGTACTTCCATGGTCCTAACGCCTAAAGGGTTAGGGAAGGCTTTGTCTCTTTCCTACAAAGGAGAACCCTTCGTCACAGCCAGAGAGTTATTCTCAAATGAAGAGATCCTCAAGCTGTTACAAAGGCAGACTAAAGAGGTCCTCGATGCCAAGAAGGTGATTAACACTTTAGGAGTGTCTTCCTCAATGATCACTGATCCTCTCTAGAAGCTAGTCTGCCAATTTCTCTAGAACATGTTCATGACTACCAAGACACCATCTCACTATTTGTCCAAGGAGCTCTTCACAGCCTCCAATATGGTTTTAAAAGGGGTTTCCATTGATTGGAGTACTTACCTTCTTACAAAGATGGACTAGCATTTTGTCAAGATGACTAGAGGAAATGTTACCAATGTAGCCTATGGTTCATCTTTATATGCTTTCTTGACATATTTAGGTCTTAAGAAGGGTGTTTTACCTCTTCCGCCATCTGATCCAGTCACTCCTCCTCCACCTTCAAAAGATTCAGAACCATTGACATAGAGGATATTGACTCCCCTCCTCCATTGGTCATTCAGCGGAAGTGCTTGAAGCATGTAGCAGATAAATTTCCACCAGTCATTCCTTTAGTGTCAGCTCCTGCTACCTTTAGAAGTGGCCTCCCTACCTACCTCACATGCAACAACTTATTCAGGGCACATCGAGAGGGTTCTTTGGATATATCAGTTCCTTTGCTAAACAACTTAATGACAGGGGATGCCATTCCTTTCCTTTGTAATGACATCCAAAGTTCTATTGAACTCTCAGTGATAGCTTGTGTTCAACAGTTATATGCTTCTTTTTATGAAGAATTGATGCAATCCAAATACTAGATGCATAAGGCAACCACACAGTTAGCCTCTACTAAAGACACTATTTCCGATCTGTTTAAGCAGATGGAGCAACACACACAAAAGATTGAGACCCAGAGAGAAGAAATATCTTCTTTGAAAACTCCATTAGCAGAAGTTTAGTGAGAGGTCACTAGAGTTTCAGAAGAGAAAGAGAAAATGTCCAAAGAAGCTCAAGAGTTTAAGACTCTTCTGGATATGAAACTGTCAGCTTTGCAAACTGCTCACAATACAGTTGAATCCCAAGCTTCCCTCATTAAACAGTTGAAGGACCAATTGGCACAGTCAAGGTCTATCCCTCCAAGTCCCAATGTCCCTATGATTCCTTCTATATCTCAACAGGACTTGGCAATTCTCCCGAGACATACCACATTATGTCTGTTGTTTCAAGATAAAGTGGAAAGATTGCAGTCCAGGATGGATTTATTATGGTCTACATTTGAGCAATTTCAGGAGTATATTCCGCCCGACCATTCCTTTTTTCCCCACTATCAACTAGCAAAAGTTGGCCTTCTATATTAAACTCTCGATGATGGATCTCCCTCTTCCATAGGATGGTTGGAGTGGAGCTTGGTCTTCTGATTTGCTGACAGAAGTTGTATGTATGGTCTTTAAAGATTCTATGACGATGGATACCATGTTGCTATTTTATATGTATCTACGAGGTGATCTGTTAATTTCAGATGATGTAGATCTGGCTTGGTATGTAGGGGATGCGGTTTTACAAGCTGCTTTATATGTCAACCATTTGGAGTTGAGGATAGATGAAATGTTTCAGTGCTATTCTTCTAAAGTGGCTACTTTCCCTCACACTTTATGGCATTCAATGATTGATTCTGTAGTCCTAAATCAATGACAAAATACAACCTCTACTCATGTGCAGAATACTAACCAATTGAGGGTGGATCTTTTAGCTTATCTTTCCAAGAACCATCCATTTGATTCATCCTTCTTTGATGCCTACCATCGACGATCTATTTTAGATCCCTCTATTCCTACCTTATTGTATTATCAACAAACGGCCCATTGCTATGATGCTTATTTTTCCCTTTATCAATCCAACTTAGCAGCCATCTTACCTCTCCTTTTCCAATCTCAAGGTTTTCCTCAAATTCCAATATTTACCTATTGTTCTTTCATTGAAGATCGATTTTTTTTCCCTTCTTCGCCTTGTCCTTCCCCATCTATCCATATATCTTCTGCTTTTCCTGCTTATCACTTAACACCTTTCCTAACTGATTCGCCTAAATTTTCAACTAATCCTTCTTTAGCTTATTCCTCATTTTATGATTTTGTCTACCCATCTCTTCATCCTCTTTTTCTCGTTCCTCTTCCATCTCCTACCACTTCTATTTCTCAACCCCCTCAGTTGGTTAGTAGGTATGAAGGATTTGATCAAGCAGATTCCAAGAAGAAGAGGATGGAGCTCAACTAATTCTCTTACGGGACCATAGATTAATTGGCCATTAATTCCAGGGGACTGGACAACTGCTAGTCAAGCGTACCAAAATTATCTCCATTTTTCCCAACAATATTCATAATCTCTAGATCCTTCAATGAGATTGACAGCCCATTTTTCTTGATACCTAACATATATGCATAGGCATTCCCATAATGATCAAAAGGCCATTGCCAAGCTTTGTATGAATGTCAATGTGAACATTGATTCTCAACAGTTGGATATCCTATATTTTCATGCCCTTTCTTTACCTAGCAGATACCTTGTTTTGCTAGAACGGATGTGTTGCCTTCAATTCTTTTAGAATCCTCCAAAATCTTTTGTAGATGAGTCTTTATCCATGGATCTCTTTCGTAATCATCAAGCTTTCAAGAGGGATCATCTTCACTGATACCCCTAAATGTATCTTCCATGCTTCTTAATGATATATTTTTTGGAGGTGCCATTCAGATGGTTGTTTTGTGTTTGTGATGTATTAATTTTTATGTGATGAGTTCATGTTGGTTGAATAATTTGTTCGAGAACTCTCTTTTCAAATATTGACACTGATGGTGATGGTGGATAGCAAGCCTATGATGCAAAACTGAAGAACCTCTTATATCCTTTACGAATTTGTTATGACTTTCTATTGTTTATAAGATGTGTTACTGAATAACGATGTTTTCCTTTAGTAGTATTCTTTCTTAGATACAGGTGATAAGTTGGGGTCGTGCTTAGGTGATTATTGAAGATACTAAAGAAGATCGAATTGAGCTCTTTCTTGAACTTACATTCTTCTTTTCCTTAGGTCGCGAGGACACTTCCTTTCTAACTGTGGGGATATGTTGAGAGTGGAAAAAGGCTAAATTTTTGACTGATTTTTGTTGTTTTGAGGTCTAAATGGTTGATTTTTGATGGATTTTAAGTGATGATTGGTTGTTTTTGGAAGTTTTTTGAAAGTGTTTTGGATTATATTTATTATTTTTTGGAAGCTCATGATAATTCTTAGTAGAAATATGAAGCTCTGTGATGTTCTGATAGGTTCTATTGAGGTTCTAATTGGTTCTGATACCTTCTCTTTAGCTTCTTTTTTGTTCTAATTTTCTTCTATATGAAGCATGGATCGATGATTGATGAAGGTTGAGATCTTTTGAAATCTTATTGAATAGTTTTTTATAGTTTGTAATGATTTTAGTATGAGTAATGACAATCTATTGTTCTCTGATGACCTTCTATAACCCTCTGTAGACCTTCTGTAGAGTCTCTGTCTCTGCTCTATTCCTGTTCTGTTGTGTTCTGTAGATCTTCTGTAAGTGTTTTGTAGAATGTATGTGTGACTTTGGGAAAGTTTTCTAATTTTTGGAAAGGATGAATCTAAGGTCAAAAGAGCTAAAACAAATGGAAGAAGCAGCTTGCTGAAGACTCAAGAGAAGACTGAAGTGACAGTGACAGTAGTGAGCTATGAAGAGACACTGTAGTGGCTCTAGTGCTCTTTCATATCTCCCATACCTCTTGGGAGGTTCATTCAAGACCTAAGAAGTATTATTAAGTGCCATTATTGAGTATTGTAGTAAGGAGATAATGTACTATTGATAGAGAAAGAGAGAGAGAGTCACAGATAGGTAATTCTATAAAAAACAATGTGTCTATCTATGAGAGATTGAGAGAGAAATCTATGAAGACATTGAAGATGAATACTATGTGATTGATTTCCATTCAAAAGTGGTGTATTTCTTTGTGTTCTTGTTTTTAATGGTGGATTCTATGAGGATGTTGAATATTATGGTTATTTCTATCAAATCCATGGGAGATATCTACTATGATGCTGCATGAAGATTTGTTATTTTCCTTGTTTTGATCATCAAAAGAATGAAACAAAAGCTTGTTGGTGTTACAATATAGATTTTCTTGGAGCAGAATCCATTTTCCTTGGTGTTCCTCTTGGGGCTCCACAATGCAATCTTCACAGATACATAGAGAAGGTTGGTTGCAACTGCAGTGGGTGCACAAAGCTCCTGAGAACTTTTGACGAAAGAAAGAATAGTGGCAGAGTAACCGTCAAGCAAGAAAGCTCACCTAAAAGGATAGAAATTATGCTTAGCCGTGAAATAATGAAGAAGGCTTTAGGGTTGGCTAGCACACAGGGAAAGAGACCGAAGAGGAATGCTTATGGCATGCTAAAAACACAATATTACTGAGCTTGGAAATCTCCCAATTCTCATTTTTTAAATACTAAAAAGCTGGCACCCGGATAACATGCCCATAAGTTTCTCAAAACCATATGACGGGACCTATCATTGGAAAGTGCTTGAAAAATGGAATCTATTCAACTATAGACTGCTTGATTTGGAGTTATAGTGTTCAAGTTATGACATATCCAAATATTTGACCACATGTCCCAAACTTATGGGAAATTTCCATATTCCCCAATATGGTGTTTAAAGATGTTGAAGATAAAAATACACACCAATGATGGGATTAGTCTAGCAGACATCCCTGGCCCTATGTCTAGTTGCAAGTAAAGATGGTGCAAGCCCTATTCTCTAGTTATCGATACAACACCCTCATGGCTTGGATCCCAGTGTTGATGCTTGAAAGTATTGCAACATGGGCCCTAGATGAAACAAATCTGAATGCCTACATTCACAAAATAATTGAATCGTTAGCCAAGGCATTGTCATCAAGCCAAAGACCTACAAGAGGTGAGTCACCGACCACCACGACCAAATCATACTGAAAAATGCCCACATTGAAAGCATCCATGATAGGGTTTGGAGGGGTGTTGATGGCCATTATCCAAGAAGTTGCGGGAGAGATGGAAAGGATAGAAGAAGTAGGGGAGACTCTAGAGAGATATTCTATTTAAGAACAGCACCTCTCCCTGATTGCAAAAAGCATGTCAATGTCTCCAAATGTGAGAAAAATGGAAGACAAAGAAGTGCGCAAGCCAGAGAAAGAGAAGACAAAGAAAGTTGCAAGAAAGAAAGGAGCTCAACTCCAAGCATAGCAACAACAAAAGGATTCAAGTGAGAGGACCGTTAGTGAGCGAGGCAAGGAGGGTTTGACCCCATCAAGCTAAGGGGAGTAAGGGAAAATCATGCTGAAAATCTCATCCAAGAAGAAGAAACCCACAATAGGAGAGGACAAAGCAACCATGCAGAAGATATCCAAGGCTCTAGAGGAAGAATGGAAGAAGAAATAGGAAGAGGAGTAGGAATGCCAATGAAAGGCAAAAGAAGAGTCCCAAATGATGGAGGAAGAACAAAGAAAAAAGAAAAAAGAGGAAGAGGAAAGACTAAGGAGAGAACAGGACAAGTAGATGGCTCTCGCCATCAACCTATCGGCCGAGAAACCCTCTTGCGCCGAAGAGTTTGCCAAGCCAAGAAATGGAATCTTTGATGGAAACCAATGAAATAGGCACTTCATCTATAATGAACCCTTCATAGTTGTTGACCGACAAAGTGGAGATAGCTTAAGAAAGTAGTCACTGTAATAAGTAAGTCGATTTCATACAAACAGTTTTCTCACAAATAAGATTTAGAAAGCACCACGTTGTACTTCATAGATCAAGAGGGTCACATAATAGACCTAGGCATCCTTACTCAATAAAAATGCCAAAATTTGGTTGGATTATGGAATTGGACTCCTAAGGAAATACAAAATTAGCTAAGATTTTCATATATAACCCATTGTGTTTTCTGGATGGACCTCAAGCAAGAAAACAGGAAGGTTACTTTGCTAAGTTATTTTTGAAGAAAATTTAATGAAATGGAAAAAACCTAATTTATTAAGCGACAACCTAGAAGACGCACTTGGAACTAGCTCTACAGTGGCAAAAGTAGCTTGAGGACCCATAATGGAAGGCAAAGGGAAAGCTCCATCAGACCTACTCCTGCCCACCATGGTTCCCACTGCTACCACCACCCAAGAAACCACGAATGCAATAGTGAGACAAAGCGACGTCATGGCTTGGGTACAGTACCTGGTCAACATAGTGTAGCAACTTGGTCCAGCACCAAGTGTGGATGAGCCCCAGTGCTGCTAGGGACGAAGAGGCCTACCACTTTGGATGACAAAATCAAGAAAAGACCCAAAGAAAGCTAGGGTAGAGGCCCCAACTATGTCCATAGCCTCGGCCACAATACGAGGATTATGTCCAAGAACTCCTGGGCCAATTGGAAATAGTGAAAGAAGAGAGAAGGGTAGTAGTGGCAAACCTCAAAACAGAAAGGGAAACATTATCAGGTTACCAACTCAAAAAAAGCACCAAATAGCCACCCCACATCTCAAGTTTGTCAAACCATTCTTCTAATTCAATAGGGGATGGATTTTCACCCTTGAAATTAGAAATTGTTTTTTTATCCTTGTATTCCCGCTCATATTGATGAGATTGGCCATTATTGTGTTGCTATCCATAAAAGTTTAGACCAAAAGAATTTTGTCTTTGAACATCATTATTCCATGTTCCATGAATATATGGTTGTTGCTGTCCATGAATATTTGCAAACCCATTTGGCTTATTAAATTGTCCTTGCGGCAAAGAGAAAGAGTTGCCAACAACATGAGGTTGTCCATAGACTTGATATCCATACATTGGAGAGTGTATACTTGTTGTGGCATTCATTGGTGGTTGTTGTCCACTCATTTCATGAGGCCCAAATTGATTTGAATGAGAGCCTTGTTTAGAGGGATGATTATATACATGATTATTATTGACATGATGTTGTTGTCCATAAGCCAAAATTAGGTCTATCTACTGCAGCCACGTCAATCCTAGCTAGTCATTGTTTGGAATGACTACAGCCACGTCATTCTAAACATTGTCTAGCTTTTGCTACCGCATTAAGGTTATATTAGAAGCAAAATGTAGTAATAAATGTATCGTTCTAAACATTGTCTAGCTTTTGATGCCGCATGTATTAGAAGCAAAATGTAATAGGTAAGTTAGGCAAGGCAAATCATCTTACATTTTGAATACTGAGTTAATCGATCAAAAGATAAGGACCGGGACCCCAATAGGCCAAAGCCACTGCTTTTGAAAAGACTTCTTATTGTTGTTATAGTCTTATCGTGATATGTTCTTTTTGGAAGCGCTTGAAGTGCTAACCGACAATGGAGTTTTTCAGCTTAACATGAAAAAAAAATTGTCATTTTAATTGATGACTCTGCTTACTGATTGCATGGAATGCAAATTGAAAAATGGGGAATATCACTTTCATTAAGAGAATTCAGCCTCATAGTGGTGATTTACGGTCATCAATGTGATGTGATCGCAGTGTTATGCGAAAACAATCCGAATTGTCCAACCACATCTCTCGGTAATTTCCAATACATATGGCAGAAAAAGGCACTTTTCACACATCGAGGTCAAAATGGCATCGGATGTTTCACATCTTATTAGAGTGCCAGAGATTTCTTAACTTACTTAAAAAACAAAAAAAGACAACTATACTAAACCAAAGGGGTACTGGGGCCATGGTGAGTTCAATTGATGGGTTTAGAGTGATTTTTTTTTTCCAACAAAGATTCCTATGGCGCAACCCGTTTGGATTGGCCAAAAGAATAGTTTCTTATTAATCGATTGTTATTATACAAGAATCCTTGTATCGCTCATGCAAATCTTCCATCTAGCGAAAACCAAAGGATTCATTGCTTTTCCTTTTTTATCGAACTTTTATAAACACAACCCTATTTGCACCTATCAATTACGAACTTGCTATTGTTATGAAAGACAACCTCTAGGCTCAGTCACAGCAACGAGTAGCGAACCTTTGTTCCCATGGCTACAGTACTAGGAGTACTGAGCCAGCCTATTCAAAATAGTACTTCTGTCTAGCAGAAACTATTAGCGACATCCCTAGAACGGTATTCGTATTGTGAACCAATGACCACTTTCTCAGTCGAAGGAAATGCATAATAAATAGTCAAATACTACACTCTTTAGCTACTATAGTCCAGAAACAAAGTAAGGGAAAGCCTCCTACGTCAAGAGCTACACTACTATGAATCAAAGACTATGTCTGCCCGCCATTTTCGACCAGGTGGGTTCAATAGCTTTATACAAATTAGTTGTTTTTGACCCATCCAATCCCTTATGCCAAATTGAAGTAAGAAAATTTGAATGAAGTGAATGAATCTTCCAATTTAATTAGTATGAAAGACATTTGAAAATAACCAATTCACGTGTGGAATGAGCAGCATCCACCTGTTAGGTAGGGGAAGGGCCCTCTCAAGCACTTAATTCTGTTCGAGTTGAGGCAAAAGTTGAATCAAAAGTGGTTTCCAGCCAACCTGGTACGAAACCAACTATCTGAGACTAGAGAGCTATCAACAAATAAAGAAGAAAATCCTAAGGTGCATGATCCTCCTAACCTAAAGTGAAAGGTAAGAAGTAAGGATAAAGTGCTTTTGCATATGACATTATTACTTATGCCTTTAAAAGCGCAAAGATTACCTATGTTGATATCAATCCTTTAAAAGGCTCTTTGGGAGCAACCTGGAAACCTGTACTATTTTTGCTACCTCTAGCAGCTTGTTGCAACTAACTTCATATTCAGGAGGAAGCAAGATAATTATGCCAAGAATGTGGTAAAAATGTAGAGTTTTCTAGCTAGAAAAAAACGAATAAGAGGACTAACCATATGGTGAAAAAGCTAATAAAAGGGGACTAACCGTACTAGAAAAAGCTAATAAAAAAGGGATTAATTGGGTAGGATAAAATGCCTTTGCATATGACATTATTACTTATGCCTCTAAAAGCGCCATTGCTATCAATCCTTTAGGCTGCAAACTATGTACATGTTGCCAGGCAGCTCCCAAACCAAAGAGCCTCCAGCAACCTATTGCAACTAACTTCATATTTAGGATATGAAACAAGAAAATTATGCCAGATAGTAAGGAATTACAAGTTTTCTGCACTAGAAAAAGCTAATAAATGGACTAAAAGACCAAGGGATAAACAAAAGGTTCAATACTAAAACAAAAGATGGAGCTGAATCAAAAGCAGTTTTCAGCCTCTACCTAGTACGAAACCTAAACTATCTGAAACGGCAAAAGCTATCAACAGATAAAAAAGAAGAGCTTAACCTGATGGAAAGCAAGGATAAAGTGCCATTGCATATGACATTATTGCAACAGCCAAACCAAAAGAGATTCAAAGTATTAACTATCAGTAGGTGCTCTCCTTATTAAGCTATTGGTGTGGGTGCAAGGATCTCCTTGGCAATGTTTAAAGCGCCAGAACAACAGAAGGTGCATTTCAGCACCTGAAATTGAGACTTTTGATTCAAAAGGAGATGAAAAAAAGGTTCAACACTCTTTTGATTGCACTATTGATGAACAAGTTCAACATAATCCTCCTTTTGCTAAATCAAAAGATATTGAGGCAGAAGCTGAATCAAAAGTAGGGCCTAACGAATGCTTAAAAGCAACCTCTCTTTAATGAACAAACAGTTATAAACATCATAAACAAGTGAACCTCGTGTCGCAAGTTGCTAGAATGCTTAAGTACTTTTGCTATGATGTCATCTCTGTTGACACGAGTATATTTGATGCAGCCTTGCCAATCTGAGAAAAGAAACTCTACCAAACGATTCCGAGAACCCAGCTATTCGTTTCTATTGCTTTTTGAAATGCCTCAGAACCTTGGTAATTTGGATTTTAAGATGCAGTCATACCCATGATGTAAGGAATAATTGACGTACATCATGACATTTCGGTCTTTTTAACCATTATTATGATTTTTGTATTATGGATGTTGGTTCGCACTTTGTGGTATTTCCATGTTAAGAGAAATCATATTCCTTGGAGAATAATGCATGGAACTACTATAGAGATCATTTGGACCATTCTTTCCGATTTCATTTCGATGTTTATTGCCATACTATTTTTTGCCTTATTTTATGCAATGGACTAAATAATAGATCCAGCCATTACCATTAAAGCTATTGGTTATTAACGGTATCGGAGTGCATCTTTTTAAAAAGATGATAGAACTACAACAAAGGCTAAGCCAAACTAATTGAATAGTCCACAAAACATCTGGCTTACCGGAACAGATGCAATGCTTAAAGTGTTTGGCGTCAAAAGACTCAAGGAACTAGAGTATGCCAGAAACAAACCAAAAAAAACACCATATTGGGAAATATGGAAATTTCCCATAAGTTTGGGACATGTGGTCAAATCTTTGGATTTGTCATAACTTGAACACTATAACTCCAAATCGAGTGCTCTATAGCTCAATAGATTCCATTTTTCAAGCGCTTTCCAATGATAGGTCACATCATATGGTTTTGAGAAACTTATGGGCATGTTATCCAGGTGCCACCTTTCTAGTATTCAAAAAATGGGAATTGGGAGATTCCCAAACTCTCTAATATTGTGTTAAAAAAGAAATGTTACCTTTATTTAGCCTTATAAGATTGAAAATACTCTTTTAGTCTATAGCCAATAAAAAGCCTATGGCTCCTTTCCCAAAGCCATTAAGGGCATATATTCTTGTTTTCGATATAGGCAATATGTGGTAGCTTAAATTATAATATAAATAATAAATGCATTAATACCACAGCTAATGGCATATAGTTTTGAGCATAATGGGTCCAACCTTGTCATCTCTGAAATAGGAAATTTTTGATATATTGACAATAACTATTTGAATTGTTACTAAAGCATAGAAAAAGAAGCTAAGGGTCAACTATGATAACTGTGTCTACCTTGGAAATGGAGATCTCACAATAGGTTTAGGCAAACACAATCACTTCACTAAAGGAGACCAGCGCTTATATTTTACTAGGGTTTTAAAGGCTCACGGCAAGCTAGAAACAGTAAAATCTCATAGCTATAGGTTGCAAAAAAGTGGCCATAGGTTGCTAGACATGTAAATATTGTTTTCGATAAAACATATTGTTGTATGGTTGCTTAAGAAAAAAAAGGTTGCTTCTTTTTGTCAAAAATAAGGCCATGGTTTCATTGGAGGGGAAACAGATTGATGGAAATTTCTGGCCAATAGGCAAAGTTGATATACTAAATTAAGTCGTAACATCTCATCTCTGGCAAGGTGAAATGAGAACCCATCAATTACTAGCTTATTTTTCAAGTATCAATAGGCGTAGAGAATTGTTTGTGGGGAGACTCGCAAGTACATTTTGGAGGGTGGCAAATGAGCATGATGAATGGCTGGCTACCAACCCAACCTTATGAGTATTTGGACTATAACAATTCTGATGAATAGTTATAAACTTTTGACTGTTATATGCTTTCAGAGGATGATTTGTAATTGTGTTGATTATGTTTATCAGAAGTGGACAATTGAGTGGTTGTATCAGCTAAAACTCATTCATGTATGATTATAACTTTAGCTTATGTATTTTATAGTTGGGATGTACCTTTTCTAGGTGTTAAATGTGATATCGTATCTAGTTGTTCGAATAAGACTTTCATTTTTATATAATGAGAGGGAGTTTATTATGGCTAGTGCAGCGAGATCTGTGGAACCAATTATGCGTTCATGCTTATCGTCACGGAAGTGGTTTCTAAGGATGATTATCTAAAATGGATATTTGTCAATAAGCGTGCAGTTGCCTATTACTTGCGCAGGTGTCATCTTTTAAATAATCAAATTGAACATGTCACTGAAATAATAAAAGCAACTCATATGAGGCTTTGGATTTTCTTTTATTAAATGAAGAAACCATGTAAATTACATCTATTAGGCTACGTTAATGTCTAATAATCTAACATTATGTACCAATCTATCCCTTATCACTCCAATTATGTATGTGTGATTATGGTAAATCGATTTTTTAATTATCTCATCAAAAAAATGGTTACATGTTGACTTGCTAAACTGACAACACATAAAAATGAGGGCTTGATAAGCCCTCCCTATTAAAACTGGCTATAAATATCAAAAACCGCAACCGCAATCAAAGAAACCGTCAAAACATCGAGGACAGTGTTTCTTCAACAAGAAAAGAATGAGTTTAGGAATTGACAGTTTAGATGGTATGAGAATTGGTTTAAACTTTAAAACATATATCATGATATATGGAATAAAGATTAAGACAGTACAATGAATAGTATGAGAAACAAGATGTTAGTCATCTGGTAGTTTTATTCAAAAAGATCGATGCAAGAAGGGTTCAACTCCATTTTCTCCAGATGCAAGACTCAAACTTAAATAATAATTTTACGTACTATCGTTGGCTTTCACGCATACTAAGAAAATTTCTCGGTGCTATTGGAATAATCTTTTTTCTACGAGATTGGATGGATCTGTGATAGATTTTATTTGATGGTTAAATCGTCATATAAGCTAGCACACCTCTTGATGGAATTGCTTTGCCTTGGTTCATCACCTTGCTAGATTGTCTAGCCTGGTATGTTAAGGCAAGATGGACGATTCAATTAGATCACCTAGCGCCAATGTTGGGCATGCTAAAGGACATGTTTTTATCCTCATTCATTTCACTTCCTCTCCTCTCCCAGGGCAATAAAACACATGTCTACGAACCATGTTGTCGAGGGTTCGAATCTCTTTTCTTTCAAATTACGTTATTTGGTAAACGTGCCCTTCAGGATAACCATAAAGTGAATAAAGATAAAAGAGGCCAAAATGAACGGCAAACAAAGGTAAAAGATCTTAAAGTCACAACGCATCGATTTCAATTCCTTTTCCCTTTGAAAATAAAACATTTTTATTTCAAAATGATTTTTTTGGGTATTGGATAAATAGAAAGATATATGAAGTAAATTAATATGAAACTAGCTTATTGGATATACGTTGGCCCTGTAAACCCATATTAGTACTTTAAGAGTAGCCAGTTCCTTTAAAAATGTACATGCTTCCCTTAAAAACATTTCAATGTAATGTGTTTTATGGCATTTTCGACAATGTTTAGTTATTGCATGTTATAACTTGAAATATTAAGTTTTTGCCTTTAAAAATAGGATATGGCTCGTCAATACTTTGCCATTCTATGGCTCGTCAGTACCTTGTGTTTTATAACTTTAACCACATTATTCCTTAGGCTAAATTTATTTAGTTTCAAATAGGATATGACATGTCAACACTTCGTCATTAATGTGTTTTATGGCATTTTCACTGATACCTTATTTTCTAAAAAATGTAAGTTCTTTCATTCTATGGCCTTTAGTTTTTGCATTTTATGGCTTTAAATATTAAGTTCTTGCCTAAAGAAATAGGATATGACTTGCGAACACTTTGTCGGCACATGTGAAGTAATTGTTTCAAGGACTTTGATGGCAAAACAATTTATTAGTGTATCCATTACCAATACTTATATGAAACAAATCTATACAAACCTTTCAAAGCAATGCTAGTTTATTTTTTATATATTCTATTCAATTGGTAATGACTGTTTCTTTATGCAAGAAAATGAATGTTGGCTAACGACACTATAAGAAAACCGCTTGCCAAATATCTTTAGCGTATCAATGACAAAACGACACTTAACTAAATAGGATTCAATAATTTATTATATCTTTTGTATCAACCTAAAATCGATTTCTAACAATAAAACATTTTATCATCAACAAGGCCAAAGGCTCACTAAGTAAGGACCAGTTTAATCGTTGATTCTTATAGCAGTGAAGAACTTATTGTTTGAAAAGCGTCATAAAATCCAAAAACATTAGCCATAGAACACAAGAATGACAAGGTGTTTGGAAAGCACCATATCCTAGAACGCAAAAACAACAAGGTGCTTAAAAAGCTAATTATGCTTGCTTTTATCATGCTCGCATCCATTATGCTATTTATTTTATTAACTGTTGAATTGATTTGGTATAAAGTGTGTTTTATCATCCAATTCTCTCAACAAGGTCAATATTGCATTGCTTTAATGTTTACAAAAATATTCTCATAGACTTAAGTAAATTACTATTTTTTAAACATTCTTTAATAATTTGAATATGGATTAGATCTTCTTACTTGTTTGAGATGATAAAATAGAATATCTAATACGGATATAGTTACTAAAGGTACAATAATATATAATAATCAATTCTGTGTTGAATGCTCGTGATATGCTAAATGAGGCCAATTTGGTTCTAAATGGTGTCCTCTACTCAATGCTTAGATTATTTAATAAACTGACAACAATTTCACATATATTGAGAATAGCCAGTAAACAAATAAACACATGCCCAAAAAACATACAAAAGTAAAAAAAGCAAATGCCTTAGCACACTTATTTACTTTTAAATCTTAGAACTATTTAAACATTAGCAACTAACGAATCCTCAACCAAGATTTTGATCATAAAATATAAGGCCAGGTGCCTGCCTATAAGTCCCTTTTGTCTAATGGTTAGGACATCGTCTTTTCATGTCAAAAACACGAGTTCGATTCTCGTAGGGGATACGAAAGGCAAAACATTTTACATGGTTTCATATATGAATTTTTGCCTTTCCTAATATTGGTGGTCTGAACTTGCCAAAATCTACTGTCAATTGCAAATCAATGATTCCAATTAACTCAACAGTCAAGGTGCAAAGAGAGCTAGTGAAAATAGCTTAATGGTAAAGTATAGCCTTGCCAAGGCTGGGGTTGAGGGTTCGAATCCCTTTTTTCACTATAGAAGCCACAAGTGACACATTTGCTTTTGAGGCTTATCAGTTTGTTATTTAAAAGGTCACCTTTACATTTCTGTCTCTCCCCTGCAAACTCGTGTTAGGTTATTCTAGTAAGCTTAAGCTATTACGAATCATTCTTCTTGATCACAAAGATCTCCTTTATTATCCCACAATGCAATGTTATTATTGATGTTTTGTTTTATTGCAAACTTAAAGTAGATTACATTACATGATAACTTAAAACTATTAAGCAATGCAATGCTAAGATTTCGCTAATATTCATTTTATTGCTACTTTAAAAATTACAATAATTTCAATGTATTATGGAAAGCAACAAAAAATGGAGATGACATTAAGTCAGCATGCTTTTGTAGCTCTTTGTAATTTAGACTATAGCCTGCATCAAGACAAAAGATCGTAACCTGGCATGCTGCAATTTGAAATTTTTGCCCTAATTGGAATCAATAATCGCAATCAATTTTGGTCGACCATATGGCCAATCAAAAAGGTCAAGCGGAGCCCGTAATTGTCAAAGCTTTGCTAGAGGTTTGCCAAGCCATTTAGTTACTTGCTAGAAAGGATTCCTATAGTTTAGTTTCCACATAAACCCTTATGTTAGCTGTTGTGTTCAATAAAGCGTAACATAATGATTGTCTTTACACAAGCAAAAAAAGATAATTGAGCTTTAAAAAAAGGAATCTATTAACCAGTGTTATCCAAAATAGATGTGATGAGAAAAAAAAGAAATCAATTAGGCCCCCATCCCAGCTAATATGACCTATTTGTTTGTCTTTTGTGTTGCATGTAATTTACAAAAACCTATGTTGGTTGATTATTGATGGCTCATAATCTTGCCAAAAAATTGATGGATGTCTGAGCGGTTTAAAGAGTCGATCTTGAAAACCGAAGTATTCTTTTGAATACAAGGGGGTTCGAATCCCTCTTCATCCATAAGTATGGTTAGGATTTAGCATTTTTATGTAGTATGTTTTTCATCCCTCTAACTTGATTGGGAAAGCTAGCTTTTTAAGAGCCAAGCCAAATCACTTTGCCACCATTCGACACTACATCCCTTGAAACCACAACTCAAGAGCAATCAAGTAACGATAACAAGCTGCTTGGCAATCAAATTGGTGAAAGGAACATTTTGAGAGGTCCATCAGCATGTGGATCACCATAAACCCAATCCCGGCAACCTGAATACCTTTAGCCATTTGATTACACTACTTTCTGTGACTAAGTGTATACGTAAAAAAACCAATATAAGCGGAGACATACGACCAGAACAGGGACGCCCTCGCGACTCTTTATCTCTAGCAATATTGTAGCACATGTGTCACCTAGAGAAAACGGGGCATGCTGATTTGACGTCATCTCATCTTTCTCTGGCTTATCACCTTTGTAAAAGTCTGTTTTGCCAGGTTCTAAAAATGGCAATGGCAATAGCAACATGGAACTCAACCCAACACCTATAGGCACGAGTTGTCGGCAACATCTATTCAAATCAAAAAGGTATTTTTTCTTGGCCTATCATTAATTGGCTTTTTTCAAAGATAAGCAACGTCTTCAATACAATAAGGTAAGCTTAGCCATCGAAATCAGCTATAAAGGTAGGTAAGCTTAGCCTTTTTGCTTTCAATGGTATTTTGCACTTTTTAAATGGTAAGTTTTAAAGTAAATCATACTTAGAAATTGTCAACCTGTGAGGTGATGAAAATGCAATAACTAAATGGCAAGCTGTTTAGAAATCACTATATCCTACATGAGAATGCAAAGTCTAAACTTTTCAGAATGCAATAATTAGAAATATAATGTTAAGACGTAAGGTATTGGAAAAAACATAATGTTGGAACACAAAAACTTACTTACAATAAGATGCTTATAAAACGTAATATTGAAATGTTTTGAAGGGCCAATCCTTTTGTCATGTCCCTCATTCATTATGCTATTTTTATTGATTTTTTATAGACTTTCTTGCTTGCTTTGCTTTACTTTGTTTTGCTATGCTTTGCAAAGCAAAGCTTTGAGGAGGTTTAGCGTATTGACTAAAAGAAGAGGGGCTTAAGACACTTGACTGAAGGGAAGAGGGAAAGGCAAAGTGCAACAATTTGAATGGCGTTCTACCCCTTATGCGATTGGAAAATTCGAAACATTGGGTCCCTAAAAAGAAAAGTTACCACTTACATAGCCAGTCATCATTCCTTCAGTCCCTATCACCCATTACTCTTTGTAATTGCGGGCGCTAGCCCCACTTACTTGGTCGCATCATATGAATATGGATTGAATAATCCATCACGCGTAAACTCCAAAGTAGATAAGATTGCTTCTTATCCCCCTTTCCACATCGCGCTTCATCACCTAAAGTGCTAGATGAAGTGTTGGTCTAATTTTAGGGGCATGATCATCTCATCTAGGAAGCTATGGATCCCCTCGTCGATAGGATATGTGGGCAACTATGTCAATAACGAACCTTACAAACGAAAAAGTCATCTTTGTTGTGTGATTTTATGGGAATATGGATTGCGGATCGTGGGTCCATCTTTTTTGTCACACCAATGTGGATTACTGAGTGATTCATAATCTAACCTCTCACTTGCAATCTGGTCATTCCATAAGGTGGCAGAATCGATGGAGTGACATAGATTAGGTATTCAAGCTAACTTCTTGACACGCCATTTGCTTGCATCCATTGGTTTGTGATCCGAGGACTGTCCATGTATCAAAGCGGCTCGTTATCCTAATTTATTTTATCTAACATGATCTGGTTCCCGTACTGACCCAAGATATACTTTTCAATATTCATGCATTGACTATTGGGAAGGATTTCTAAAACCTAAGACCGAAAGTCCTTTTGCTTGCAAGTCACAAGTTTTTAGGGCTAAACAACTGAAACGAATTGATTATCACAAGAAACTGTGGCTTCGATGGAATACGGACCCAAGCCCAAAGAATCATGAAGTTTGTTTCGTTTTCTAACATTAAGTGGCTATTTGGATAGCCACTTCCAGCTCCACTGAAAACTAGGAAAGAGAGACAACCATTTAATAACTCATAGGGGTAGAACTCACAGACATGGCACCTCTTAGCAGCGCCAAGAGTAGGCAAGTAGCGGAATCAATTGAACTGCTTCGTCTCAGCAGGCTACCTCGAAACGCTTTACTAGCTAGAGATTGATTTATTTATTTTTGTTAAGTAAGTCAAGAAACCTCTATCTCATATTGGCAAGAATCAAGACAGAGAGATCGGATTCAATGCTAAAAGATACAAAATGAATTAACAATCTTTAGAGATAATGTAATAATAATTGGCAATGATTTCTTAGGTAGCTCAGTTGGTTAGAGAAAAGGACTGAAAATCCTTGGGTCAGTGGTTCAAATCCACTTCTAAACCTAGTGAATTATTAGATTGAAATCTCTGGACAATTATATACTAAATGCAATTAAACCCGCAACTTATGAGTCTTAGTTAAAGCTACAGAGTTCTCTATTTGTTTGATCCTAACATTAATCTTATTTTGATATTATTTGCAAACGATGCCAAAAGTAATCATTTCATTTTATTGCCTAAGTTTCGGACCTTACACTAGGTAGGTCCTTAACCCTTTCACCCCGAATAGAGGCCTTTTATGATGAAATGTTTCGGCTACAAGTCAATGGACATGCAGGAAGAATTGCTCAATATGCATTAGCTCTTGAACATTTATGGCATTGAAGAAGAGAGAAACGCAAATCAAAGAAAAAATGACATTGTTTAAAGCTAGAAAAACAAAATAACCATCCTGGAAAGAAGAATTACCGACTATTATACTAAATTGTCAGTGGATGAGACTGGTTGAGACAGTCAGGGATGGAATTGCACGGGTTTATGGATTGAACAAAACTTAAGCAATGGAAACAGTAGAATTTTCCAGCAGTGTCAAAGGAATGGCTTCAAACTGGGTTCAAATCCTATAAACGAATCATAGTTGTGCTTTGTTTGCTGTTTGGATTCACCTTACCTGCTTATGCTTTTATAGCACAACATTTTACCACCCACTTTATGCCCATCACGAATATATTGCTGGGTCTATCATGGTAGGGGCCATATTCTTCATGACAGATTATGATTCGGAACAAAACAAAGACAATGTATTGTGAAAAATGTTGGAGCATAAAGAAGCAATAATATCCCATTTAAGTTGGGCTAGCTTATTTGTAGGTTTCCACACACTAGGTCTTTACGTAAATAACGATGTCATGCTAGACTTTGGAACTCCAGAAAAATAGATTCTTATTGAGCCCGTTTTTGCACAATGGATACAATCTGCTCACGGCAAAGTCTCATATGGTTTTGACGTACTTCTATCCTTGACCGATAGCCCAGCATTAAAAGCTGGTCATAGCTTATGGTTACGCATAACTTTTTTCATGCATTTGCATTATTGAAAAAGAAATATGGTTACGAATCTTTCTTAACTTTACAAAATACTTTAACCACCTTTTAAGCATCCTAACAGTTTAAAGCAATGACTGAGCCTAGGGGTTGTCTTTCATAACAATTGCAAGTTCGTAACTGATAGGTGCAAATAGGGTTGTGTTTATACAAGTTCGACAAAAAAGGAAAAGCAATGAATCCTTTGGTTTCCAATAGATGGAAGATCTGCATGAGCGATACAAGAATTCTTATATAATAACAATCGATTAATAAGAACCTATTCTTTTGGCCAATCCAAATGGATTCCGCCATAGCAATCTTTGTTGTAAAAAAAAATTGCTCTAAACCCATCAATTGAATTCACCATGGCCCCAATACCTCTTTGCCTTAGTATAGTTGCCTTCTTTTGTTTTTTAAGTAAGTTAAGAAATCTCTAACAATCTAATAAGACATGAAACACCCAATGCAATTTTGACCTCGATGTGTGACAATCGCCTTTTTCTATCATATGTCCTGGAAATTATCGGGAGACGGACTGTTTTCACATAACGTTGCAATCACATCACATTGATGACCGTAAATCACCGTTATGAGGTTGAATTCTCTTAATGAAAGTGATGAGGTTTTTAACTTTGATATCCCATGTTTTTCAATTTGCATTCCATGTAATCGACAAGTAGATTCATCATTTAAAATGACAAAAATATTTTCACGTTAAGCTGAAAAACTCCATTGTTGGCCAACACTTCAAGCACTGCCAAAAAGAACATATCACACTGCCAAAAAGAACATATCACAGTAAGACTATAACTACAATAAGAAGTCCTTTCAAAAGCAGTGGCTTTGGCCTGTTGGGGTCTCGGTCCTTATCTTCTGACCAACTAACTCAGTATCCAGAATGTAAGATGATTCGCCTTGCCTAACTTTCCTATTACATTTTGCTTCTAATACATGCGGTAGCAAAAGCTAGACAATGTTTAGAACGATAAGTTTATTACTACATTTTTATTCTAATATAATGGTAATGCAGCAGCAAAAGCTAGACAATGTTTAGAATGACGTGGCTGCAGTCATTCCAAACAATGACTAGCTAGGATTGACGTGGCTGAGCAAACATACCTAATTTTGGCTAACATATGGATTACGTCTTTAAAAATAAGTTCATTGCTACATTTTGCTTCTAATATAACATTAATGGGGATATCTTTATGGCATTCGTGATCTAACTTAAAAATTACATTGGGAATGGGAAAACATATAGTCTAATCTTGATCAAAAGATAGAGTGGCTTGGAAAGGCCAACCAAGATCGGATATAGCTGGTTTTCCGTGAAATCTATTGCAGTAGAGCGTATAATGTTTATGGTTTGCGATAGAGCACTCAATGGGCTAGGGTGGCCTCAAGCCTAATCAACCTCAAGGAAACTCTGAATACATGCCATAGGTTTGTATAAACAAACTTTGGGTGCTAAGATCCGGTAAAGCAGGGAATTAAGTAAACTTTATGTAAAAAAGGTGGGTGCCTAGTTTACAATTGTTTGAAAGCTTATATAAAGTAGAATTTTTTCTATAAGTCATTTAAATCGGTTATTGTCATCTACTATAAGATTTTTTGCATAATAGGAAATGATAGTTTCTTGAAAAGAAATAACAAAATTTAGTCAAATTGAAGGTTCTAGCAATACTTTCTAACATTAGGTTTAATTGAATAATCAATAAGATGGTTCTACATGGTAGAGTAATTGGCAAACTTGTCGTGCTCATGATCTAAAGACTATTGGTTCAAATCCAACCCCCACACTCTATTAATAAAGAAATAGCTATATAAATTAAGTATCTAATCTAAGATAAGGAACTTACATTAACCAAAAGGTCTTGATAAATGATAATTGAAACATTAAAGAACCTTTAATTAATGGTTACTATACAGTGTTGTAGATGCAACCAATTTGCCAATAAAAACTAAATAAAAATGGCCGAATTTCATACAAAAAAACTACAAACAATAAGGTTAATGAAGGCGTTGATAAAAACTCAATAAAAGAGACTTCACCAGTGGAATTTGATATTTCAGATATTGAGCATGATGATATGTTATCATAACCTATTTTGAAGTGCTTAAACTAAATGGGAATTGTTTGTAAAAGCCATGATCGAATGCTCATGCTATCATAAAAAATAAGATAATATAGGACATCTTGTTTGTTTGTCTGTCAAAGGTCCACCAGGCAAGCAAAGCCCATACCGATCTAGGAGACATGATAATTGCTTTTGGCCTTATCGATTGGCTTATTGCAGGCAAGCTAAAGGTAAAACATAATGTGTTATTTGGAAGAGCACATGAGCTAAGCTAACTTAACTCGTTTAGAAATAAAAATGGAAAAAAGTGTTTTTTGGCAATAACAATACTATAAATAATCTGATGTCAACTAGACAAGATGCATTTGCTTAAGTTAATGCCCAATTTAATTAATAGCAAATCCGTTAGCTAATCAGACCATGCATTATTTTATATATTCAAAGTTATGAACAAAAAGAGGAAGAGATAATGTACTTGGATAGATTCTTTAAGTTTGAAATCTATCAAGATTTCAAAGCAAGATATTCACAATGATCTTACTTTTATGCCGGGTGACAGAGTGGTTATGTAGAGGACTACAAATCTTTGTATGTCAATTCAATTCGGTCCCGACTTCCAATAATATGATGCTGAAAAGCAACATCAAATAAATTTTTCCCTTTAGCCATTAACTTTTTCAATTTTAATGCTGCCTTATATGAATATGAAGAAGAAAATAAAACAACATTAAACATTTCTTAATAAAGTTAATATATAGTTAGGGCAGTTTACTGAAAGGAGGTATTTCATGCCAAAACAAATGATTACCCATAAAGGAATAAATTGAATCTAAACTCCTAAAGTTGCTTTCTTTAATGCTTTTGTTGTTATCATGTAAACATAGTAAATATGAGCAATATCCTTAGCTAAAGCTCTATATTTCATGGCAATTTTGATTTTTGTATTAGCGATAATGATGTGTATTTAATTTGTTTTGGAGCAAGAAAACTTAATTATTTGACTCATAAACCAATGTCTTAAGCCACTTAGCCGTATCTTTAGTAAGTATGGGTTTTTTTCTTTTTATCTCAAAGTACCTACGATTTAGATTTCCTGTCCATCCTTTTTTCTGCACAATCAAAGAAATTTATAGGTATTTTTCATTTTATCCGTACAAATTACTTTTCATTTTCTTTATTGGATTCTTATTTGTGTCTTAAGTAGTTTCATTTATTTCCCTTTTTAAGCACAATATCATTACTAATGATTCTATTCGCGAACATGTAATTTTTGAATGGAAAATCAAGTCCTTGTGAATAGACAAGGCTAGATGCAACGGTTTCGCAAAAAAGTTAATGGAGCACATTATGATCCATTAGCCTAATTAAGTCAACTCGGCTCCCGAAGGGCGTGAAAACCGTAATGCCAACCAAATAAATTTCCTATCTGGGCATGCCAACCCAAGCCTATAGCACTTCGAAATGAAGGCCCGTTTGGAGACATTAGTTTGCTAAATCAACATACAATAGGATTGTATCATAAATGAAAATCCCATTTCTTTCTCTACTTCCATTTACCTAAGAAACACCGAGATGATGATAGGCATAGGATGATCCATTGAAAATCAACACTAACTTAATGTTAGTTTCCTTATGGCCATCTCTTATCTTGCTTGTCAAAAAGTTACTTGCGAATAACGGGAATCGAACCCATATCCTCTGCTTGGAAGGCAGATAATCTATCATTAATCTATATTCGCTTAAGTTTCATTCCCAGATATTCTAAATAAATTGTTTCTATAATACAAATTAACCAAAGTGGCCTTCCATGCGTGCACAAATACCTTGTTTTGCTCAAGCGTCTAGTAAAATGCAAGTAATGGATTATGTATGTTTAATTCGTTTCATATACGATGATTCATGGAACGCCATCGATGAAAACTTTTTGTTCATCTCTCTCTAATGAGTAAGCAAAAATTCCTTTGCGAGTTGCTTAAGAACCGTTAAGGTTGCAAAAAAAGTACTCACACCATTAGAGTTAAGATTAAGGTTAGATCCCGACATGTATATCAGCCCGATCTTTGGGATTCATATCCATTGTAAGCCGAGCCTTAAAACCTAGATTTATGAGAAATAGTATTTTCTTTGTTTTTGCTATCAGAAAGTCTTTGGGCATTGTTAAGATTATAGGCATTTTTCAAATCATATCAAAAAGACCTTTGGCCGACTAAAGGAATGGAAGCAAAAAGAAATGAAATTGTTAAAAGTAAAGTCTCATATGGTTTTAACATACTTAATCCTTGACAGATTGCCCAACATTAAAAGCTAGTCAGAGCTTATGGTTATCCAATTGGTTAGATGCTATTAATAATAGTAACTCATTATTTTTCAGTATTGGACCCAAAGGTTCACCACACTATTGCTTTGGGTTTACACATGTTGATTCTAGTCAAAGGTGCTTTAGATGTGCGTGGTTCCAAACTCATGCCAGTTAAAAAGGAATTTGGTTATAGTTTTCCTTGTGACATAATGGCAAATAAAAGAAAGATAAGAGATGGACTACATAAAACTTTAAAACCTTCCACTACCATTTCCCTTACCTTCATAGTGGTGGAAGGCGCCTCATAAACTGTCATGCTACATAGAAACAACACAATGGAAAGACACAAGATATATCGATTAAAAATCCTTTGTATTCATGATAGAAAGATGCAACATTTAGAAATTGCTACCAAAAACACATGTATAGGTAGTATTAGTAACTCAAACTCTACTCAAGGTTATGCTTCTTCATTTGATTTCCTAGGCATAGTGGTGAACCCTCACATGTGTGGCATCATAAGGATGTAGTCTTGAGATGTACCTCAATGATGTATCTTTCTATTATCAATACAAAGGATTTCTTATCGATATATCTTATGTGCCTTTCCAGTATGTCAATTTATGCCTCATGACATTATTATAACTTAAGTCTCGTGAAGGTCTATTACACACCCCTCTCTCTCTCTCTCTCTCTCTCTCTCTCTCTCTCTCTCTCTCAAAATGGTTGCAATCATCCCTTCCTTATCAACACCAAAATAATTTTTCCCTTCATGGTGTTAAGGAAATGCACACAACATACCTCCTAATATGCTACAATTAATCACGGAGGACATCTTTTCAAGACTACTTCCAAGGTTTGTTGCTATCCAATGTCTTAAAAAGCTCTAAGACTTGTTACAATAGTGGGGACAACAAACTCAAACTTACTAAGACCCTCCTATGTCTACTCCAAGATACACACGTCGCTTCACATGATCCTACCTAGTTGTGCATACGCGAATCTACTTCCACAACCACACACATTTAGATTTACCCTACAGAAACCGATGAACTCTGAATTTTCTTGCTAGATTAAGCTCTATAGAACAGAAGATGTAGTCGATTAAAATGTAACACCTCATTGAGATACCCAAACTACACAAGATCAATCAGATGTGCACACAACTTCCCATAATGTGTTCTTTTGTTATCATCATAAAACATACGAGGCCAATCAGAAGCACATGGGACTTCCCATATCATGTTCCCTTTCCATATCGTGTTCCCTTTTTCCTATCATCATATCTAGAATTCTCAAAACAAAACGGAAGCGCAAAGATCTAGACAGTGTATCACAATTTGGGAAACACAATTTTCTCACAATCATTATGATGATGGAAAGATAGATCTCGGATCAAGCATATAGATTGGAGGACCTTTGTGTGTGTGTTCCATTGAAAAGCAACAAAGAATGATCCAGCTGCAGAGCCCTTGTATATATGCGGAGTACAAAACTATTAACTCCATGAATGAGAAAGTATTCCTCACCAGTTTGAAACGTCTCCACTTTTGAACTTTGATTTGCTCAAAGATGAGGACCAGAAGGAAAAGCAAGAAAGGAAGCTCTTCATCTGACCAGCAAGGCAAAAGGGGATGTCTGATTCTAACCCTGCTTGGGCTAACTTAACAAATCATGTCATAAAACAAAATTGTATGTGAAACCCAGTAAGTCACATAGGTTTTCACAGATTCGCTTCGCATCACAGTCGGTACACCTGATTTGTGCAGGAGCAGCTATGTGAGGATTCAAGGTAAAACATATGAATAGCTGCAGCCCTCACAAGCTCTACAAGGTGCTAATGTTTCCCTAATCATCATCTGAACCATCATCATCTGAGCTTGGCTTTAGCTCAGCTGGGCTTTGCTTTGTATCCTCCTTTTTGGAGTCCTCATCTTCATCACTGTACTCACTTTCATAATCTTCATCATACGCTGTGTCCTCCTCTTCCTCCTCTTCTAGCCCATCCTCAGCTGGGCCTTCTTCATATACCACATTTCGTGTACCAGCACGACTTCTCTTGCCAACTTTCAGCTTAATGCTCACTTTTTTATCACAGCCAATCCAAGTGTCTGACAAACAGAACGCTGTGAGATTGTAGCTCCCCTCAGCAGGTGCTTGGAACTTCACAAGTACCAACCTTGAACCAGACCTAACTTTATTCACAGCCTCTTTCACAGCTCTGCTGACCTCATTCTCACTTGCTCCTGTCCCCTCCATGGACTCTTGCACCAGCTTTGATGCAGCTGAAGCAGATGCAGCCTCATCCAGAAAGGATACCCGTTGAGACACCCATACAAAATTTTTGCTTGTGTCCGCTAACAACAGCCAGTATATCTCATCTTTATGATAAGGGAAATATGGTGCATGAGGGTGCACCACTATTAGCCCATTTCCACGCTTCAGAGACACCCATGCCTTCATGGTCAAAATGTCTCCTTCTTGAATACCTTCTTCACCTTCTGTTTCACATGTTACATCCAATGATATCACAGGCATCATGTCAAGAACTGTCTCAATGTCTAATGCCTCCTGTTCAGTAAACTCTCCTTTTGAGATGAGAAGCTCTTTGCGATCCTCCACACTGAGGTCCCTAAATTCTTGCAGGGTCCTTACTTTCTGCAGAAACAGAACAAGCCTCAGAGAGATAATCCAGCATTCTTAAATTTCCCTAATTAGAGTTAACCCATGCAAGTAGAAGGGCCCAAGCATATAAGCTATTTAGCAGAGAGAATATGTAAACACCTAAAAGCGTATGGCACACATCATCCTATCAGACCAACATCATGCTTTCAAGCATAAAGGCACATGACTATCTTTCAACTAATACCCACCAGGTAAACTCAAAGTCAAAAGCAATCATCAAAGAAGCAATGTACTGAACTTTCTTACTGAGAACAAACTTTCTTTTGTTGATTTACTGGAAAGTTAGGAGAGAAATCTGTGCATTTATAGCTTCTAAAAGCCGTTCTCCATCTTGTCGCTTTGTCCATGCACATGTGTAGTTCACTTTCCTTCAGGAATAGACAATATTAGCATGGCACCATAACTAGGTTGCGAAGCCTACCTTCCGTCCTATCTTCTTCACAGTGTGTTCACTGAAGTGAGGAAGCTGTAAAAATCCAGCTATTCCTTCTCCCCCACTGCTTGCTTTGTCTGAAACTTTACGAGCACTCAAAGGCACAGCCTGCACCAGTTCATTTCACATGAAGATAGATAGAAATACTATGTGCACACACTTTGGAAGGCAAGGACTGTGCTTACACTTAAAAACACGAAAACAGAAACTGATTAGCTAACCTGAATGATATTCTGAGAAAGTTCTATAACCCCAAGGGCTGGGCAGAGCCATCCGAATCCTTCGGCGTTCCTCGGAGCCACTGCCATCTGCAGATATAGTCGTCTTCTGAAATATCTATATGAAAGAGCATGGCAATGACAAAATAAAAGGAATTTCTGATGAATGTACCTTCATTAACTCTTCAAGAAGACGAGGAGCAAGACGCAGTACACGTGCAAAATCAGCCTGAAGACCAAGAGGTACACTGGCAGCCTCCCTGCTCAATTGAGACAGTAGCAGCAGCTCTGTCTGCATGTGAACACACATGAGTGATGCTATTGATAATTATCAGAAATTTGCAACAGAGCTCCAGACTTGAAAATTCAAGCCTCTAAGGTTTCCACATCTATTGATGCAATCAATAAAGCATGTTCCAAACTGCATGTCTTAAAGCCACACATGCAAGAAAAGGAATGCCAAATGCAGTTACTTAATTGAAGGCCAAGTGATACACGTGCAAGACAGCCATGTTTGAATGAAAGCATCAGGAGTCGAATTTTGATTTTAGATTGCACAGAGAAAGTTTCATCGACCAACAACTGCCACCTGTAGGCTGTGATGCCTACTGCAACCTGCTAAAGCCCATCTCTCCTGTGCCACTGACCTGTGCCACATCATCCATGCATATGCAGCCCAACTCTCTCAACCTTCAAATGTTAAGATTGCCTTAATCTTTAATTCATGAGTATTAACCCTTTGATTACAAGAATGCTTCAGAGGCCCATATTGTAACAAAGGCACTTCACACATTTGGGCCCAAGACACCACATTAATCATATAAACTCTAAGGCTTTTTTAAATCCAAGCCTCTTATTGTCAAATGGAGCCTCCATCAACACACTGAAAGTCAACCGGGTCCTTTACCTTCGTCATTGGATGTAAAATGACCCACCAAGTGTCCTATGCTTAGTACTGCCGTCACAAATGAGCAACATCGCCATCAAGGGGAAATTTTTATCCGGTTAAAATTTTAATCACTTGAAATATTTATTTTAAAAATAAATGAATAAAGTGTAATTGGAACTAGACTCTAGGCATGCACACAAATGTGCTAAGACCTTTCCATCGCATACATTAACTAACAATGTGGGGTACTCTATCCAAGTTTCAAATCCAAAATAATTTCTACTTCTTTTTACTATTTTCTTTCTTTAGGATCCCCCAAAGAATTATACCTTTCGAGGGTGTTCTTATGGCCTCTGAATTGAGTCCAAAAGCCATACTTGAGTTTTGAGCCTTTACTCGTGTGCATTGTGCCTCTAAGCCTCTGAGCTTCTTGGCTTTGGATCAGCCCTTGAGCCATGCATATCCACATCTTGGCCTTTGATCAGCCGTTGAGCCATGCGTACACACCTCTGAATCAACCCCAACTTTAAGTCCCGAAGCTTGTCAGTGGAACATGCCATGTTCCAATTCTAGTTAGAAAATATCTTTCCATTTTGTATCTCCTAGAGAATCTTTCATACTAGATTAGGCACTGCCTCTATTGCAATAAGACATTCCCACTTTCCTTATCTTTTGCGTCACAATTTCAATAACCCATAAACCAAAGGAGGTTGAGTGTGAGCATATCTTAGTGCGTGTATATAAGTATGTCATGTAAACACCTTCCATAGCACATCTTAGTGTGTATGTATATAGGTGTGTCACATGAACACCTTCCATAACACCTAGAATTTGATGAGGCTTTGCACTTTCATATCACATATTATCAATCTATCAATTCAACCTTGTGTACTTGCAACACACACACACATAGATCAATTCAGCTTTGTGTACTTGCAACACATACACATTTCTCGATGTGGCAGTGGTGGTGTGTAGTATGTGTGTGTTTTCCATCCACTATCACCAAAATAAGAAATGGGCTTAATGATTTAATTTAAAAATGAACTCTAATTTTGGTACCCCTGGCTCTTAGTATGGTGAACATTGCACCAACAGTGAAGGATTTGACATCAAGGTATGCAATGGACAAGTGTATAGGCTATGTGGTACAAGGATGGGCAAAAGAAACAAGGTGCTATGTGAAACTTTCATTAATTGAAAGTTTGCACCTTAGGTTTAATGATCATTTGAAAATTTCACCCAATAAGCAACTCACTTAAGTTATAAAGTAAGCTTTGAGCTTAAGCTTCTCTTCTTTGCTGCAAAAACTATAGTTTTTAGCCATGAAACATGAGTTGACAACGCAAATGGAGTCAGGACAGCAGTGGGCAGCTTTGTATCTCCATCTATAGCAAAGTGTGCTATTGCTTTTGACATACTTCTCAGAAAAATAGGTTATTACAGCACTAGGGGCATAGATTCTCTTTTCTCCTCTAGGAAAATATCTTAAATTTGTGTGTAAAGAGATCCTGATAAGATGATTGATGCACAACATATGCACTTATGGATGGTAGGGCAAAGCATATTTCCTTAAAAGGCAGGTCTTCCCGAGAACCTAAAAAGATCTCTCATGGTTTCAATAAACCACCAGTGCCCCTCTTACAAGCTGGTACCTCCCAAACAGAGCACTCATCTAGAAGACTTAAATTACTTAAGACCTATGTAAAAGACACAAGCAGGTTAAAGCTTCCATTTTCTCACAGACCATAATACTTATTTCACGAAAATTTTGAGAAGACTGATTAAAACCTTGACTTGCGATGGGTGACCCTTCCAAAACTTTGCTTGCTCTTGTTTTAAATTCTTCGGATTAAGATTCAATTCACTCCGAACTATCATGAAAAGTTTTTGCAATGGTTCTTCATCACTTCGCCGAACAGGGATCTCGGCAAACTCTGCAGCTTTAATGAACACATCCATCACCTTGCTGCATCAAGAAAGGCAGCATTTATGCATAAGATCATGTCATGATTCAAAAATGTTCACATACTGGTCTCTTCATATTGATTAACAACTATGGTTTTATGGTCCTCAAATGGGCCCAACATAAAACAGCCATTCATGTGCAGATCATCCAGAGTCTCATTGCTTAAAATCTCTGAATAAAAGGATCTCAATGAAAAGCCTTACTTCACATGAATGAAATAAAGTACAATCAAACATGGTAACAAACAAGAACTTGATGCAAGCACAAGCATCAAACAAATTACTTGCCCTTGATACATAAATCAGAATTAAGCACTGCTGCAGTAACAATGGTAATCAAGAACAACTTACAACCCTCCCCCCCTCCCCCACAACAAAAAAGAAGGAAAAAAAAAGATACTAGAATTTCGTTCATCTTCACAGGCATGGCTTATAAATAAGCACATTGATAGGGTGTGCCTACACCTTGCATACAGCCCTCGGCATACAGCCCTCGGATACAAGTGGACACTATTTGACCATTTACTGAATGAGGAGTCGCAGCCATGTCCTAAGCACAGACTCCACAGTAAACATTTTGCATCATATACCATAAGCCTGGTACATCTATTTGTGTGCTGACTCCTTGTCAAACCAGACATTAATTCCTCGAGCTTGACTACCACTTTGATGCCTATGGTTTTGATCTTACCTCCACTTAATCAGGCACTAGTTTGTAAGATTTCTTAATACCTTGAAGCACCACTCTAATTTATGAGGAATGTACTTCCTGGTCCCTCTTTGTCACTTGATCAAGTTTCAATAGGAAAACTATTTCTCAAATATTAACATGAAAATTTGAGTGTAAGGCAAGTACCTAGAGACAATCTTAATAGATAAGCATTAACAGCTCCTATCAATCCAGAAAGCATCAAATAGCTTGGAGGCAAATTATTATGCTTCTCAATTCACATGGTTGAAAAAACTTTATGATTCTCAATCAATCAAAAAATGCAGAATGTGAACACCTCAGACAGCTAGCTGTGTAGCACATGTACAAACTTTTTCCTAGGGAGTACTTCTTACTTGGCTTTCCTGGGAAATTGAAGCATACTTGCATAGTGTGCAAACTATCTCAAGCTTGCCATTCTTTAGTGAACATAGTCCAAAGCCCTATACGAACCAGGTAGGCTCATGCATAGTATTGCTGCTACATACATATCATCAGACATCCTTTCTCACTAAAAATTACATTTTCGGAACAACAGCTTCAGGCCCATCCTCAAATTTAGTGTTGTAAATCTCCAAAAGAGGACATGTGGCAACTCTACTCAGAAATATTGAACCCAAAATTTGCTCTCTGTTGAATGGGTTTTAGCCAACATAATATATCCAAGCCCTTACCTAAACAATCAACCCTCCAAAATTTTGTGTGAATAAGTTGCCAAACCATATCATGCGTTGTGCATCCGGTAGGAACTATACACTACCCTCTCAGCAACACTTCATAACCAGATTTCTAGACGATAGGTTACAGCTTGTATTTCACTTTTCCATGGATGGAACACTAAATTTTACCATTGTAATCACTCCATTTACCTCATGGGGAAACTGGTCTTTTGAAAACACTAAGACATCTTGCTCCCCTCCCCGCCCCCCCTTCCCCCAATGAGTATCTTCCAAGATAAAAAAGTTAATTCTTAAATCTATGAAAAGTAAAGAACCTTTGTACAAACCCACCTTGAAGCTAGAGAAGGTTTAAGAAGATAGTAGTAGTTCACCAAGGTTTGGTGCATAACATAGTTCCCAGTATATTTAGAGGAGCGTGAGAGATAGATAACTGCAGCCAAGAGGGGTAACAGAATACCCAAACCAACCAAGCCCAGCAGGAGAGCACCAGAGGCAGCCCCTCCTTTTATATTAAGTAAGAACTGAGGAAGTGCAATGCCCATTTGCATTCCCTGCAAACATCAACAAACTTGCCTGAGACAAAAATTTTCAGCAGCAAGCCAGATAACTTTACAATGTTGGCAGTGCTTTATACAACATACACCCCACAAATGTATTTCATAACTTGACATTTGTGTTTGCAAACACATGATCTGTAAGTATTTGATGTGAACTGTTGGATTACCTGTCTTCCATCAGGATGGCCATACTTGGCATAGTTCTCCCGGGCGATAGGATCAGTAAGGGCTTGGTAGGCTTTGGATATGAATTCCACAAAATACCTATTGGCATCTGCAAAATCAGATCCACAATGAGAGGCCAAGTGAGAAAATTTGAGGTACCAAACATCACATCCCATCAACAATTGGACCTACCAGGGTCTGGATTCTTATCAGGATGATATTGCACGGACAGTCTTCTATATGCTTTCTTTATTTCTGCATCAGAGGCATCTGGATCAAGGCCCAGTATCGAGAAGGGTTCAAAGGGTTGGGTCTGCTCTTTTCCAGCATTAAAAAAGAAAGAGACTGTAAGTTACAAGGACACCACATAAGGAAAATGGCTGCTTTCAACTTTACATCAAAATACAAGATGAGCCTTCACGCAATTAAAACGGTATAAGAACTACCTTTTGAAGAATATGCTCTAATTTCAGAATCAATACAACGGTGAACCAAAAGAATGGACACATATTGAAAAAATCCATTAAAAAAATAGAATACTTTATATGATTTTATAGAACCCACGTAAGATCAACCAGGACATAAAACCTCAGGAAGAGCAGTTTGCAGTCCACAAAGGACAGATACAAACATTCATCTCAACTGTTGCATAATAAGGATTAATTTGTACACTGTTTAACACAGATCTGCAGAACTTTGTGGCAAAGGTCTTTTAGCTTAGCTCCGTTTCTCTAATCTGTGCATCATTACACACAGGTCTGCAGAACTTTGTGGCAAAAGCCTTTTAGCTTGACCCCATCTATCAGAGAACGATTTCAGATCCAACCCTGTTGACTACTTTGCTAACCGATCCCACAAAAAATGTTCACAAAGATCACCTCAAGTACCACTGCTGCAAGAAAACACCAGCAATCTGCACACAGTATAGAGAGTGGCAGTAAAGAGGCTGAAAAGAGCTGACTACAAGTACACTGCTGACCGGTCTACCTGCTAAATACAATGGCTGCTAAATACAATGGGTGCTGCAATTATTTAGGTACATAACTTCTGAGACTGAAAAACTGAATGAATGAAAAAAGACTCTTAGGGGCTTTCTATGATGTGGGTTTGCACCACCTGAATGGCCTTCTATATTATAACTGAAGCTCATGACCTACACTGTACACTAAAGAAATGCTCCTACATCCATTGGAGTTCCATTAAAAAAGAAATGCTCCTACATCCGTCTGGAGTTCCACCGACATTTACTGACGTGTCTCCTTCACTAGAGCCTTTCTGACCATCTGTGTATTGAATATAGATCTTGACTCTTGATGGGTCTAGCCAAAGGACAACAAAACCTAATCTAAGCAGATAGAAAGGGCCCATTGTTTTTAGAACTTTGAACATGTTTAGTGATGCAGTCTGAGCATGTTACATGCAATAACTGGACATGAGTATCTCATACTTGCTGTTTGCACTGGAGAGAGAGAAAGAGAGATTATATTAGCATCTTTAAATACATCTTATATTTTCCTGCGAGTCATTCTGGTGTGAACACACCGTATCTACAGGCACTTTTTACCCTCTTGCATAGGAGGGGTTTTTTCCTGTGTAAACACACTTCAATATGTACGTCTATATAGCCTTAGGGTTGTAACTTGTACATTCATTCTTGTGATTCATTTTCAGTGAAGGTACTCTTCCACACTTTTTGTGTGTATATGGTCACTCTCACCCTACTCCACTTCTTGTCTATTGAGCTGCCCATTGATCCGATGAAGCTTGGCACCATTGATGCATCGGTTCCATCGCCCACTTTGACACAAGGATATTCTCAAGGCATTGCTACCCATAGCCGCCATCACCTCAAATGCAACATTTTCTACTGCACCCTCTCTCTCTGTGCACGCTGCACACAGCCCCTCTCACTGCCCAGGCCATGCACAGCCCCTCCACAAGCCCGCATGCAGCCTTGCACGCAATCCCGCCCAGTCCCACAAGCAGCCACTCTCAGCCCTTGCCCACCCTTTTCTGCAAATCTAGGAAAAACTCAGTAACCCTTATTTTTGAATTTGGGGGTTTTCAAAAATGTGTGCAATTTCCAGTCTATCTTGCCTGTCTCTACCATTTTCAGCAATCCAGAAAATCTCAAAAGCCCTAGTTTTCAAATTTGGGGTTTTCAAAATTTATGCAATTTTCAATCTGTCTTACCCATCCAATCCTAAAATCCAAATAAATTTTTAATTTCGCACAGCCGTTACCTAGAAATTTAGAGGTTTTCAACCAATCTGCTCAATTTCTGAAACTTCTTCAAATTTCCATCAGAAAATTTGGGGCTTTTGCTGGATTCACCTTCCATTGTGTGAATCATCATCAAATTCATGCAAGTTCAGCAATCTCTCCAACACTCAAATGCAAAATTTGGGGATTTTCATCCAAATTGCCTGATTCAACTCCAACTTCGACAAATTTCAGCTTGCTCCCCCAACATTTCTACATGTGAAAACCCAAACAGCATCTAGATCGACATTTCCATTGGTTATAAGCTCTTTTTCATCTCGTTTTATTTTTCAGCCATTTTTTTCGCACATAGGTGTTGGGACAGCAGCTCCCTTGTCAGGTCTTGGACAAATTTGAGCAATTACCTCAGCTGCATTAGTATCTTTAGCGAGTTCAAAGATGGCAAATAGTTAGCATGAGTTGTTTAGGATGCTTTCTACTTATGAAAAGTTGGATGGTACCAACTATTCCACTTGGTCATACATGATGAAGCATGTATTGGTTGCGAAAGTCTTTGGAGAACTGTCATGGGTTCAGAGGTACAGCCAACAAGCCCTAATGCACCCACGGATGCTAGTGCTTCTACTTCAAGTGGTTCCATTGCCACTTCTAGCTCTTCAAGAGTTGCTACTATTGCTCCTCCTACTACCAATCAAGTACATTGGGATATCTATGATACTCAAGCACACTCTTTGATTGCTCTTATGAAGAAGAGACTCATTATTCCCCACATCCACTCATGTCGAACTACAAAGAATGCTTGGGATAAGCTTGCATCTCTTTATCAAATCAAGAATGAGGCACTCAATGCCTATTTGAGGAAATTGTAAAATTCTAAGGAGATGCGTGAAGGGGACAGCATAGATGCCTATCTTACACAAATTGCAAATTGGCATGAGCAATGATAGGTTACATGGCCCTGACTATCTAACTTGGAGTGCAGTTATGAAAGCTTGGCCTGTGCAAAAGTGATTGTAGTATATTGTTTGTGGGGCAATTCCACATCCTTAGTGTCCTTTACCGATTCCAAAAGATTTCGATGAGGACAATCATGAGGAAGTTGTGCTTACATGGGATATGGATTATACACATGCCTATTATGCTCTTCTTCAATGTATTCCTTAAGAAGTTCTACTGGCAATTACCTCTTGCATGACATCTCTAGAAGTATGGTCGAAGCTTTAAATGTTTACGAGGCACCTTTCACTACGCATGCAATGACAGTGTATGGACAGCTCCAACAAATGAAGTTTGAGCCTAAGGACACTATTCAATCATTTTTGCTCTGTATTACATAGGTATAGGACCAGCTTCGACGCGTGCAGTTTGCTCTTCCAGAGGCACATTTTGTGGGGACGATGCTCTACAAGCTCCCCCCCAAAAGTTTGATGGAGTGATCAATGCTTTGAGGGCGCAAACATCCTCAACACCTATGAGCTTTACCCATATGTCTTTCATGCTACTTGAGCATGAGGTATCTCTGTGTCTATAGGGCAGACTTTTGTCTCATTATACATAGTCTAGTGAGGCTCTTGTAGCTTCCAAGAGAGGTGATTGGAAGAAGAAATCAAAGGCCAAGTGTTATCACTATGGTAAGAAGGGACACTTCTGGAAGGATCGTAAGGAGTTAGCGGCTTCGAGAAAGAAGGAGAAGAAGAAGAAGTGGGATCCGAACTCTTCTACTGAATCATCCTCTTCCTCAAACTCCAATTCAAATCCTCTGGCCCAAGTGAAGCCGCAAGAGGGATCCGCTTCTTCAGATCAAGGGGAGGGTATGGTTGCTCCTTCCTTTGCTGCTTTCTAGTATAGATTATGCGATCATCCCTCGCGACTCTCTAGTGCCAAAGAGGCAATGTGAGAGGCTGGTGAGGTGGGGCCGGTGAGCCTCATCTATAAAGGTATACAAGTGCACAGGATCCAAAGAGAGAGATCCCTGAAACATCGACTGAAGTCCGACAAATTCAAATCCCAGAGCTAGGATTGACATCCAAGTCTGTGATGGGTTGATATTTGACAAAGAGTAAGATTGGCTCCTAGTCTAGTGCTCACATGAGGGGCCACTTTGGTGGTCTTGCCAAAGGCGGAGAATCCATGGTCACATATGTTCAGAGGCATTTTTGACAGGATGGTCTTATATACTACTGCGAGACATTGTTAACAGACATTAAGAGCAGCTATAATTATTCTCTATTTTCAAGAGCTAGTACGATCGACATTGACATTAGATTCTCTCCAAGGCACCTTGGTAATATCTTGCACACCTAGTACTTGGGTATAAATGGTTCTACTGTAGTGGACATTGTTGTATGTACTATGTTGTTGGAACATTATCATTGTATATTGTATTGTATCAAATCACCCATGATTTGAGAGAGGGTGTTAGCAAATATGTCAACTCATGTGTGAGTCTATGCATGCCAACCGCCAGTATTTAATGCTGGCCGACCAGCTATCATTTATGGCACATTTATGTCCTATATATTCTATACTCCTCAGTTGTGCATCCATCACCTAGAGATCCTATTGGAGAGAGAAGCTAATGCCAGTGACTCATAGTTGCACGCGAGTGTCTCATGTCTTGGTATATGGATTCCATTTCCTGAGCATTCTTTCAGATTCTCTTTTTTTGCATTATTCTTCTCTTCTCTCTATCTTGTATTCAGCAGTCTATTCCAGCATACATATATGCTTCCATTGTTGCATCCACTTCTAACACCAAGACGAGACATTGGACTACCATGGAGTCTACAAACCATATGAGATTTCACAAGCCAAGTACAACCTCATCCTTATGCATTGGTATCAACAACTACTTGAAGGTGAACCTATTTTATCCCCTTCATATTCAGTACATAGATATATTGATTTCATAGGAAGGATGAATACTCCACTTGGGGCTCACCATCCTATTGGAGAAACCAACACGGACTATATGTCTATTTTCTCTTATTCTCCATCTACTCTCATGTCAAGTATTCCCACTTTTACTTTTTCATCAGTCCTACTATTATGCTAAAAATGCATTACCTTTTTTAAAACGACCCCAATACATGGTTAATGAATTAGACCTCTTTATTAAAAAGAAATGTGTTCCTAAAAAGTGTCAATGTCCCATCACCACAAACCCTATCTAGGAGGACCCAAACTTTCTATAAATAGGCATGCTACCCTCCATCCAACCTCAATCTCGTTTTTGCAGCTTGCATGTGCCTTCTCATTGCTAACCGCACCCCATTCATGAAGGATATCTAGAACCAACCTTCCTTCTCAAAGAAGGTAGTAAAACCTAATCAAACATCTAATTACAGCAATTAATTAATAAACATAAACTGAAATGCGCACTTTACCATAAGATTCTAGAACATTGGACACCCATTTGACCCCAAAACTAGCGCCCCTTGCAATATTTCTTTAATATATATTGCTATTGGATGGAGTACAACTACAATTTCACAATCTCCTCTCCTAATCCAAAAGCCCCTTGCTGTCACAACCGATCAACAAGCAATTCACACAAATTGCTCCTCGATCTTCACCTAGGACTTGTACAATTTGGACCACAAACTAGCCAAATGCTGCTGCCCCAAATCAAATGGGATGGCTAGCATCTGAAATCCCCCATGAATCCTTGAATTTCAGCTGTTGATTTCAGTTGATGATGTCTCTAATTGTTGGCACAGGTCCCAAGGTGGCTGGTAAACCCTAATTTCTACATAGAATTAGGGTTTACAGCAAAATTCTTGCTGCTGTCCACCAAATCTAACTAAGAACTCTTTCAATTGGCTAAGAAATTTTGAGATATTCAAAGAATGGACTAGAGAATGTGAGAGAATGCTAAGAAGAGAGAGAAATCTGAGTTTCTATATAGAAAAACCCTCAAAACTACCTATTACCTTGAATGGTCTATCATAAATGTTGTTGCTTGCAATCAAGGGCCACAAAACATGTCGTCGCCTGCACTAAATGCTACCACCTACTACCCCTAATGCCATAAATGCTATCGCTAGGACCTAGGTTCTTGAGGGTTCCCATCAGCAACAACTGTCGCCTATAGAGCAAATGGCCTCTGGAATCGACTGGTGCTTCCATACTTACTACCAAGGATCAACTTGGATACACCCTCCTCTACTTCTTTAGATTTAGGGGGAGAGAGACTCCCTCAAGGCTCCAACTTTCCCTTCCAATTTGAGAGGGGGCAACTTTCTTCTCTTGTTGGTAACAGGGTGTTGATTACAATTTTTAATTCAAATATTATTATAATGTATCTTTATCCACATCATTAAGATGACCATGATTATAAAAGAACGCTTGGGCAAGTGAGCAATTCCCTTGCGATGGCACTATCCAAGTGACACCATTGCATAGCACTTTTCATGAGCATGATTATACCTACATTGTCTCTTGCATAACTCCAATGCATTGGCACTCTACTCTTCTAAACATGCATCTATGTGCATTTATTGTTTTTGAGTCTCTGGAGTGGTTGACTTTGGATCCAACATATTCGCGGCATTGCACATGGCCATCTTCAAGGGAGACTCCCTTGCTTAGCTTGTCTAGCTTGCTTTCCGCACTTCTTTTTGCCTCTCCACATACCCACCATAGATGCTTCCCACGCAGCCTCTTTCCTTCATCATCAATGCCTAGTAGTGGTTAGGATAGGTTGGTTTGTTTTGTAAAGGTCTTAGGACTGACCATCCCTTTCTTTCCTTGGAGCACTATTACTCAATCAAATGAAAACTTCTAGAAAATACCCACTTAAGGATAAATCTTTTGAAAAACAAAACAGCAGCCATCAAAATAAAGTCCATTGGATTTCCATCCGCCTTGGCAGGACTTAGTAGGCCATTGGGCAGAGGACGAGCACCCTTTTTCCAATGCGATGTCCTCTCTACTCCCTTAGTAAGATTACCATCTCCTTTGTAGTCTTAGTAGGTCACTAGGCAGCCAACATGCATCTTTTCCTCGATGTCCTAGCTGCTTTGGGGCAAGAGGCCTTAAAAAAAGAAAAGAAAAAGGGCTTGGGCTTGTTTCCAGTCCCTTTCTAGTTCTAGTTTTGGTCTTAGTTGGTACTTGGGTATCATAGATTTGATTCTACACTTTTTCCTTGTCGAGCATTGAGTTCGCAAGATTCACTGCCTATTCCTCAAGTTAATTGGCCAACTATTCTAGGGTTCTCAAACACTCCAATCAATGCCTTTCATAAGTATCTCCAGTTTGCAAGAATTTATTTTGAATCTATAGATCCTTATGTTTGACTATCACCATGTCTTTCATGATATCTGACCTTTATGCATAAACACTTCCATGCTAATCGGAAAAATATGCCCAAGATTTGTTTGAATGTCAATGTGGATATCAATCTTGAACAGTTGGATATCTCGTATTTTCATTCATATGCTTCTTGTTATGTGGTCTTGTTGGAAAGGATGTGTTGTTTACCATTTCTACAAAACCCTCCTCCGTCTGATTCTCTAGATTAGTTAAAAAACCATCAAGATTTTAAAAGGCAACACTCACTTCATAGTGTTCATTGTCTCTAAGTTATCCTAACCCTAACTATGTTATGTTCAGTTTGTGCTTTGTTATATTATTGTATTTGTGTTTTTGCATTAGGGTATTTCTTTACAAAGCCAACTTCTTTTCCATGTTTTATTTTGAAACGGGGTGTGGGGAAGACAAGAAGAATGCAGTGGTTATTGCTTGGGCTAGGAGCCATGCATGCTAGCACCTAAATAGAACATGTTATTGTTTGGAGAAGTCATGTTGCTACCTAGATATTGCATACAGTTGCCCCGTGTTGGGCCTTGGCACATTGTGATTTGGGATTGCATAGCAATAGATAGGTGTATTCAAAGAAGCCAAGGCCCAGACAACATAATCACTCTATTCCTCTCTTCTCCACTAGCCATGGCTACTACAAATAAAAATTCCAATCCTTGTCAAGAGCAAGAATTGGGCAATTTAGAATGGAGATTAAAAAAGGTTCCTAGAAGAGCTTCTAGGGCTGAACATAGCTGAGTTCTAAGGCTGAAATTTTGGAAATGAGGCTATAGATCCAATAGCTCGTGGTCTAATCTCTTGGAAGGTACAAAAGTGCCTTGATAACCTCAATTTCAAAAGCTTTGTGACTGAATTGTATCTTCATTACAAAATAACTAAAAGGAGCTAGCCAATGTATGCTTACATCTCTGAGTAAGAGCTGTTGGGATGTAAAGGTCCTTTATTCACCTCCGTGTACTGCACACGTGTACTATTATGTTGTACATGTGAATGCGCCCTTACATGCCCTAAGTATAAATATATTTTATTCTTTGTGTACCAACACATTGTTGGTACACCCAAAATCAGCTCGTACTCTTTGTCACTTTCACTCTCACTCCCTTGCACACTTCCCCTACTACAAATCTTCATGCTTCCGCTAGCCATGCGCTCAACAACTGGTATCAGAGCTCGATGGTACAAGCCGGCAGTCATTGCAGACAGTGCAGTTGTCATTGAGACCCATGGATCAAACGAGCTGCTGAGGTGAAGACAATAGCCGCAAGCTATAGTCGCAACAGAGCATGTGACAAGCAGTACTACACAACAGATGTAGTCTATAATCGCAAGCCAACAGGCCAGGCGACATGCAACCAGCCAGTGGCAGGTCAACGTATGGACCAACGACAAGAAACGGAAGCACGCGAAAGCTCAGCAGCGCTCACGATGACCAGCGCGCAGGTGACAGGGGTGCGTGTGACAGACTGACGGGACAGGCAAGCGACAGAAGGCATGCGCGACAGGCCAACAGGACGGGCAGGTCAACGCCCCCCCCCTTTTTGATAAATCAAAAATTTTTCAATCCTTCTTATTTCCTACTCTTTCGGGTGTTCGCGCATGTAAGCACAAAACACAAATCTGTGCAAATTTGCTCCTGGAAATTTGGGGCTTTTCCCAAATTTGATGTTGTTTATGCTTAACAGTGACATTTGTGTCAGAAATTGTAGACATTGTGCATGTTGACCTCAGTTAAATTGGGGATTTTGCCAAATTTGTTGGAATTTTACTTATCCGAGTAAAATTTATTAACATTGGACCTGGAAAAATTGGGGCTTTTCATATATTGATGAGATTTTGCTCAGCTAGGTCAAATTAGCTGACATTTACGCACTGTTGCAAATTTGGGATTTTGTGCAGATTTTGGTAAATTTCTGTAGTATTTGCCCATGTGGTGACTGGTTTATGTAAAAACAGCAAAGGTTTATTGCTGATTGGGCAAGAACAGCAGTGTATTTGCTGGTTTGGCTTGTGCTCTTGCAGTTCAGTACATTTACACTTGCGTTTATGATAAAAATGGCTGCAATTTCTTCTAGTTAGGGTTTTGACCTTTGGAAAGACCAAGGCATATTGATCTTAAAGGATTGTGAGGATGCTTTGCAAGAAGATAAAGCCACACAAATGTCTAATGCAGATTGGGCCAAAGTCAACAAAAAGGCTATGGCTTATAAAGATGGGTGTCACTGATGGCATTTTGACACACATTAAGGGCTTAGATACTGGTCATGCAATATGGGAGAAGTTGAAAACTACCTATGAGATCACCACACCTGTTAATCAAGTGCATTTAATGCGCATGTTGGTGAATATACGACTGGATGAGTCCAAGCCTACAGCTGAGCACTTGAGTGCATTACTGGTATTTTAAATTAGCTCAAGGATGCTAATTTGGATTTTGATGATAAGTTGAGGGCAATCTTTCTAATCATGACACTGCCTGATTCCTGGGAGACTTAGGCAATTTCTCTCAGTAGTAAACCCAATCTCTCATATGATGGTGTGAGGGGTTCAATTTTGAATGAAGAAATCAAGCATAAGTCTAGTGGAAAAGGCAGCAACTCAGCTTACAATGTTAGAGGCAGGGTTGAAAAGAAAAATGCAAATCCTTGACAGAGAAGCAAAAGCAAGAGCAAAGGAAAGGAAAAGAGTGATGTTACTTGCTATCAGTGTGGTCGGAAGGGCCACAAGAAGCCTGATTGCAGGTACTACAAGAAGGAACAAGAGAGAGAAGAATGCAAGAGACAAAAAGAAGAAAGAGGATAAGATAGATGCATCTAAGGCAGCCAAAGGCAAGGAAAAGGCCAATGTGGCCTCCAATGTAATCATAGAGGAGCTCTTAGATGCAGAGGCTGATATACTATGTACAGTATATTATGATGCCCTTGTATATCACATGCAGGATATGCAAATTACCAAGGCTGATGTGATTGATGCACTTTTGTCAATTGATGATGGTGTCACTCAAACTTGGATTGTAGACTCTAGTGCCTCTTTCCATGTAAGTCCTTGCTTGGAGTGTTTTGCTATGTTCAATGCACAAGCAGTTATAGAAAAGTATATCTTGGAGATAACCATGCTTGTAGCATTGATTCTGTTGGAACAACTTGACTTGCATGGTTACACTACACTCTTTGGTGGTGGTTTGTGGAAATTGAAAAAGGGTTCCATGCTGATTGCAAAAGGAACCAAGAAGGGCACTTTGTATTGTCTGCAATGTAAAGCTTTAAATGGCAAGTTTCTTGCAATTGCTGAAATTGGTTGTCATTTGGAGTTGTGACACAGGAGATTAGGCCATATGAGCCTGAAAGGACTTGATGTCCTTACCTCTTTGAAGAGGGTTGATGGTAAAGGCTCTAGACTTGATTTTTGTAATGACTGTCAATTTGGAAAGCAAATGAAATTTTCCTTTTACTCTAGTGTTTCCTATAAGTCCAATGTCTTGGACTTAATGCATTCTGATGTACGTGGTATGCTTGTGAAATCATTGGGTGGTGCTGCATACTTTGTCTCTTTTATTGATGATTGTTCCAGGAAGATTTGGGTTTATCTGTTGAAAAAGAAAAGTGAAGTGTTTACTGTTTTTGAAACTTTTCATGCATTTGTAACCACTCAAACAGGTACAAAGCTGAAATTCTTGAGAACTGATAATGGAGGTGAGTTCACATCTACTGAGTTTAAGTATTTTTGTGACTTGCATGGAATTAAGAGGGAGCTTACAGCTACTTATAGCCCTTCTTCAAATGGTGTGGCTGAAAGATACAATAGGACTTTATGTGAGAGTGCGGTGCATGCAATCCATTGCTAATCTCCCTCATGAATTTTGGGGAGAGGCACTTAGAACCGCGGTTCACATTTGCAACCGCTCTTCAAACAGGTCCTTAAATAATGGCATCCCTGAGGAGGTTTGATCTGGCAAATCATGTTGGGTGTAAAGTCCCTTCGTCTCCGTGTAAATAGTCTTACAGGTGTGAACAAACCCTTATTGTACCCTAACATATAAATACATTCTTTATTCTGTGTACCGTCACAATCTAGTACACCTATCTCTATGTTCACTCTCTCTAGCTCTGCAGCTCGCGTCTTGATCTCGCACTCCATTGCGCACTCTCTCCCCTTCAAACTAGTATCAGAGCTTAAGGCTTCACGCACTTCCCGAGACCACCAAAAGAAGACGAGTAGTTGGTAGCTCACAAGCGACAGTCCGGACCAGGCGGCAAGTCCAGCATGACCAACGTAGACCACCGGGCAACAGCATGTGTGATGGCAATGGACTTTGTGTCCAACGTGACGGCGGTGGACTTCATGTCCAGTGCGATGACTGGCAGCTATTGCGCAACAGGTAACATCCAACAGGGGAACCAACGTGGCAACGTGCAAGTGATGGCTGAAGGGAGTCACTTCTTTTTTTAAAGTCAAAAATCTGTTTTTTCTTCAAAATCCTCTTTGAATTTTCCCTTGCCTTGACGGGGGTTCGCGCGCAAGCATAGTGCGCAGATTTGTGCAGATTTAGGCCCAAAAAATTGGGGCTTTTCAAATTGAGTGTTGTTTATGCATAATTGAGGCATCTGCGTCAAAAATTGCAGACATTGTGCGCGTTTGAATTGGAGATTTCACCAAATTTACTGAAATTTTGCTCATTTGAGTGAAATTTCTCAACATTGGACCCATAAAATTTGGAGCTTTTGCTGTATTGGTGAAATTTTGTTCAGCTGAGTTAGATTAGCTAACATTTGTGCACACTTGGACATGGAAATTTTGGGGCTTTTGCAAAATTTTGTGAAATTTTGCTAAATTTGCCCGTTTTATGCTCTCAGGAACATGTATTAATGCAATTGGGGCAAATCTGATGGTGAAATTTTGGGGCTTTTGCTGAAATGTGTGGATTTTGGAAAAGTTGATGCGTTAAATACAAATTGGGAATATTGCTAAAGCAATCTTGTTGCCATAAGCAGAGTGATTTGAGCATTTTTATCTCCCGCTTGTGTGATTTTGGAGAAATTGCAGAGATTTCTTGGTGTTTTGTGTATCACAAGTTTATACAGGCATATATGTATGCAGTACACATGCTGGACAGCTCTCATTGAGTTGATGTATTGTTGATTATTCATGTTGCAGCAGTCTTAGTGATCATTTGTAGATCTGGGATTGTTGCAAATGAATTTTTTGGTGATATTGCTGAAGTGGGAGTTACCTGGTAGTGATGTATGCATTTAATGTATGCTGAAAGTGCATACTGCTAAAAGTCATTCATTCTACTGCTGTACATGTACTTGGACTGAATCTTACTATTATTTGCTGAAAATTTTGGGCTGAAATCACCTGAATATTCAGCTCATTTTTGCTGTCATAAATTGCAGCATTGAATTTCTGGTGTATTACTGAAAAATGGCTGCAAATGCTTCTAGCAGCAATGACACTAAATCCCTCTATGAAATCAAGAGGTTTAATGGCACTGGCTTTGACATGTGGAAGGATAGGATGCAAGGCATTTTGTTTCTCAAGGACTGTGAAGATGCTCTCTTGGAGACTAAGCCTGCAGCTATGAAAGATGTGGATTGGGCTAGACTTAACAAGAAAGCCATTGCATACATTAAGATGGCAATATCTAATGATGTACTTACAAACATCAAGTGTCTTAATACAAGTTAGGATATATGGAAAAAGCTTTAAGGACACTTATGAAAATACAACTCCTTTGAATCAAGCGCATCTTATGCGTAAACTTGTGAACATGGAGTTGGATGAGTCTAAGCCAGCATCTGAGCATTTGAGTGCCTTCACAAGGGTTTTGAGTCAATTGCAGGACTCTGGTTTGGCAGCTTTCGATGATAAATTGAAAGCTATTTTCTTATTGATGACTTTGCCTGACAGTTAGGAATCTTTGGTTGTGTCACTTAGCAACAACCCCACTTTGACTTTGGATGGTGTTAGAGGTTCAATCCTTAATGAAGAAATCAGAAAAAAGTCTAGTGGTGAAAGCAGTGGCTCAGCTTACCATGTAAAAGGCAGGTCTGAAAAGAGAGGTAATGCAGCTAGTAAAGGGAAAAGTAGAAGCAAAAGCAAGGGCAAACAACAAGATGTCACATGCTATCAGTGTGGGCGTAAAGGGCATAAATTGCCTAATTGTCGGTACTTCAAGAAAGAGCAAGAAAGAAAGAAACAGCAAGGTAAGAAAAAGAAGGATGATAAGAAAGATGATGACAACTCTTCCTCAAAACAAGTTGCAAAGGCAAATGTTGCATCTAGTGTGGTCATTGAACAGCTTTCTAGCACTGAAGAGATACTTGTTGTAGCCTCATGTAATGATGCAGATATTATGGCAGCAGCAGCAGGTGATATGCACATCACCAAAAAGGAAGTAATTGATGCATTACTTTCAGCTCATGATGGGATGTCACAATCATGGATAGTGAACAGCGGTGACTCTTTTCATGTTACCCCCTCTTTGGAATCATTATCTGAATACACTGCAAGTTGCCTAGGCAAGGTTTACTTGGGTAATAACTATGCATGTGAGATAGAGGGTGTTGGCACCATTCACTTGGCTCTTGAAAATGGCCAAGAGTTGATTTTGCAGGATGTCAAATTTGTACCTGGCATAAAGAAAAGTCTACTATAAGTTGGGTGGCTTGATGCTAAAGGGTATTTTACTACCTTTGGTGGTATATCTTGGAAGGTCCATGAGGACTCTATGCTGATTGTTAAAGGCAACAAACGGGGGACTTTATATTACTTGCATTGTAAAGCGTTACCTGGTAAGTTCTTGGCTGTGGGTGGCTAAAGTCCATTCACAAATGGAGCTTTGGCACAAAAGACTTGGTCATATGAGCCAAAAAGGCCTTCAAGTTATCTCCTCTTTAGGGAGATTTGATGTAAAAGGCTCTGGCCTCGAATTTTGTAATGATTGCTTATATGGAAAACAAGTGAAGTCTCCTTATTACTCCGGTGTCATTAAGAAGTCTAATGCTCTTGACTTAGTACACTCTGATGTGTGCACTATGCCTATTAATTCATATGGGAGTGCACACTACTTTGTTACTTTCATTGATGATTTCAGTAGAAAGTCATGGGTGTATGTACTTAAGAGCAAAAAGGAAGTGTTGGATGCTTTTAAAAAGTTTCATGCTTTTGTTACCACACAAAAAGGGCCTAAGTTGAAAGCCATAAGAACAGACAATGGGAGTGAGTATATCTCAAATGAATTTAACAAGTTTTGTGAGATGCATGGCATTAAGAGAGAGTTGGCAACCCCTTATAATCCTCCATCAAATGGCGTGGCTAAAAGATTTAATCGCATACTTTGTGAGAGGGTCATATGCATGTTGTCCACAGCTAATCTCCCGCAACAGTTTTGGGAAGAGGCTCTTAAAACTGCAGTTTATGTATGCAATCACTCTCCCAATCGTGCATTGGAAAATGGCATTCCTGAAGAGGTTTGGTCTGGCAAACCTACTTCATATGACCATTTACATGTCTTCGGTTGTGATGCCTTTGTGCATGTACTTGTAGAACATAGGACCAAACTAGACATGAAATCCATCAAGGGCATCTTCATGGTATATGGAGATGAGGGAGAGATGGGTTATAGAGTTTGGCTTCCTCGGGGTAGGAAGATAGTACGCAGCCGAGATGTAATATTTAGTAACGTAAAGTTACTGAAAAATGCTACACATGGTGATCTTAACAAAAAGAATGTCAAATTTCAGCATGAACAGCCAGCCATTCAGCAGCCATTAGCTGAAAGTACTGTCTCTTTTGATACTGAAAATGAGTAGCAACCTATTGTGCTACAGCCAGAAGATCATGGACAGCAAATAGATGCATAGGATGAAATAGGGCAGCAAGAAGAACATGCTGAAAACAGATTACAGAAGCAAGAAAATCCTGAAAATCAGCCACCTGGTGATGGTGTGCACATTCCTCAAGATGTAGGCCCACTGCCTAATAATACGGATCATTGGGTAAAAAGGCCTACACGTGTCAGAAGGCAGCCACAGAGGTTTCAACCATCTTTGGATTGCATTTTGTTGACTGATGAGAATGAGCCTCTAATATTTAAAGAGGCACAGTCGTGAAAACAAGAGAAAGTGGGAGCTTGCTATGCAAGAAGAGATAAAGTCTCTATATGCAAATAACACATGGGAACTTATACCTTTGCCCAAGGATAGGAAAGCTATTCCTAATAAATGGGTTTACAAAGTGAAATGTATGGATGGGAAGCCCAAGTACAAGGTTGCTAAGGGCTATACACAGAAGGAAGGCAGATTTCCAAGATGTCTTTTCACCAGTTGTGAAGATGATTACGCTCTGTGTTTTGTTTGCTCTCACTGCATCCTTGGATTTAGAGTTGGATCAGATGGATGTGAAGACTACTTTTCTTCATGGTAACTTGGATGAATAGCTATACATGAAGTAGCCAGAAAGATTTGCTATTCCAGGAAAAGAGCATTTGGTATTAAGCTTAAACGCAGCTTATATGGGCTGAAACAAGCCCCTAGACAATGGTACAAAAAATTTGATACCTTTATGCTTAGTCATGGATTTAAACGCAGTCATGTAGTTCACTGCTTATACACTAAAAAGGCTGATGATAGAAGCCTTATTGTGCTGGTTTTATATGTGGATGACATGCTAATTGCAAGATAGTATAAGAGTACTTTGAATGCTCTTAAAAGACAGCTAAATTCAGCCTTCTCCATGAAAGATTTGGGAGCAGCTGAACACATTTTGGGCATGCGCATTAAAAGAGAGACAGAGGGCAGCGATTGTTGTTTCTCTAACAGGACAAGTACATCAGCAAAGTACTTGACAGGTTTAATATGGCTGATGCTAAGCCTCTTAATGTGCCTTTACCGCCACATACAAAGCTTAGCAAAGCTAATTGCCCTAAGGATGATGCAGCTGCTAGTGCCATGAAGGGTATACCTTATGCATCAGCTTGTGGATCTTTGATGTATGCCATGGTTGCAACTCGCCCTGAGTCCTAACATTGCTCATGCAGTGGGAGTTGTTAGCAGATTCATGTCTAACCCTGGCAAGCCACATTGGAAAGCAGTGAAATGTATCTTCAAATACTTGAAAGATACACAAGCAAAGTGTATATGCTATGGAAAGGGTACACTAGAGTTGCAGGGATTTTGTGATTTGGGTATGGCAAGAGGTCTTGACACTAGGGAATCTACCAATGGGTATGTTTTTACTTTGGCTGGTGGGGCTATCTCTTGGTGTTCAAGATTACAAAAAATTGTGGCACTGAGTACTACAGAAGCTAAATATATTTCAGCCACCGAAGCTTCTAAAGAAGCTATTTGGCTTGGCCGTCTGGTCAAGCCTCAAGGATTTTGGTCTTTCTTCACGTACTCCAATACTTAGTTGTGATAGCCAAAGTGCAGTATGTCTGGCTAAGAATGCCATGTTCCATGCACGTACCAAACACATAGATGTTCGGTATCACTTTATTCAACAAGTATTGGATGATAGTCTTGTCACAATGACTAAGGTCAAAACCCAAGATAACCCTGCAAATGTTCTCACTAAGTGTCTTGCAAAGGCTCAGCATGAGCATCGCATTAGTTTAGTGGGAGTTGGTTAGCTTAAAGATACCACTTCGGGCCTTTAAGTGGGAGGTTGTTAGGTGTAAAGTCCCTTCGTCTTCTTTTATTCTTTGTGTACCGTCACGATCTGGTACACCTATCTCTGCGTTTGCTCTCTCTAACTCTATAGCTCTGCAGCTCGCGTCTCAATCTCACACTCCATTGCGTACTCTCTCCCCTTCAAATCAGCCTCATATGACCATTTACGGATATTTGGTTGTGATGCTTTTGTGCATGTTAGAGATGAGCTGAGGAGTAAACTTGACCCAAAATCCACCAAAGGCATTTTCATGGGCTATGGTCATGAGGGTCAATTTGGTTATAGAGTGTGGTTACTACAGTCCAAGAAAATTGTTCGCAGTCGTAATGTTGTGTTTAATGAGGCAAAGTTGCTGAAAAGTACTTTAGCCTCTAATGAAGACATGAAGAAGGTCAAATTTCAGAATTTGCAGCCATCTATTACTTCAAATGATGAGTCTCATGATGTTGTACCACAGGCTGAAACTGATGATCAACCAATTATTTTTGAGCCAAATGATGATGGACAGCAAATAGAAGCACAAGGAGGTCATGGACAGCGAGATAGACTTGCTGATTATGAAAATGCAGGTGCTAGAAATGAAAATGAAGGTGTTGTACAGCATGAACAGCATGCTGAAAATGGCTTACAACAGCCAATAAATGCTGAAAATAACATGCCTGCAGATGTAGACCCAATTCCTGAGAATGCAGATCATTGGGTATGCACGTCTACACATTTAAGAAGGCAGCCACATAGATATGACCCCTCTTTGCACTATGTGATGCTTACAAATGAGGGTGAGCCTCTTACATATAAAGAGGCCAAGTCATGCAAATTCAATAGTAAGTGGGAGCTAGCTATGCACGAAGAGATTAAATCTCTGTATGCTCATGATACTTGGGATCTTGTGTCCTTGCCCAAAGGAAGAAAGCCTCTTCTAAAACAAATGGGTTTACAAAGTAAAGACAGTTGATGGGAAACCCAAATACAAGGCAAGACTAGTTGCCAAAGGGTATGCACAGAAGGAAGGGATTGACTTCCAAGAGGTCTTCTCACCTATTGTGAAAATGACTACTCTACGTGTGCTTTTTGCTCTCGCTGATGCATTGGATTTAGAGCTATACCAAATGGATGTGAAAACGGCTTTTCTGCATGGTAACATTGATGAGGAGATATACATGAAACAACTGGAGGGCTTTGTAGTTCCTGGAAAAGAGCAGTTGGTATGTAAACTAAAACACAACTTGTATGGACTGAAGCAAGCACGACGGCAATGGTACAAAAAGTTTGACACTTTTATGCTCTCTCATGGCTTTACACGCAACCATGCAGATCATCGTTTGTACATGAAAAATGATACATATAGCAACCCATCATACTTGTTTTGTATGTGGATGATATGTTGCTAGCTGGGAAAAGAAAGACTAGCTTGGATGCTCTCAAAGATCAGCTGAAATCAGCTTTCTCCATGAAAGATTTGGGGAATGCATAGCATATATTGGGCATGAGGATTTGCAGGGATAGAACGTAGAAATTGTTGTTCGTATCTCAAGAGAAGTATATTGAAAAGGTATTGGACAGATTTAACATGCCTGAAGCTATGCCTCTTGGCGTGCCCTTACCTCCATATCTTAAGCTTAGTAAAGCCAACAGCCCAAAAGATGACATGGAAGCCAATGCTATGAAGGGAATCCCTTATGCATCAACTTGTGGCTCTCTTATTTGTGCTATGGTCACTACTCATCTGATCAGGTGCAGATGCCACATCATCGCTGCTAGGTTAGATGCCACGTGGCAGTCTACACGAGTACAGGTCAAACAATTCTGCATCAGTCGGCTGCATTTAATGCAACCAACCTGGTCATTATTTGGCACTTCTTTTCTGCTATATATAGCAACTCTCCAGCACATTGTTCCACACTTAGCCCTGAAATCTGCGGCGATTGCAGATTTCAGGGCTGAGGTCGGGCAAATTGCAGCATACTTTGAGGTGTACAGCAGGTGGCATCATCAAGGTGGAGATACGCAAACATACGCACTGCGCACATGTACATATCTGCATTCCTTTGTATTCAGCATACTTCATATAGCAGATCTTCTTGTTTTTCTGTCTCTTTCTCTCTCTCTCTTCTCTCTGTGTTCACTCTACTCTCTCAGTCTTGGTTCCATACTTCCGCATCGCTGCACTCTGACTTGAACACACCCTTAATTGTACCCTAACATATGAATACATTTTATTCTTTGTGTACTGTGTGACAAGCTGGTACACTCACCTTGGGATTCTATCACTCTAACACTCAACACTATTGTTGCTTCACTTCTGTCCTGCATTCCCATTGAGCACTCATCTTGCGCACTCATCCCAACAACATGGGCCGAAACTGAGAATGCTGAGGCTCCAATATTGATCAACATTGTGAATTGACCAAGGCAGGTAGGAGCCAACTGCTTTTCAAAATTTAAACTTGTCTATTCGCCAATCTGTCACGTAAGAATGTCTGGATCACAACGTCCTACTCACTGTGCAGCCTAGCCAGGTGTTTTGGTTAAATTCAATGGCACATGTTTGGACTCTCACAGTAGCATGGTAAATACTAAAACTAGTCCTGTTTATGTTGGTGGACTGTGTTTTGGCTGTAGGCTGCATGTGGGTTCAGTCAACATTAGCTGGTTAGGTGGTCACATTCAACTAGTTTGGCCAGCATCTGCAAAACAGTTGGAGCTGGTTCAGTCCCAGAGTTCAACCTTGGATTCAGGCTGAGCAGGGATAGTCTGCACCAAGGTACAGTCAGTTTCAAGCTGTACTTTACTTCCAAAGTTTAAAAGAAGTAAAAACACTCCTATTCAAGTTTGGAAAAAGGAGGGGGCTTGAGAAGAGGCCACCTCTTCCCTCTGCTTTACCCCAGTCAAGCATCCATATATGTTTCTGATGCAAGAACATCAAGGTGGAGAGGTTTTTGCAAATAAAATAGTTGGGCTGGTTCTCAGAACCTACAGCTTTTCAATTGGTAACCTGACTTTCTGGTTACAACTCCAGAAGGTAGAGTTGGATACATACATATTTACTTATAGTTCACATGGTTTTAGCCTTTATTCTTAACCAGAGGGCTATGAATCAGTAACACAACGAGTAGTTGAATAATTACTATGCCAAAAGCCTGTAATTACACAATCCACAAGTGCAGAAACAGCTTAGCCATACAAACAACACTGCTAATTAGTGCTGTAAGCAAAGCCAAAACATTACTATTTGTAAAGCACAACTTTTCAATTTTGTGAAAGTTTGAAGGCTCCGGGTTAAATATTCCCTCATCCTACACAACAGCAGTGGAAAAAAATTGATTCATCACGCCTCAATAAAACACTTGTAAAGTTACCTCTCTGGTTATCAGTTTGATATAATACACCAAGAATGCCATGATCACCCACATGAAAACAAGAGTCACATTGCTACAAGTTGAAAACTTTCCAACCTACATAGGATTAAAGGCAGTGTCAGAAACTGTGTTAATGCAATAGAATGAGATACAAAGTAAAATAGAAGCTACCTTCTTGACAAAAGTGGTTCTGTATTTTGCAGATCTACCACAAAGAGAGCAGACACAGTGGATGTTCTTCCCTTTGTGTTGTGCAGCTTTGGTTAGGCGGTAGATGGTCCATGGAATGACAAAGAGGCCCAGAACAGACAGAATGAATATGGGAAAAAGTGAGCTCATTTCCTCGGATGCTGCCATTTCTCACAACTGCAAAAATGGGACAAAAGAAATGCTCAGATCGTGCAGTGAAAGTTGCACAAAATTGACAATGCGCTGTGGAAAAGCTCATAATGTCTCCAAAATGAAAGACAAGCATCAATGGAAACACTATTTTTCAACAGAGGAGTTCGACACAACTTAGCTTAGATCGCATGGCGAAAGCACATAATTTGCCTTGCCAACGCAATCGCAGAGAAATCACATTAAGTCCTCGATATAAACACAGCAAATTAAAGAGAACACTCTCAAATCCCCTAATACAATCTTTGAACCGAGGATTCCAACAATGGTACGAGCTCAGAAAGACGACTCATACGAACTGTATGATTCAACAGACTCCATGACAACAGTCGCAGTGAAACATGATGACTGAAACCTAATACAATCTTTGAACCGAGGATTCCAACAATGGTACGAGCTCAGAAAGACGACTCATACGAACTGTATGATTCAACAGACTCCATGACAACAGTCGCATTGAAACATGATGACTGAAACGGTGATACAAACAACTCTGCACACAAAAACAGAGACAAAAGACAAGCCTAAGGGGAAAGAAAAGCATTTGCCTGAGCTCGAAAAGGCCAAAGCGATCAGCAGGATCTGCTTCTTCGATGTCTTCCGAATGATGAAGGGGATGGATTGCGGCCTCTGTCGGCAACACGAAGAATGAAACCGAACGAAAATGAGAAAAATCGCAGAATCGTTTTTGATGACTCTGATCTTTTCTGCTGTTTTTTCAGCATCTTTTTACTAGACGTATGCAGGTGTACGAAAGCGCGAGGGCGTTACGTTTCATGGGCTTGGCTATGATGTATGATCATTGATACACAAGAAATTAGGGTGGTTTGTGGCAATTTTTTTAAACAAAGAAATTAGGGTGGTCACACACCAAAATGGGCAAGGAAATGCACATGCACACGAGAAGTTTGAGACAAATTCCCGCTATAATTCTCACATTGTTGATTATGATAGCATCATCTTGCTTTTGCAAGAGGGAGAAACCACATACCTAGCTAAACCAAGGGCGATGGGCTTCTACAAGAAGGACGGATCGCATACTTAGCTACATGGAGTTTGGAGCTTGGGGGCAGCCCCCAACCTCACCTAGGTAGGTATGCAATGTCTCCCAAACACAAGCTCATGATATTGAACACTACAAGGAAAAACAAGAGAAAATAGGCCCTTGACTTCTTATTATGGACCTTACTATGATGATGCAAGGAATTAGAGTGGTTTTACTCCAAAATGGATAGGGAGATGCACACATGGGCACAATGTTTCGCAAGTGTGTAGTGCATGTTTGTCCATCCTCCTACAAACAAGGTAACAAACAACTCTTTGGATGTGAAATAGTAGGCATATAAGCTTTTAAACACCACCCATATGGCAATTGGCTAGCAACATATATTGTAATATTGTTTCATCTTTATCACATTAATATACCATATTTTTATTTTTTCCATACTAAAATAACAAAATACAATCTATGTATACAAACAAATTATATCATATTTTGCAAGGTTTGTTGTGATTGGATTAAAAATGTTATGGAGTAAAAACTTGCATGCCCAAGAATTTAAGCACAAAATTGGGCAAAAAGTACATTGATGCAAGCTTTTGGTCATCTCAAAAATATTTCTTACCGTTGGAGAGAGAGAGAGAGAAAAAAAACCACATTATGCATTCACATATTTTTGGTTTTAAACTTGAATAGAAAATAAAACAAGGGCACATTATCACACACAAGAGCATTGCCCTTCTATGTTTTTCTTATTAAAAAGAGTGCATGGGAGGAATTGAATTTGCTTACTTGCTTGCAAATTCTTATTCTACATATCAAGTACTTTTTAGCTCATTATGTACTATTATGGACATATGCATAAGTTGCAAGCCAAATGCTTGAAAGTATCGTCAACTTTACCAACACTTCTGTCGATCTCTAATATGTTGATAATGTCACAACACATTGCCCCTAAACCCTAGTAAACACATGACTTACATCTCAACTTAGCTCCATAAAGAAATGTAGGTTATGCTTTGAAATAAATCTTATACATTAAGAGGTCAATATAGTCATATGTATGCAAATTTGACTTTATGTTATGCAACATTAAGCCATGAAAGTGTGTTTATACGGGTGGGCCTAACGTTAAGTAAATTGTATGCATGCGCGCACACATGCATGTGTATGCATGTGTGTTTATATGGGTGGGCCTAACATTAAGTAAATTATATTATATGTATGCATACACACATGCACATAACTTTGTTTGTTGCCCCTGCGTCAAACTCATCATCAATAGTAACTACATCAACTCATCATCAATACATGCATCAAACTCCATGGTTATTTATCGACATAAAAGAGACAATGTGGTGGGTGAAGCACTCTCCCATGCTTTGATCCCTTCACTAACCCAAATCCACCTAGCACTTAAAACAATGCACCAAATATAAACCCAAGATCACAAGGTAGAGATTGTGAGAGAGTTCTTGTTGGGATAAAGGGCAGTGCCCAATGCAATGCCCGTGCTCGTCCTTAACGGTTGACAAGTACATGACTTGTATACATATCTAAAACATTATCGAGGTACTCTTCAATACCACCAAAAAGACTGTGTCTCTGTCTCTCATCTCTCTCAACCTGCATCAACAGCTTCACTCCATTGATCCGTGCATACAACAAAGTGGTATCAAAGCGCAAGATGGCTCAAGAGCTGGAGCTAGGCATTGTGAAGCATGAGCTTGGGAACAGGTAAAACAAGTTTGTGAGAAATGTCACAAGTCGTGGGCAGCCATAGCTCAACAACACAGTGGAGCTTCTCTTCCCTATGTAGCCTATCTAGGCTTGTTTGGACATTGTTTGGGCCTTCCTTGGGTACCATTGGTGCCCCCCTTGAGCCTCCTCACCTTCAACATCTCAAGTAGGTCTTCAAGATTGATGCCAAGGGGCATATTACATGGTGGATTTCATGCCACGGTGGATTCTGTTTTATTACCGGGGCTCATACACAAAGTGGATTCTTTGTGCGAGAAGTTGATGGGGACGCCTATCCTTTTCGGGTGTTTTGATAATTTAGTGTGTATATGGGTGATTCCATAGCGGGTGATTCCGTAAAATACATATTTAAATTAATAAATGTTTATGAGTTTAGAGTGCGCACTCGTGATAAATTAAGGTTAGGATTGATTTCTAACCAATTGATTTATTTATGTATCTGAAGAGTGCTAGGTATTCACTTTTGTCGGTTTAATTATATTATTTTACTAATGATTGTGAATGCTTCAGTTGATGTGTAGAGATAGCAGCGGTGGCAGTGGAAAGCATTGGAGGATAGCGTGTATTCGAGTTATCATCTATATTTTGATGGGCGCATACCTTAGGCATGGCGCCTATATTTTGTCGCACCTATTTATCAAGGCGTTTGATATTTATTTATTATTCTTGTATGCGCATGGGCGCACGATTTAGATATTTGTATTTGGACATTGTATTGGGTATGCCTGACTTCTTGGGTGCCCATTAGCTTTATTTCTATTTGGCACTAAAGCAAACTCAAAAGCCAAAAGCGTGCTATTTTGTAATTTGGGCTATTATTTGAGCTTGAAGATGATTAATACATAAAATACATGCTTTGTGGGGCGCTCACACAGGGGATGGGGGGAGATTGCACCCAATTGGTCTCTTGTTCATTTCATGCAAGCTTCTTACATTGATTTGTGTGTAAAAAGTAGAGTTCTTTTGTTCTTGGGGACCTTCTGACGCTCACTACGCACACTTACGACATCCGATCTGTGCACCAGTGGTATCAGAGCGAAGCTGAGATCGAGAGCTTCCAATCGCTACCCATCTTGCGCGAAGGCGGAGCTCTTGGAACGATTGAGCTCTATAGTGAGTTTCATCACGAACGGTCGATACAGGTGGATTCTTGCTGGCGGTCAAGAACCTTTATCTGCAACCTCTGATTGCGAAGGACCGGCCTGAGGAGGCGGAGGACCACTTCTACATCTCCCTCTCCAAGTCATTTTTTTTCCATAGACAAACTGATAAGATTCATATCTCAAAAAGTTTAAAAGCTTTAATTCAAAGGTTAGAAAGCTTATTATTAAGCTTAATAATAAAGCTTAAAGCCCCACGAAATTGATGATCAGTAACGCGGCATCTTCTTGATGGAATTGGTGGCATGAAAACGCCCCCCCTAAATCGTCGACAGTCAGCCAAATTCTTCTTAAGTCTAAGTCACTTAAGCTTTACAAAAGCTTAATCATCTAAGTTCTGCAAGTCCTTTTACTTCTACAAGTCCTGCAAGTTTCCAGAAGTCAAAACAGACTTATCTCAATTACTCCCATAAAGATTGTTCCTGCATAGAATCACAGAATTATGGAATTGCTCCCTGGAAGACTATATTCACACACGCAGACTTGCTGAACCAGTTTCAATACACGCAGAAGTTCATGCGCAGTTTATACGCAATTCTTATGAAGACTACGAACACCGCAACCGCAAAAGACAAAGACCGTAAAAGCCAAACAAAATATATAAGCCTTGTATACCCAACTTTGAGCTACTCTCATCCCCCTAATCGGATTTCGAGAGTGTGAGGTCTTTTGGATTTTACAAGATGATGGAACAAAACATGGACGATTTAATGGCTGAAGGCGATCTTCCCAAACCTACGATGGAACAAAAAATTGAATTTGATTATGATGCAGCTTGATGAAGAACGAAGAGCCCGACAAGCTTTGCAAGTTCAATTAGCCAATTTGCAACGACCTACCACTAACAAAGATGGACCGCAACCCGAAGATCTTATACGACGTACCATCGATGCGATGCTCGAAGCTCAATCCATCCGCAAAGAAACAAAGATAAGTAAAAGAAACTCCAAATTGCGTACTTTCAATGGATCTTGAGATGGAAAGACTGTACTTGCATTTATCAGTCAGTTTGATGATTACTTTCATGAAGAGACGTATGCTGAGAAAGACAAAATTAAATGTGTCACTAATCATTTAGTCGATCGAGCATCTCTATGGTGGACTGTGGTTCGTAAGAGCATTGATTGTTCCACTACTTGGGAGAGTTTCAAAAAGAAGTTTTTGCAGAATTTTCTTCCTCCTCAATTTCATGAAAAAGCCATAAAGCAATGGGATCTTCTTCAGCAAAGAGAACGTGGACCTATTTCCCAATACACTGAACGTTTTTGGAATGCCCTACTGCAACTCCGAATGCTCGAAGATGTGCCTGAAGCAACTCACAAACGCAAGTTTATGTCTGGCTTACTTGGACATTACTACGCTGAAGTCAATATGTTCAAGCCAACAACCCTTGAAGATGCAATTTCTTTGGCTCATGACACTGAAGACAAGATTCGAGGAAGAGACAAGTGTCCACAAAATTTTCAAGCTAATGGTAACTATGGTTCCAAGCAATTCAATTCAAATTTTAGAAGATTCAATCAAAGTCGTTTTCTTCCATTGTCATTCCGTAAGTCTTGGACACGACCACCTGCTTTACCATCAAATACCAATCCAAACCCTAAGCCATCCTCACAGCCAAATCCCAATATTCCTAGACTTCTTGCCATTGCCAACAATGTATCTAAAGCCAAACCAATAGTTTGTTGCAAATGCCATCAACCTGGACATCTAGCAACCAATTGCCAATCGAAGAAACCACCTGTACATATCAATTATCTTGGAGCAATGGAAGAAGAATAACGTCAGGAAATGCCTGACTTTACGGAAGATGATGATGACATTGCTACTACTTCGGATACTTTGCCAGGTATGCCAACTCCACATTCTTTGTTGACAATGAAATGTTTAGTGCATGGTAAAGAAAAGATTATTTTGCATGATGATGATAGCACACATGATTTTATTTCTGCAAAGTTAGTGAAAGAATTGAATTTACAAACTGTTTCTACACATTATCGCATTAAAGCAGCATTCCTAGGCACAAGATATAATGGAACACAAGAGGTGCATAACTTAGAAATTAAAATTGGTGAATACACTGAACGAAGAAATTTCCTAGTTGTACCTTTGCAGTCTAGTGATATTATCCTAGGTATGCCTTGGCGTCATCAGTATAATCCTGATATAGATTATTCTACGCATTCAATTAAAATTTATTTTCAAGGAAAACAAATCACATTGCATGGTATGCACGCTTCCAATAATTTTCCACTGCTTACTCATACTCAAGCTAAACGTGCATTACATAAAAGTAGCAAATCTTATTTAATTTGGGTGAATGAACTTCAAGCTAAAGAAAAACATATGCATCCTAGGCATAAACAATTTCTTGCTCAATTTAAAGATTGTTTTGCTGAAGATTTACCACTTGGACTACCACTGACATGACCTAAAGATCACAAAATAGATTTAATTCCTAGTACACAACCACCCTGTAAAGCACCATACAGGCATAACCAAATTGAACAGAAAGAAATTTAAAATCAAGTAGAAGAATTGCTTAACAGAGGATTAATTAGACCTAGTAGTTCTCCATTTGGCGCACCTGTTTTATTAGTAAAGAAGAATAATAATACTTATCATATGTGCATTGATTATCGTGCCCTGAATAACATTACAGTTAAGAATAGATATCCGATTCCTAGGGTAGATGATCTTATGGATAAATTACAAGGATCTACCATATTCAGTAAGATAGATCTTAAATTTGGTTATCATCAAGTAAGATTGGATAAATCTGATATACTCAAAACTACATTTAGAACACAATTTAGACACTATGAATTTATAGTGATGCCTTTTGGTTTAACTAATGCACCTGCTACATTTAGTCGAATGATGAATCACATATTTCTGAAATATCAGCATTGTGTTATAGTATTCTTTGATGATATACTGGTATTCAGTAAAAATGAGAATGACCATTATGAACATCTGTCTTTAGTTTTCAAGTTATTAAAAGATAATCAATTGTATGTTAATCCAGAAAAGAGTGAATTCTTTCAAATAGAAATTGAATATCTAGGTAATATTGTTTCATAAGAAGGTATTAAGGTTGACCCTAAAAAGATAGAAGCAATTTTAAATTGGCCCATACCCAAAAATGTGCATGAGTTACGTTTTTTTCTAGGTCTTGCTAGTTTTTATAGAAAGTTTGTGCGAAATTTTTCATTACTTGCTTTGCCTTTGACTAAACTTTTAAAGAAGGATATTGTTTATAACTGGACTGATAATCAACAAAAATCCTTTGATTTATTGAATTATGCATTAACCCATGCTCCCGTATTACAACTACCTGATTTCAATAGACCATTCTTTTTAGTAGTTACTGATGCTAGTGGATCTGGAATAGGAGCCGTACTTATGCAAGATAATCATCCCATAGCCTATTCTAGCTGTAAACCGAAACCATCCGAACTTAAGTATTCTACATATGATAAAGAATTGCTAGCTGTAGTACAAGCCTTACGTAAATGGAAACATTACTTAATGGGTTTTGAGTTTATGATTAAAACTAACCAACAAAGCTTTAGACATCTCCTTAGTCAACCCCAAATATCTGACCGACATATTAAATGGGCAGCTTTCATTCAAAGTTTTCATCCCCTTATACAATATCAACCAGGAAAAGAGAATGTAGTAGCCGATGCTTTAAATAGAAGATCGACAATTCATAATATCTTTGTGATATCATTTGATTCTCTTATCCCTATAAAAGATACTTATCATCAGGATATTACTTTTCAATCTGATTGGAATAAATTAGTTGCAAATAATTGGATTCCTATTGATTCACTGTCTTACAATAATGGATTCATGTTTTATGAAAAGAGATTATGTGTTACAGTTCCATTTAGATCTTTTGTTTTGAATGAAATTCATTGTCCTCCATATCAAGGTCATAGAGGTATTATATCTACTTTGCATACATTGACTGAAGATTTTTATTGGCCACATATGGACACTGATGTATCTAACTTTGTATCTGAATGTTTAGTTTGTCAACGAGTTAAAAGACACCATGGTAAACAATATGGTTTACTAATGCCTTTATCTATTCCATCACGACCATGGGAACAAATTTCTATGGATTTTATTACTGGTTTACCTAACACTAAAGCTAATCATGATATGATTTGGACTGTTGTAGACAGGTTTAGCAAACAAGCATATTTCATTCCATGCAAGAAAACGTTAACTGCATCTCAAGCAGCTCAATTGTTTTTGAAAACTGTGTTTACTAATCATGGTTTACCAAAAGTTATTAATTTTTATCGTGATTCTAGATTTTGTAATAATTTTTGGATTGCTTTGTTTGCTAACTTAGGAACAAAGATTGATTTTTTATCAACATTTCATCCTAAAACTAATGGTCAAACAGAAGCTACTAACATTACTATTTTAGATCTTTTACGTGCTTACACTATTTCAAAACCATACACATGGGATACATATCTACATTTACTTCAATTTGCATATAACAATACTCCACACACAGCTACAAAGAAAGCACCATTTGAAGTTATTTATGGTTATAGATTGCCTACACCTGTTGCATCATTATCAAATAAGATTCAGATTGCTGATGATATTGCTAACATGCACGCTATTATTTTTGATGAAGTTAAAGATATGATTGCCAAAGCCTAGCAATCATATACAAAACAAGCCAATAAGAAAAGACAGGCCATGAATTTCAAAGTTGATGATTATGTTTGGTTAAGAATAGAAAAACATAGATTACAAAGTATAGATAAACACCCAATTGTGAAATTAACACCTAGATTCTATGGACCATTCAAGATCATACACAAAATCAATGACAATGCATTTAAACTAGAACTACCACCACATTGGAAAATTCACAACACCTTTTATATTAGTTTATTACGACCCTTTAGTGGCCAATTACCTGTACACCCTGGCTATGAAAACCCACCTTTGTTAGATGATGACACTGAAATCCTTGAACCTGAAGCTATTATAAATATTGACTTTATGACCACTAGAACTAGCCGTAGATATTCTAGATATTTGGTCAAGTTTAAAAACCATCCTGTTGAAGAGGCCCAATGGATGCATGCTAGAGACTTAAATGCTTTCTCCACTCTGTTAGCTCCACATTGAGCTAATAGCAATTGAGGACAATTGCTATCCCACCCCGGGGGTATGATGCCAGGAGGCATATTACACAGTGGATTCCGTGCCACGGTGGATTCTGTGAGGTTTTACGCTGGATTCCATAAACTTTTATTATCGGGGCTCATACACAAAGTGGATTCTTTGTGCGAGAAGTTGATGGGGACGCCTATCCTTTTCGGGCATTTTGATAATTTAGTATGTACATGGGTGATTCCATAGCGGGTGATTCCGCAAAATACATATTTAAATTAATAAACATTTATGAGTTTAGAGTGTGCACTCGTGATAAATTAAGGTTAGGATTGATTTCTAACCAATTGATTTATTTATGTAGCTAAAGACTGCTAGGTATTCACTTTTGTCGGTTTAATTGTATTATTTTACTAACGATTGTGAATGCTTCAGTTGATGTGTAGAGATAATAGCGGTGGCAGTGGAAAGCATTGGAGGATAGCGTGTATTTGAGTTATCATCTATATTTTGATGCGCGCATACCTTAGGCATGGCGCCTATATTTTGTCGCGCTTATTTATAAAGGCGTTTAATATTTATTTATTATTCTTGTATGCACATGGGCGCACGATTTAGATATTTGTATTTGGACATTGTATTGGGTATGCCTGATTTCTTGGGTGCCTATTAGCTTTATTTCTATTTGGCACTAAAGCAAACTCAAAAGCCAAAAGCGTGCTATTTTGTAATTTGGGCTATTATTTGGGCTTGAAGATGATTAATACATAAAATACATGCTTTGTGGGGCGCTCACACAAGGCATGGGGGGAGATTGCACCCAATTGGTCTCTTGTTCATGTCGTGCAAGCTTCTTACATTGATTTGTGTACAAAAAGTAGAGTTCTTTTGTTCTTGGGGACCTTCTGACGCTCACTACGCACGCTTACGGCATCCGATCTATGCACCAAAGATAGCTCATGCTGATTTGTGCATTTTGTAGGCAGACATTGACAGGCAGCTCCTTAGGGGCTTTGCACTCCAATGGACATATTTTAGGCAGCTCTAACATATTTGGGGATGTAGTCCAAATGTGATGATGTGTTTAGGGTTTGTCGTATCTATATTTTATATGCGACAACTAATTGAGTGTTTTAATGTACAGTACAAAATATATAGTGCAGCGTAGTCGCGCTAACAGCATTTCCACGTGGAGCGTATTGACAAAATGTGCTCCACAACAAATTGTGGTATCATGGCAAGGTTTGAGCAAGAGAGTCGACAACGAGCAACGGATCCAAACATGATTATAGATGAGATTGAGTATTCAGTAGACCCAGCCAAGGTCAGAGATATGCTTGAATGGCCAATACCAGTATCCGTGAAAGAGATACGTAGCTTTCTGGGACATAGGCCTTGAGAATTGAGATTGGCCATTGCTATTGACATTGGGTTGATACATTTAGTCCAGAGCAGGGAATATACAGTTTTACAAGCTATATACACAAGGCAACACACATCTTTATGGGTTTGATGCTCACATGTCATGCTCATATAATAGCTATTGGATGCCAGTGGATGCTGGATGTCTTGAAGATCATGTGCCATTAGCATGAAGTCTTTTTTGGGCTGATCTTGGATCAGTTTGCACACTTACTTGTGGTAGGAATACACAATCCATAGCCTTAATTTTATAGGCAACACTCTGTCCTAAGATGACATTGGACATGTCTGTTGATGCATATACATGCTCATATGATGTCAAGACACTGTGGAATGATATGCATATGACTTAAAGTGCATTTGGGCTGATTTTGATTGGGATTTTACTCAATTTTGACATGGATTTATTGGTTGTAAGGAACATGGTTGAATGCCACTTTAAGGATTTATGCATTATATCTTACATCCAGACTTGATTTTGGGCATCCAGAATTATGTATTGATACTTGACTTTGATGTTATGCATGTGGAAATGACTTTGGTAAGATCTTATGCTTGTTTTGGAGGATTGAAATCTTGCTCTTAACTGTCACAAAACTGCAAGTCACAGGGACAAATCTGAGGGCTTTTCTTGAACTCTATGCTTTCTTATTGAGTTGGTTGACACTGTTTTGGTACTGGATTACCCGTATACACTTTGGACAGCGATTGGACATGTTTTATATGTCATATTTGGGCTGAAATGCATCAATTTTTGCAAACATTCTGATGTTGTAAATAGAAGGGGTTAAAACCAACTAATGTAGATTAAGATGACTAGGATGAGCTGAATGAGCTTGCTCACTTGACCATCAAGCTTTCACTTTCCGATGCTTTGTTGTTCAACATAGAAGGGCTTGATACTGCCTATGCCATTTGGATGTGACTAGAGGAATTGTATGCCCAGAAAAGTGTTGCAAGCAAAGTCTACTGACTGAAGAAACTCATGGATTTGTGCATGAAAGAAGCATTGCCATATCTACTCACCTCAGTGAGTTCAATTTCATTTTCAGCCAGCTTGTTGCCTTGAAGTTCAACATTAATAAATAGTTCAAAGCTACGCTCTTGCTATGCACTCTGCCAGAGAGCTGGGATACTTTTAGGACTGCTTCTATGAGCAATTATAATGCCATGTTATTATATTCGGATGTAGAGAGTGCTCTACTCATGGAAGAAATGAATCGGTAGAACAATGTGTCTAGCAAGTCTTCCAATGCTTTGCATACTAGAGGTAGATCACACCAGAAAGGGAAATCTAATAGCAAGGGACACAGTAAATCCTGTGGTAAGGATGTTGATCACTGTGGCAAGAAGGGTCACTTCATTCGTGATTATTATAGATGGAAGAAAGAGAAAGGGAAAGGCAAGAAGACAAATGACAGTAAAGAAGAGAAGAAAGAGAGTTAGCTTGCTAAGAAGAGCAATGTAAAGATCGAAGAGGTGAATATAATCAGCCATGAGTGCGACAGTGGGAATGATGTCCTCTTTGTCTCTTCTTGTTTTAGTGCACATGCCTTGATTGCAGATACAAATGATGAGATGCACACTTGGATTTTAGATTCAAGTGCCTCTTTTCATGTTACCCCTCATCGTGAGTGGTTTTTCAACTACATTGGGGGCAGACATCGAGTTATCCATCTTGGGGACAACTATGCATGTGACCTTGTAGGTATTGGTAGTGTGCAGCTGCAATTTCAGCATGGATCTGTCTTTACTCTTCAGCATGTCAGGCATGTACCTCAGCTCAAGAAGTGCTTGATTACTATTGGTCAGCTAGATGATGATGGTTTTCATACCACCTTTGGTGATGGGAAATGGAAGATCTGTAATAAGGGATCTAGGGTTATTGCCAGAGGTTGCAAGAGTGATACTTTGTATCCACTTCATGTATCTAGTGTGCATGACCATGTTATTGCCATGACCAAGCAACCAAGTGTTTCCTTGTGGCATGGCAAGTTGCGACACATGAGTTAAACAGGAATGAAAGTACTTTCTTGTTTGGTTTACTTGCCTTGTCTTTGTTATGTTGATTTTGAGCATTGTGCTCATTGTGTTTATGGTAAGCATGCATAGAAGTCTCATAAAAAGTCTCTTTCATTGAAATCTTTGCCTTTAGAGTTAGTGCATTCCAATGTCTGTCAGATGCTAGGGTTATCTCTAGGGGGAAAGAAGTACTTTGTCACATTTATCAATGATGCTACTTAGAATGTATGGGTTTACCCTATTCGTAAGCAAGGATGAAATGCTTGACAAGCTTCAAAAATGTTGGCATTGGTTGAGAACCATACTGATAAGACACTTAAGTGTCTTCACTCTGACAACAGTGGGGAGTATGTGTCCAAAGCCTTTCAGGCATTTTGTGATATTAAGGGGATAAAGAAGCAACTCACTGCTCCTCACAATCCACCCCAAAATGGAGTTGCAGAGCACATGAATCAAACCATCCATAACAAGGTCCGTACAATGTTGTCTCATGTTGCATTACCCCATGGATTTTGGGTAGAGGTTGTTATGACACCCGTTCATCTGATCAATAGGTAACTGAATAGGTCTTTGGGGGGAGAGTCCCTCAGGAAGAGTGGCTGGGCAAGCCACCTTCTTATACTCATTTGCGAGTGTTTGGCTGTGCGAGGCTTTTGTGCACATATGGAAAGAAGAATGCAGCAAACTAGAACCAAAGTCCTATAAATGCATATTCTTAGGATATGGTAACGAGGGTGAGATGGGGTATAAACTTTGGGATCCCGAGAAAAGAAAGATAGTATGTAGCAATGATGTTATCTTCCGTGAAAATCGCATGCATAAGCAGCTTGAGAAGACTAAGGAGGTCAAGAGAGTTGTTTTCAGGGAGGATGCACCTTTTAAACAGCCGTTTGTGCCCAATGGTGGACAACAGCGTATATCTACTGTAAATGACCCTGAAAATGCAAGGAATGGTGTTGGAAATGACTAGCAAGGTATTGCCCATGATGATCCACAATTGCAACAAGAAAATATGCAATTAGGTCATTCACAACAAGGGCTAGACAGTATGCTAAAAATGCAGGATTGCAAGTTCCACAGCTTACAAATGCCGAGCCCTTGCTCCGTAGGTCGACCACACCATTAAGGCCACTTGATAGGTTTGTTCCTGGTGCATAGTATGCTACAGATTATGTCATGGTTACTAACTGTGGTGAGCTATCATACTTCAAGGAAGCAATGACTAGACAGAATAGCAAGAAGTGGTTTAAGGCCATGTTGTCGGAGATGGAATCACTTGATAAGAATGGTACTTGGGACATGGTGCACCTGCCTAAAGGGTAGAAAACTCTTCCATGCAAGTGGGTTTACAAGATGAAGGTCACTTCTGGTTCTTCGCCAAAGTACAAAGCGTGGTTAGTTGCAAAGGGGTACAAGTAGGAACATGGAATTGACTTTGATGAGATCTTCTCTCCCGTAGTCAAGATAACTACCCTAAGAACCATTTTGGGCTTGGTTGCAGCTGAAGATATGGAGCTCATACAAATGGATGTAAAGTCTGCATTTTTACGTGGTGATCTACATGAGGACATATATATGTAGCAGCCCGAGGGTTTTGTTACTAAAGGCAAAGAGAAGATGGTTTATAAACTCAAACACAGTTTGTATAGGCTAGAACAAGCATTGCAGGAATGGTATCATAATTTTGATACTTTCATGCAGTCTCAGGGCTATCAGAGGAGTCAAGTTGATCACTGCTTGTACACCAAGAAGGCAGCAAATGGCAACCTGATTATCTTGGTTTTGTATGTTGATGACATGTTGATTGCTGGGGTAGGGATACTCATGCTTTGGATTCATTGAAGAAAAGTCTACATGGTAGCTTTGACATGAAGGATCTTGGTGATGCAAATCACATTCTTGGGATGCAAATACTTAGAGATAGGTCGAAGGGGTTACTCTATATGTCTTAGCAAGAGTATGTCTCCAAAATTTTGTAGTGTTTCAATATGGAGGGGGGGAAAGCAATTGGAGTTCCATTGCCTCCATATGTGAAACTTAGTGTAGAGGACAACCCTACATCTAATGATGAGAAGGATGAAATGGCCAAGATTCTATATGCTTCAGTTGTTGGTAGTTTGATGTTAACCATGGTTGCTACACGTCCTGACATTGCCTTTGCAATGGGAGTGTTAGTAGGTACATGGCAAACCCTGGCAATAAGCACTGGGAAGTAGTGAAAGGTATTATGAGATACCTTAAGGGCACAAGGGATTTGTGCATCTGCTTTAGTAAGCATAAGACATTTGTCATTGGCTTTACGGATGCAGACTATGCTAGACATGCGGCTGTAGGAAGTACACTTCAAGGTATGTGTTTACCTTCACATGGGGATCTATTTCTTGGTGGATATCTAGGCTGTAGAAGTGTGTTATTTTCTAATACAGAGGCAGAGTATGTGGCTGCCACTAAGGCATGCAAAGAGGCCTTATGGTTGTCACGTTTGATTGCTGAGCTTGGTATCACTGAGGTTCTTGTCCTCCATTGTGATAGTTAGAGTGCTATCATGTTAGCACAGAACCCTGTCTTTCATGAAAGACAAAACACATACAGGTGAAGTATCATTTCATCAAGGAGGTACTTGATAGCAAGAGCATTGAGCTAGTCAAGGTACACACAGATGATAACCCTGCAGGCCTTCTCATGAAGGGTCTTCCCCTAGTAGAGCAGTTTTCCCATTGTAGAGGCAGATGATGGGTATTGGATAGGTATAGCCTCTTTCAACTTTGTACATACTTAGCCTTAGCTGATTCTTTTCCTCTACCTTTGGGCACATTTCCTTTAGGAGGGAGGTTGTTGGGATAAAGGGCAGTGCCCAATGCAATGCATGTACATGCCCTTAAAGCGCTGACCTGTACATGACTTATATACCTATCTAAAACATTATTGAGGTACTCTTCAGTACCACCAAAAAGACTGTGTCTCTATCTCTCTTGGATAAAGGGCAATGCCCGTGCCCGCCCTTAAGGGCTTACCTGCACATGACTTATATACCTATCTAAAACATTATTGAGGTACTCTTCAATACCACCAAAAAGACTTTGTGTCTTTGTCTCTCATCTCTCTCAACTTGCAATAACAGCTTCACTCCATTGATCCGTGCATACAATAGTTCTATTGAAAAGAGTAGAATGAAAGTAAAGAATGGTTCATTCTTGTGCTTTGATGATTATAACCAAAAGCCCCTCATGCAAGTTGAAATGCCCTTGATCCTTTCGCCCCATTTGGTCCCTCATCTACTTTATCATAGTCATAAATTGTTTAGGAAATCTGGTCACTTACCAAGGTGTGCATGTGTGTGAAGAAATAGTTGTATTTTTTTTCATTGTGATATTGAAGAGTTAGTACTATATTTTTTCAAGTTTAGGCTATATTCTATATTGCCATGTAGGTTTGGTGTCATGTTGGGTATCTCTCCTTCTAATTCACTTTTGAAAAAGTGAAGCATTTATGTTAACCCCAAGTCAAGAAGGCGGAAAAATGAATGAAAAAGTGGAAAAAGGATGGAAAAGGAGCAAAGACATGCAGGTGGCCTCTAAACTAAGCTGGGGCCAAAAGCATAATTTTAAATGAAAGGCACCTCAAAAAACTCCAAAAACTTGTGTAAAAGAGTGCCAAGCTTCTCCTGTGCCAATTGTAAAATATTAGACAGGTGTAGACTAGATGCATAAGGCTAGAAGAGGAAATAGAGAAAGGACCTTGCCACAACGGCCGGTCATGTAAAAAAGGGATGGGTGCCCATGGGATTTTAGGACTTGTATATAAAGTTCAAAAAGTGAATGGAAGCTCATTCTTTGGCGTGTGGCTAGCAAGAGTTCTCTTCTTCTTCTCTTCTTCTCTTCTCCTTGCTTGTGTGTGCTCTTGAAAGAGGGAGTGTGAGAGAGTGAGTGTGTGGGAGTGAGGGATCAAGAGGGTGAAGCTCTTCACCATCTCCTCTTCTCTTCTTCTCTTCTCTTATCTTCTCTTTTCTCGCGTGCGCAGCTATGGTGGATGGAGCTTGGAGATAGAGGAGGCTTGAGGATGCTTGAGTTAGCATCTAGGATCGTGGAGCTACCGGTGTGTGCAAGAGAGGAGGCAACTCATAAGAGTAAGCCCTCAAACAACGCCTCATCACATCATATGACAAGCGAACCACTTCTGTCATCAATGACCAAGAAATTGTAGAATTATGAAAACTTGCTGATACTAAATCCTTGTTCTTGAGGCACTGGTACACTCTTAGGTTGCAATGGGAAGTTGAACGGTGCCAAGTCATGATAAATGTTGAGCAGTGCCGCGCAATCAAAATAGCAGAGTATAACCCCACTTATGTTGCGCCAACCTCGTATAGAGTCTTAACCACTCTTCGTGGCCAACCCATGGAAGAGCACATCAAAGGACACCCTTACTACTATTGGAAGAGAGAGGGAGAGAGACAATGTAATAGAGCAGCAACCTGACCTTCAGGTCGTTCATCATATTCCATTATTTCATAGACTACTAACATAACATAAGTGTATACAATACTACTAAGGTCCGTAGGACCATTCACACTGGGTCTAAGACCACCGACTTATTTAATGTCCCACACTTGCTGATATAGCTGGACATAGCTAATGTCAGTCATACATACTGACAGGAGAGTAATGGGAGCTTGATATTCTAACACTCCCCCTCAAGCTCAAATCATCTGATGAACTCCAAGTAGTTGTCTAAAACTACTGAACTTATCTTTACCCAAAGACTTGGTAAATATATCTGCAACTTGTTCATCAGTCTTCACATGCATAAGATCTACTCTCCCTGCAAGAACCATCTCTCTGATAAAATGGTAGTGTACCTCTATGTGTTTTTTCTTGGCATGGTATACTGGATTCGTTGTCAGGAGTACACTACTGAGATTGTCACATAATAAGGTCACTAGAGCATCCACCTGAATATCCAAATCAGCCATAAGCTTGAGCAGCCATGAAATCTTGCATGCTGCCAATGCAGCACCCCTGTACTCTGCCTCAGTGCTAAACAATGCAACCGTTGGTTGCTTCTTGCTGCTCCAGCTGATCATGCCACCTCCAAGGCCAAAAGCATAACCACTCATAGATCTGCGATCATATGAGCATCCTGCCCAATCCGCATCTGTGTATCCAACTTGTTTCAAGGGCTTATCTCTCATATAGAACAGCCTATAATCTACAGTGGACTTAACATATCTCATAATCCGCCTAACAGCATCCAAATGTGGCTTCCTGGGCTTTTGCGTAAACTGACTTATGAGCCCAACTGCATAACTCAAATTCAGCCTAGTGATGGTCAAGTAGATCGGACTTCCAACCATCTGCCTATACATAGTCACATCCTGAATTTCAGCTCCAGTGCTAATGTCCAGCTTGACATTTTGATCAAGGGGTGTATCCAATGGTTTGCATTCAGTCATGCCATACTTCTTCAGCATTTCCATGGCATAATGTTTCTGCATCAATCATAAACCATTGTCAGCCTTGATTACCTCAATACCCAAAAAGTATTTCAATTCACCTAGATCTTTCATGTCAAATTCAAATTTCAGCATCTTCATTACATGCTGTATGCCCAAGTCATCATCACCAGTGATTATCAAATCATCAACATATATGACCAACACTACCAAGGTCTTCTTTGTAAATAGGATGTGATCAGCCCTACCAACAGTAAAACCCAACCTCTGCAAGTAGTTACTGATCCTAGCATGCCAAGCTCTCGGAGCCTGCTTCAGCCCATATAGTGCCTTTTTCAGCTTGCATACATAATGCTGAAAATCAGGGTGAACATACCCTTCTGGCTGAACCATATAGACATCCTCTGCTAAGTCACCGTTAAGAAATGCATTCTTAACGTCCATTTGTTGTAATTTCCATCCTCTAGCAGTAGCAAAAGCAATCACAGTGCGTATGGTTGCCATTTTGGCAACAGGGCTGAATGTTTCCTCATAATCAAGTCCATACTATTGGGCATACCCCTTAGCAACCAACCTGGATTTGTACCTTTCCACACTGCCATCTGACTTGCATTTGATTTTAAAGACCTATTTGCAGCCAATGGTCTTTTTTCCTTCAAGTAGTGGCACAAGATCCCATGTCTTATTTTCAGCCAAGGCATTCATTTCTTCATCCATAGCTGCACACCAGTTCTCATTTTCCACTGCTTCAGCATATGTACCTGGTTCTTTGATCTCCATCACTTTTGTCATGTAAGCATAATGCTTTGTAGTGTAGCTACTATATGTCAACCTGTCAACAGGGTATCTGACCCTCTATGAGAGTCTAAGCTGTGGTGCACTGCTCGATTCCCCTCTCTCATGAGGCGGAATGTACATGCTCTGCCTTGCGCCAGGCGTATAGACAGTCGGAATACCAAGTTCACTGTCTAAAGTGTCCGTAGACTCATATCTAGAAGTCATCCTACCAGGTGTCATCATCCCAGATACATCCTCAGTAACTATCTCTTTTCCTTTGTCCGCGACATCATATCTCCCCCTCACTGACATACTGGTGTCAGTGGACGGTGAGTTCCTCAATCTTCCTGTCCATGGAGATACTATCTGACTACTAGGTCCTGTCATAGTAGTGCTCTGCTGCATATCAACTGTAGATACATGAGTGGAAGGCATATCCGATGGCACTGTTGCTGGTGATACATACTAAGAACCCATCTCATAAAAAATAACATCCCTTCTCACCAAGGTCTCTTTGGTAGAGGGATCATAGCATTTGTATGCCTTCTTCTCTTGCAAATAACCAATGAAGACACACTTATGCGCTTTTGGATCCAACTTCTTCCCTTTTTCATCTAGAATATGCACGTAAGCAAGACAGCCAAAGACTTTCATGCGACTTACATCCAGCTTATAGCCATACAGCTTCTCAAACGGTGTCATCTCATGAATACCTGCAGTGGGAGTCCGATTCAAGATATACATGGCTGTCATAACAGCCTCAGCCCAATAATAGAGTGGCAGCTTCTTCTCATTCATCATGGCACGAGCAGCTTCCATCAAGACCCTGTTCTTCCTTTCAACTACCCCATTTTGCTGAGGAGTGAGCTGTTGGTAAGCTGCCTACGTATGCCATTTTCAGCCAGAAAGTTGTCAACCTCATTTGACACATACTCCCCACCACTATCTGACCTCAAGTAAGAGATATAGCAATCAAATTCCTTTTCAACCTGCTTTTTAAATTGCTAAAAAATAGCAAACACCTCATCCATTGTCTTCAGAATGTAAACCCAAGTATAGCGACTGTAATCATCAATGAATGTCACGTAATACTTTGAGCCTCCCATGGATGCATTATGGGCTGGCCCCCAAACATCAGAGTGCACTAACTGCAATGGACGTGTACTCTACCTTACATGCCTGACAAATGGCAACCTTGATTGCTTACCAAACTGGCAAGCATCACATACATGACCAATATCTGAATATTGGAACTTGGGTAAACCTGTAACAAGCTGTTTTTTCTGCATAATTTGCAAATTTACATGCCCCACTCTCTTGTGCCAAATTTCCAAGTCTCTGATAGTGCCAGAACCATGGGCAAACATGGCTGAATTCAGCTCTGGCAAGGTAGCATCAAGAGTAAACATTCTACCATTCCTGTGACCACGAGCTATTAACTTGCATCCATTACCAAACTCTTCAATAAAGCAACCATGCTTGTTGAATCTAACCTGCAAGTTCTGCTCAACAGACAGTAGGTTCTTCATAATCAAAGGAACATGCAATACTCATGCAAATTTTTCTTTTTGCCATCATGAACCACAAGAGGCACTTTGCCTTTATACTCAATGCTATGTTGCGTTTCATCACCTGTACAGACATAGCCATTTTTTTTAGCCACCATATCAGTGAACCAATCACCATGAGGAGTCATGTGGTTCGATGCCCCTGAATCAATATACCAAATTGCATAATCAGTGGATTTTTCAGCAACTCTATCTTTTGCATACTGCATGGCAAACAATCTATCTCTTGAAGTATCATCTGCCTGACTAGATGTAGCAAAATGCCCATGTTGTTTGCCTTTCTAATTGCCCTGCTTCTTCCAGCAGTCCTTGGCAATATGCCCATACTTCCCGCAGTAATGAAAATCCTTATTCTTGTTCGGATTGTTAGATGGATATTGATGTTGCCAGGAGTCTCTACCTCTAGGGCTAGATCTCCCCCTGCCTCTAAAGTTTCCACCACCTCTTGCATTCGATATCTGCTGATTGTTATTGCCATAGGATGCATTTTCCTGGCCTCCTCTGCCAAATCCATAGCCTCTACCACGGTTTCCACGGCCACATCGATTGGAATAGAAAATTGCATCCTTGTTTTTAGAACTGCTAGATCCTGTAGCCAAACCAAGCTTAACCTCTTCATGGATAAGCAATGCAGCCAGCTCATTGAAATCAGGCATTTCAGCTCGCATAGACACAGAAGTGTCAAAAGACTTCTACTCAGGTCCCAAGCCGTTCAAGGTCACAGCAACCATGTCTTCATCTTCAACTTGTGAACCAACAGATACCAACTGATCCGCAATGGTCTTAACCTCCGTGACATAATCCTGTATAGATCTGCTCTTCCTCTCCATGTTGTTGAACTTTTGCTTCAACTGTATCTTCCTGGCACTTGTGGTTGTGCCATAATACTTGACCAAAATGTCCCACGCATCCTTAGGAGAGCTGCAGTTCATTATCTTCATTACCATGGCATCTGAGATACATAAAGAGAGCCAGTGCAAGACTCTATGAGCTCTTTCTGTCCAAGCTCGGTGTAATCATCTGTGATCAACCGTAGGTTGATCTAGGAGCTCAGGTTCAGCTTTCGCTCCAGTCACCAACTCCCAATAGCCTTTCCCTATTAAGAAGTTCTCCATGCGAAACTTCCACATGGCATAATTTTTATTGTCAAGCTTTTCCCCCACTATCTGGGTTATGTTGTCAGTCCTTTCTGCATTTGCCATGTTGTACCAGACACTATTTAGTCACTGCCTGACTACCTGTAAGCCAACAAGTCACTCTGACCAACCTCAGTCCTTGACTGTTTATGACAGTTTTCTACAACGATTCTCTGCAAAAAACCACGGTATTTCAGCCCTTTACAACCTCAAAAACAGCCACAAACATGTGGTATAACCCGTAGGTACATCATCAGTACATATACTTTGTAGGTACCGTAACTCTGTGTCATGCAAGCTTATTGTAGTAAAGAGAATATGCAGTCTGAAACCTGTAGTTTTTCAGTACCAGCAATGAATTTACTATCAAAAACCATTTTAAAACATGTCATACATGCTCCAAACTTTCCCAGACATTTGCTAGTATATGTAAGCAACTAGACATAGTCATACGGGCACAAAACAGTGCATATCCAGCAAGTACAAGTGACATAAATCTACTCATAGATTGTATACAACCAATAAACTGTCAAACCAAGATGTATTTCAGCCCAAGAGATCCTCAAGCCACTTCATACATATGCCACTGTGTGTAGGGATCAATACATAACCATACGGGCATTCGTAGACTCTCTGTCTTCAAGAAGTAATGTAAAAAAGTACATGGACTGTTTATGACCAGCCAATACACTATCAAAGCATTTGTTCTTTGATTCAGATTTTAGTTTTTAAGAGCCTTTAATGCTCATCTCAATGCTCATAGCATTCAACAATCATATCCCGTACCATACAACTCCCTGTAGGTAACAAAAGGCATGTATTTCTTCAAGTCAATGAGTGTATGATGATGACAGTTTTATGACAGTTTTCAGCCTGTCATAAAATTCCAGATCTGAATATTTTTTCAGTAAAATGCAATCCAAATGCATCAAACTCAGTACATATGCTTCCTGAATGAACCCTCACTTTAGTAGAGCTCAAAATGCTCATCAAATGGCTTCAATGCTTCAAAGAGTGATCAGTGTATGCTGCCCTGTTTCAATTTACAGCAACCTGTCTTCAATTTCAGATCTGTACTCGACTGTCACAGCTCATAAATGAGCTCTACATCATGGGTTAGCATTCCAGGACAATAAACCATCTTCTAATGATGATTCAGCAAGCATTTAAGTGCTCCATTCCATTCAACTGTGCTTATTCAGCCAGCATATGCAGATCAACAAACTTGTGCAATTTGCATGGACTGTTCTGAGCTTCTCCTGCTTCACACTGATGACCACTTTACTGTAGATCCACTCAATGATGACCAACCAAGCCTTTACAAGTCTCCAGACATGTCCTGACACACTCTCCTTCAAGTATACTGAAGATGCATTCAACACATACCTCTCTGTAGAAACAATGACAGTCTGCACAATGATAACCTGCTTCTCTTCAACCACTGCCCTGAGTCTTTAGGCTGTAGGTCTTTCTCACAGCTTCATGCCTTCAAGAGCCCATCCATGATGGCTCTGATACCATATTGGAAGAGAGAGGGAGAGAGACAACGTAATAGAGCAACAACCTGACCTTTAGGTCGTTCATCATATTCCATTATTTCATAAACTACTAACATAACATAAGTGTATACAATAGTACTAAGGTCCGTAGGACCATTCACACTGGGTCTAAGACCACCGACTTATTTAATGTCCCACACTTGTTGATATAGCTGGACACAGCTAATGTCGGCGGTCATACATACTGACAGGAGAGTAATGGGAGCTTGATATTCTAACACTTACCTCGATTGCCTATTGACTGAGGAAGAGTTACATATTACTAGCCACGTCACTTCCAATGACTTTCTAATAGATGTTCTCACTTACATCACACACGCGGACACTCGACCTTTTGATCTAGACCACGAAGTTCAGTTAGAGTACAACCTCGATTTCTACACTTGGTTCCCACGCCGGTAACTCCTAGACCCATTGTAGAATGCCCTTGACCTCCTAACCTTCAATCCTAGGAAGGATTCTTCTCGACCTGGAAGGGGAGGGGGTGAGGTGAATCAAATTAAAACCAAGGAAAATCAAGCAAAATGCATAAACACGTAAACAACGAGCGAGGTAGGAAAAATGGCACGAGAACTTTGAAATAAAGGGCAAAAAGTTAAAGTTTGAAGGGAAGATTCTACATTGGATTGGATTTTAATGCTTTCATTCAAGAAACATGTAGGGTCTTTCTTTTCCAACAAATTATGACTTTTCCAACAAATTATTATTTTGAAAGCACTAATGGAAACTTGAGATCATGATAGGAACAAAAGATGTCATAGCAAGACCACGCCCACCGACTTCCGTTCAGGAAAGAACACAATACCGCATCACTCTTGAAAATCACACCTACAACCAGCTCAAGTTCTGAACCATTCGAAACATAGAGGGTGCGATGGCCAATGAGGAAGCGGCTAAGAGAGTCATTGAGTAATGTAACCTCGCCAAGTACCTTGAGAGATTTGTGCAAGAGCCTGACCACACGAAGTGTGTGGAGTTTCTCAGGACATACGACCCTGACCAGTAGTGCGGCACCGTGACGGTGGGAAGGGGAGAAAATGCTAAACAGGTGCAAGTTCACTTAAACCCAGCCTTGGTGGAGAAGGCGTTGGGATTGGAGCCGAAGATAGAGAAAAAGCATAAGAGGGATGTTTATGCCATGCTAAAAATGAAAAGGGAGGATATGCTAACTAATGACGGCATCAGCATCCAAAACATTCCTGATGCGGAAGCCAGACTATAAGCGAAGCTAGTGCATGCGCTCTTTTCCAGCCAGCACTACAACTCCTTAATGCATCAAATCAGCGTGCCTGTGCTGGAAAATGTAGTAGCTCACACCTTGGATGAAGTCGACTGGAACGGATATGTATGCAAAACCATTGACGAGACGGCTAAAGCACTAGCTTTAGGAAGTACACTAGAAGGTGGGGAGTCCCCAGCTTCCAAGGCCACAGAAAGAAAGAAGGCCTCGTCCAAGGCCTCATTTGTTGGCTATGGAAGCATTTTGATTGTACTCATCCAAGAGGCAGTGAAGGAGACACAAGGTGCAGTAGAAGGAGAAGGAGAAACGCCTGATAGGTCACCCCCTCACCAGTACCAAGAGAGGTCAGTGATAGGACTGAGAATGATGAGGAAGGGCAGGAACAAGAAGAACAATCGGGTAAAAACCAGGCCAAGAAATCCAAGAAGAAGATGGCACAAAAGAAAAAGAAGCAGGATGAAGGCCGCAAGAAGGAGAAAGAGGATTTGGAGATGGCAAAAAGAGAATCCCTCAAGGAGCCGAGGAGAGGGAGAAGAAGAATAAACAGGAAGAAGAAAAGCAAAGGAAGAAGTCAACAATGCTAAAAGGGTGTCGAAACAGGAGGCTGAGGAGAGGAAAAGGAAAGAAAAGGAAGAAAAAGAGAAATTGGAGGAAGAGTGCAGGAAAACTAAAGAAGAAAGGCAAAGAAGAGCTATTGAGGAAGAAGAGGAACTGAGAAGGAAGGAGGAGGAGGACTTTGGCCAAAGCTACACGCCGGTCAATCGAGCAGCAGAGCAGGGCCAATGATCTGGGAGCCTTGAGCCCGTTGAGGGAAGAAGGACTTGGTGCCAGCACGTAGGTACCATAAATCACACCGCCCGCTGTCCTTGAAGGCAAAGGCAAGGCTCTTATCCACCCTATCCCTACCCTCATGGTACCTCCCACCAAACCAACCACCCTCACCCATAGTATCCCCACTAGTGCAGATGTCTCCAACTTCGTGGCATGGATGCAGTAATTTATTAATAAAGAAATGGCCCAGGGAAAGAGCACGGAGACCACGACCACGGGGGGCAAAAGAGACCAACCACCACAGATGCTGAGTCGAGACAAGATCAAAAATGTCAGAAAGTGGAGGCCTCGACCACTCCAATCCACACAACAGTGATGCCACCAGCCAATTACGACAAGTACGTCGCTGAGCTGCTCTCCCAACTAGAGAAGGCTAAGGAGGAAAAGAAGATAGCTGTGGCTGAGTTGGTGGCAGAAAAGGAGTTGGTAGTAGCTGCATTCGAGCTCGAAAAGACCCGCATAATAGCCATGCAGCAAAGAGAGATCTCTGATCTCAAACAGGAATTGAAGGCCAAGGAGGACATGGAGAAGAGCTATAAGCAGCAACTGGAGGATGAAAATCAGGAATTGGTGCAGTTGTAGAGAGAGTATAAGCTCCTCCTGATGCAACATGGGGAATTGGAGGCAAAAACTGTCAACATCGAGCAAATGATGGAGGAATTGAATGCCAAAGAAGAAGAGAGAAAGTAGATGGAGCAGTAGTAAAAGGAGATCGAGACTACGACCAATCAACTACACATGGGAAAGAAAGAGCAAGAGAACATGAGCATGGAACTGAAAGACCAAGAGCAGAAGCTTGTAACCCTGGTATAGAAGCAAGGAGAGAGCATTGAAGAGATGAACAAGAGAGTAGAGGAATGGGTAGTGCAAAACGAAAAAAGGGTGAAGACACTGGCACGATGCCTTGCTCTGGTAGAGAAAGAAAAGATCCTCGCAGAGAGCAAAGCAGAAGCCGCCCAGACAGCCTCTTTACTGCCCAAAAGGCCTTCATTAACACACTAATGGACACCATCCATCGAGAAGAAGGAGAGTCATTGGAGGTGGTACTGAAAAAACTCAGTATCGCATGCAGAGCTCTGAATGCAGGGCTGTAGATGCCACCCCAACCTGCGAAGGTTAGGCTAAGCTTAGAAGAGCAACGAAAGTACCTGCTACTGGCCGGCCTAACCCCCCAAGAAATTGATGCAATGGGCTTTGAAGAAGAAGTACAACAAGGAGTTCGACAGGGGGAGGAGGTTGAGCTTGAATTCGATATGGGGAGATTCAGAGAAGAGGTGATCCCACAACCCCCCTCGCCACATTTCCAAGAGCAACAATAGGTTGATCCATCTACAGAGAGACAAGCCGCGCTCAGGGAAAGATGGAGAAAGTTTATCGAAGAGACAAGCCAGTCGTGCAGCCGTCCGCACCCCTCCCACCGTGCCCTGATGACATTCCCGTTGGATTCTATGCTAGATTCCATGCAAAGCTAGTAGTTTGGGAGTGGTAGGAAAGAGAAAAAGACCCATTCACCTTCAACTTCCTCATGCCCAATAGCCTGTGGAGGGTCTTACCGCTCAAGGTGATGGAGGAGGTGATCGCGATTGGTAGTCGACTAGGACAGAAGTGGCTGGAGGAAAAAGAGAAGACCCCCACTCTTTGGGGAAATGAAGAAGCTGAGTTTTGGCAAAACAAAGTGCTTGAAGTACCACATATCGTACAGAGATATAACTGCCAATCCCTATGGAGGAGGCAGGTGTGCGACATCAGCATGCTCACCTGTATGGCTTTTTGCAACACCCTGCCCTACGAGAGGAACAACCCCATGTTCATGGCGTACCCTCGTAGGGTAGGTGTGGATTTTGATGCCACCTTCCATGGGTGTTATGATTTTCCTATCATCTACAACTCTAATGTTGTCTCCTTCGAACATGCCCTCCTCTTCAACTCGGAAAGCTTGGATGACTCCATGACGCGTTTCCTCGCGGATTTCTCTTCATGCCCCGATCCAGCTTCATAACTACATGTAATTATCTTAGGTTACTTAAATTATTACTTAAGTAGGACCCGACTCCACAAGAACGTGGCATGCCTCCCCTCTTCTTTGACCCTAACGCCATCGACATATGTTCCATGGCGTGTCTAATGATGAGGGCTAGCCTCCTCCCCTCTTTTTGCCTAGCTCTCCTAGAAGACATGAACGACAACCAGTTCACTAGATGCAATCATCCTTTCCTCTTCACCACCTCCCTCCACATCCACATGAATCTGAAAGGATACATGCAAAGCTATCAATTTTTTTAGCAAATCCATCCGACCCCCTTTTTCGCCTAATTCAAACGATGAGAATTCAGCACTGGTTGTTATTCTACTAGTGTAATACTATTATTAAAAAAAGAAAAAAGAAAGAAAGAAAAAGAAAAGCATGAAAGGAAAAGCAAGAAGAACATTACACATGAAATGGACAAAACAACTCACTTGCAGAAGTACTTAGCACCACATAAAGCACAATCACTACACCTAGGGATTCTCAAGTTAGGCGTGCCCGGTGGCTTCGGTAGGCTGGCTCTGCTCCTAACCCCCTAGCCCTTTTTGCTCCCCCACTTCATGCTTAGGGCCCATCAAGGGCAGGACATACCTAGGGAGGTAACACTCGCCTATGGTAAGACCTGTCACCCTAAGCTACTTGCACTCCACCTCCCTTTGCATGAATGGGGTCCTCAGGTGTGGGACATCACCCAGGCTAGCCTGTGGTTAGACCCAACTCCCCATTCCACCAGCACGAGCACAATGCACTACACAATAAGGTAGACACCCCCCTTAGGTAGAGCACCGCACCTTTTCCTTTCAGGTATCACAAAGGCGACAAAACACCAACTTCGGAGGCCCCCGTCATCCACTTGCTATCCATTTGGCTTCTCCAACAAACATCATTTCCAATCTTCCACAAGCACCCGAGTTTACATGTGGCCCTACCCTCACACGACTACTTTGCCAACTGCCTATTAAACCCCAATAACAGTCAAAAGTGCCATGGGACTGGCACCCGTCTCGGAGGGGTGTAATGTTAACCCCAAGTCAAGAAGGCAAAAAACTGAATGAAAAAAAAGGATGGAAAAAGAGCAAAGACACGCAGGCGGCCTCTAAAGCTAAGCTGGGACCAAAAGTGTAATTTTAAATGAAAGGCACCTCAAAAAACTCCAAAAACTCATGTAAAAGAGCACCACGCTCTCTTCTGTGCCAATTGTAAAATATTAGATGGGTGTAGACTAGAGGCATAAGGCTAAAAGAGGAAATAGAGAAAGGACCTTGCCACAATGGCCGGTCATGTAAAAAAGGGATGGGTGCCCATGGGATTTTAGGGCTTGTATATAAAGTTCAAAAAGTGAATGGAAGCTCATTCTTTGGTGTGTGGCTAACAAGAGTTCTCTTCTTCTTCTCTTCTTCTCTTCTTCTCTTCTCCTTGCTTGTGTGTGCTCTTGAAAGAGGGAGTGTGAGAGTGTGAGAGAGTGAGTGTGTGGGAGTGAGGGATCAAGAGGGTGAAGCTCTTGACCATCTCCTCTTCTCTTATCTTCTATTTTCTCGCGCGCGTGGCTATGGTGGATGGAGCTTGGAGATGGAGGAGGCTTGAGGATGCTTGAGCTAGCATCTAGGATCGTGGAGCTACAGGTGTGTGCAAGAGAAGAGGCAACTCATGTCGGCATCAAGGTAAGCTCACTACACTCATAGGATCGACGGCGCATCGGCTAGGTGAGAGATAGCCATTAGAGCTCGCTTGAAATGCTTGAAACAATAAGCGGTCCATGGGTCTCGGCGGTTGAGCATGAGCTCCCTCTACAATTTAACTCAAGATGACTCTTCCTAACTCACTTTCCTAATTTGGGCCACTTAAGTTAACTAGGGATAATTTTTGGGACATGCACCACCTTGTCAACACACGTTGTAATAACATATGCCATGATGAGCAATGTTAACAATTTACTAGGCCAACTATTTTTTCTTATTCATTCATACCGTGTTTTACTAATTCATGCTTTCACTCATTGTAGGTGATTCTAGCAACAACAATGTCTCTAAAAACATTGCTATATCCACCAAAATTTGACTTCTAAATCTTACCTCAAGTTTATGTGCTAGTACACAAACTTGAAGCATTGTATTTATATAAACATCCACCTTGCTAAGGAGTGCATTGCTACCTTTCCACAGAAATTGTGTTTTGTGCTCACTTAAGACAATCCATGGGACATACATTACATGGTTTAATTTGGACATGTTTTCTCGTCCTTTAGGGCATTTTTCTTTCTTCATAGGCCCAAGATACAAAACAATAGTGGTGAATGATTGCTTCATGGAAAAGCTAGTGTTGAATGCTATATGAAGCAATAATCTTTAGTGGTTGCTTCCATGGGAAAGCTAGCAATGTCATCTCAATGAAGCTAAGGCAAAGTAATAACCTAGCATTGAGTTATTGGTAGGAGAGAGAGAGAGAGAGAGAGAGAGAGAGAGAGAGAGAGAGAGAGAGAGGATCTCCTCTTTCTCTTACTTGTTTTGCTTGTGCAATGCCTGTGAAAGTTTCATTGGGCTACTAGAACAACAACCAACATAACCTTATTAGCATGCCCACGTCAGCATATTGCAATAACGAAGGGTTGCAACAACAAGTCACCATATTGCAATAACGAAGGGTTGCAACAACAAGTGTAGAAGAAAAAGCAAGAGGAGGAGGAAGATGTGGAAAAGAGAGTGAATTATTTTCTGCATTATATACATATCATGACAATAGTAGAAGTAGCAAAGTAGGTAGTAGATAATAAATTTGAGATTAGAGAAAGATTATCAAAGATGTGGCTACTATACATTGACAAAGAGGAAAACTTGAAAATGGTGAAGGTGAGTGATCTAAAAATGCAAGAAAAGGCCATGGTGCTAGTTGCTTAAATATTCATGCTTATGTGTAGACAACACGCTGTCAAAGAGTTTTATGTTCATGGTATAAATCATAGAGTTCTTATGTTTGCAGAAGAACTTCATTAGGATTCACATGAGAAACTTTCATACTTAATTCATGTCAAGATTGTGGGAGAGAAGGAAGGAGTCTCACTTGTAGCTTTCTTGCTTGCACAATGGGGGAATACACACAAGGGTGGAGGCTGAAAACAGTTTTCCTCTTCTTAGTTGTGTAAGCCAAAAGAACTCTAGTACAAAGAAATAGAAGAACCCTATATATGGGTCTCAAACCAAACTCAACTAACTAAGGTGGCATACTAACTGAGCCACGAACTAGAGTAGATAAGGATAGCTATCATGTAGCTATTATTCATGGGCGGTGTACCAACCGCGTCTGCAACTGACAAGTCGGTGACATAAATATACAACGGTCACCCTGGCGTATCACGAGTGGAGCTCGATATCTCAACACTCCCCCTCGAGCTCAATCCCAATTCCTGCACACCAAGCAGGTCTCTGAACTTGCGCAGCTTCTCTGCGCCCAATGCCTTCGTGAATATGTCAGCTACCTGATCCTCTGTGCTGACATAAACTAGATCAATAAGACCTAGTAAAACCCTCTCTCGCACATAGTGATAATGCACCTCAATGTGCTTTGTTCTAGCATGATAGACTGGGTTATTTGCCAAGTGTATACTACTCATGTTGTCACAATAAATGACAACTGGCCCATCTGTAGACTGATGCATATCATAAAGTAGCTTATGCAACCAAGCTACCTCACATGCAGCCATTGCTGCACCCCTGTACTCAGCCTCTGTGCTCGACAAGGCAACTGTAGGCTGTTTCTTGCTGCTCCAAGTGACTGCAGCACTCCCAAAAGAGAACACATATCCACTGGTAGAACGTCTATCAGAAATGCTACCAGCCCAATCAGCATCAGTGTATCCATGCAACTGTATCTGAACCCCAGTCTCATAAAATAGTCCATACTGCAATGTGGACTTCACATACCTGAGTATGCGTCTAGACGCATCCAAATGCGATTTCCTTGGAGCCTGCATAAACTGACTTACCAATCCAACAGCATAGCTCAAATCTGGCCTGGTAATAGTCATATAAATCAAGCTTCCTACTATGCGTCTGTACATAGTAGGGTCTTCCAGAAGCTCACCTGCATCTGCGCTCAGCTTCACATTCTGCTCCAAAGGAACTGAAATAGGCTTACAGCCTGTCATCCCATATTTGGACAGCATGTCCAATCCATACTGCCTCTGCAAGAGCTGTATCCCACTTGGTGATCTAATCACCTCAATGCCCAAGAAATAACGCAGCTCTCCCAAATCCTTCATCTCAAACTTTTGCTTCAATAGCATTTTCACATGAAGGATATCTTCATCACTGTCACCTGTCATAATCAAATCATCAACATAAATGACAAGCAGCATAATACCTTTCTCTGTCTTTCTCACATAAAGTGAGAAATCTGCCTTGGAAATCTGAAAGCCAATAGTGACAAGATACTGTCCTATCTTGTCAGACCATGCTCTAGGTGCTTGCTTCAAGCCATACAGGGCTTTCTTCAACCTACAAACAAACTCAGGATGAACAGCATGCACATAACCTGGTGGCTGCTCCATATAGACCTCTTCTTGCAAATCACCATGCAAGAAGGCATTCTTTACATCCATCTGATGTAAAGACCATCCCTTTGATGCAGCCATAGCAATGACTGCTCTTACGGTTGCCATCCTTGCAACCGGACTAAATGTTTCTTCATAGTCAATGCCATATGTTTGTGCATACCCCTTGACTACTAATCTTGCCTTGTATCTATTCACAGAACCATCAGCATTGTGCTTCACCTTATAAACCCACTTACAGCCAATTGCATTCTTACCTTTAGGCAAAGGTACTAACTCCCATGTAGCATTTGCTTCCAAGGCATCCATTTCTTCATCCATGGCTTTCTCCCATTTTTCTTTTCCCATGGCTTGCTCAAAAGATGTGGGTTCTGGTTCCTGTATCACTTTGACCATATATGCATAGTGAATGGCGGTAAATCCATCATATTTCAGCCTATCCACAGGATACCTTGCTCTTGTAGACCTGCGCAAAGTAGGTTCACTCCCAGGTGCTCTCAAAACATCCCTGGTCTTCCTTACTCCAGGTGTAACAATAGAAGGAATACCCAACTCATCATCAATGCTCTGTTCTGAGCCACTGGATTCACCATCCACATAAGAGTGACCTGCATTCACATCAAACATGGGCTGATCAACCTTCTCTTTTCCTTTTCGTGATACCTGCATACCACTATCTGCATTGCTTTGAGAAGATTCTCCTGATCTCAATCTGCCTGTCCATGGCGAAGAATGTGAACCACTGCTAGAGGACGCTCCAGGTCCACTAATATTTTGTGACTGCTGCTGTGAATTCTGTGCAGCATTACCATTTTGTGCATCTACATCATCAATCACATTTACTGGTTTATACCAGCTACTCATCTCATCAAAAACAACATCTCTGCTCACTGTAAACTTACGAGTAGAAGGGTTATAGCATCTATACCCTTTTTGCTGCAGAGAGTAACCAATAAAGATGCACTTCTCAGCTTTTGGATCCAACTTGGATCTCAGCTCATCTGGCACATGTACATAGGCAATGCAACCAAAAATTTTCAGATGAGAAATATCTGGTTTCCTACCAGTATACCTCTCCTCTGGAGTCATTCCATGTATTGCTGCAGTGGGAGTCCTGTTCATTATGTAGACTGCTGTAGCAACTGCTTCAGCCCAATAAAAATCTGGCAGGCCTTTTTCATTGAGCATGGCACGAGACACCTCTCCAATATGTCTGTTTTTTCTTTCTGCAATTCCATTTTGTTGTGGGGTATAACTACATGAATATTGCTGCTTTATGCCATGCTCCTGCAGGAACCTTGCAAACTCATTTGAGAGGTACTCTCCCCCTCCATCTGACCTTAGGCATTTTATCTGCAGGCCTGCTTCTTTTTCAACCATAGCTTTAAGAGTTTTGAAATGCCCAAAAACTTCACTTTTCTTTTTCATAAAATACACCCAAACTTTTCTGCTATAGTCATCAATAAAAGTGACAAAATAATGACAGCCTCCAAGAGATGCAGCTTTAGTAGTCCACACATCAGAGTGGATTAATTCCAATGGCTTCTCACTCTCTTGAACATGTCTAGGAAATGGTTTCCTTGCCTGTTTTCCAAACTGACAGGCTTCACATACCTTATGCATTTCTGCAACCTTGAATTTGGGCAATCCTGCAACAATATTTTGGGCCTGCATTGATTTAAGTCGCTGTACATTAACATGACCAATGCGTTTATGCCAGATATCAATATCTGCAACTACACCGGTCCCATGTGCAAACATTGCTGCACTCAATTCAGACATGTCTGCATCCAATGTAAACATTCTGCCCTTCTTCTTTCCTTTTGCTATCAAGCGACCTTTATTTTTCATATCCTCAACAAAGCATCCATGAGGATTAAATCTGACCTGCAAGCCCTGTTCAACCATTTGACCAACTGAAACCAGATTCTTGGTGATATTCGGGACATGAAATACATCGGACAGGTATTTCTTTTTCCCACCCTGCATAGACAAGGGAATTTTTCCAATCTGCACAATAGGATGTGCAGTATCATCACCAGTCTCCACAAATCCTGGTTTTTCCATTTTCCTTGCATCCTCCATCCATTCTGCATGACCTGTCATGTGGTTTGATGCACCTGAGTCAACATACCATACATCATTGCTTTCTTCTGCACTTGTCATAGAATTGTTCATGTGCTGCACCATGAACAAATGCTCATTTCTGTCATCACCCTGTCTACTAGAAGATGCATAATTCCCTTGTTGCAGTTTTCCATTCATGATGTCATTCTGCTTTTTATAGCAGTCTTTAGCCATATGACCCATTTTACCACAGTAGTAGCATTCAACATTACTGTTTGCATTTTGGCCTCTTTGCCATCCACCACGACCTCTTTGGCTCCCCCTGCCTCTAGAGTTACCACGTCCTCCTCCATAGGACTGGTTTTCTTGAGTTTGCTGCATATTCTGATTTCTGCCACGGCCTCCAAATCGGCCTCCTCTACCTCTGCCTCTACCTCTTCCAGCATTTGAGTAGAAGACAGCTTCTTTTGAAGTTCCTCCTGAAGAAGATGCACCACCATTTCTCTGTTCCTCAGAAATTAGAAGAGCAATCAACTCCTCAAAATCAGGAAATCTTTCACGAACTGAAATGGATGTCCGAAACTGTGCATAATCCTTTCCTAGACCATTCAAGGTCACGGAAACTAAATCATCATCTTCCACTGGCGACCCAATGGAAGCAAGTGCATCTGCAATCTTCTTCACCTTCATGTGGTAGTCGTTGATGCTCATACTTTCTCTTTGCACATTATGCAACTCTTGCTTGAGCTGCATTTTCCTGGCTTGCGTATTTGTGCTATACATTTTTGACAAAGTATCCCATGCCTCCTTTGGCGTACTTGCATCCTGAATATGCACAATCATAGAGTCTGAAATGCTGATAGACAGCCAATACATAACTTTCCTGGCTCTCTCATGCCATGTTTTAAATGCCTGCATTTGTTGTTGATTGGGAACATCAGGAAGAACTGGTTCTTCTTCATTTCCTGCAACAAATTCCCAATATCCTTTTCCCATAAGGAAATTCGTCATTCTAAACTTCCATGCCTGGAAGTTGTTCTTGTCAAGCTTTTCAGTGACAATCTGTGAAAGAGAATCAGACGCCATTACAGAATACTGCAAGAAATTCTGTCACTGCAAAAAACACAGCTTCACCCTCACAAGGGCAAATCTGCAAAACTGGCGAAAGTGGTATTTGACCACACAGTCACTTCCTAGTGACGATTTTGCATAAACAGGAACCAAGGATGATTCTGAAACTCCCAATGTCTCTGCGCACAAGCATACAATGCAATTTCTACAGTAACTTTTCACCGACCTGTAGAACAGTGGTCGCACAGCATAAAACTGAGCCTTTTCTTGAGTGCGTGCAGAAAACTTCCGTCTGCAAAACAGGCCCCGAAATGGCCTCAAATCAAAAAAACAAGGTCGCCGAGGGCTCAACTAACTAAGGTGGCATACTAACTGAGCCACGAACTAGAGTAGATAAGGATAGCTATCATGTAGCTATTATTCATGGGCGGTGTACCAACCGCGTCTGCAACTGACAAGTCGGTGACATAAATATACAACGGTCACCCTGGCGTATCACGAGTGGAGCTCGATATCTCAACAATTCAGTCATTGTTGCCCAACATCCGACTTAGATATCACTTAATTTCATAAGTTCTTTTGTAACTGTCATGCAGTTTTCAATTGCACCATGTATATTGACAAAAATTAAGTCTATGGGAACTCACAACTTGATCAACTGGAGGTAATTGATAGTCTGCAGGCTAAGTCACATTGGTTCAAGAGGAATATTTGCTTGGAAATCAAGAAAAGTGCCAAAAGTCCATTAGGTTTGTATGGGACCTAGAATAATGAACTTATGTGACTTATAAGTGACCTAAATGGTCAAACTGTAGTGTGGGAGCTGAAGGGAGTGCAGCCCGCATTTTTCGACGCAAATTGCGGGCTTGCATACATGTGGCAGATGGAGGATGAGCTGAAGGCTATGGTGCATGCTCCAAAGCATGCAAATTCAGGGCAAACTGAAGCTAAAGAAGGAAATACAAACAAAGAAGGTAAGAGCTCTTCTTGCTCGTCCATTTGGTATGACGAAAATGAGTGGTATAACAGTCCACAAAAGGGGGAAACCTGAGAAAAAGTATTCAGCTTGCTCTTATGTACATATTCTTCCATTCTCTTACCATATGCATGGTCCAATGAAGCCTGTCTTGTACCCAAGTACTTGAGTGACTTTAGTCATAAACAGGGCAACCCACTGTTCTTGTCCATTTTGAAGAGAAATCAAGTGATCTATGTGGTTGTAAGAGAAGAAATTGACATCTTAACATCAGGACTTCATTTGAGGATGATTAGAGAGGCTTATTCTTGAGATTATGTGCATTTTTTGAGCTTGTTTAAGGGCTGGAAATTACTATTTTAAAACAGGGCTGAAGTAAATTTTATGCTTTGACAATGCATTTCATGAGATTTTGATCCATGTCTTGGATGTAGTAGAGTCTACCACCAAAATACTTGTATTTTGGAGTTGTTGTCCATTAATATTCATGAAATAGAAACTGTTTGAGCTTGCATTTGAAGTATGCATTTGGATTAAAACTGAGATAATCCTTAAATGTATTGGCTTATTATCCGCATATGCATTTGATGTAATCAAGACAAAGTCTTTCATTCCATTCATGCATGCTAAGTAAAAGAAAAAGCTTGAGGTCTTCTTCTTCAACTGAGTCATCTCTAAAACCCAAGGCTTATCAATCCCCAATCTTTTCTCCCTCTCCTAACCTTGAATCCCACACTCCTCTTCTGCTCTAAAAACCGCGGTGGAAGACCTTCAACCCCCAACACGATGACAATGGTGAACTCAACGTGAAGGTCAGCAATAGAAGAGAAAGTACAATGGGAGAATCATCAAGTTCGGGAGGAGATGCTTTGCAACAATTGGTTCGTCTGATGCAAGAGAGCCAACAACAACAATTGCAATTTCTGTAGCATTTGCAACTGCAGCAATAGCAGAGACAAGATGAAGAGCAAAATGATGCCACTGCCATTAAAGCTTTGGAAGCAATTGGGCAAATGGGCAAAATGTGTCCTCTTTTATCCGCCTCTATACTGACAAGATGGTCTTCTTTGGAGTTCCTCATCATGCTTGGAGCCGATACTTTGCTCGTTTGGCCGTACATGGCCTCCAGGACCGGATTCATGGTCTTTTTCAAAAAGATGCAGGATGGTCAACATTCAAGAAGGCTCTTTGAGAAGAATTCTTTCTTGAAGATTTTGGCCTCATGACGAAGAAAGTCTTCACTGAATGGGTTGAAAGGCCCAATAAGGGACTAACTACCATTGCTCTTCACTGCGAATTTGAAAGCAAATTTGCTCAACTAGATCCTGACGATCAACAGGGTATAGAAAGCCAGAAGATTGAATTGTTTCTGAAGGCTGCGGATCCTTTTCTTCAAGAGAAGCTAACTGATCAGCTTGAAGATCCTGACTCTAAGACGGGATTGAAGACTACTTGGGGTGATGTCACTGAAGTAGTTAATATGATTGCTCGAAGAGAGCGGATGCGCCTAAGGTGGGGGTCTACCTCTGCACCAACTGAATCCATAAAGGAGCCTGTTCTTGTATCTCGACCTCCTATCTTTATGGCCGAGCAACCAAGAAATCCTGTTGTTCCACCTCCAAAGAAGGATGTTATGGACGAGCTGATCAAGAGCATGCGAGATCTCCATCTTAATCTAATAGAGATTAATTCCAAGGTGGAAAGGCTTGATGTGAAAGTGGAAGAAAGAGGATGAACAACTGCCCAAAGACCTGTACGAGAAGGCTTCAAAAGATGCTGTATCTGGTGTGATAGCCTACAACATGATAAGAGGGAGTACAATGCATTCGGTGAAGCTGAGACACAAAAATTAGTCTTTTGGAAGGATGGTAAAATTCATGCAACAGAAATCGGGCTTCCTCTTGAGCCAAATTTTGGTAACGGTGGCATGAAGAAAAGACTGGAGGATTTGGCAACAAGAACAGCCTATGCAATTGTTGATGCAGCTACCTATGGGCTGCAAATTGAGCCAACTAATGAAATTGTTAAAGCATGTAAAGCTGATGCAAAATCTAAATTGTGGATGTAGGCCTTAGATCGCATGGAGCGAGGCAAGGCAACCAAAGATGATTTAACTACTGCCAGTCAATGCATCCGAGGAAGAACCAGATGGACCGAGCCAGTTGATTCATTTTCAGCTTTCGCTCGGTTGGCTGAAATTAATAATCATGAAGCTATGATAGAAGAAAAGAGAAGAAGATGTTGTCGGTCCCTCCTCTTCGGGGCCAACCAAACGTGTGACAAGAAGTAAACTGGATCAACAGAAGGCTACTGAAAATCCACCACCGCCAGAGCATGATATGGGAAATGCCCCACAAGCAAAGAAGACGGAAGGAAAGAGAAAAGGTAAACATCCCGGTTACGAGCTGCAATCGGACATAGAGACTGGATTGATCTCAAGCGGATCCTAGAAGAAAGGATTCTAGGAAGCAGAATTGAATTTACATTGGGTGAAATTCTCGAAATTGCAAAACGAGGATTTCATGATGTAATAATTGATGTAATTAAATGGAAAAGACAATATGTTGGTGAGGAAACTAAAGAATTTGTGCATGCTTTTTTGCAAGCACTTCATGTGTATTTACAGGATGAAGAGAAGCTGAATACTCAAGGGATTCGATTGGGGGCAATCAAAGAATTGATTGCAACCATAGAAGCCAAAGATAAAGACATCTATGAAGCAGAAATTGAAGAAGCTATTACAAAGAATGTTATGGTGGGGTCTTCTCAATCCAAAGAGGAACCCATGCATAAGAAAGAAGCTCGTCTTCACAACATGCAAGAAGAGATTGAAGCTCATTTTATTCCTAGTAGTCACTACTCCCATACCCATTGGGCAAGGGAGACCACCGAAACCGTTATCAAGATTGGAGAAAGAGAGACTCCATGCATTGCCCTTATAGACCATGGCTCGGAGATCAACGTCATGTCCAGAAGTCTCTACAAGAATGGTGGATGGCCCATAGATGTGGACTCGAGATGGTGCATGAAAGCAGCCAATAATTCCTCTAGCGATCTCTATGCGGCATGTCCTTATGTATGGGTTACTATTGGTAATGTAAAAGATGAATTTCATTTCTTTGTTCAAGATTCTTACAGCTATCCTATCATTCTTGTGTTGAGATATCGAGCTCCACTCGTGATACGCCAGGGTGACCGTTGTGTATTTATGTCACCGACTTGTCAGTTGCAGATGCGGTTGGTACACCGCCCCTGAATAATAGCTACATGATAGCTATCCTTATCTACTCTAGTTCGTGGCTCAGTTAGTATGCCACCTTAGTTAGTTGAGTTTGGTTTTGAGACCCATATCTAGGGTTCTTCTATTTTCTTTGTACTAGAGTTCTTTTTGGCTTACACAACTAAGAAGAGGAAAACTGTTTTCAGCCTCCACCTTGTGTGTCTTCCCCCATTGTGCAAGCAAGAAAGCTTCAAGCGAGACTCCTTCCTTCTCTCCCACAATCGTGACATGGTATCAGAGCCTTGTTCGTGGTAAGGAGCTCAAGAAAGCAAGCCAAGCTCGCGGTGTTCTGGTAAGAGGAGCAGTGTTGCTTTCATTTTCTGTTTTGGGAGCAGATCTCTGCAGGTAGCACAGCCGGAAAGTGCAGGAGTGCATTGTCTCAGGTTGAGACGCCCTTCGCGGTGAAGCAAGAGGGCAGTATATGCTACGGGATGGAGCTTTAGCTCTCAGCGACCCTGTTTTTTTGATTTGAGGCCATTTCGGGGCCTGTTTTGGAGCCGGAAGTTTTCTGCACGCACTCAGGAAAAGGCCCTGTTTTATGCTGTGCGACCACTGTTCTACAGGTCGGTGAAAAGTTACTGTAGAAATTGCATCGTATGCTTGTGCGCAGAGACATTGGGAGTTTCAGAATCATCCTTGGTTCCTGTTTATGCAAAATCGTCACTAGGAAGTGACTGTGTGGTCAAATACCACTTTCGCCAGTTTTGCAGATTTGCCCTTGTGAGGGTGAAGCTGTGTTTTTTGCAGTGACAGAATTTCTTGCAGTATTCTGTAATGGCGTCTGATTCTCTTTCACAGATTGTCACTGAAAAGCTTGACAAGAACAACTTCCAGGCATGGAAGTTTAGAATGACGAATTTCCTTATGGAAAAAGGATATTGGGAATTTGTTGCAGGAAATGAAGAAGAACCAGTTCTTCCTGATGTTCCCAATCAACAACAAATGCAGGCATTTAAAACATGGCATGAGAGAGCCAGGAAAGTTATGTATTGGCTGTCTATCAGCATTTCAGACTCTATGATTGTGCATATTCAGGATGCAAGTACGCCAAAGGAGGCATGGGATACTTTGTCAAAAATGTATAGCACAAATACGCAAGCCAGGAAAATGCAGCTCAAGCAAGAGTTGCACAATGTGCAAAGAGAAAATATGAGCATCAACGACTACCACATGAAGGTGAAGAAGATTGCAGATGCACTTGCTTCCATTGGGTCGCCAGTGGAAGATGATGATTTAGTTTCCGTGACCTTGAATGGTCTAGGAAAGGATTATGCACAGTTTCGGACATCCATTTCAGTTCGTGAAAGATTTCCTGATTTTGAGGAGTTGATTGCTCTTCTAATTTCTGAGGAGCAGAGAAATGGTGGTGCATCTTCTTCAGGAGGAACTTCAAAAGAAGCTGTCTTCTACTCAAATGCTGGAAGAGGTAGAGGCAGAGGTAGAGGAGGCCGATTTGGAGGCCGTGGTAGAAATCAGAATATGCAGCAAACTCAAGAAAACCAGTCCTATGGAGGAGGACGTGGTAACTCTAGAGGCAGGGGGAGCCAAAGAGGTCGTGGTGGATGGCAAAGAGGTCAAAATGCAAACAGTAATGTTGAATGCTACTATTGTGGTAAAATGGGTCATATGGCTAAAGACTGCTATAAAAAGCAGAATGACATCATGAATGGAAAATTGCAACAAGGGAATTATGCATCTTCTAACAGACAGGGTGATGACAGAAATGAGCATTTGTTCATGGTGCAGCACATGAACAATTCTGTGACAAGTGCAGAAGAAAGCAATGATGTATGGTATGTTGACTCAGGTGCATCAAACCACATGACAGGTCATGCAGAATGGATGGAGGATGCAAGGAAAATGGAAAAACCAGGATTTGTGGAGACTGGTGATGATACTGCACATCCTATTGTGCAGATTGGAAAAATTCCTTTGTCTATGCAGGATGGGAAAAAGAAATACCTGTCCGATGTATTTCATGTCCCGAATATCACCAAGAATCTGGTTTCAGTTGGTCAAATGGTTGAACAGGGCTTGCAGGTCAGATTTAATCCTCATGGATGCTTTGTTGAGGATATGAAAAATAAAGGTCGCTTGATAGCAAAAGGAAAGAAGAAGGGCAGAATGTTTACATTGGATGCAGACATGTCTGAATTGAGTGCAGCAATGTTTGCACATGGGACCGGTGTAGTTGCAGATATTGATATCTGGCATAAACGCATTGGTCATGTTAATGTACAACGACTTAAATCAATGCAGGCCCAAAATATTGTTGCAGGATTGCCCAAATTCAAGGTTGCAGAAATGCATAAGGTATGTGAAGCCTGTCAGTTTGGAAAACAGGCAAGGAAACCATTTCCTAGACATGTTCAAGAGAGTGAGAAGCCATTGGAATTAATCCACTCTGATGTGTGGACTACTAAAGCTGCATCTCTTGGAGGCTGTCATTATTTTGTCACTTTTATTGATGACTATAGCAGGAAAGTTTGGGTGTATTTTATGAAAAAGAAAAGTGAAGTTTTTGGGCATTTCAAAACCCTTAAAGCTATGGCTGAAAAAGAAACAGGTCTGCAAATAAAATGCCTGAGGTCAGATGGAGGGGGAGAGTACCTCTCAAATGAGTTTGCAAAGTTCTTGCAGGAGCATGGCATAAAGCAGCAATATTCATGCAGTTATACCCCACAACAAAATGGAATTGCAGAAAGGAAAAACAGGCATATTGGAGAGGTATCTCGTGCCATGCTCAATGAAAAAGACTTGCCAGATTTTTATTGGGCTGAAGCAGTTGCCACAGCAGTCTACATAATGAACAGGACTCCCACTGCAGCAATACATGGAATGACTCCAGAGGAGAGGTATACTGGTAGGAAACCAGATATTTCTCATTTGAAAATTTTTGGTTGCATTGCCTATGTACATGTGCCAGATGAGCTGAGATCCAAGTTGGATCCAAAAGCTGAGAAGTGCGTCTTTATTGGTTACTCTCTGCAGCAAAAAGGGTATAGATGCTATAACCCTTCTACTCGTAAGTTTACAGTGAGCAGAGATGTTGTTTTTGATGAGATGAGTAGCTGGTATAAACCAGTAAATGTGATTGATGATGAAGATGCACAAAATGGTAATGCTACACAGAATTCACAGCAGCAGTCACAAAATATTAGTGGACCTGGAGCGTCCTCTAGCAGTGGTTCACATTCTTCGCCATGGACAGGCAGATTGAGATCAGGAGAATCTTCTCAAAGCAATGCAGATAGTGGTATGCAGGTATCACGAAAAGGAAAAGAGAAGGTTGATCAGCCCATGTTTGATGTGAATGCAGGTCACTCTTATGTGGATGGTGAATCCAGTGGCTCAGAACAGAGCATTGATGATGAGTTGGGTATTCCTTCTATTGTTACACCTGGAGTAAGGAAGACCAGGGATGTTTTGAGAGCACCTGGGAGTGAACCTACTTTGCGCAGGTCTACAAGAGCTAGGTATCCTGTGGATAGGCTGAAATATGATGGATTTACAGCCATTCACTATGCATATATGGTCAAAGTGATACAGGAACCAGAACCCACATCTTTTGAGCAAGCCATGGGAAAAGAAAAATGGGAGAAAGCCATGGATGAAGAAATGGATGCCTTGGAAGCAAATGCTACATGGGAGTTAGTACCTTTGCCTAAAGGTAAGAATGCAATTGGCTGTAAGTGGGTTTATAAGGTGAAGCACAATGCTGATGGTTCTGTGAACAGATACAAGGCAAGATTAGTAGTCAAGGGGTATGCACAAACATATGGCATTGACTATGAAGAAACATTTAGTCCGGTTGCAAGGATGGCAACCGTAAGAGCAGTCATTGCTATGGCTGCATCAAAGGGATGGTCTTTACATCAGATGGATGTAAAGAATGCCTTCTTGCATGGTGATTTGCAAGAAGAGGTCTATATGGAGCAGCCACCAGGTTATGTGCATGATGTTCATCCTGAGTTTGTTTGCAGGTTGAAGAAAGCCTTGTATGGCTTGAAGCAAGCACCTAGAGCATGGTCTGACAAGATAGGACAGTATCTTGTCACTATTGGCTTTCAGATTTCCAAGGCAGATTTCTCACTTTATGTGAGAAAAACAGAGAAAGGTATTATGCTACTTGTCATTTATGTTGATGATTTGATTATGACAGGTGACAGTGATGAAGATATCCTTCATGTGAAAATGCTATTGAAGCAAAAGTTTGAGATGAAGGATTTGGGAGAGCTGCGTTATTTCTTGGGCATTGAGGTGATTAGATCACCAAGTGGGATACAACTCTTGCAGAGGCAGTATGGATTGGACATGCTGTCCAAATATGGGATGACAGGCTGTAAGCCTATTTCAGTTCCTTTGGAGCAGAATGTGAAGCTGAGCGCAGATGCAGGTGAGCTTCTGGAAGACCCTACTATGTACAGACGCATAGTAGGAAGCTTGATTTATATGACTATTACCAGGCCAGATTTGAGCTATGCTGTTGGATTGGTAAGTCAGTTTATGCAGGCTCCAAGGAAATCGCATTTGGATGCGGCTAGACGCATACTTAGGTATGTGAAGTCCACATTGCAGTATGGACTATTTTATGAGACTGGGGTTCAGATACAGCTGCATGGATACACTGATGCTGATTGGGCTGGTAGCATTTCTGATAGACGATCTACCAGTGGATATGTGTTCTCTTTTGGGAGTGCTGCAGTCACTTGGAGCAGCAAGAAACAGCCTACAGTTGCCTTGTCCAGCACAGAGGCTGAGTACAGGGGTGCAGCAATGGCTGCATGTGAGGTAGCTTGGTTGCATAAGCTACTTTATGATATGCATCAGTCTACAGATGGGCCAGTTGTCATTTATTGTGACAACATGAGTAGTATACACTTGGCAAATAACCCAGTCTATCATGCTAGAACAAAGCACATTGAGGTGCATTATCACTATGTGCGGGAGAGGGTTTTACTAGGTCTTATTGATCTAGTTTATGTCAGCACAGAGGATCAGGTAGCTGACATATTCACGAAGGCATTGGGCGCAGAGAAGCTGCGCAAGTTCAGAGACCTGCTTGGTGTGCAGGAATTGGGATTGAGCTCGAGGGGGAGTGTTGAGATATCGAGCTCCACTCGTGATACGCCAGGGTGACCGTTGTGTATTTATGTCACCGACTTGTCAGTTGCAGATGCGGTTGGTACACCGCCCCTGAATAATAGCTACATGATAGCTATCCTTATCTACTCTAGTTCGTGGCTCAGTTAGTATGCCACCTTAGTTAGTTGAGTTTGGTTTTGAGACCCATATCTAGGGTTCTTCTATTTTCTTTGTACTAGAGTTCTTTTTGGCTTACACAACTAAGAAGAGGAAAACTGTTTTCAGCCTCCACCTTGTGTGTCTTCCCCCATTGTGCAAGCAAGAAAGCTTCAAGCGAGACTCCTTCCTTCTCTCCCACAATCGTGACATCTTGGTCAACCTTTTATTTCTGAGTCTCGTTTGGAGACAAAGGCCTTTGATGATGGCTCTTCATATGCTCGGATAAGAAGTAAGGATAATGACAAAGCTGTCCAATTTCTGACTGTATGTGTAAATCATCACCAGAATAGAGATCGATTGAGAGATCATCCTGTACCTCCTAATGCCTGAGAATTTAAGGGTTTTCAGGTAGCACTGCTGTAAGTGGAGATTATGGCGGTGCTTCATGTCATAAAAAATTGCCTCAACATGTAAAGAGGGCTATGCCAAAAGCTAACTTGCAGGTATTTATGGCCAACAGTGTGGCCTGTTATAAACAGTTTTCAGCCATGAATAGGGCTGAAAGGAAGTATTTATGTCAAGTGGAATGAGAGCTGAAGCAAGTTGATGTTTTGGCTGAAAATGAAAAAATTTCAGGGCTATTTCATGGGTTGATTTATAATGATACATTGGCTAAAATACATGCAGCTGTTCATGCAGAAAATCAGGCTGGAAATCAGTCCATACAGGTATGCACATTGGATATTTATGACATAATTCAAGATTTTGTAGATCATGAAGCTTTTGGATAGTCAAACAGGGTTGAGGCAAGAGTAGAGACGAAGTATAAGACAGTTGACAAGAAAGTCAAGACGATGGCAACTCCACTACCTCCCAAAAGTGAAGGATTGGTAGAAAGGCATCAAAATAGCCAAGCCTTCGTGACCCCAAAGATATTAGTCACCAATTTACAGCTGAAAGTTTACAAGAGCTAAAAATTGGTAAAGACTCTTTTCTCTTGCTAGCTGAAAAGCAAGCCTTCATGCAGATATTAAAGAAACATGGAAAAGCTTTTTCATTTCAGTCTCATGAAATTGGCTGTGTGGATCCAAGTGTTGTGGCACCAATGGTGATTTTCACAGTCCCACACGTTCCTTGGAATCTTAAACCAATTCCAGTACCAAGGGCTCATTTGCCTAAGTTACTAGAGCTTTTAAATGAAAAGATAAAGATGCAAATATTGGAGCCATCTTCAGCTCCGTATTCCAATTGATGGTTTACCGTGCCTAAGAAGAATGGATCTTTGCGATTCATTCAAGATTTACAGTCTGTCAATAAAGTCACTATTAGAAATGTTGGTTTGGGGCCAATTGTTGATGAATTTGTTGAGGCTTTTGCAGGTAGAGCAATTTATTCCATGGGTGATTTATATTCGGGTTATGACCAATTTCAGCTTGCTTTGGAGAGTCGAGACATTACCACAATGAAGACGCCTCTTGGTTTAGTCTACATGTGTACTCTCCCTCAAGGAGCTACAAATTCAATAGCTCACATGATGAATGCCATGCATAAAGTATTGAGAGATTATATTCCCCAACTAACTCTTCCTTTCCTTGATGATGTACCGATCAAAGGATGTGAAATTCATGAGAAGAATGAAGAACTCAATGAGCTTGGATGCCGCAAGTTTGTTTTCGATCATATTAATGATTGTGCTCAAATCTTGTCTAAATTGGAAGAAGTTCATCTTACTCTTTCAGGTGCTAAATCTGTTTTTGGAGTCGAAGAAGTTCTTGTGGTAGGGCATATGTGTGGTCCATATGGCCGAAAGCCTTCTCCAATCAAGATTGATGCTATCAGCAAAATGCGGGAAATATGCACAAATGTTTCGGAGGTGAGAAGATTTCTTGCAGCATGTGTTTTCTATCTTATTTGGATCCCACACTTCGCTCATGTTGCTGAAAATCTTTATCAATTTTTAAGAAAAGGCTAAAGGTTTATATGGGAAAAAGAGCATACTCAAGCTATTAGAAAATTGAAGAAATTGCTGATTTCTTCCCCCACCTTAAAGAGGGCTAATTACTCTAATGGACAGCCTATTATACTCATAGTAGACACAAGTCCTATTGGGATAGGATGGGCAATCGGTCAAGATGATCTTGAGGGCAACAGATATGCAATTCGCTTTGGAGCGAAGGTTCTCAATGAACGTCAAAGAAGGTATGCTCAAATTAAAAGAGAATTATGGGGAGTTGTAACTATATTGAAGTGTGACTGAGAGTACTTCATGGGCGCATATGTAATAGTTGAAATAGATTGTCTTCCACTCTTGGGCGTGATTGCCAACTACTCCACTCTCGACATAGCTATGCTAAGATGGATAGCCTATATTAAATCCTTAAATCCTGATTTGAAACATATTGCAGGAAGAGATAATCCAGTTGCTGACATGCTTTCGCGTGCCAGATATAAGGATGAAGAAGAGATGATGGATGAGGAAGAAACAGAGTCTATATTTGCTAAAAATGATGCTGTAATTGCAGGTTCAGATCTGAAAACAGCAAGTACATCTACTCCTAATGATGGTACAACTGTCAAAGATGCAGGTACATCATTAATTACAGCAAGTACAACGGGTTCAACTGCTGTAACAAAATTTACAGCAACAAAGAAAGAAGAAACAACCATGGAAGGATGGTGGGCAGCTGAAAGACAGCATGCTCAATGTTTTGTTTTGGTTTGTTCACACTTTAAAGAAGAATATTATGCAGGTGATTGGATAAAAATTGGCCAATTTCTGAGCACTATGACAAAGAAGGAAGATTGGACTAATGAAGAGTTCAAGAGAATCGGGAGAAAAGCTTATGGCTTCTTTCTCAAAGATGGCTACCTTTGGAGGCATGCAAAAAAGAAAGGAAGAGTGCCTGCTCATGTCTTAGGAGACAAGAAGACTCAAAAATAGGTCATGCAAGAATTTCATGAAAGCCTATTGGCTGGCCATAGAGGCATATGGGGCACTTTTGCCAAAATAAAAGAGAAATTTTGGTGGCAAAACATGTATAAAGACATTGAGCATTTTGTCGAGACTTGTCATGTTTGTCAAATGTACTCTATGGTTAAGCATAGAGATGGGCTTCAACCTACCTTTCCTTTATCTATTCATTACAAATGGGTTGTTGATTTAGTAACCATGCCTACAGGAATTGGGAACATGAGATATCTAGTGCTTGCTAGAGAAGATCTGACAAATCAAGTTGAAGGAAAAGCCTTGACAACAAAGTCCACTCAAGTTGTTTGTAGATTTTTACTTGAAGAAGTATTTTGCAGGTATGGCTGTGTTGCCAAAGTAACTACTGATAGAGGAGAATCAGATGCCGATGAGGCTCGCCATTTCTTTGCTCAATTGGAAATCAAGCTATCTCTTACATCAGCTTACAATCCTGAAGGCAATGGTAAGAGTGAAAGAGGTCATCAACCAATTCTCAAAGCATTGGCAAAATCTTGCAAAGGAAAGATGAGAGAATGGCCTAGAATGCTTCCATTTGCGTTATGAACTGATAGAACTACCCATAGTGCAGTAACAGGTTATATGCCCGCTGAATTAATATATGGGCAGCCACCTATTATGCCTATTGAGGAGTCTATTATCACATGGAGTATTTTGCCTCGGGATGAAGGCATAAATCGAGAAGAGCTGCTGATTTTGCACATAAGGCAGCTTGACAGAAGGATGATTGGGTACTTGTCTATGACAGCAACCTGGACAATCAATATAGTGCTCATAGGAAGCTAGCCAAGCAATGGTTTGGACCATATGTGGTGAAAGTAGTATATGATAATGCTACTTATACTTTGGCTGAAATCGATGGGACCATGGTCAAGGTACCAATAGCCGGTAAACATATCAAGCTCTTCAAACGAAGAGAGTCTTCTACTTATGAGCTTGATGACTTAGATGTGAGCCATCTATTTGAAGATAAGGAAGATGAAGAAGACTTAGAGGATGAAGATGAAGATATGTTAGAAGAAGAGCCTCCTTAACTTGCAATTTTGTGAAATGGCACATGCCGGAGGATGTGCAGGTTAGGAGGGGGTGAATGTCAAAGAGTTTTCTATTCATGATATAAATCATAGAGTTCTTATGTTTGCAGAAGAACTTCATTAGGATTCACATGAGAAACTTTTATACATAATTCAGTCATTGTTACCCAACATCTGACTTAGATATCACTTAATTTCATAAGTTCTTTTGTAACTGTCATGCAATTTTCAGTTGTACCATGTATACTGACAAAATTAAGTCTATGGGAACTCACAAATTGATCAATTGGAGGTAATTGACAGTTTGCAGGCTAAGTCACATTGGTTCAAGAGGAATATTTGCCTGGAAATCAAGAAAAGTACCAAAAGTCCACTAGGTTTGTATGCGACCTGGAATAATGAACTTATGTGACTTATAAGTGACCTAAATGGTCAAACTTTAGTGTGGGAGCTGAAGGGAGTGCAGCCTGCATTTTTCGGCGCAAATTGTGGGCTTGCATACCTGTGGCAGATGGAGGATGAGCTGAAGGCTATGGTGCATGCTCCAAAGCATGCAAATTCAGGGCAAACTGAAGCTAAAGAAGGAGATACAAACAAAGAAGGTAAGAGCTCTTCTTGACCGTCCATTTGGTATGACGAAAATGAGTGGTATGATAGTTCATAAAAGGGGGAAACCTGAGAAAAAGTATTCAACCTGCTCTGATGTACGTCTTCTTCCATTCTCTTACCATATTCATGGTCCACTGAAGCCTGCCTTATACCCAAGTACTTGAGTGACTTTGGGGCAAGCAAAGGGGAGGATTTTGAAGGTGAATGGGATGTTTTGGACTGAAAAAACCAGTCATAAATAGGGCAGCCCACTGTTCTTGTCCATTTTGAAGAGAAATCAAGTGATCTATGTGGTTGTAAGAGAAGGAATTGACATCTTAACATCAGGACTTCATTTGAGGATGATTAGAGAGGCTTATTCTTGAGATTATGTGCATTTTTGGAGCTTGTTTAAGGGCTGAAAATTACTATTTTAAAACAGGGCTGAAGTAAATTTTATGCTTTGACAATGTATTTCATGAGATTTTGATCCATGTCTTGGATGTAGTAGAGTCTACCACCAAAATACTTGTATTTTGGAGTTGTTGTCCATTAATATTCATGAAATAGAAACTGTTTGAGCTTGCATTTGAAGTATGCATTTGGATTAAAACTGAGATAATCCTTAAATGTATTGGCTTATTATCCGCATATGCATTTGATGTAATCAAGACAAAGTCTTTCATTCCATTCATGTATGCTAAGTAAAAGAAAAAGCTTGAGGTCTTCTTCTTCAACTGAGTCATCTCTAAAACCTAAGGCTTATCAATCGCCAATCTTTTCTCCCTCTCCTAACCTTGAATCCCACACTCCTCTTCTGCTCTAAAAACCGCGGTGGAAGACCTTCAACCCTCAACACGACGACAACACCTAACCTTATTCTTATGCTCATCAAGCAAGTTCCACAAGCCATACATCAACTTCTCTCTCACTGGTCACAACTCCACAAGTGTTCACCCTTTCCTTCGCTCTTCCAACATTTTGTATGTCAATCCAATAATGAGTGCACTTGTTACAAGAAGCAAAAAGATGGAGATCTCTAGCAAGTGTACATGAGACAAACGATTTTTAGTGGTGATGCTAATGCCATCAGTGCCACTATGGACAAAGTTTGATTTCTACTAGGAAACAATGAGATTAATGATTGAATGTTCTACAAAAAGTCATCCATGTATTGAGTGCATTGTTTAAAGGTCTAAAAATGTCTATTTAATGAATCAAAATATAGGCCATTAAGTTGTGATGAAAATACTATAAGGTGTTATATATTTTCATAGCAAAACAAAGCCTAATATGGTTGCATGGTTTGAGATTGGAAGGCTATTAGAAGATCATTGTTGCTCTCTCATTATGCAAGAGATCTTTTAGAAGAAGATTAGTTTAGAATATACAACATCTACAAGCATCATCTTGTTAAAACACTTTTATTTTTAGGAACAAAAGAAGGGTAAAGGATATTGGCATATTTTCACTACCTTGGGTGGTTTACAATGTAGCTATGTAGTCATGACATTGGTAGTTGCACACCTTATGAAAATTTGGCTTATAATCTTCAATTATGATGTGGGAGCTTTCGCTCAACCGCTAAGACCCACGGACCGCTTATTGATTCAAGCATTCCAAGTGAGCTCTAATGGCTATCTCTCACCTAGTCGATGCGCCGTCGTTCCTACGACTGTAGTGAGCTTACCTTGGTGCTGATATGAGTTGCCTCCTCTCTTACACACACTGGTAGCTCCATGATCCTAGATGCTAGCTCAAGCATCCTCAAGCCTCCTCCATCTCCAAGCTCCATCCACCATAGCTGCGCATGCAAAAGAAGAGAATAGAAGAGAAGAGAAGAGAAGAGAAGAGAAGAGAAGAGAAGAGAAGAGAAGATGAGATGGTGAAGAGCTTCACCCCCTTGATCCCTCACTCCCACACACTCGCTCTCTCACACTCCCTCTCTCAAGAGCACACACATAAGCAAGGAGAAAAGAAGAAGGGAAGAAGAAGAGGACTCTTGTTAGCCACACACCAAAGAATGAGCTTCTCATTCACTTTTCAACTTTACATACAAAACCCTAAATCCCTTTTGGGTGGTCATCCCCTTATTCCCTTTTTTTACATGGCCGGCCGTGGCCTAGGCCCTTTTTTCCATTGTCCTCCTATCTTCCTAGCTTCCTTCCTACTGCCCATCTACCTTTACAAATTGCACGGGTAAGAGCCCAACGCTCTTTAAATTAAATCATGATGCGCTTGCACTCTTTTACAAAAGTATTGACTTGGGCTTTCTCTTGTGTGCTTTTTTCTTTTATTTAGGACTTTTCTGCACTTCTTGTGTTTCCATATTTTTCATGTCGCGCCTTCATCTTCTGTTTCACTTTGCCTTACCTAGCCAACGTGCGGTTGCTCCTACGAGTGTAGTGAGCTTACCTTGATGTCGATATGAGTTGCCTCCTATCTCGCACACATCGGTAGCTCCACGATCCTAGATGCTAGCTCAAGCATCCTCAAGCCTCCTCCATCTCCAAGCTCCATCCACCATAGCCGTACGCGCAAGAGAAGAGAAGAGAAGAGAAGATAAGAGAAGAGGAGAAGAGAAGAGAAGAGGAGATAGTGAAGAGCTTCACCCTCTCGATCCCTCACTCCCACACACTCGCTCTCTCACACACACACTCTCTCAAGAGTACACACACAAGTAAGGAGAAGAGAAGAAGGGAAGAAGAAGAGGACTCTTGTTAGCTACACACCAAAGAATGAGCTTCTCATTCACTTTTCAACTTTATATATCCCCTTTTTTGCATGGCCGACCGTGGCTAGGCCCTTTTTCCCATTGTCCTCCTATCTTCCTAGCTTCCTTCCTGCCACCCATCTACCTTTACAAATTGCACGGGTGAGAGCCCATCACTCTTTAAATTAAATCATGATGCCCTTGCGCTCTTTTACAAAAGTATTGACTTGCGCTCTTTCTTGTGTGCATTTTTCCTTTATTTAGAACTTTTTTGCACTTCTTGTGTTTCCATATTTTTCATGTCGTGCCTTCGTCTTCCATTTCACTTTGCCTCAGCCTAGCTGACGCGTCCTAGATGCTAGCTCAAGCATCCTCAAGCCTCCTCCATCTCCAAGCTCCATCCACCATAGCCGTGAGCGCAAGAGAAGAAAAGAGAAGAGAAGAGGAGATGGTGAAGAGCTTCACCCTCTTGATCCCTCACTTCCACACACTTGCTCTCTCACACACTCTCTCTCAAGAGCACATACACAAGTAAGGAGAAGAGAAGAAGGGAAGAAGAAGAGGACTCTTGTTAGCTACACACAAAGAATGAGCTTCTCATTCACTTTTCAACTTTATATACAAAACCCTAAATTCCTTTTGGGCGGTCATCCCCTTATCTCCTTTTTTACATGGCCGGCCGTGGCCTAGGCTCTTTTTTCCATTGTCCTCCTATCTTCCTAGCTTCCTTCATGCCATCCATCTACCTTTACAAATTGCACGGGTGAGAGCCCGGCACTCTTTAAATTAAATCATGATGCGCTTGCGCTCATTTACAAAAGTATTGACTTGCGCTTTTTCTTGTGTACATTTTTACTTTATTTAGGACTTTTCTGCACTTCTTGTGTTTCCATATTTTTCATGTCGCACCTTTGTCTTCCGTTTCACTACTTTGCTTTGGCCTTTGTCTTCTGGTTTAGCTTTTCCAGATTTTCCACCTTGTTCATCTGATAGTTAACATATGCATTGCCATGAGATTCTCTGTTATGTCCACATCATGCTAGCTTTTGAAAATTTATCAAACTAATTTGCCAAGTGCCATAGGAAGCAATCAACATCTAGCTTCCTTCCTTTAGCCCACAATTGAAAGAGAAGCAAGGAACAAAGACACCCTTTACTAATATACAGATGTTGTAGCATCTTATAACTCACTTTGTTGCACATTAGGCATCTACATCAAACTCGAGCAAATAGTTGTGTCAAGTGGCACTAGTGTGTGTTAGCCCCATCCCCTTTTCACACATGATTATCAATCACATCATATCCATTTATAGGACACTTAACCATATAGAATGTAGTTAGCTGTGCAACCTAAATGGTGTTTGCAACATCTCCACTAAATGAGCACAAGGACACTTGAGCACCAAAGAATATTTCTCTTAGAGTTGTTGGGGGTAAAGGCACCTGTGCCTAGCCACCTATGTATTAGTTACATTGACAATACCCACATACTTGCACACCTATACACTGCATGTGGTGGGTGTCCATTATTGTCACTTCATTCTTTATTCTTTCAATGACATTTGAATAAAGGGAAGACTGGTCAGACATTGTGAGTTCCCACATCTTGTGTCTCTCTCTCTCTTGCTCTAGCTCCTTCCACCATAACTCTTGCTTTTTCTTAGTGCTTCCACTTCAAGGCTCACTCACTTCAAGATTTATTTTGTTACTCCATGTATTTACATAGTGTAACGTGCAAACAAGATGGGCATATGCAAACATGACATATCTTTAACTAAATTTTAAGCTTGTGGTGCTAAGCTTGGGCATATGCAATTTGTGAATGTGCTGGGTGTTAATCCTCGTACACATGCAATCTAGGATGTTGGAGGCTAGTCCATTTTAGATAAGAAGGTAAGCATGTTCAACTCCCATCTTGAGACTTGTAATGTGCCATGTCTTTTCATGGTTTGCAACACAATTGGAGAGTGACCATTGACACGGTTGGAAATACTGGTAGCTTTAGTGTATAAAAGATATAACGGATTCTTTTTTATTGGCTTGGTTCTTTGGAGTGCTTGGTCAACTTTTCATGAGTAATTATGTTGTTATCAACTATGAAGGATGACTCAACTTCTAAGTTTTTGCCTATATTTGAAATGCAAAGGCTTGGTTGTGTCCCTTCTATCCATGAATTGAATTTTGATGGAACAAAGACTATGAAATAGTTCTTTGAAATTGAACTTTGTGGGATCACGAGTTAGATGTGCAAGTGCCTTGGGTCTCTTTGCCTCATAGTACCTTTGTTTCTTGAGTGATGTTTTTTTATGGAGACATATTTAGTGGTCAACATATTGTACCTTAATTTGCATCTTTCTAGAAAGATTTCTGCATTTGGCATTGGATTCAAAACTAGGTCTTGTTGTACAAAAGTTGGGCAATCACATGTTATGGCCTCAAATTTCTATTTTCATCCCTTGAAGGGCACTACCCATGGCAGCCCCAAACATGCATGCAAAAGTGACAACATGTCTCCTAGTTTGACCACCATGTACTACCTGACAATAGGTGCTTCTGCAACACCTATTGGTAATGAGATAACACATTTGGATGATAGGTACTCCTTCACCACCTAGCCATATGTTATACCAAGAACGAAGCATAGTTGGTAGGCTCATTGTTACCCTCCTTAACTACTTAAGGAAGATATGAGCAATACATTACTTTTTTTAATATACTCTATTTGGATCCGTCTTTATGTTTCTACCTATTTTATTGAAATGTCTTTTTATACTATTTCTATAGGGCAATTCTGTCTTCAACTTCTCCCTCTATACTTCTTTGCTCAACTGTGGCAAGTGGTGTGGTTGTAAAAAGGCTTCCCCTTACAACTCTTGGTGCTTTGGTTTTACCCTCTTACTACCAAGCCGTCTAATGTCTCAAAGAGAAGGGTGGTGGGAAAGCATAAATAGCAAGAGGGTTGGAAGGGTAGATGGTGCTGCTTACTACTATGAGCACTCAAAGGGGGGACTTGATTTGAAAGCAAAGCATCATTGGACAAAGCACAAGAAGACATTATTAGCAATCAAGGAAAAGTAATGTGATGCACTCATCCCCTAGGTTGCACATGGACCGATTTAATTATTCACAATGGGTCTTAACATTCGTCTCTCCCATGCAACATGCCAATGAATTTGTAATCAAGCCGTGCCTTTCATTTTCTCCCTCATTCATCCACATATGATCAAGCTTATCTATAATGAGCACTTATAATTGTAGTTGCATTTCAAGAGATTTTGGCCACTTGTAAATTTCATTTTCTTTTTGAGATTGCAATATATTCTATTTACTTTCTCAAAAATTTCCTTTGTTTTGTTAGGGGAGCTAACTGTTTGACCCATTGAGTTAAGGGCCCTTGTCATGTGGCATTTCTTTAGGGGGAACTCTTCCTCAACCGTGCTACCTAACATGGCTTGCGTATCCACCTTGGGTAGTGCATTGAATGTTGCAATATTCCTCTTGCACAACATGATATCTCTACATCAACAAACCCTCATTCAACTATGCTTAACTATGCCCCTAAACTTTGGCTCTTTACCATCTTCAATCATGGTAGGTTGTGGCTCCCTCCCTCCCTCCATCTCTAATGTAGCCAATGAATATGCCCTATGTGTGAGTTATTCTACCATGCTCTCTAATCCAACTTACTATCACACTCACTTCCTAAAACCTTGTGGAGCGGTGGGCATTATGGAGCTGCATCAAGGAGGGAAGAATCTTCCTCCAAATATCGATGCATACCTACACTACAACTTGGCTCAAAGAAATGTAGGTATACTTAACTTGGGAGGAGAGCTTCAAATCCCAACCTTCATGGGTGCTAGTGAAGCTCACATTGGCTAGGTGAAGGAGTTTGTGGTTCATCGCCAAGGGGTGGTAAAAGAAACGGAGTCCCCCCAAGTAGAAATAGATCAGGACCCAACCACAACCCAGACCAACGTAGTAGGGCATCCATCTCACAATAGCCAAGCAACATGCTAGAGATGTAAGATATTGTCTCTCTTCCTTGTGAAGGAATGTTACATTGGAAATTTGGTTTTTCAAATAGAGCATTCATAGGCCTTTGTCATGGTCCATGCCCACTTCTATCGAGCCCTTCAAAGCTTGGATGAGAGCTAAATGGGAGATGCATGTCTAAATAGGTGGATCATTGACAATACATTTATTATTCTTGGCCAAGGTATTAGAAGACAATGCAAAGGTATCCCTATGGGTTTTAGATGTTCCCCACTGTGATGCAAGTTGTATCTTGCATCCTTGGAGTATAACTTCTATAAGAGGTCAATTACCTCTATGACGTATGATATCCCTAAGCATTTCTCCCACACATTTCCATTCTATGATGACCTCCTTCTAATCAATGTTCTGAACCCTTCCATTTTCCTCTGCCAATGTAGCACCTCAATATTCTCTATTTATGATGGTGACCCTCTCCAATTTGACCTCTCTATCAACACTTTTCATTTGATGGAAAGTGGTCACTTCATTTCTACAGCTATTGACTTCTTCAATATGATCATTCAATGCATACAAGATAGTCATTAAATCAAAACCTTTGATAAGAAGGAGAAACTCCCCTTCAATTGCATTAAGTACATCCATTAAAGTAGAAATTGACCTTTTGATTGGGCACACAAGGTGATAATTTCATAGGTTGAGCCTGACTTTGGCTACTTCTCTCCACTTACCTCAATATAGACCAACCATGACTAAAATTGGACCTGGTTCACTTGAAACTCTTGATCAAATAAATTGAGATACTTTGGATACCTTGGACCACCACTATGGTGGGTGGTGGTCCCTTGGTATACCACCACTCATCATAATGCTCCCAAACTATGACGAATGTGGCTTGGAGTTGTTTTTTTGCTTATGGACATATTCTATTTGATCACTATTGAAAGGAATGGCACTATGAAACCCACCTTTCTATGAGGTCATCTTTCAAGTGTAACTCCTCTATCCTTTTTTCTACCTTGACATAATCCCTAATAATTATTTCATATTTATATTCTATTTTGAAGACATGGCTTTGAAAATCTTAAGTTATAAGCAATGATGGTCCAAAACTCTCCTTAGCCTACCAAAATTCTCATTTGATTTGAACTCCTAGACTTACCAATGTATCTTCTGAAGGGAGTGAGCCTTGAAGTGGAAGTATGGAGTGAAAGTAAGAGCTATGGTGGAAGGAGTAAGAGCAAGAGAGAGAGACACACACAATGTGAAAACTTCAACATTCACAATGTGTGACTGGACTTTTCTTTATTCACATGTCACTGAAAGAATAAAGAATGAAGTGATAATGATGAGTGCTCACCACCTGCAGTGTACAAGTGTGCGGGTTTGTGGGTGCTGTTAGTGTAACTAATACACAGGTAGCTAGGCACAAGTGCCTTTACCCCCAACAACCTCTCATTTAAAGACGAATGTGCCCCTAGTGAGGAGAGATCAAGAATAGAGTGACAAAGTACAAATGTACATAAATACAATACAATGAGGAAATATGCCATCTCATCCAATGCCCATCAACTTCCCAAGGAAAGCAAAACACTTTGTTGAGGGGCTTTTAGTGAGCATATCTACAAGATTTTGGTCAATTGAAAGCTAAATGGACTTGTCCTCAACGACCTCTCATATAAACTAGTAACACACCTCAATATGGTTTTGCTTCGCATGAAAGATTAGATTCTTGGCCAATTGAATAGCACTCATAGAATTCAAATGCAATGTAGAGACCACATCAATAATACCAAGGTCTATCACCACTAGAGGGCCTAACCAAAGAGCTCCATTGCAAGCCTCAATGGTGGTTGCAACATACTTTGCCTCTGTAGTAGATATGATTGTGCATTTCTGTACCATGGACATCCAAGAAACAACACCTCTAGTAAAAGTGAAAACATAGCCAGAGTTGGACTTCCTACTATCTGCATGTCCTGCATAATTAGAGTCAATGTACCCCACGACTCTTGTATCTTGGCCACCATAGCATATGCACATAGTTGTTGTGCCCTTCAGGTATCTCATCATATCCCTTGAGATGACATCCCAATGTTGTTTGCTAGGTATAGCCATATAGCGTTCCACAACTCCCTTTGCAAATGCTATGTTAGGATGAGTGGGTATCATGGCATACATTAAATTGTCCACTATAGATGCATAAGGGATCTTGGCCATAACAACCTTTTGCTCATTAGAATGTGAACAATTGGCATGACTAACATTCACGTGAGAAGGAGCAAGAGCAAGAGCAAGAGCAAGAGCAAGAGCAAGAGCAAGAGCAAGAGCAAGAGCAAGAGCAAGAGCAAGAGCAAGAGCAAGAGCAAGAGCAAGAGCAAGAGCAAGAGCAAGAGCAAGAGCAAGAGCAAGAGCAAGAGCAAGAGCAAGAGCAAGAAAGAGAGGCACACACAATGTGGGAACTCCAACAGTCACAATGTGTACCCGGCCTTCCCTTTATTCAAATGTCACTCAAAGAATAAAGAATGAAGTGACAGTGATGGGTGCCCAACACCTACAGTGTACAGGTGTGCGGAATGTAGATACTATCACTGCAACTAATACACGGGCAGCTAGGCATCACAGGCGCCTTTATCCCCAACATCTTCATCCCTAACTCAAACAAATAGTTGCCCCTCTCAGCCATATCATTGGTTGAAACCTTATGAAACTTGTCAACTCAAAATTTGATCGGACCTAAAATGGGCCGGCACTGGCTAAGGCACTAGCTGGACCTCATGCCCTCAATAGATAACCCCACCTCACGGCCTCGTGGGCCAGGAGCAACTATCGAGGGATACATTATCCTGAACACTAATCACTGCGTGTTTATAGTCTGTAATCCAACAAATATTCCCTTTTTCCCATCTCCTCAGAGGGAGATTATACATATATCAACAATAAATGCCACGTATTACACACACAAGGGCACCTCACCAAACTGATTGCCGTGGCCTTACCCCAACTCTCCTACATCTTGGGGATTGGCCCCTCGATGCGCTGCTTCCACACATAAACACATTCAAAACAAACTCCCCTCTTGGTGCCAATATATTTAACATTCCAGGAATACACTTATCCTCACTTATCCATCCCCTTTGACCCATTGTCTAGACCTACAGTCGGATTACTCACTCTCTCTACGTGGGTCAAGTTCTAAAGAAACGAAGTACTATGCATCTAGGAGCTTGTAATTGATACCATTTAACGATTCTTGATGCAAATTTGTATATGATTAAGTGCTTAGACAATTGGAAAATAGCCTCATGCATTGTGCAAATCCATTCTTTTCATGTTTCCATACACTAATGCATAATTGCTAAGATGAGAGAAGACACCGAGCCTTACACTCATACTGTACTTCCCCTTATTTAACTTAACGTCATCCCATATGAATAATGCAGCCAATACATCAGATTTTATATTATATTTCAATGCTCAAACTCCCCTCTCTCCCTACCGTTTAGCATTTTGCTTGCGGTGATAGGTAAAAGGGTAATTTCATGTGTACTTCGCACGAAATAAGTAGTAAATACTCACAAAAATATGTAAATGGGGATAAACTGAGGCAAAATCTCATGATTTATCCTCATTATACACTCACAGACACATCCATAATTTTTCATAATTTTCCTCATCTGTTTCCTATTTTTTTTCCTTTTAAAAAGTAATTTTCCTATTTTTCCTTATTTTTTATCAATAAAAATAGAAAAAAATTAGCATTATTTTAGAGCTGTGGCTCTTAAGTCTTTAAATAGCAACCATATAGATTTTATTGGTGTTTTGTTTCACACTTTTTTGATTTTAAGCCCAAAAACGCCATTTTTACTCTAAAAACCATGCTTTTCGGGGTTTTCCCATTTGTTTTTCACACTTTAAGTGTACATTTTCTGAGTTTTTTTTAATGAAAGACTAAAAACAATAGCAAATGACATGTCCACCAATTTTCAGTCCATATAAACATTGCTAACCTCATCAAATATGTGGAAAAAGAGTCATTTTCTTTGTAAAAATATCATTATCGTGTATTTTTTATTATTTCGGGTTTTGAAACTTGTTGCAGGTCTGCAAATCAGGCCCCATTTGATGCTTAGCTTACCTCCACACTGCCATCTTCAGCCCACCTTCGATTTGGAAGCAATCCAGTACCATGCCGGACGAGCATTCACCAACTGGGCTTCATTCTTCTTCACACGCAGGAACAACCCCTTGCAGGAGAGAGAATGACTAAAAAATGAGATTTTTAAATCCTCCTTTAAAACAAGCAAGCTTGCAGCCATCTTGTTCCTCTCTCTGCCCTGATCAAGAATCTTCCTCTCTCTCTCCAAACGGGTTTGAATTGGAGAGGCAATGAGCAAAAATGAGGAGGCGCATTGACACTTTCCTCTGTTCGACAATTTTTGCATTAGTTTCAAGGCTTTTATTAAGCCTAAGGTTTAAAACATTAAAATAACTGGTTCATCTTTTTGTGTTCACACTGTCCCGCAAGTAGATTTTTCAATTTTAAAGGCCCAAATGAACTCCGATTTGCAATCCAATTGGACAGGCGACTTCGTGGTGTCGAACTCCATCAACCTGGCATCTCCCACACACTTTATGGCTTCGCGATCCGATAGCTGCTTTATAACACCGAACCTTGCGGGGATTAAATGGAGGGTCAAATGACCTCCGATTGATGCAAACCGAGACTTGTGTTGGATTCCTGATGTCGAAATGCATCTAGGAAAACTCTAGCTCAGCCATTTGCCACCATTTGATTTTTCACGAAACTTTGCTCTTTAACACCTCTCGGGCATTTTTCGGCTCCAAAACAAGCTTCAATGCTTCAAGAACGGGTCCAAATCGGGTCCTAAAATCCAGCTCTCATTGGTGATCATGGGATAGGGAGACTCGGCCCGTTGAATCCCACGAACAAATCTACACATAAACACAACCATAAAGAGCATCAAGCTGATACAAAATAGATACATAACAAAACACATCACAGCTCTCACCCTACCCCCTTGTCAAAACCAAGGCATGAAATCCATGAGGATTAGGCCTAGCATAATTTGACAGAAAGTCAAAAGCTAGTCACTAATCAACTGCGCCAACACAACCAAGCTAACAAGAACCATCAAAGAGGTTATCCTCAATGGTGGTCTGAACTACCTACCAAACTGAGGACAACTCAACTAGGAGCTCCTACTAGGCGAGGACTCCTATAGGTGGATCAACAAATATTATCTTTTAGCACATTGGGTCTTTAGCCTCTTATTTTCGATACTCGGGCATGTAAAAAGGAGGGAGCTGAGCATAGTGACCCAAGGAGAGCAAGGCATCAGCCTTAGGTCCTGTCTCGATACCCAAGAACCTACCAAGCCCGCGCAAGGCGACACTTAATCATTTTCTAACGCTCACTTTTATTTTCGCTCCAACCTTCTTTTATTCTTATTTTTTTGCTAGAAGCCACCGTTAGGAAGATAAGGCATTGGCCTTGGGTCTTGTCTCGTCCCCTGGCACCTACCAGGCCCTCGCAAGGCGATAAACAACAGCTCAATGATTTTTCTTTCTTTCCATTTCTATTTTTATAGGGGTTAGAACCCCTTTTTACGCATGTTCATATATTCATAGATTGTCTTTAAGATATTTAGGGTTTTGTCTCTTTCCATCATTATTTTAGTAGGCTTCTCTAACTGCCTCACAACTAATAGGAACTCTTAGAATGGTCGCCTAGCAGGTCAGTAGAACATGGTCACTAGAATTCCCATATAAAACACGTCTTACAATGCCTAACAATGCCTTGCAGGAGGCAATGACTACTCAGACCTCCCCCTGACATATAGAGCCTAATCCTGGGACTCATGCCTCGATTGTTGCCGATCCCCACCAAACAAAAGAAAGTAACCCTTACACACACATATATCATTAATCACTTAAGGGAAAAGACTCGAAAGAGGACGAAACCACCTGGCATGGCCACAAGAAGCTCCTTCGCGGCAAAGGCTCTCTCTAGCGACTTCGTTAACCTGTATGATGCAATCACTACAACAAAAACCCATTAATTGTACCCGCACCAAATAGACGAATGGCCCTATTGGCCTAAAGAAATAGCACATTTAATTGCAAACTAGTTGGCCCTCTTGGCCTAAAATGGATAGTTCATTCTAATCCATGCAATATATAATCTCCTTGGCATATACAACACATCCTATCAAACTAATCAGGATACCAAGGATAGCATAAAATAGGAGGACTAGCCTCATGCTACTCATGTGAGTCAGCTAAAAGCCTGATCTATGCTCTTTGTAGATCCCCTAGCCCAAGCCTTTCTACTGGTATCTTAGTAATAATGGCCATCTCTTCTTGGGTACTATGAGTTGAATGAATGACATCATTATATTGATATATCTCATCCCCTTGGCCGTCATTCAAATGGATCGTTTGTCCCAACTTTCCAGTAACTCCTCCTACAGGGAGAATCATGGATTTATGATCATTCAACTCTTCTCTAATTGGACCATTACATATGTCAATGATACGATCCAAACTAGACAGAGCTTCAAGCCTAGATCCATCACATAGATGCATCTCAGGGCGGCGGTCCCTATTGTCAGATGTCGCATTATTGCCTTTAGTCGCATCCTCTTGGGAATCCATCAAAGCATGTCCACATGCAATTCCTGGCCCTTCATTTGACACACCAATATTAATTTTTAGGGGTTTTGGGCCTCCAAACCCATCACATATTCCTTTCCATATTCTTAGACTGCCTCATCTGCCCACATTGGTCCAATGGACTCACTGTGGATTTATCACCATTACTAGATGGCCTCACAGCCTTATGGCTTCTATTTAGTACAGGTGGACCTTTGGCATGCTGCATCTTCTCTACACGAGATGTCTTTACTTGCATTTGTCCACTCTGTAACAACTACTTAACCATAGGAACCATGCTTTTACTAAAAGGAATAGCATCTACTTGAAAGCATGATTCATCTATAAATTGGAAAGGTCTCTCAAGAGCCTTACTAGGAGCACAGCTAGAACCACCCATAGAATGCTCATCTAAGCTTGTAGACCTAATAGTTCTATCAATTCCATCGTCACAACTACCTCTCATGGAAGTGTTACAAGCCTTGATGGGACTTATTGGGCTTGGAATCTTTTTATCCCCAGGGGGTATATTATCCCTACTATTGCCATTTTCTGCTTGGAGATTTTGGCTACCAAGGTTCCTCTCATAGGCTGCCTTGGTATCAACAAGTGAGCTGTCTCCTTGTAGAAATGGTTGGAAGCTAGGATGCACTTGTACTGAGTGGGAAAAAATCCAAAAGTTTTTCCAACATCTTTGAATATGTCCCTTATAATCAATGGCATGCATCTTTGCTTCCCTTAACGACTTAGGATTCCACAGTCCCACTTGGATTTGCATGTTAATCTCTAAGCCACTCAAAAAGAGCCCACATAGCACATCACCTGGAAATGCAGTAGCTCTTCTTGGCCAAAGCCTCAGAATATCATCAAAGGCTCTAGCGTGTTCTTTAACAAAAGGATAGGACTCTTACCTAATCTGCATCAGTTGCCCTAAAAGTTGGGTCATAGGCACCTTCTTCTCATATTCATCTAAAAATCGATCACTCAACTCCTCAAAGGATTTAATAGATCCCCTTGGGAGGCTCTAGTACCATTTTCTAGCCTCTCCCTTTAGGGTACTTGAGAATACAAGCATTCGACGAATATCATTGAACCCACTTGCAAGGTAAGTTAGGCCGTATTCTTGTAAATGCACCATCGGATCCTCATTAACTAGACCATGAAACACTGGGAGATCCCTATAAGGAGGAGGGCATTTAGTCCTTTCCTTTGGGATCAGCATTGGGCCATTAAAATCCTCATAATCATGGCCTAACCCTAGTGTCTTAGGGTCTCCAACCTCTTCCATTTCCACCTTTACTGGTGTAGGGAGGTTACTATTATCCTTAATGTCCCTTTCTGCCAACTCATAAAGTGGTCTAGGGAGACCTATAGCTCTTAGCATGTCATTTCGATCCTTTCTTAGAGGATCTTCCATATCTTGCCCCTTCCTAGGCAGTTCCATGATGACTTTATCTAGGAGCTTCTGCCCCTCATCAAAAGCAAACTTATCCTTAGCACTTAGGACCGTGTCTTTTAAGCAACGGTTTCCCCTTTACATCTAGGGCTTCTAACATCCTTGTGATACTTAAAATTTTGGCACGATGCCCCACCACGTGGGATGTTTCAACCGCCGTAACTGCACTCCATTGTGTGTCGAGTTTTTCCCATGGCACTACGACTTTAGCATAATCACTTGTTGATGCCATGACCGCCATAGCTTCCAACATACTTATTCCATGCCCTCTAGGTTGATGGATGGCTATACATGTTTTCTCTTGGGTAGAGACCACTCCAAGGCAAACCTCGGCCCATGCCATCGCATTAGAGGATGGGATAACCACTAACTAGTTACTCTTCTCATCACCTAAATTATCTTCCGTAGAGGAGTCATACTCTACATAACTAAAACTAAGTCCATCAGTAAGTTTTGTATAGGGAAAGCCAAGGTTTTCCATCCTTGAACAAACCCCATTTTATGATTAGCTTAGCATACTCCTAATGGAAATTATAAACTTAGGCCCCTTTACAACCTAGATTCGGAGACCGCCACTTATTATAGGCAGCTCTCGGCAGTAGATGCACCACTGATGGGACCTAAAATGGGTAGGCACTAGCTAAGGCACTAGGCGGACCTCATGCCCTCAACAGACAACCCCACCTCACGGCCTCGCGGACCAGGAGCGTCTATCGAGGGATACACTATCCTAAACACTAATCACTGCACGTTTATAGTCTGTAATCCAACGAATATTCCCTTTTCCCCGTCTCCTTAGAGGGAGATTATACACATATCGAAAATAAATGCCACGTATTACACACACAAGGGCACCCCACCGGCTGATTGTCGTGGCCCTACCGCAGCTCTCCTACATCTTGGGGATTGGCCCCTCGATGCACTGCTTCCACACATAGACACATTTGAAACAAACTCTTCTCTTGCTGCCAATATATTTAATATTCCAAGAATGCACTTATCCTCACTTATCCATTCCCTTTGACCCACCCTCTAGATCTATAGCTGGGTTACTCACTCTCTCTACGTGGGTCAAGTCCTAAAGAAACCAAGTGCTATGCATCTAGGAGCTTGTAATTGATACCATTTAACGATGCTTGATCAAATTTGTATATGATTAAGTGCTCAAACAATTGGAAAACAACCTCGTACATTGTGCAAATCCATTCTTTTCATGTTTCCATACACTAATGCATAATTGCTGAGATGAGAGAAGACACCGGGCCTTACACTCATGCTGTACTTCCCTTTATTTAACTTAACGTCATCCTATATGAATAATGCAGCCAATACATCAGATTTTATATTATATTTCAATGCTCAAACTCCCCTCTCTCCCTACCATTTAGAGTTTTGCTTGCAGTGATGGGTAAAAGGGTAATTTCATGTGTACTTTGCACTAAATGGGGATAACCTGAGACAAACCCTCATGCTTTATCCTCATTATACACTCACAGACACATCCATAATTTTCCATAATTTTTCTCGTCCGTTCCTTATTTTTTCCCCTTTTGAAAAGCATTTTTTCTAATTTTTCTAATATTCTCTTATTTTTTATCAATAAAAATGGAAGAAAATCAGCATTATTTCAGAGCTGTGGCTCTTGAGTCTTTAAACAACAACCATGTAGATTTTATTGGTGTTTTGTTTCATACTTTTCCGATTTTAAGCCCAAAATCCCCATTTTTACTCTAAAAACCATGCTTTTCGGGTTTTTCCCATTTATTTTCCACACTTTAAGTGTATGTTTTTTGAGTTTTTTTTAAATGAAAGACTAAAACCAACAGCAAACAACATGTCCATCAATTTTCAGCCCATATGAACATTGTTAACCTCATCAAATGCGGAAAAAGAGCAATTTTCTTTGTAAAAATATCATTACCGTGTACTTTTTATTATTTTGGGTTTTGAAACTTGTTGTAGGTCTGCAAATCAGGCCCCATTTGATGCTCAGCCCACCTCCACACAGCCATCTTCAGCCCACCTTCGATTTGGAAGCAATCCGGTACCATGTTAGACGGGCATTCACCAACTGGGCTTCATTCTTCTTCACATGCAGGAACAACCCCTTGCAGGAGAGAGAGGGAGGAGAGAGAATGACTAAAAAATGAGATTTTTAAATCCTCCTTTAAAATGGGCAAGCTTGTAGCCATCTTGTTCCTCTCTCTGCCCTGATCAAGAATCTCCCCCTCTCTCTCTCCAAACGGGTTTGAATTGGAGAGGCAACGAGCAAAAATGAGGAGGCGCATTGACGCTTCCCTCTGTTCGACACTTTTTGCATTAGTTTCAAGGCTTTTATGAAGCCTAAGGTTTAAAACATTAAAATAACCGGTTCATCTTTTTGTGTTCACACTGTCTTGCAAGTGGATTTTTCAATTTTGAAGGCCCAAACGAACTCCGATTTGCAATCCGATTGGACAAGCAACTTCGTGGTGTCGAACTCCATCAACCTGGCCTCTCCCAAGCACTTTATGGCTTCATGATCTGGTAGCTGCTTTATAACGCCGAACCTTGCGGGGATTCAATGGAGGGTCAAACAACCTTCGATTGACGAACGGAGACTTGTGTTGGATTCCTGATGTCGAAATGTATCTAGGAAAACTCTAGCTCGGCCATCCGCCACCATTTGATTTTTCATGAAAATTGGCTCTTTAACACCTCTTGGGCATTTTTCGGCTCCAAATCGAGCTTCAACGCTTCAAGAATGGGTCCAAATCGGGTCCTAAAATCCAGCTCTCACAATTGTATCTATAGGTGCTTGTAGAGGCAAACCTTGAAGAGGAATTAACAAAAACCTTAGTAATCTCAAATCGTCATGGTGAACACACAGTGGGCCAACCTTTACTCTTCAAAAAGCTTCCAAATTTTTATTTGATAGCTAATGTTTTCCAAAGATTTGATAATGCACACACAAAAAATGAGAGTGAAGGTTGTGTATCCATAGAAGTGTGGATAAAGCAACAAAACAAACCATAAACTAATACACTAAATAGAGCATTGCATGCACACTTTTTTGAACATGTGACCAAAAGTGACCATCAAAAGTATATTTGATGGGTGTATTTAGCATAACGATCCTTTGATCCAAGGAAGGCTACCCTTCCTAAACCCTTGCAAAGAGGGGCCCTGTCCCCTCCACACCTCCTCACAAGAAGTTTAGTGGGAAAAGCCATGTTGTGATGGGAAGCCCTCGAGATAAGGACATAGTGCACTAATGACTCTCTGTATGCATGTAACTAGGTTGGTAATGTGCCAACCCCCTCAATGGTTTGTCTCTAGCTAGTAGGCTATACTTAGCCACCATTCAATGTTGAAATCAAGACCTACTTAGTGAATATGCTACTTATAAATGGGGGACCTCATAAAAGACAGAGTTAGCAATTACCTATGTAGTTACACGAGGGTGGAGTATTGATCTCCAACATTTCAAACCCCCTAAAGTCCTCCAATCCAAGTAGCAAGAGGAGGGTTTTCAAGCTATATCCAATTGAAAATTGAAAAACAATAGAGTCAAAAATAACAAAGATAGTAAGTGTAAGAGACATAACAAAACTTCCACCTTGCTCCTCCCCCACTGCCTTAATGTTGGGGTCCCTAAGGTAAACATAGAGGAAATCACAATACCTCACTAGCCAATTGGAGACCCATTGACCACAACATATAATATATTTACAAAAGACTCTAGCTAGGAGAATATCTAGGCACTTAGAGCAATGGATAAGAAATGACTAGAAGGGATTTATTAAAATAAGATTCATCCTAGTTGGCATCATCTCTCAAGGGAGGGAATGAGAATTTCATTTTCCACTCCTCCTTGAATAAGCATTAACTTGGGATAATAGATTTCCCTGCTTTCTCTATCCAATATGCTTCCATTCAATAACAAATTGGTTAAGAAGCTAGATAAGTGGCATATTAATGGGAATAGATCTCAATGGGAATTCAAATCCATGCATATGTGGTCCCCAACCAATAAAAAATTCACCCTACTTTGGTTGATCCTTTGCAAAGGATTTTGGCTAGGAGAGAGAGCTTTAAAATTGGACGTTGGTGTAATGTTCCCATTACTTAGTTTATTTTAATAAACAATGTACATATACATTCCAAAAATTGAATTATGTTGAAAACAAAATGGTAAAGATTGCACATCTTCACTAGCTCTAACTATGAAGATAATTGACGAGTTATTATATGCCACTTCATGGAAGGAAGGCTTGGGAAACCTTCCCAAGATAAGCTTATTAAAACTATGTTTGTAGTATAGAACAAAAAAAAGAACTAGCCTAGTGGATAGTCACTTGGCAGTTAAGTGCACTTGGGTGATGACACTGCTAGGATGGGTGACCTCCCAAGAAGTTTTTCCTACAAACTAGTGGAAGCTTCTCATGCGCAGCCAACAGTGCCAACAAAGCCTTCGTAGCTCATTGCCAAGTATGCCAAGGTCTATGCCTTGGTCACCGCCTTAATCATGAGCCTTGGAGTGATGCCCACCTGATGATGTGACACATCTCTACGCTACGTTCCAAAAACGGAGCCCCCTCTCTGATATCATCGATGATGTCATCAAAAAATGCTTAGAAGTAAGCGTTCTCTCTTTATCCCCCCCACCCATTACTATATAAACATGGGTAGAGCGTCACGTGAGAACAACAACCTGTGCAAAAGTCTCTATGCTGTTGATGCAATGAATCTATACTACAATCAGCCCCTCTCTCTCTCTCTCTCTCTCCACACCTACGCGGAAGCGCTGCTCAAATCCATCAAGCTTCTTCCATGGCTCCAAAGAGACATTGAGATGTTAAGTGAGGTCATGCTTAGAGAGCTTCCCAACACGAGGAAGTAGCCACTGTTGAGGGAACTCAACATGAAGCTGAAGTGCAAGCGAAAGTTGCCCTCGAATCCATTCAACCCAAAGGATAGGTTATTCCACAACAAACCGAGGTTGTGGCCATAACCCATAATCACGATGGATGGCCTAACAGAGATAATCAAGTTTAATACATAAGAAAATGATTACTTTTAAGCTAACTACGACTTCCTAATTTTTCTTTTTTCTTTTTTTTGCATCTTATGATAAAATGAGAGATATGTTAGTAATGTTAGAAAAGCCCATAGGATAAGTCTGTTACATAGATTACGATTAGTTAGAACATACTTAAACTTACAAAAGCATGTTAGTATTATCAATTGCTTTTTAGGAAAGAACATAGGAATTGATGAGGGGAATAGATTCTATGCATCACATACATTGACAAGTGTGTTAAAAATGTTTCATGGTTATGATTGCTTTTGGATTTGTGAATGATGAATTATGTCTCTTATGATTCCGTGCTACTTGCATAGACATATGAGTTGTGGATTGTGGTGGTTTGGGACATTGGGGTCCCCAACCCAATGCTCCCTAACACTCTACGGAAGTGTGGAAAAACTCACATGTGGATGGGGGTCCTATGCTCCCGAGGGAGGTAGGTGTTTTTGGTTTTTGATCACTCAAGCACCTAAGAGGGCAAAGGGCCGAGTGATAAGTGCTCCTGTTATGTAGGACGACTTCTGAGGCTCAGGGAAGCTTAGAGGGGCTCTGAGCCAGTAAATGAGATGGCAAGCTCAACATGTGCGGAGATTGATGATGGACCACCTAGCTACATGAGTCCGCACATCTACACTTAGCACGTTGGTGGTCATTATGATACTCATATGGCCACTGACTTATCACTTATTATATTTAGTTTGTTACACCTACTTACAGCTAGCAAAGATATAACGCCAGTCGATTAGTGTAGTTGGTTATGCACTGTTTGACTTAGAAGGCCACTTTCCTTTGTGTTGTATCTTATCTATACTTTGTGTACATTGTATAGTGTGTGAAGAAGAAGAAGAAGAAGAAACCAGCAAGAAAATGTTTGAAGAAGGAACCAGCAAGAAAACGTTTTGGCCTTCATCTCTCTTCTTGTGATATTAAGTGAGCTTCCTCTTATGTATACAGTGTGTGTTTGGCACAGTAGCTCAAGCAAGTCCCCCCACCGCGCGATTCTTGACATGGTATCGGAGCTGCGCCACTAAGAGAGGCTGATTTTGAAGGCTGAAGTGAAGGAGAAGAAGCAAGGTTTGAGTAAGCAAGCAATGGGTAAAAAGCTCTCCCATTTCTCCACTCTCTCTCTTGGATAGTGCCTGTGGAGGCACCAAAAGCAAGGTCGAGCAAAAATCTCAAATTGATGTGAGATTTGGTGTGTGAGTAGATCACTGTATATTCTGCAAGATAGCCCTTTAGGACCAACCGCAGTTATTAAGGGCGTCTGAGGCTGTTTCAGGCCCCATTTTAGAGCTGCAAGGTTGCGGACAACAGTTTCAGGGTACACTGTGATTTCGGTTGTATCAATCGAAAGTGGGTGCGCAGGTTACAGATTGCAAATACGTAATTTTTGAGGTGTTTGCATGAAGGAAACATAAGGTTTTTGTAAACATGTTGCTGATTATATGTACTATTGAGCAACCAGTGAAAAAGGTTGCTTGGTGTATTACTGTGCACGTATTGTGAAAGATTGCAGAAGACTAGCTTGCTGTGTTGTATCCTTGTTTGTGATAATGGCAGAGAACAGTGGAAATCCCATTATTGAGAAGCTTAATAAGAACAACTACCCTTCATGAAAGTTTTGTGTGACGAACTTCCTCATTGGAAAGGGCCTTTATGAGTTTGTTTCAGGTGAAGAAAAGGAGCCAAAGCTGGGTATCCCTCCCACTACAGATGAGTTAAAAGCATGGAAAGAGTGGAATGCAAAAGACAAAAAGGTGATGTACTGGCTACCTACAGTCACTGATAATACTATGCTGGGACATATCAGAAAAGCATAAACTTCACATGCAGCTTGGACAATTTTTGAGAGCATGTTTTCAGTAAATACAAAGGCACGAAAGATTCAACTCAAGTAAGAGTTGAATGCCTTGAAGAAAGGAAAAATGTCTATAAATGAGTATGTGTTGAAGGTGAGGAGCATTGCAGATGCTTTAGCAGTGATTGATGCAATGCTGGATGATGATGATTTGGTTTCATCCACTCTGAGTGGCCTTAACAATGAGAAGACATGAAAATCATTTGTTACTTTAATATATGTATGCAAGCCATTTCAAGATTTTGATGAGTTGATCTCTCTCATGATTATTGAAGAGATCAATATGCAGGGTGATGCATCTGAAACAAATGGTGAACAGGTCCAAGCATTTTACTCGAGTTTAGGCAGGGGACGTGGTAGATCCTCTTCGAGAGGCCATGGTATGGGATGAGCAAAACAAGTTCAATCAATAGTTTGGTGAAATGCAGGTTTTTGGAGGCAGAGGAAACTTTAGAGGTAGGAGGAGCTCTAGAGGAAGAGGTAGATGACAGAACAGAGGCTTTGGAAATTCTGCTATTGTTTGCCATTATTGTAGCAAAATAGGATATATTGCAGCCAATTGTTATGCTAAGAAGGATGATATTCGTAGTGGTAAATTGCAGCAAGGAAACTATGCATCGTCTTCATGATAGAATGAAGACAAAAATGAGCGTATGTTTGTTCTGCAGCATATGATGAATACAGTTACATGAAAGGGGACACATGATAATGTATGGTATGTCAATTTAGGCGCATCTAATCATATGACCAGTCATGTTGAATGATTTGGAGCTATGCAGGACTTACAAAACCCAGGTTATGTGCAGACGGGTGATGATTCATGCCACCCAATTTCACACATTGAAAAGGTTCTCTTGTCCTTGTATGATGGCCAGACAAAGAGTCTGACAGATGTATTACATATGCCATCAATTACAAAGAATCTAGTGTCTATTGGCCAAATGGTAGAGCAGGGGTTGCAGGTCCGATTCAATGCAAAAGGTTGTTTTGTAGAAGACTTTAATGATAAGTGTAGATTGGTCGTAAAAGGAAGTAGAGTTAGCCGAATGTTCACTTTAGATACTGGAATTCGTGCAATGGATGCTGCTATGTATGCTAAAGGAAAAGGAGTAGTTGCAGATATTGAAATATTGCATAAACGTATTGGACATGCAAATTTGCAAAGACTGAAATTAATTCAGTCCAGAGGATTGGTTATAGGGTTGCCTTCTTTTAGAGTTGCAGAATTGCATAAAGTCTGTGAAGCATGCCAGTTTGGTAAGCAGGCAAGACAACCCTTCTCGCATGATAGAGAAGTGAGTAGAAAAATACTTGATGTAGTGCATACAGATGTTTGGGGGCCTGCACAAAATGTATCTCTTGGTGGCAGCAAATACTTTGTCACATTTATTGGTGACTGTTCAAGGAAGTTATGGGTATACTTCATGAAGGAAAAGAGTGATGTGCTTGAGCACTTCAAATATTTTAAGGTAGCTGTTGAAATAGAAACATGCTTAAAAGTGAAATGCTTGAGATCAGATGGAGGGGGAGAGTACCTATCTAATGAGTTTACTAGCTTCTTGAGGACTCATGGAATAAAGATGAAATTTACTTGCAGGTATACCCCACAGCAAAATGATGTTGTAGAAAGAAAAAATAGGCATATTGTAGAAGTTGCACGGGCATTAATGGTTGAAGGGAATATGCCCAAACATTTTTGGTCTGAGGTTGTCCATACTGCGTCTACATTATGAATAGAACTCCCACAGCTGCAGTTCATGGGATGAGTCCTGAAGAATGCTTTACTGGCAAGAAGCCCGATGTATCGCACTTAAAGGTATTTGGCTGTGCTGCATACGTTCATGTGCCAGATGAGCTATGGAAGAAGCTTGATCCTGTTAACCCTCAAACGAACGAAGGTGGAAAATCCGGAAAAGCTAAAGCAGAAGACAAAGACAAAGGCCAAGGCAAATAGAAACGGAAGACAAAGACGCACAAGGAGAAGAGTCCTAAATAAGGGAGAAAGGCGCACAAGAAAAAGCGCAAGTCAAAACTTTTGTAAAAGAGCATAAGCGCATCATGGCTTAATTCAAGGAGTGCCGGGCTCTCACCCGTGCAATTTGTAAATATAGATGGGCGGTGGAAAGGAAGCTAGGAAGATAGAAGGACAATGGAAAAAAGGGCCTAGGCTATGGCCGGCCATGTAAAAAGGGGAAAAGGGGATGACCGCCCAAAAGGGATTTAGGGTTTTGTATATAAAGTTGAAAAGTGAATGAGAAGCTCATTCTTGTGTGTGGCCAAAAGTAGCTCTCCTCTTCTTCTTCTTCTTCTTGTTCTTGCTTGCTTGAGCTTGTGCTTGAGAGAGGGAGTGTGAGAGTGTGAGGGAGTGAGTGTGTGAGGGTGAGGGACCAAGGAGGAGAAGCTCTCCATCTTCTCCTCTCTTCTTCTCTTCTCTTCTCTTCTCTTGTCTTCCTCACGGACATGGAGCTTGGAGTGTGGAGCTTGAGGATGGAGCTTGCTTGAAGCTTGCACTTGGATCGTGGAGCTATCGGAGTGCACGAGAGAGGAGGTAACTCGAACGGCATCAAGGTAAGCTCACTACACCCGTAAGATAGGCATTGCGTGTCGGCTATGTGAGAGGTAGCCATTAGTGCCCGGCTTGGAACGCTTGAAACAATAAGCGGTCCATGGGTCTTGGCGGTTGAGTGAAAGCTCCCCACATTTTGGCTCCATTGCCGGGACAAACGGATTCAAGCCTTGAGCACTTGCGCACTTCAAATCGAGCATTGGAGTAGGGTTTTCCCCGAACCGGTGCTTGAGTTAGATAGGTAGGAAGCGAGGGGGTTGAAGATGGTATTTAATCTCCTTGACAAGTAGGTTTTTTTCTTTCTTGAGAATTATGGTGTGGAATGGAGTAGTGTAGGTATTTATTTTGTGAGTTGGATGCATTTAGGATAGGAAAAAACAAAGAAAAAAACAAGCAAACAGTAGGGTTTTCTGTTGTTGTATAACAGGCTAAAACAGGGAAACAAGGGACCAGATTCAAGTTTCTAGGTGAGACAAGGACAGGGAACTAGCTGTAAGGTTCTGCAGCGCTGGGAAAGGACCTTAAGAGGCCTGGGAGGCCAGGACAGACCTCATTTCCTTTCTTGGTTTTGAGTGAGAGGGAGGGAGAGAGAGAGCTTCTGGTTTACAGGACGAGGAAGCGCTACCCCGATTTCTAGGCGCCAACGATTTGGGCTGCTCTAGGTGAGTCTGGTGTTTTCCAATAGTGCTCTAATCAGATCTAGGAAGTCTGTGGTGATTGTGTGCAGCAGATAGTAAGGAGGGGTCAAACGCGCCGGAATCGCGGCTCAAACGCTCGAAAATCGCGGCCGCCGCTGATGCAATCGGACCAACTCGCAGTGGTTCGATTCCTAGAATCAGACCACCCAAGTCTTGGGGTCGGACCGTCCGTCAGAATCGGACCGTTCGACTGAGAGTGAGTCGGACCAGTCTGGTCCGATTCCCAGGATCGGACTAGCCCGATCGGATGTGCCATGTGGCACTCGGACCACTCAGATTCGGACCAACCCGTCCGACTCGGACACTCAGACACTCGGACCAATCCGAAATCGAACCAGCCAGAATCGGACCACTTTGAAAATCGGACCACTTTTTGATCCGACTCCTAGAATCGGACGTGACCAAAATTGGACCACTGGTCCAATCGGACCAACCCAAAATCGGACGTTCGATTCTGATAATCGGACTTCTGAAAATCGGACATCTGAGAATCGGATAGAAACTGTCAAAATCAGACACGTGTCTAGAACACAAATTTTGATATATCTAAACCCCGAGATTGAACCCAAAGGCTACGTAGAGCTAAAGGCACATCACAGATCCATAATCGGGCTAAAATTTAGAGCACGTAGTTCAAAATTTGGCTATAAACGGTCCTCCAAATTGTGCATGGCGTCTACCGTAACGGCCCTGCGGGATTTGCCCCCTCCGCATCTCCCCCAAGTAGGTTGGAGGGAAAATGCGCGCCATGACAGGCCCTCCAAATTGGACCCTAGTGAAGTAATGGCTCTACACGAGCATGGATTCTCACTTGCAAAAGAGTAGCCAAAAGCCCATACCCGAACAGAGAGAAACAGAGACCCTAGAACCTCAACGGGCCAATCTAGCCATCCAAGTAAAAAAGGCCACACCACAAGAACACATGTACATTGTGTTCAAACTGCGTCTAGTCAAAGCAGAATGCAACAACATCAAGCTATCAATGCGAGGATGACTAGACATGACACTCTTGATGAGAGATATACCTTGAGCAACACTGCACAGACAACCCAAGACATTGGTGGAGAATCCATGTTTGGTCATGCAAGTGGGGACTCAACGGCATCTGTCAGAAGGCTTAAAATTACAAGCCAAGATCCGGAAGATGAAGACATAGTACCACCTGCCTATCTTAGGGTCAAGCTCACTGCAAAAAGAGAGCATACCATCGATGCTCTAATTGATGAAGGAGCAGATTTTAATATCTTGACCTATGAATCATGGACCCTACTAGGCCAACCAGACCTCACACCGACTAGTGCAACTCTTAGCCCTTATGGGGGACATCCACAAGCACTCATAGGGAAGTGCAAAATCCTTGCGACAATTGAAACAGAAAGCTTGCCTATCCTATTTCATGTTCCTCCAAATAGTACTAGCTGCGGGAAAGAAACCCTCCTAGGTAGACCCTTCAAAAGGGCGACCAAGTGTGAGGCCGACTATGTAGCACAGAGGATACACCTGACACTACCGGGTGTGAGGATAGTCACGACCTTTAGCAAGGGTGACCTCAGCAAACCTTGAGGGAAAGGCAAGAAAGGTGCTGACGTAGCAGTCAAGCCCATTAACAAGAGCAAGGACTTGTTGGAAGAGTTGATACAAGCACAGGTCGAGCAACGAGAACCAGTGAGTGAGGCCATACTTGAAACAAAAAGGTTAGGAGACAAGGCCAAGGATAGGGTTTGGACTCACAAATATCGTAGAAGACCGCAAAAGAAGCCCAAGACTTATAGGCGAAGGCATCGATGGAGAGCTAGCACAACGCCACGATGGATATCCAAGGCGTTGCTTTGTGCTCAAGGGTATTATGAAGGCAACCGATGGATTTGGGTACCAAAACCCCTTGTTAAATCTCCCTGGTCGACTGAAGGCCAGGTCGTATCAAGAGCAAAGAAGCGTAGGAGGAGATCTAAACGGAAAACCAAGTCTTGAGTCAACAACAGTGGAGTGACCGAGCCCCTCATGGTCGAAATCAAGGAACCAAACAGAACCAATCGGAGGGTAGATCCTCAGCCTAGTATGCTTGACAAGCAGACATCAGATGTAATCGTTGAGGATACGCAAAAGCCGCTAGTGCCCAAGGAGCCTTTGATTCCCCAAGAGGATAGCAAGCATCATAAGCACAACATTGCTCATGGCAAGGTTAAATGATCAACAAAGCAAATAGCAAAATCATCAAACAGCCACGAGCAAATCTCCCAGCAAGTCAAAACCACTTAGGAGTCCCAAGTTTCCTATACCCTCTTCCCCTAAATGGACACAGCAAGCACTATAGTCGTCAAGTGCGGCTACTCGATCCCAATCTCTACCTACATTAGAGCTTCTAAATGACCAAGAGGCAGGACACGACACCACCCTTAGCTCTCAACCTAAGGATGTGCCTGTGCAATACACTGTGGCTAGATCAAAGGATATTCGATCTACGCAAGTGAGTGCTCTAAGGGAAAGAAAAGACACGACCACTTCCAATTGCTCTAAGGACTTGACACCGCAATCCACCAATAGTAGCAAGTCCATTGAACTTGCTGCTACTACTTTAAAACAGGGATCACAGCAGTCATAGCCCTTGGCCGTGACAAGACCCCTTGCGGAACGTATCCTTAGTAGTTTACATGTGGAGGAGGTGTCGCAACCAACTTCCTCGACAACTCTAGCACTTTCAAAGTGCCTAAAGCCTAGGCTGGTGGAGTTAAACTCAAGGGAGTTGGCTGAAGAGCTAGAATCCTCGAAAAGGGAGGTAGTTGTGCTTTCACAACCTAGCGAGGCTATTCAGTAGGCCACGGACATGTCCTGTAAGGATACTCTAGAGAAGGAGAATGTTGAGGCCCAACCAAGCACATCAACTGTCGACATAGCCCAGGGTCCTGAGCCATTAGATGCACCTATGCTGACCAAGAAAAAGAGGAGAAAACAACGAAAACAACAACTGTTGCAGGTAGTTGCGGACCCCAAGAACATTGGGACGAAGAGTGATGGAGAGCTGATGAATAAAGCATCGAGTCCATCCACCAATGAACCCATAGATGTCTCCCCTAATAGTGGTGAAACCTCAGACACATCCGTGTGCTCTGAAAAATCAAAGCAGCTGTTGCCATCAACAGTTGCTTTCAACGCTCAATCCACTGACAATAGAATCCACATCGACCAATCAAGAGTGGATACAACATGGTCACAACAAGGTGACGAACTCACATTAGTCACATCCAAGAAGAACCATAACGCAACAACGAAGCCTTTAGAGAAACATGGAAACCCCAAGGGCATGAGCAATCCCAACGTTGACCAATCTTGCTCATCTAGGCCTAAGCCCCCAGCTATGCTAAAGCCCAGGTAAACTCCTAGAACCTTGCATGAAATGGCAACCGAGCAAGCCCTCGCTGAACATAGAAGTGTCGCAGAATGCTTAACTGAGTTGGATGCTAAGCTCAAAGTGTTCGCACGTATCTACATCCTTGCGGACATGGGTGCATGCCCTAAGGAGCAGCTTGAAGAATACTTGCCATTCCCCTTATCTTGGGAAGAGCAAGAATGTAAAATATTACACGGCGCAATGAACAGAATCTGAGAAAGAGATAGAGAGTACACAACAGATAAGAGGAGAATTAGTAAATTCTTTAACTCCAAACAACTGATACAAAGATGGCTCTGTCCACCCGTGTGCTTCCACTGTGTGAAGCTTAGATGGCGATCTAGACAGAAGATAGGTGAAGAGCTTAAGGCTAGATGGAATAACAACTCTGACTGGGTGAAAGATGGTTGCGAAGGGGTTTAGCTTTTATAGCCCGCGAAGGTCGTTAGGTTGACCGCCGACCTACCATATGAGCCGACCTACCATATGAGCCTCCACTAGTCGGCCAGGGAATATTCCAGGGAATATTCTCTTTACCATCGGGCCGGGGGCGCTGCCCCGGACCCCCGCCAGGGGGGACCGTTGGCCCCCCTGGGACCCCCCAGCCAGGGGCCGCTTCCGAGGCCCCAGGACCCCACAATAGGGGCCCCTTTTAACTCCCTTACACCGCAACTCGATGCAATGCGCCTCGAGTTGCTACCAGCTTAACCACTCCGTCTAACCCAAAGATTAGACCCACAACAGTCGCCTTTTTGCCATCCGGTCACATAGACCTCATCTGATATACAAGTCAAGACTCAACCAATGTCCGGGCTCACATTTGGCTTCTCCTCATAATGGGGGCCTTACAACTTTGAGCACCATGGATCATTGGTAGCACCTAATGAGGGTGGGGCATTGATTATATCTAACACCCCCCTTCAATGTCCACCCATAGGTGAACTATCTCCTCGTCCCAATGCCGAGTCTCTGAAGATGAACTTGAAGCAGATCCTTCGTAAGTGCTTTGGTGAAGATATCTGCTCCATTCTCCTCTATTGGATAGTAGACCAATTCCACTATCCCATCCTCCATCAAATCACGCACATAGTGATACTAGATCTCTATATATTTGGTGCGTGCATGAAACACTGGATTTTTGGCAATGGCGATGCAACTCTGATTGTCACATCTCAGCACAGTTGGTTCTTCATCCTGCACTCCCATATGCCATAGAATCCTTCTCAGCCATACGGCCTCACATGCAGCAAAACAAGCTGCCTTGTACTCTGCTTCGGTAGAAGACAATGCCACTGTTGGTTGCTTCTTACTAATCCAAGAGAAAATTCCTGAACCCAAAGAGAAACAATAACCAGAAACTGACTTCCTGGAATCAATGTCTCCTGCCCAATCTGAGTCACAGTTCCCCACAAGAGAGGTTTCGAAACTGTATGTGATACCATAGTCAAGAGTTTTCTTCAAGTATCTGAGCACTCGCATCCCAGCCTTCCAATGACTCTCATGAGGTTTGTTTGAGAACCTGCTCAAAACACCAACAGCAAAACTGATATCTGGTCTGGTGTTACACAAGTAGATCAGAACCTCCTATACCTCCCAATGTCTGCTAGTGCTGATGTATCCTCGACGGATAACTTTGCATTCACCTCCATAGGTGTAGCTATCTCCTTGCACTCGGTCATGCCAAATGCCTTCAAGATCTCCCATGCATACTTCTTCTGAGAGATGAAGATCTTTCCTGGCTCTTGCCAGACTTCAATCCCCAAACAATAGTGTAGCAAGCCTAAGTCTGTCATTTCAAACTCAGAACTCAAAGCCTTTCGAGTTTGGTTGATCATATCTTCATAGTCACCTGTAATAAGAAGGTCGTCCACATATAGGACAATCACTACAGATTTTTTACCATCCCTGTAAACATACAAGTTAGCATCTGAGGCACATCTTTTGAAGTTTAGGTTTAAAAAGAACCTATCTATCCGCTGGTACCATGCTCTGGGGGCTTGTTTTAGCCCATACAATGCCTTCTTCAGTTTACACACTTTGTTCTCAGAATGGGGGGCCTCAAACCCTGGTGGCTGAGCCACGTACACCTCCTCCTTGAGGTCACCATTTAAGAACACTGACTTAACATCCATTTGGTACACTGGCCACTTCTTGTGGGCAGCCACTGCAAGTACCGTGTGAATAGTGGTCATTCTGGCAGTTGGGGCAAATGACTCTTGAGAATCAAACCCTTCAACTTGTGAAAATCCTTGGGCAACCAGTCTAGCTTTGTACTTTTCTAAGGTACCATCAGCCTTGTACTTTACCTTCCAGATCCACTTGGTGCCAATAACCTTCCGCTTTGCTGGTCGATCCACTAGCTCCCAAGTGTCATTCTTCATTATGCTGTCATACTTTGCCTGCATAGTAGCCTTCCATGATGGATCTGCAAGTGCTTCTTCTAAGTCAGTTGGCTCCTTTACTTCTCTCATAATCTCAACCATCAAGGCCATATTGACTATGTGAGCAGAAGCCCTCCTTTGCTCCTCTATTCTCTGAGACCTCCTTGGTCCGTCTGCCTTCTCCTCAATAGATGCAGGCATAGGATTATTGTGGTCATAGAGCTGCTTCACCCAGCGCGGCAATGGCTTTTCCGGTGGGGTGATGTCAGGTTGGTGAACTTTTTCCTCATCATCTGAAGATGATGCTTCCTCCTCCTTAAGGATAGGGATAGCTCTCGGGACAGGTTCATAGTGGACTACTTCTTCGCTTGATGATAAAGTGGAAGAACTTGCCTTCTCCTCCTCCACTGTATGCGGCTCCTCCTTGAACACCACATCACGGCTCGCAATGATCTTCTTTGCCTCTTGGTCATATAATTTGTAAGCCTTCTGCTCATCACTATAACCCAAGAAGATACATTTTCTGCTTTTTTGGTTGTAACTTGTTTCTCTTCTCATCTGGAACATGTGCATAACATTCACATCCAAAAATTCTGAAATGTGAGACAGATGGTTTCTTACCAGTGTAAGCCTCATGAGGTGTTTTTCCCTTAAGAGCCTTTGTATAGCTCCGATTTAGAATGTAGACTGCAGTATTAACAGCTTCAGCCCAAAAATGGTTAGGCAATCCCTTGCCCTTTAGCATGCATCTTGCCATCTCCACAATGGTGCGATTCCTGCGTTCCACAACACCGTTCTGCTGAGGTGTGTGAGGCGTCGTCAATTGACGCTTGATCCCTTTGCTCTTGCAAAAGCCTTCAAACTCCTTTGAGTTGAACTCACCACCACCATCTGTTCTAAATTTCTTCACACTTTTCCCTGTTTCATTCTCAACAAGTATTAGCCATTCTTTAAACTTACCAAAAGCTTGAGCCTTATCACGAAGGAAGTACACCCACATCTTCCTATTGTAGTCATCGACAATCAACATAAAATAAGAAGATCCCCCCAAGGCCTGTGTAGGCATCTTACCACACAAGTCAGCATGCACCAACTCTAGAGGAGCCTGTGCTCTATTCTTGCTTTCTTGTGGAAATGCCTTTCTCTGTTGCTTGCCCATCATACAAGCTTCACATGGTTCCTTCAATTCAGTTATTGTAGGTAGGTGAGCAACCATACCTTGCTTTTGCATCTCCTTCAATACTGCAAATCCGATGTGTCCAAACCTTTCATGGCAAAGCTTACTTGTGCCCACTCCAGCGGTGGTTGTAAGAGTACTTAGCTCATACAGGTTGTTCCTTCTTTCTCCTTTGCCAACAATTGTGCCAGCACTATCAATAATTTCTGCACCTGTCTTCTTGAACCTCACTTCATGACCAAGATCAGTTATGGCAGCAACTGATAAGAGATTTCTCCTGATTTCGGGAACATACAACACATTTGAAAGCTTTTTGACTTCACCATTTGCAGCAACAAAAGAAATAGTACCTGTGCCCGCAGCAGGGCATTTAGCATAATTTCCAACCGTCACAGTGATGGATTCTTGTAGAGACTGCATAGAACTGTATAGACCTTTCTTGTTGGTCATGTGATGGGAGGCCCCACTATCCAATACCCATGAGTTAGTGGTAGATTCTTCTTGCACTGAGGAGCACACTTCCTCAATGGTCGCCATGAATAATTCCAACTCTGCTTCAGCCGTATTGGCTGTCTCTTTTCCTTTACTTTTAAGGGTACCATTCTTTTCATCTGCCTTCTTGACACGACAATCTGCAATTGCATGTCCTTTCTTCTTACAGTAGAAGCACTCTCCTTGAAACTTCTTCTTGCCACCCTTCTTCTTTTTGTCACCATCATTTTTGGTGGAGGAAACACCTTTGCCTTTTGCATTGGCAGAGAATGCAACATCTCCATTGTTGCTTCCTTCTCGGGCTTTCAGCCTCAACTCCTCCTCCATTAATAATGCACAAAACTTCTCAAAAGTCAAAGCTTGAGGTCTCACCTGAGTATTAAGGGCAGTTAGTAGTCCATCAAACTTTTGTGGACAAATCCGAAGACACCTCCGAGCTAGCTCTTCACTAGTCTTCTGTATCCCAGCGCCAACCATCTGGTCGCGCAGATTCTTAATCCGAGTGATGAATGCTTCAACCGTCTCTCCTTCAGCAAACTTCTCCGCTGCTAGTTGATTCTCCAAGTTTTGAATCCTTGTTTGGTTTCGCGTTTCATACTGACCCCTTAGTACATTCCAAGCATTTGACGCTTTGGTTGTATGCTGAATCAGAGTTAAAACACTGTCAGAACAGCTTGTAACTAAGGCACACAATGCATCTGCATTCCTTCGTTTCCAAGCTCGTAGAAGATCTGCATTCGGAGGAATCATCACACTAGGATTTGATGGGTCGGGGGTAGGCTGTGGTTCTACGTTAGTCCCCAGCACAGTCTCCAGAAGCTCATAAGAATCAAGGATAGTTGTAATTTTGAACTTCCACAAGGTGTAGTTTGTACCATCTAACTTGCCTTCGCTGAAGGTTGTTGGACGAATCCTCAGTGTTTGAATAGCCGGTATAGCAGCACCACCTCCTGCACCGCTTCCTGATGCGCTAGAACCGCTTCCCGGAGTCGACATAGTTTCTCTTTGCTGTTGAAGCCTTTGCCTCTTGCATACTCTCCGATCTCTAGAGCCCCTTGGGCTCTGATATCATGTAAAATATTACATGGCGCAGTGAACAGAATCTGAGAAAGAGATAGAGAGTACACAATAGATAAGAGGAGAATCAGTATATTCTTTAACTCCAAACAACTGATACAAAGATGGCTCTGTCCACCCGTGCGCTTCCACTGTGTGAAGCTTAGATGGCGATCTAGATAGAAGATAGGTGAAGAGCTTAAGGCTAGCTGGAATAACAACTCTGACTGGGTGAAAGATGGCTGCGAAGGGGTTTAGCTTTTATAGCCCGCGAAGGTCGTTAGGTCGGCCTGCTGACCTACCATATGAGCCTCCACTAGTCGGCCAGGGAATATTCCCTTTACCATCGGGCTGGGGGCGCTGCCTCGGACCCCCGCCAGGGGGGCCCCTGGCCCCCTTGGGACCCCCCAGCCAGGGGCCGCTTTTGCGCCCCCCGGACCCCACAATAGGGGCCCCTTTTAACTCCCTTACACCGCAACTCGATGCAATGCGCCTCGAGTTGCTACCAGCTTAACCACTCCATCTAACCCAAAGATTAGACCCACAACAGTCACCTTTTTGCCATCCGGTCACATAGACCTCATCTGATATACAAGTCAGGACTCAACACATTTGGCTTCTCCTCATAATGGGGGCCTTACAACTTTGAGCACCATGGATCATTGGTAGCACCTAATGAGGGTGGGGCATTGATCATATCTAACAAAGAACATCTTGACGAGCACTATAACCAGCTCTTACATGAACCCATGCAACTCATCCCTGACGAGGAGGCTAACAAACTGCGCTTAACTGTAATGTTTAATGAAGTGCTATGCCGACTAAATCTCATAGACATAGAGCAACTAAAGCGATTAACAGAGGGCCAAAGTCAATTTGAACAGCGTTGGTGTGAACGTCGCGTTGCAATGGCCGAACTAGGGGCTCAAATCATGACAGTCTCTGAGGAGTGATTAGTCAAATGGCGGTCTCAAAGAGACCCAACCTATGTGGCACCAACTTCCCTATGAGTGCTGACTGCCATTCGGGGTAGGGACTTGGCTGAACCACCTAGCCAAGAAAACCCTCTGTTTGATAAGGTTCTCACAGAGGAGGAGTTACATGTTGCCAGTAGACTCGGACAAGGGTCCATGTTGCTTGATGTGGCAAAATATCTATTGGTACTAAGTAAGCTGCCATGAGTGCTGGATGCGTGTGCCATGCTCTAGGACAACCCCGAGTTCTACAATTGGTTCTTATCCTCGTGAAGTGACATGGATTCATAAGTATGTATATAAATAAACACTGATTTTTGTGTCACCGTGTATAAACAATATCAACACACACAAGTAATGATAGTCAAGCGCAGGGAGAAGAGTTGGGTTTGACAGGCCAAGCTCCTCAAGCCCTCCTCTCATCACATATTTAAAAGCCGTGTGACCATCCCCACCTCCAAGTGAAGGGCATGCAACCCACATTACCGCAATACAAAGCCTTGACCAACAACAATGATGGTGTAGATAGGGTGTAGTCCCTTTCTATACACCTTCTTCCCTTTTTGGTCTATCCTTTCGAGGATGTGTCCTGTCCCACTCCATGACAACCAGTCCACACAACTTAGCATAAGCCAATATCGGCTAATGGCTGGCGGCAAAATGAACATCATCATGGGGGCCATCCCTTTACGACAAAACACTGCATGCCTCACCCCTCCCCTTCTTGTCACATGCGCTTGATAAACCACACTAAAATCCCTTCCATGCGAACAGTTGTATCCTGTATCAAGGTCTAACCCTTGGATTGCATCTTGCAGGCTTCCAGACGAAACACATGGAGAACCATGGACATTTGCATGCAAAGACGCTCTTCACAGACGATGGGAGCACGTGGCATGTGCCCCTCCATTGGAGCGCTATGTGCCCACCATCAAGAGGTATGCCAAGAAGCGAGGCCCTAAGCGCCACTGTCCAAGGTGAAGGCCAAAGAATCCTCGAGTCAAGAAAGCCAAGACTCAATACGCGCAACAGGTGGCAGCACTAGTGGCACGAACCCCCAGCTCACGCCCAAGCCCCAGATGCTCAAGGGCAGAAAGGATAGCTCGGGAAAGGGAAGAATTCAATGAATTCTTTAAAGACATTCTGGAAACGGTAGCAGCCCGGGACTATACCATTCATGTCCCGGCCGACATGTTCCCTACCCGACCCCACGAGAGCCCCACGCCAGTAGAGCCCCAATCAACCGGCCACCCAGACTCACCCCGCTTCGTACAAATAGAGTAGCCCCACGTCGTATAAAGGGCTCATCAAATGCTACCTGGCCATAACTTTTTGTATTTAAATGGTTAAGTGTTGACATGTCCCTGAATTGTACGAAACTTTCATATCTGTGTTTAATGTATTTCACGTCTTTTGTAAAGAAAAAGCTAATTAAGTGCAGGTCATAAATGTCCAAATCAACACCATAGAATTCAGATAAGTGGAGTCTCCTTGCATTGCACTGGTTTATTATAGTTGCGGCATATACTATGCATGTACTCTCATAAAGCGACAAGTGGATACAGGATCCGACAGGTCTTTTGGGCGAAAGTGTTCAATGCCCGATCACCGCAAGACCATCGACCCTCCAAGGAGCCGCGGCAAAGCCGCACTGTCGAAATCATGAATCACCCTTGCCAACCACCCACATTGCATGGCCCAAAACACATTCCTGGGTCACGCTCCCTTTCTGGGTCAAGCTCTATAGTTGGCTCACGGCACTCGTTACCTCAATTGTACCAACATCACATGTGCTGCAAGGAGGTTTGCAATATCTCGAGTGTATCTCCCCCTTTTGCCAGCTGCTTCTCTAACAACGAGGCTAGGGCACAATCATCATTGTACTATCCATTTTCTGAGCCTTCGAAGCTTAACATTTTCCAACCCATTGGGAGGCTGATAGCCTCAACATGTTGTAATGGTTGACCTCAAGCAAGTCCCAAAAAAAAAAGAGAGAGAGAAGAAAAGAAACCAAAAAAAAAAAGAAAAGAAACGAAAAGAAAAAGAACCAAATGAAAAGATCAGAAGCACCCACGATCACATCACAGCACCTAGGGGTCCTCAAATAAGATACGTCTAGTGACCTTGGTCGACTGGCTTCGTCCCTAGTCCCCTAGCCCTTTACCATCACCCACAATTGTTCAGGGCACATCAAGGGCAGGACATACCTAGGGGGCTTGTCTCGCCTATGGTTAGACCTGTCACCCTGACCCACTTGCACAATTCCCTTTTGCACTACCGCCTTAATACCATTGCGATCCATTGGGGTGCGCACTGCGCGATTGGCCATGAAATGTACACCGTCCTCATCAAGCAAGCCCAATAGCTTCCAGCTAACCGAAAGCATGGTGTCCCTATATTCAATTATGGTCCATCATGCAGTCACAATGCGAAGGATGTCTCCTATACCTTCACGTGTACTTCTTCTCAACATGGACAACTTTGCTTCATCCACACATTGTTCTGAGAAACTAGCCCACGGTCTTCTAACTATGTAATATCTAAGTATGCACAAACACTTACATAATACCTGCACTGAAGTATATACACAGTTTGGGTCCTCAAGTGTAGGACAATACTCTCAGCTTGCTTAGAGTTCGACCTGTCTCCCAAACTAATCAAATATGTCTTGTGCATAATAGAGAAGACTAGCACTACCCTTAGGGAGAGACCACAGGAGAGGTTTTCAATTGCAGGTGTTGAAGACTCCAACAAAAGTGTCGTTCGATCTTCATCAACACCCAACTCTGAATGCTTATCCCTTACCATCCGACAAGCCCGCAAAGGATCATCATGTGTAGAATCCCCAACAAACCATCACTTGTGCTGGCCATCAATGCAATCCCCAACACAAAATAGCCCTACCGCCAACTCCAATAACCTTCCACCAGCCACCTTGGCCACCAATAGGCCCCCAGGACCTTCTACCACACCACCACTAATACTCCTCCACGGAAACCATAGGCGTCCTTGTCACCCATGTCTTCGGTGCATGCTACAGCCTGCTACCTACGACGGTGAGTGCCATGGGACTGGCACTCGTCTAGGAGGGGGATAATGTTAACCCTCAAACGAACGAAGGCGAAAAATTTGGAAAAGCTAAAGCAGAAGATAAAGACAAAGGCCAAGGCAAATAGAAACAGAAGACAAAGATACACAAGGAGAAGAGTCCTAAATAAGGGAGAAAGGCGCACAAGAAAAAGCGCAAGTCAAAACTTTTGTAAAAGAGCATAAGCGCATCATGGCTTAATGCAAGGAGTGCCGGGCTCTCACCCGAGCAATTTGTAAATATAGATGGGAGGTGGAAAGGAAGCTAGGAAGATAGAAGGACAATGGAAAAAAGGGCCTAGGCTACGGCCGGCCATGTAAAAAGGGGAAAAGGGGATGACCGCCCAAAAGGGATTTAGGGTTTTGTATATAAAGTTGAAAAGTGAATGAGAAGCTCATTCTTGTGTGCGGCCAAAAGTAGCTCTCCTCTTCTTCTTCTTCTTCTTCTTGTTCTTGCTTGCTTGAGCTTGTGCTTGAGAGAGGGAGTGTGAGAGTGTGAGGGAGTGAGTGTGTGAGGGTGAGGGACCAAGGAGGAGAAGCTCTCCATCTTCTCCTCTCTTCTTCTCTTCTCTTCTCTTCTCTTGTCTTGCTCACGGACATGGAGCTTGGAGTGTGGAGCTTGAGGATGGAGCTTGCTTGAAGCTTGCACTTGGATCGTGGAGCTATTGGAGTGTGCGGGAGAGGAGGTAACTCAAACGGCATCAAGGTAAGCTCACTACACCCGTAAGGTAGGCATTGCGCGTCGGCTATGTGAGAGGTAGCCATTAGTGCTCGGCTTGGAACGCTTGAAACAATAAGCGGTCCGTGGGTCTTGGCAGTTGAGTGAAAGCTCCCCACGGATCCAAAGGCATAAAAATGTGTTTTTATTGGATACTCTTTAGTGCACAAAGGGTATCGCTGTTATAACCCTGTCACAAGTGAGTTCAGAGTGAGCAGGGATGTTATCTTTGATGAGATGGGAAGTTAGTATACACTACTGGTGATGTTTTGGATGATGATAATGACCAGGATAGCTATGTGCAGAAAGATAAACAAAAATCATGGAGTCTTGGTGAACCAGAAACATCATATGGTACTATACCTACAATGAGCCCTTGGTCTAGGAGACTAAGGAGTAGCCCCACATCTTTAGGTGGATCTATAAGTGTTGTAGGGAAGGACAAATGAAAGAAGAAATGCTGGATGGTAATGATGCATCTACCAATCATTTGGGATTGGATGGAGATTCTAGTGGTTTGGAGGGTCTAGATGATGAGCTTGGTATTCCTTCAGTCAGGACACCAGGTGTAGAGAGAGCTCATAGTAATGTAAAGGCTCCATTGAGTGATCCGGTGGTATGCAGATCTAGCAGGGTCAGATATCCCGTTAAAAGATTTTGTTTTGAAGGTTATGCAGCTCACCATTATGCTTATATAGTGAAACTAGTCGAGGATGTTGAGCCCACTTGTTTTGAGGATGCTGTTGGTTATGTTCATTGGGATGTAGCAATGGTTGAGGAGATGCCTGCATTAGAAGCCAATAAGACTTGGGATTTGGTACCCTCACCTAAAGGTAAAAAAGCTATTGGGTGTAAGTGGGTTTACAAAGTCAAGAATAATGCAGATGGTTCAGTTAGAAGGTATAAGGCTAGGCTGGAGGCTATGGTCAAACATATGGCATAGATTATGAAGAGACATTCAGTTCAGTTGCTAGGATGGCAACTGTCAGGTGTGAGATTGCCTTGGCAGTAATCGAAGGTTGGAGTTTGGAGCAAATGATATTAAAAATGTATTCTTGCATGGTGAATTGCAAGAAGAAGTGTATATGGAGCAGCCAGTAGGTTATGAGGATTTAGAGTATCCCACATATGTGTGCAGGTTAAAGAAGGCGCTCTATGGGCTAAAGCAAGCACCTAGAGCATGGTGTGACAAGATTGGAGAGTATCTTGTCAATATTGGATTTTGTATTTTTGATGTTGATCACTCACTTTATGTGAGAAAGAGAGATGCAAGTTTGGTCATCATAGTCATCTATGTGGATGACTTGATTATTACAGGTGACAGTGACAATGGGATTACTGAAGTTAACGACTTCTTGAAGAAGAATTTTGAGATGAAAGATTTGGGTGAGCTAAGATACTTTCTTGGTATTGAGGTGATCAAATGTGATGATGGTATATGGCTATCCCAAAGGCATTATGGATTGGATATGTTATCCAAGTATGGTATGACATCATGCAAGCCTCTTTCAGTGCCATAGCAAAATGTGAAGTTGAGTGCTGACGTTGGGGATGAGATAGAAGTCCCTACAATGTTCAGGAGGATAGTAGGGAGTTTGATTTACATGACTATCACAAGGCCAGACTTGAGCTATGCTATTGGCCTTATCAGTCAGTTCATGCAAATGCCTAGAAAGTCTCATTTGGATGTAGTTAAACGTATATTGAGGTATGTGAAGTCCACTTTAGATTATGGACTTTTTTATGAGGCAGGTAAGGACATACAGGTCTTGGGATACACAGATGTAGAGATTGGGCCAGTAGCATGTCAGATAGAATATCTACAAGTGGATTCATGTTTTCCCTTGGTAGTGCAGTAGTTACATGGAGCAGCAAAAAGTAACCTACAGTTGCTTTATCGAGTATAGAGGCTAAGTATAGAGGTGCTACTATGGCAGCATGTGAGGTGGTATGGCTGCAAAAGTTATTCGGTGATTTGGACGTGCAGGGGGATGGTCCAGTTGTCATTTATTGTGACAAGATGAGCAACATACATCTATCTAGGAATCCAGTGTTCCATGCTAGGAAAAAACACATTGAGGTGCACTACCACTTTGTGAGAGAGAAGGTACTTGCAGGAGAGATTGACATTTTCACAAAGGCATTGGGTGCAGAGAAGCTTCGAAAGTTTTGAAGCTTACTTGGAGTTGCAGAGATAGAATTGAGCTTGAGGGGGAGTGTTGAGATGGCAAGCTCAACACGTGCAGACATTGATGATAGACCACCTGGCTAGATGAGTCCACATGTCTACACTTAGCACGTTGGTGGTCATTATGATACTCACATGGCTACTGACTTATCACTTATTATATTTAGTTTTGTTACACCTACCTACAGTTGGCAAAGATATAACACCAGTCGATTACTGTAGTCAGTTATGCATTGTTTGACTTAGAAGGCCACTTTCCTTTATGTTGTATCTTATCTATACTTTGTGTACATTATATAGTGTGTGAAGAAGAAGAAGAAGAAGAAACTAGCAAGAAAATGTTTTGGCCTCCATCTCTCTTCTTGTGTTCTTGAGTGAGCTTCCTCTTGTGCATACAGTGTGTGTTTGGCACAACAACTCAAGCAAGTCTCCCCACCACGCGATTCTTGACAGTAAATTCCTTGTTGATCGAGGATGGAGTGTGAAGGTCCTATCCTAGGCTGGACAATGTCTTTCTACAGAAAGATGGATTTTGTACCACCTTGTGGAGTGATGGTTCTCCTTGTTATTAAGAAACAGAGTATTTGATTTTTGAATTATTTGTTATGTGCTAAAGATTGAGTGTAACAAACTTAGTTTAATGGAGTAATAAAAGGAAGATGTTTTTTATATGTCCAAACAGTGTGGTAGTATGCTTTGCTAATTAGAAAACTAAAGCAAACCCATTCGAGGAAAGTAGAAGGTTTCAATCCTGATGATCGAATGCCTATGGTGGCTGGGTGGACCCGATAAGTCGGGTAACTTTCTAACACTAGATAGAGCTAATTAAATTGTGACCCTCTTAATATCGATATGATTAGTTACTAGGTCTAACACCATTTTAGGGGGCTAAAGTTGAGATTTTACCTTATGGATAGGGGGATTGAGTGACACTCTCCTCCATCTCTCACTCTCTTTGAACCAAGTGTGGTGTTAACCTCACTCTTGCCTTTGATTGATTACAAAGCGGTCTTTCTTAGGTGGGCATTAGATTGTTGTTAGGGGTGACTTGTCCATACTTCCCTTGTGAAGTAGAACTGAGATTCCCATGTTCAAATAAGTCCTAGGTTTCCCATGGGGAGATTGTATGGTGATGTGCATGGATATGAATTTTAGTCGACTACTAAGAGGACTCCTCCGGGTCTATTGGAGGAGACACCTCACAGTTGGGGATGGCATACATCATAGATATAAGTTTGATATGGAGGCTCTACCTCATTTACTCATGAACTATATGTTTAATAATAAAGTTTTCAATTTTTTCCATTGGGTGATTAATGATTTTCACGCTCACAAAATCGGTTGAAAGGAAATTCCCTTGGGAGAGGCCAAAGGCCTCCTAACTTTTATTATAATGGACTTTTATACAAGGCCACTTCTCTAATCAATTTGGTTGTGAAGAAATGATGTTGTGTTTATACGTAAATTCTCTTATGCTTTTCATGGAGTAAAACTTGAGTTTTTTGGTAGGTTTGCAATGTAGAGCAAGGTCTTATGAAGTAAGAAACCAAGCAATCCATGAAGATGAAGAATAAGAACTTGCAGCAAGGATGCTTGGCTTTTAAGACCCAAGTCATCATCACCTCCCTATTGAAAAAGTAGGAGTTTAACCAAGTGCTTAAGCCTCTACCCATTTAGTGCAATAGTTAGTATAAACCAAAATGTACTTGTTCTTGGTGTACCTAGTAGCTGGCTCAATTAATAGTATGAAATCAATTGTCCACTTTTGGAATGGTTCCAATCGTAACACTAGATGATGTTGTCATTGCACCTTATCTCTTGTTTGTGGTTGACCCTCTTTTGAACATGCCACACATTACTTGGTATAATCATGTGCGTCCTTTAACATTATTGGCCACTATAAGCTAGCTTGAATTATTTTTCTACTCGTAACTTCTTGAGAAAAACGACCTCTTGAAATTTTGATATTTGCTTCCCAGAGAACATCAAACTTTTAGATTTGGATACACATGTCCTAAGGATGTGATTTATGCCTTCTTGTACAATATGGCATATATCACTTGAAAGGACCTGCTACATAAGGCTAACTTCCTATGTTGATATGTAGTAAGATCACTGGGCATAACCTCATTTGTAAGGAATTGCGACATCTGCCTCAAATAATTTAGCAAACAATAAGTGGATGAACATTAATTAGTTTCTTATATTTCTTATTTCAATTTACTCAAAAAATCTGCTATAGCAATACATAAGATTTTGCCAAATAGTTCATTTGTATACATTGCTTTTGGTTGCTTGGGTTATGCTTTGGTAATTTAGGGTGGCTAAGAAGAAGAAACATAAGTAAGGATTCACACTAAGGTAGTGCACTTGCACTCATTATAAAAACCTAGTTCATCCTTGTGAAAGAGGTGCATTACTTTCGAATAGTCCTTGCATCGGACATAAACCTTTGAGGACTCACTTGCACCACCATTGAACAAGCAACTCATTGCACCACCCTTAGGAGCTCCACACCTGTCTCTTTAACAACACATCTGCAATAGGGATCACACTTGCATTATGTAGAAGCCACCTCAATCGAAGTTGCATAGACAAGTGCTTGGGTAACATGAAGCCGTAAGTTATATAGTGCACAATAACTAGCAGAGCACCATAGAAAACCTCCTTGACATTACTAGGGATAGGAACTGTCAGGCAAGATTAGGGTAGCGATGACCATGAACTTGTAGTGCAAGGCCAACACACATTGGCATGCATTAGGAAGTGCATTGAAACCTTGAAAAACTCAGGTTTCCACTGTGACCAAAAAGCTTAGCCAAGAACCAAGTGCATGAGAAACCCTAGACCCAAGTCTCATTGAGCATGCAACTTGAACCCATAAGGCATATGCTAGCACTAAAAACCATGAGAGTGGGCAAGAGGAGACTCTTCTTGAATTAAGGCAAGTAATAAAAGCTAGAGAGGAGTCAATGATCTTGAACACAAGAGCTTGCATCGAATTACTCATAAGGCTAACCGGCTTAAGAACCTTATGGATCTCTAGCTGCACTCATGATCTTAAGACCCTTGCACATTATTCTTACTTTAGATAGGTCATCAAAGGCGTTAGGATGAGAGTACTGACGAATCAAGGAGTGAGCTATGAAACCACAATCCACAACTTGAAGTTGAGACGAGGAGTGGTTGTAGGGATGATTACTCTAGTATGTCTAGCTAACTCAGCGAGAAAACTTGGCACACGAGAGTGGAAACAAAAGAATGACAAAAAAACAATGCCTCTTGTAGGCCAAGGATGAAGCATTAGTAGTAACGTGAAAAAATTCGAATTATTGTAAGGTTACAAGAGAACCACCTTTGAATTGTGTCCTGCAATGAAACTCGCTTCTTTTCAACAATCTCCAAGGCTCGAGGCCAGTTGTCTCTCAAACTTGGTGAGGTGGCATAAGTGGGCGTCAGGTAACTCGTCCTTGATGCCTTATCCAGCTGCCTCTCTTGTGGGTATACGGGATATGTGATCAGTCATGTAATGCTGTTTTCCCTTTCGTACCACCAAGGAGAAATCAAACTCTAGGAGCAGGAGGAGCCATCGAGCTACGCGTCCTGTAGCACAAGGTTTGTTTACCTAGTAGAGCAAGGCTTGATGGTCCACGAAGAAGGTGAAAGGTGTAGCTAGTAGATAGTGCCGGAATTTCTTCACGGCAAACACCATGGCTAATCCCTCCCTTTTCGTCATTGAATAATTCATCTCCATCTGAGTGAGTTGCCTGCTAGCGAAGCTCACTGGGTAGTCCAAGTTATGCTCACCCGGTTGGCACAACACTGCTCCTACGGCAGACTTAGAGGCGTCAATGTGGACGTGGAAGATAGTGGTCCAATCTGGGGCTCGTAGAATCGGTGCCGTTGTTAGAGCCTATTTCGATTGTTCGTATGCCTGTTGGCATGCTTCGGTCCACTTGAAGACGATCAGTAGCTTGTACAATGGCCTAGCGATCAGTGCGTAGTTCAGTACAAACCGCCGATTGTTGAGATATCGAGCTCCACTCGTGATACGCCAGGGTGACCGTTGTGTATTTATGTCACCAACTTGTCAGTTGCAGACACGGTTGGTACACCGCCCATGAATAATAGCTACATGATAGCTATCCTTATCTACTCTAGTTCGTGGCTCAGTTAGTATGCCACCTTAGTTAGTTGAGTTTGGTTTGAGACCCATATATAGGGTTCTTCTATTTCTTTGTACTTGACTTCTTTTGGCTTACGCAACTAAGAAGAGGAAAACTGTTTTCAGCCTCCACCCGTGTGTGTATTCCCCCATTGTTCAAGCAAGAAAGCTTCAAGTGAGACTCCTTCCTTCTCTCCCACAATATTGACATGGTATCAGAGCCTTGTTCGTGGTAAGGAGCTCAAGAAAGCAAGCCAAGCTCGCGGTGCTCTGGTAAGAGGAGCAGTGTTGCTTTCATTTTCTGTTTTGGGAGCAGATCTCTGCAAGTAGCACAGTCGGAAAGTGCAAGAGTGTATTGTCTCAAGAAGTGACTGTGTGGTCAAATACCACTTTCGTCAGTTTTGCAGATTTGCCTTTGTGAGGTTGAAGCTGTGATCTTTGCAGTGACAGAATTTTTTGCAGCATTTTGTAATGGCGTCTGATTCTCTCTCACAGATTGTCACTGAAAAGCTTGACAAGGACAACTTCCAAGCATGGAAGTTTAGAATGACAAATTTCCTTATGGGAAAAGGATATTGGGAATCTGTTGCAGGAAATGAAGAAGAACCAGTTCTTCCTGATGTTCCCAATCAACAGCAAATGCATGCATTTAAAGCATGGCATGAGAGAGCCAGGAAAGTTATGTACTGGCTGTCTATCAGCATTTCAGACTATATGATTGTGCATATTCAAGACGCAAGTACGCCAAAGGAGGCATTGGATACTTTGTCAAAAATGTATAGCACAAATACGCAAGCCAGGAAAATGCAGCTCAAGCAAGAGTTGCATAATGTGCAAAGAGAAAATATGAGCATCAATGACTACCACATGAAGGTGAAGAAGATTGCAGATGCACTTGCCTCCATTGGGTCGCCACTGGAAGATGATGATTTAGTTTCTGTGACCTTGAATGGTCTAGGAAAGGATTATGCACAGTTCCGAATATTCATTTCCGTCCGTGAAAGATTTCCTGATTTTGAGGAGTTGATTGCTCTTCTAATTTCTGAGGAGCAGAGAAATGGTGGTGCATCTTCTTCAGGAGGAACTTCAAAAGAAGCTGTCATCTACTCAAATGCTGGAAGAGGTAGAGGCAGAAGTAGAGGAGGCCGATATGGAGGCCGTGGTAGAAATCAGAATATGTAGCAAACTCAAGAAAACCAGTCTTATGGAGGAGGACGTGGTAACTCTAGAGGCAGGGGGAGCCAAAGAGGTCGTGGTGGATGGCAAAGAGGCCAAAATGCAAACAGTAATGTTGAATGCTACTACTGTGGTAAAATGGGTCATATGGCTAAAGACTGCTATAAAAAGCAGAATGACATCATGAATGGAAAACTGCAACAAGGGAATTATGCATCTTCTAGTAGACAGGGTGATGACAGAAATGAGCACTTGTTTATGGTGCAGCACATGAACAATTCTGTGACAAGTGCAGAAGAAAGCAATGATGTATGGTATGTTGACTCAGGTGCATCAAACCACATGACAGGTCATGCAGAATGGATGGAGGATGCAAGGAAAATGGAAAAACCAGGATTTGTGGAGACTGGTGATGATATTGCACATCCTATTGTGCAGATTGGAAAAATTCCTTTGTCTATGCAGGATGGGAAAAAGAAATACCTGTCCGATGTATTTCATGTCCCGAATATCACCAAGAATCTGGTTTCTGTTGGTCAAATGGTTGAGCAAGGCTTGCAGGTCAGATTTAATCCTCATGGATGCTTTGTTGAGGATATGAAAAATAAAGGTCTCTTGATAGCAAAAGGAAAGAAGAAGGGCATAATGTTTACATTGGATGCAGACATGTCTGAATTGAGTGCAGCAATGTTTGCACATGGGACCGGTGTAGTTGCAGATATTGATATCTGGCATAAACGCATTGGTCATGTTAATGTACAGTGACTTAAATCAATGCAAGCCCAAAATATTGTTGCAGGTTTACCTAAATTCAAGGTTGCAGAAATGCATAAGGTATGTGAAGCCTGTCAGTTTGGAAAACAAGCAAGGAAACCATGTCCTAGACATGTTCAAGAGAGTGAGAAGCCATTGGAATTAATCCACTCTGATGTGTGGACTACTAAAGCTGCATCTCTTGGAGGCTATCATTATTTTGTCACTTTTATTGATGACTATAGCAGAAAAGTTTGGGTGTATTTTATGAAAAAGAAAAGTGAAGTTTTTGGCCATTTCAAAACCCTTAAAGCTATGGTTGAAAAAGAAACAGGCCTGCAAATAAAATGCCTAAGGTCAGATGGAGGGGGAGAGTACCTCTCAAATGAGTTTGCAAGGTTCCTACAGGAGCATGGCATAAAGCAGCAATATTCATGCAGTCATACCCCACAACAAAATGGAATTGCAGAAAGGAAAAACAGGCATATTGGAGAGGTATCTCGTGCCATGCTCAATGAAAAAGACTTGCCAGATTTTTATTGGGCTGAAGCAGTTGCTACAGCAGTCTACATAATGAACAGGACTCCCACTGCAGCAATACATGGAATGACTCCAGAGGAGAGGTATACTGGTAGGAAACCAGATATTTCTCATTTGAAATTTTTTGGTTGCATTGCCTATGTACATGTGCCAGATGAGTTGAGATCCAAGTTGGATCCAAAAGCTGAGAAGTGCATCTTTATTGGTTACTCTCTGCAGCAAAAAGGGTATAGATGCTATAACCCTTCTACTCGTAAGTTTACAGTGAGCAGAGATGTTGTTTTTGATGAGATGAGTAGCTGGTATAAACCAATAAATGTGATTGATGATGTAGATGCACAAAATGGTAATGCTGCACAGAATTCACAGCAGCAGTCACAAAATATTAGTGGACCTGGAGAGTCCTCTAGCAGTGGTTCACATTCTTCGCCATGGACAGGCAGATTGAGATCAGGAGAATATTCTCAAAGCAATGTAGATAGTGGTATTCAGGTATCACGAAAAGGAAAAGAGAAGGTAGATCAGTCCATGTTGGATGTGAATGCAGGTCACTCTTATGTGGATGGTGAATCCAGTGGCTCAGAACAGAGCATTGATGATGAGTTGGGTATTCCTTCTATTGTTACACCTGGAGTAAGGAAGACCAGGGATGTTTTGAGAGCACCTGGGAGTGAACCTACTTTGCACAGGTCTACGAGAGCTAGGTATCCTGTGGATAGGCTGAAATATGATGGATTTACAGCCATTCACTATGCATATATGGTCAAAGTGATACAGGAACCAGAACCCACTTCTTTTGAGCAAGCCATGGGAAAAGAAAAATGGGAGAAAGCCATGGATGAAGAAATGGATGCCTTGGAAGCAAATGCTACATGGGAATTGGTACCTTTGCCTAAAGGTAAAAATGCAATTGGCTGTAAGTGGGTTTATAAGGTGAAGCACAATGCAGATGGTTTTGTGAACAGATACAAGCCAAGATTAGTAGTCAAGGGGTATGCACAAACATATGGCATTGACTATGAAGAAACATTCAGTCCGGTTGCAAGGATGGCAACCGTAAGAGCAGTCATTGATATGGCTTCATCAAATGGATGGTCTTTACATCAGATGGATGTAAAGAATGCCTTCTTGCATGGTGATTTGCAAGAAGAGGTCTATATGGAGCAGCCACCAGGTTATGTGCATGCTGTTCATCCTGAGTTTGTTTGCAGGTTGAAGAAAGCCTTGTATGGCCTGAAGCAAGCACCTAGAGCATGGTGTGACAAGATAGGACAGTATCTTGTCACTATTGGCTTTCATATTTCCAAGGCAGATTTCTCACTTTATGTGAGAAAAACAGAGAAAGGTATTATGCTACTTGTCATTTATGTTGATGATTTGATTATGACAGGTGAGAGTGATGAAGATATCCTTCATGTGAAAATGCTATTGAAGCAGAAGTTTGAGATGAAGGATTTGGGAGAGCTGCGTTATTTCTTGGGCATTGAGGTGATTAGATCACCAAGTGGGATACAGCTCTTGCAAAGGCAGTATGGATTGGACATGCTGTCCAAATATGGGATGACAGGCTGTAAGCCTATTTCAGTTCCTTTGGAGCAGAATGTGAAGCTGAGCACAGATGTAGGTGAGCTTCTAGAAGACCCTACTATGTACAGACGCATAGTAGGAAGTTTGATTTATATGACTATTACCAGGCCAGATTTGAGCTATGCTGTTGGATTGGTAAGTCAGTTTATGCAGGCTCCAAGGAAGCCACATTTGGATGCGGCTAGACGCATACTCAGGTATGTGAAGTCCACATTGCAGTATGGACTATTTTATGAGACTGGGGTTCAGATACAGTTGCATGGATACACTGATGTTGATTGGGCTGGTAGTATTTCTGATAGACGATCTACCAGTGGATATGTGTTCTCTTTTGGGAGTGTTGTAGTCACTTGGAGCAGCAAGAAACAACCTACAGTTGCCTTGTCAAGCACAGAGGCTGAGTATAGGGGTGCAGCAATGGCTGCATGTGAGGTAGCTTGGTTGCATAAGCTACTTTATGATATGCATCAGTCTATAGATGGGCCAATTGTCATTTATTGTGACAACATGAGTAGTATACACTTGGCAAATAACCCAGTCTATCATGCTAGAACAAAGCACATTGAGGTGCATTATCACTATGTGCGAGAGAGGGTTTTACTAGGTCTTATTGATCTAGTTTATGTCAGCACAGAGGATTAGGTAGCTGACATATTCACGAAGGCATTGGGTGTAGAGAAGTTGCGCAAGTTCAGAGACTTGCTTGGTGTGCAAGAATTGGGATTGAGCTTGAGGGGGAGTGTTGAGATATCGAGCTCCACTCGTGATACGCCAGGGTGACCGTTGTGTATTTATGTCACCGACTTGTCAGTCGCGGTTGGTACATCGCCCATGAATAATAGCTACATGATAGCTCTCCTTATCTACTCTAGTTCGTGGCTCAGTTAGTATGCCACATTAGTTAGTTGAGTTTGGTTTGAGACCCATATATAGGGTTCTTCTATTTCTTTGTACTTGACTTCTTTTGGCTTACACAACTAAGAAGAGAAAAACTGTTTTCAGCCTCCACCCGTGTGTGTATTCCCCCATTGTGCAAGCAAGAAAGCTTCAAGTGAGACTCCTTCCTTCTCTCCCACAATCTTGACACCGATAGTATCCTGTGTGACCTAAGAAGCATTGAACTCCCTTGTAATTACTTGGGGATGGGAGGTCAACGATAACCCTGACCTTCGAGAAGTCCATGGCAATGCCATTCTTTGACACCACGTGTCCCAAGATGCATCCGTGCTTCACCCAAAACTGACATTTCAAGGGATTCAGGGAAAGGCGGTATAAGCGACACCGTTCAAAGACCGTGCGGAGTTTTTCTAGATGTTCAATCCAGGTCAAATGGACACACAGGCCATCCACAAAGACCTCCAACTCCTTGTGAAGCATGTCCTTGAATATGGTGCACATAAGGTGTTGGAAGGTGGCGGGGGCATTGGTTAACCCGAAGGGCATAACTACATATGCAAAGATGCCCCACTCAGTGGTGAAGGCGGTCTTGTGCCTGTCTACAGGATGCACTTGCACCTGATTGTTCCCCGAGAAGCCTTCCAAGAAATTGTAGGCTTCCTTACCTGCCACTCTCTCAAGCATGTGCTCGGTGTACGGCAAGGGGTAGTTGTCTCTCTTTGTAACAACATTCACCTTCTTGTAATTGACGCACACTCGAATCTTGCCATTTTTCTTCATCACAATGACTATGGGTGACACCCAGTCTGTGTGCTCAATTTCGTAAATGAATCCAGCTCTCATCAGCTTGTCGATTTCCTCCTTGACAGCATGAGCGTGCTTTGGATTCATGGGATACGGTCGCTGCTTGACCGGTGTTGCATCCGATGTCATGGGTATGTTGTGAGTCACAACACTCGGATCTACCCCTCGTAGCTCATCTAAGGACCAAGCAAATACGTCTATGTACTCCCGCAAAAGAGTGACAAGACTGGACTCTTCTTCAGTAGTCAAGTCCTCGGCAATAAACACTAGTCGGGGCACTTCTCCTTCCAGGGCTAGGTTTACCTCCTTGACCTTGGCTGGCCCTTCGATCGGTTCGCTGGTTTGCCCTTGGCGCTTGGCACTTAGCAAAACCACTACCCTGTCCCCTTTTTTGAATTTAGAGAAGCGTTTAGGGAGGTCTTGCAACTTCCTTTGTTCCTCTGATCGTGCATCCTTGGAACGCTTTGCCTCATCCTGCCGCAACCGTCTGCGCCTCAGGTGGACAGGTAAGTCCCCCTTGGTGAGTCTGGTCATGGGTGGCCTAGGGATTTCTGGGTCACTATCCGAAGTAACTTCCGATTTAGAGTTAAACCCCCCATTTTCACTAGAGGAGGTGGTCTCCCCTGGTGGCTGCAGTTCAGATGGTGATTCGGTTCTAAGCAGTGCTGTCGTTCCTGGTCGAGCTAGGCTGGCTTGCTCAAGGTCTACTGCTCTTATCCGTTCCAACCAAGCACGATCACATTTCTTACACATAACTCCTTGGTCCATTCTAAGGGCATGTCTCTTCTGCGGCTTGGCATCCGCCCGTATCTGCTCAATTTCTCGCCCTTCGGTGTCATATTCTATGGTATCCACCTCACCCTCACTTTCATCACTGAAGAATTGGCAATCTTCGTATTCATCACAGGAATCTTTATCGCTCAACTGCTCATCTTCTCCCAAGGCTTGCTCTGCCTCGTCTTGTTGGTCGGGAACCAAAGCCTAGTTATACCTGAGGTTCAGCTCGTGTACCCTAGTCCACTTCCACACGGACTCCTCCAAGAGGTCCTGGAGTGGCTTGAGGTTGGCGGCTGCGTTGCCTACTAGTCGGTCCGTTAAGTGCTCCAGTATTCCCTGGAGTTCCCTCTTGTTGGAAGGCACTTGGAAGGTAACAGGCTCGGGCCCTCCATGGAGGCTTGTTGTCATCATGTAGAGTGGTGCAGGAAGTGTTTCGTTTGCCTTGTCGACCGCTTTGATGGCTTGCTCGTATGCCCCCTAGTTGGAGAATGGCAGGTCAATTGTAGCGAGGACGTGCATGCAATCTCGCTCATCCTCTGGGTATGGGATATACTTGGTCAAGGACTCATAGGGCTTCCTGACCTGAGTGTTCCCTTTGAGCACAGCAAAGATGGCATCCAAGTCGACTGGTGAGGTCTTCCAAGTGTCCATTTCTATTCATACGGCGTTAGTTCTATTGCCAAGAAAGATCAAGCCGTTACCCCAATCTTCGATGACTCTACCGTTGCGCATCCAGGGTCGGCCTAACAGGACATCGTAGTCCGCTCCCTTCATGACTATAAAGTCAATGGAGAATTGGACTCCTGCCATCTTCACTGGCCAATTTTTTAGGACCCCGAATGATTTCACTCTCATACCGTTTGCTAGCGTAACGTTAAATCTAGCAGCTTCAACAGGAGGGTTTCTCCAGGTTTGCAGCACTGCATGGCTAAGAACACTAACCCGAGCTCCCATGTCTACGATTCCCTTCCTTATTGAGTCACCTAGGGCTAGGACCGGCAAGACTGCATGCATCTCAGAGCCTTTCCAAAAGGCATTGACATGCAAAGATTTAGGTACAGAATGTAGCGTGAGGCTGGGCAATTGTGTTTCTACATCCTGGTCTTGCGGGTCTACCGTGACCTGCTCTTGTGAGTCCTCAACTCACTGCTTAAGGTCTTGCCATAGGGCAGGGTGCTGCTTAAGCAGATCTCCCAGGCCAAATGTTACAGGGGTGGTCACTAGTGTGGTCAGGAGATTGCTAAATAATCGTCCTTCCCTTATCCCAGACTGTCCGGGCCAATGGCCAGCTGATCTGCGGCTCTGTTGTGTCCAGGCTTGGTCTTAGTGGCACTGCTTGTGGCACAGTAGCCTCGGCCGACTTAGGTGGAGGCTGTGACCTTAGCGTACTTATGCTGGAGAGATCATCGATCTCGTTCTCTGTGATGGGTTCTGCATCTTTGAGGTGCTGTTGAGCCTCCCTCACCCATTCCTTCACCTTTTCTATGGCCTCCAATTGTTGCTTGGGGTGCGGGTATTCCCCTATCTTAGCGCTTCCCTTTTCAGTTGTCTTAGGGGCTGAAGTCTCTGCCTCTGCATCTGAGACTTTCTTTCCAGCGGTTAAAGCCGTAGCACCCTCGGTCTTCAATGCAACCTTAGCGTCCGACCTCTTCTTCTTCCGCCTGCGGCTTTTCTTCCCTACTGAGGCCGTGTCCAGGTTGCTAGGTCCTGGCAGAGAGATGCCGGCCTGCTTGGTTTGGGCTCGGGTCATATTTCATAAGGGAATAGGTGTGGCCTCCCCATCAGGGTTTTCCACACCAAACAGCCCTAATGGGATGGATGGAAAATTAACCGCGCTAGAGGACGGCTTCCGCTTTGGAAAATCAACGAAAAGATGGGTGATTCCACACTCTGTGCACCTTTGATCAGCCTTGTCCCTGTTTTGCTGCTCTCTTTCAGGGCAGCGTGATGATACATGTCTGGGGTGTCTGCAAGTCCAACAAGTGACTAGATCCTGTGGCTGCCCTCCTAGGCCTTTACCCCGTCCTCTTCCCAACACCATCACCGGCACGGGTCGATAATCCATGAGGACCGCATTACCCTCGTCGTCATGCGAGACGTAAGGGTAGCTGTAGGCCTCTTCATCATTTGGCTCCTCCACGTAATGAACTGGAGCGTCGTTTGGTGGGTGGGTCACATAGGGACCAGGCAGTCTAGGAATGCCGGTGGTATTTATGTCCATTCTAGGGGCGGCGGGTCTCACATCGTTAGGCGCGGGTAGAGCCAATGGAGCTCCCCTTCTGAAGAACGGTTGCGGCCTGTTAGCTAGATAAGATTGGCCATAGGGTTGCGAGTATGGAAACCTTCTTGGGAGTCTACATTGTTCAGTATCATGACCGAACCTCCCACACTTGGCACAAGGTCTTGACCTAGGGTCTTGACACTCGGCCGGCAAGTGGTTTCCCCCACAGTACACGTATTGGATGTGCAGGCGCGTTGATCGTCTCAGCAGGTCCTGTATCTTGGTTAACTCCATCCTGACCTCTGCCAGGCCTTGGTTTGCCTCGGTGGCTTTTCCCTTGTCTTGGGGTGATGGGCTCGACCGCTCACTAGAGGCTAGTGTTCTCTCTAAACTCCGCGGGTTGGTTTCCTCTAGGTTTGAGCTCCTGGAGCTCCGCTCTTTCAGCTGGTCATCGACTCTGATGGCTTCCTCAAAAACCCTAGCCACCACGTCTCGCTGCAAGCTTGAGTTGCTTGCCAATGCCTTATACAATTCCTCATCTTGAATTCTGCTGATGAATACAGTCGATACTGCCCTGTCAGTCGGTCGCTTGCCTAAGGGGATTCTTTTAAGGAGGCTTCTCACATGGGTCACATAGTCACGGATGCCCTCCTTCTCCTTTTGCTTGACGTTCATCAGGCGTACTAGCAGGTTGTCGAAGTATCTGGGTTTGGCAAACCTCTTGACAAAAAGGTCCTTGAGGTTATTGAAGTTGGCTCGTTCTATGGCGTCCAAGCTTGTATACCACGTCCTACCCTTATCGCTTAAGCAAAGTCCGAATGCTTGCGAATGTTGAGCCTGGTCGTTGAGGCCATTGGCTTTGCAGACTTGCTCAAACTGCTCGACGAAGCTGTACGGTTCGTCAGGTGGCTGGTACTTGTCGAGTTGCTTGGCGACAATAGGTATTTTGGCTTGGCTCTTTGAGCCCTGGTTTGCCCCCAACCTTGCAAGCAGCGACATTGGTAGCGCAGTGGCACTCTGCTCTACTGCGGTGTTATCGAGCAGCCGTTTCATGAGGAGCTCGCTCAACGTCAGGTCTCCCTCTAGTGCTTTCTCCTGGTCCGTACGGTTCCGACCAGCCAAGTTTAGCACTCGTTGCACCTCATGTAGCTCCATGCTTTGCCTCAGGCTCTTGGCTTGTTGATCCCTATTATACTCGGCTACGCCCTGCAATGCCTTGCAGGCTAGCCTTCTCTCCTCCTCCACGTCTGCAATGATTGCATCTGCCATTCTGCCATGGTGCTCGTACCGAGCATGCGCATCGTAACTGCTCACCATCTACTGTATAGCATCTGGGTATGCGCTCACATTGAGCTCCTCGGTAAACCGATGGTCCGAGCCTTCCTCCGTCATGGTCGAAGCCTTATGCCTCACTGCGCTGTCAACCAGGTCACTAGTCGTGATAGGCCCGTGTTGTTGGCGCTCCTCGCTTGGTTCTTCTTCTACGTTCTGCGTGCTCGTCTACGTCCTGGTTCTTCTCCTATTGGCGGGTTCCTTGAGCGATTTATCTGAGTGAGTTCTCTTAACCACTGAATACAATTCTTATTTTACCGCCGCTCGATGAGTGTGCTGTTCCTTGTGCACTTGTGCCCAATCAGGCTTTCAGTTTCCTTAAGTGTACTTCAAGTGCAGAATTCAAGGTGAGTGCAGCAGGCAATTCCTCAGCGCCCCACTCACTCTCGCTTCCTTCTGGCTTGATAGGCTCGTGGGTCCATTTTCCAGCCGTTTAGTCAGGGTTTAGGGTTCCTTGCTTGTTTCCTTGTTCACTTCTGATCGATCGGGTCTTTGTGGTTCAGCGGCTTGCGTTCTAGTCCGTGGTCGCCTCAACTGTCTACTACCCATCGCTAAGCGGCTGCGTAGTACGATTTCTCTTATCCTGGGTGCCAGAATCAAGTTCTGAACGCCCGAAGGGTTTCAACAAGTTGTGCTAATGCACGTTCGTCAGTCGGGTCAAATTTCTGACAGCTTTGGCAAAAGGCTGCATTCGGACCAAGTGGTCCGAATTGCAAGGTTCGAGTGGATCACTCGGACGGGCCAAATGGCATGGGGTCAAGGGCCGAATCTCCAAATTTGGCTCGAATGAGTTTTACTCGGACGGGCCGAATGACAGGGTTGGCAGATTTGGATGGGCTAATTCGAACGGGCCGAATGGCACCAGGCCGAATGTGCCACGTCATCAAAAGGTTATGGCTTGGACGGTCTGAGGAGAGTCATTTGGACGGGTTGACTCGGACGGGCCAAATGCCGACTAGGGTTCTCGCCGAGCGGCCGAATGGCAAGGGGCCGAAGGCCGATTCTGGGCCTTGGCCTAGAAGCAGTAGCTCGGACGGGCCGAATACGGCGCGATGGAAACCGCGCGATGCCGATCTTGCCCGGTTCTTGCGATTTACTCAACTATTACAAGCACAAACCTCCAGATGCCATCTAGGGGGTTTGAGGGATGGATTGATGTACCTGAACGGGTCGGTGAGTACGTCGGTGCTGCGATTGAATCACACGGCTTGGGGGCTTCCTAGCTCTCTCTCTCTCTCTTTCTCTCACACTAAAATGGCACAAATGAGTTCTCTTTTGGCCTCCCGGTTCTTATATGCCCTCCTAGCTATGGCGTTGACACCCTCGATTCCTCTCTTGTCGATCTTAGTCCTCACTAGCGAGCATTTTGTGCATTTGCATGACTTCTTCCCTATTTTTACCCTGTTTTGAAACAGTGAACCCTACCCCTTTTCTTTTGATCTCCTAGCTCTAACCTACCTTAAATGCAACAAAATTCGAAGACAAAAAACTGGAATAGATTCTCCATGCTTTCCAATCATCAACAACCAAAATATCCAAAATACTTACTGGTTTCAAAGATTAAAAGCACCCAACTTCCTACCTATCTCAAGCTCCGTTTCGGGGATGAATACCCTACTTCAATGCTTGATGTAAGGCGCGCAAGTGCTCAAGCTTGAATCCGTGGTCCCGACAAAAATGGAACCAAAATGTAGGAGCTTTCACTCAACAGCCAAGACCCACGGACCGCTTATTGTTTCAAGCATTCCAAGCGAGCACAAATGGCTATCTCTCACCTAACCGACGCGCCGTCGATCCTACAAGTGTAGTGAGCTTACCTTGATGCTTGATCGAGTACCCTCCTCTCTCTCGCCCTCCGGTAGCTCCACGATCCTAGATGCTAGCACTAGCATCCTCAAGCCTCCTCCATCTCCAAGCTCCATCCTCCATAGCCGCGCGCACAAGAAAAGAGAAGGGAAGAGAATAGAAGAAGAGAAGAGGAGATGGTTAAGAGCTTCACCCTCTAGATCCCTCACCCTCACACACACTCACTCCCCCACACTCTCACACTCCCTCTCTCAAGAGCACACACAAGCAAGAAGGAGAGAAGAAGAGAAGAAGAAGAGGACTCCTTTTGCCACACACCAAAGAATGAGCTTCACATTCATTTTTCAACTTTATATACAAAACCCTAAACCTTTTACGGGCGGTCATCCCCTTTTCCTCTTTTACATGGCCGGTCGGAGCCTAGGCCCTCTTTCCCATTTCCCACCATCCTAGCTTACCCTCTTCCTTCTAATGCATACACTTTGCACAGGAGCGAGCCTGGCACTCTTTTACATAGGTTTGGGGGCATTCCCCTATTTTAATGGTGTGCCTTTCCTCTTTTATTGCCGTGGCCCCATACTGAAGCCTTCTGAGGGTCGTGTCCGAATATTTGAATTTTTCAGGGATTGGTTGCTAGTCGAAGCGCCTTTTTGCTCTTGCACATTTTTTGCTCTTTTTTCCTTCTCCCATTTTCCGCTTTTCTGTGCTGCGGTAACGTGGTCGGAAACACGGTAACACCCATTAATAGTTTTCTCACTCGAATCCTCTTGTTGCTATGCTAGACTTGGATTAGAGCTTTCTTCTTTTTTGCAACTTGCTTTGCTTCTTCTTTCTTCACTCTCGCAGCCTCATTATCCCCTAATATTCTAGTGGAGGAGGAGACTGGGGTGCTCATCTTTATGGATGACTACACAAGCAATCTGTGGGCTAGTGAGCACTTGGGGGTTTCTTCCACCACTCTTGTCTTTCTAAGTCTCCAATGGCCTCCTAGATGATGACGGTGAGCACACCTCCAAAGCCTATGTTGGAGGCCTTCGCTACTAGCTTTTTTCTTAGTGTCTCCGCTATGGAAGCCAAAGACTCCCCACATGCTACTCTAGCTCTTATGGCTAGTGCTTTTGCTGAAGATTCAATAATCTTACACACACAGCCATTCCAATTGATTTCATCTAGAGACTTAGCTACAAGGCTCTCGAGTAATGGCACTCCAATCCTAGTCATCAAGCATTGTACCTTTGACTGGACAATAAAGCATGGATTGTCTTTGCTTGTAGCTAGCGGGGATGTCAGCTAAGATGACTCCATCATTTGTGTATACTTGGTTCTTTTTCATCTCTAGCATGCCGTAAACATCTCTCTTGGGCCACCTCTTGGGCTTGTTGACCATCCCTAGAGCTCTTTCCATCATCTTGGGGCTCAACTCCACTTCTACTCTGCGAGTCTCTCCTCCTTGCCTCACTGTCACAATGCCACAATTCCTATTAGCATTGAAAATTCACAAGAACTTCATACACTTGCTGTGGTCAATGGTTTGTTTGACCTTCTCCATACATTTACTAAGATTACACTAGTTGACAATCTGTTTTACTACTTGCCATTCCATTGCCATGCCTTCCAAGTTCTCGATGCTTCTGAACTTAAGTTGATTAAAGGCCCTTATTTTTATCTTTAGGCCATATTTGGCATGCTCTTCTTCCATGAATGGAAGCTTGCTACCTTTGTCATGCCCTACTATCTCGGGTTCCTAACATGATGCAACAGCTCACTCTTAATTTAGTTGAAAATGACTTTTTGCAAAAAGATAAGGGGATCATGAATATATGCTATGGAAATGTGAAATGCTCAAGTATAGAATGAAAATTTTTGCTTCCAGCAATCCACACAATCCAACCAAGAATTTCAGGAAAAAATTCCTTAAGTACAATTTGACTTCTATTCGTCCTTTTTGCTTTTAAAATTCGATTTAAAGCTCAAGTCATATATTATTTTTCACCTCACCCCCTCCCCCCGGGACTGATCAAAATCCTTCCTAGGATTAGAGGATGAAGGGTTAAGGGCATTAAGTGCATACTTGTTTTGATTTACTTTGTCTCATGAGCCAATCGTAGAAGTTTGGGCCATACTCTAATTGGGGGTGATGGTCCATGTCATGAGGTCTAATGCCTACATGTGTAATGTAGGTCAAGACATCAGTTAGGAAGTCACCAGAGTTCATCTTGCTAGCAATGTGCAGTTCTTTCTCAATCAAGATGCAATTGAAATAGGGATGTCCATAACATGTTCCTCTAACAGTCGATTGCAATCAATGGTCAATTTTTTGAACGAGGTAGGAGCCACATAGGTTGGATCATACTTAGAAGTTTTGATTTCCCATCTCTACTCGACATTGGTCCTAATTTGGCAACTCACTTGTTCCCATTAGAGACGAAGAGCATAGCATTTACGTAGAAAAGAAGAGTCAAAGTCGGCTAGCTTTTTGAGCTCTTCTAACTCCTGGCTTGTTATAGAGACTTTGCTTCTACTATAGGATGTGATCAAATGTTGTTCGCAAGCATACTCGCAAGAGATCTCATTGGTGATCAATTCCTTAGCTACCATGGGAATCTTGACAAATGTGAATTCAAATTCCTCACAGGTGCATGGCAAGGAGCGTACATCTACTGCTAATGCCTTGTCTAGGAGGGGTCTAAGTCCAACCATTCATAGTTCCTAGCTATCATGGTTGAAGGTGGCATCATGTCATCTAATCCATGTGAATAAGTCATTCCCATATTTGTAGCTAGCTCCAAGGCCAAGATAAGGATAGATCTAGGCTCATCATAGGAGGGTTCTGAGGCCTGTGGGAGGTTGGACTGGATAACTTAGAAATTGATGTCTGCTTCATGGATTGGTCAATAGGGTGTTTAGCAGCCACTTGTGCAAGGGGTTGATCTTGGGGCTCAGGTGATGAACTATTGTCTGCATATAGAATAGTTGGGATATTGGGAGTGTCGAGTTGATTTGGTTTAAGGGTATCTGCCTATGGTTTTGGTCGATAGACTCATTGAGGTTCTATGGGTTTGGTGCTTTTTGAGTAAATTGGTGTCTCATTCCTAGTTGGCTCACCATTTTGTGGAGGTGGGTTGAAGGGCCTGGATTGAGGGACATGTGTGTCACTCGTAGTCTTGGGTAACCAAATCTAGTTGTTACCTTTGTAGTAGCCTTGAGCGCACAATAGGCCTTTGGGCATCCATCATGGCGGCTTGACCATTTGCTTGTTTCTGTATCGCCAACTTTGTCTCCTAGGCAAAGGGCATAAGGTTTTGTGGCTACCAGGTCATGCAATTTAGCTTCTATGTAGCTGTGCTTGTCATTTGGGCACTCATTTGAGTTGTTGCTTAGTAGTATTAAGTGTGTTTCCTTGGGGTTGCAGCTAATTTGTCTTAGCAAGGTGAGACAAGTCACGATCCCCCTCCTTAGACCTTGCACTTGATTCTTCTATCGATGGCACTAGGCTTCAATGGAGCCGCACTCCCCTTGCTGAAATCTGTCACTATCTAAACATTTCCAATGGTAAGGTGAATGCGCTATGAGTCATAGTTGACATTGCAATGTGTTTGTTTCCTGAATGCACATCCTAGCGGTGATTTCTTACCAATGGCCTTATTGTTAGGCAACACATAGAAGATCATAGGTAGGCTTTTAGTCTCGATAGAGATCGCTATTTTGCACTTTCCCAGTAGTGAGTAGGACTATCTCCCAAACAAGTTGAGTTTAGCATTAGTAGGCTACAGTTTGGGGCTGACCAGTGAGGGTCCAATGATCGTGTGTAAGGACATTAAAGTCACCTCCCTTGTCAATAAGTGCACCAAAGGTGTGTGTTTTTGGGTAATCACTCACTGACATGTGTAGATATAGGTGTCACTACTTCCTCATCCTTGTCCTCTATCTTAGTGATGGTGGTTATTGTTACGTTCATCATAAGTGGTTCTAGAATTGAAGGCTCATGCAATGGGGATGTATTATAGGGTAGTACTTCTTGAGGCAACTACCATTAAAGAAGCATACACCCTCTTCCTCGAGGGTCTCAAGCTCTATGTTGCTAGTTCGACTAATTTTGTAGACTTTGAAAGGCCCCAATCCTCAGAACTTCATCTTCTTCTTATGGCCCTTTATAGAGTACAATAGCACTAGGTCACTTGGCTCAATGTCAAGTTGTTTGACATGTTTGTCAAATCAGCTCTTGTGTCTTACCTTTTCGTAGATTGGCACATGGATAGCTAAGAGTCGGGTCTCAAAAAGGCATTCTAGCTCTACCAAGCATTCCGTCCATGTCTCCTTTCCATCCCATCTCTCTTACACTGCCACTCTCAAGCTTGGAATGAAAAACTCCATTGGCAGGATTGCTTCAATCCCATAGGTCAGCTTGAATGGTGCTTGCACTACCACCATCTTGTAGGCTATCCTATAGGCCCAGAGCACTGCCATGAGTTTATTGTCCCAGTCACTGTGCGAGGCAGAGACTACCTTAGTCAAGATGTTCACTAAGATCTTATTCATGGATTTCGCCTAACCATTAGCTTGAGGATAGTATGTCAATTATTTTCTATGGATGATCAAGAATGTGGATAGTACATGGGCAATCACTTCATTGATGAAGTGCATGCCTTGATCACTAAACTAGCTCAATGGGGCATTTGTGAGATCACCTGTCCTCCCAAAGGAACTTAGCTATGGTCCTAGCATCATTTTTCCTAGTAGCCCGATTGGCCCATTTCATGAGATAATCCATCACTACAATGATATATTTCACCTATAAGTATTGCATTGTAGGGCAGCTAATTGGCCCAATAAAGTCAATCACCCACTTTTCAAAGGGTTATCATGCTATTATCGAGGTCAACTCCATCTTGTTCTTACAAATAGGTACTTTGGTCCTTTGACATTCATCGCAATGCTTCACTAACATAGCAACATTGTGGAATAGGGTGGGTATCACACCTGAGATTGCAGCTCCTTGTGTGTTGTAATGTCTTTGTTGAAGTGTTCTCCGGAAATTCCACCATGTACTTCAGCAACAAGCACATAATGCATCTCGTGCTCACATGCATATCCTTGCAATAACCATCCTATCCTAGTCTATATAGCTAACCAGCAATTAACTGATAGGGCTAAATCTTAAGGATAAGGTGCTTTAGCCTAGCCTTCCCTATAGGTCTCTCAGGCAATCCATGCTTTAGGACTTGGACTATGCCATCTACACAATATGGTGTCAGATTGACTCTGAATAGGTCTCTCTCACTAGAATGTTAAATAGGTGCACATTAGGCAAGTCGTTTATGATTATTTGTCCCAACAACTTCTCCTATGGGTATGCAGGACATATGGTCTACCATATAGTGATGCTTACCCTTGCATATAACCACAAAGAAGTCACATTCTAGAAGCAGAAGCAACCCATCTAGCTATGCGTCCTGTAGCACAAGGTTTGTTTACTAGATCAAGAAAAGCTTGATGGTCAACGAAGAAGGTAAAGGCTATAGACAAAAGATAATGATGAAAATTTTTTACAAAAAATACCATGGCTAGGCCTTCCCTCTCTGTGGAGTAATTTATCTCTATATCTATGAGTTGTCTGCTAGCAAAACTCATAGGATAATCAAGATTATGTTCACCAAGTTGTAGCTTCCATGGTGAACTTTGAGGCATCAATGTGCACATGGAATGGTATGTTTCAATCTAGGGCTCATAGGATTGGTGCGGTTGTAAGAGCCTTTTTTGGTTCCTCATAAGAGCGTTAGCATTTCTCAATCCATTTGAATACAATCAGCGAATTGTAAAGGGGTCTAGCAATTAAACACTAAACTCCCTTATAGTTTGTGGATAGTGGTAAATCGACAATGGCTCTGACATTGGATAAGTCAATGGCAATGCCATCTTAGACACCACGTGCCTTAGGATATATCCATGTTTTACCCAGAAATGGTACTTCAAGGGGTTTAAGTAGAGATTATACATCCTACACCACTCAAAGAGTGCGCAAAGTTTATCCATGTGTTCCCTCCAACTGGATTGGACACATAGATCATCAACAAACACCTCCAATTCTCGCCTAACCATGTCTTTGAAGATAGCACACATGACGTGCTGAAGGTAGCTTGTGCATTCATTATCCCAAATGGCATGACTATGTAAGCAAATACGTCCCATTCCATCGCAAACGATGTGTTATGCCTATCGTCGGGGTATACTTGTACCTGGTTATAACATGAGCAGACATCTTGGAAACTTTAGGCCTCTTTTCTCACTACTCTCTCGAGCATGTGCTCCGTGTAGGGTAGTGGATAGTTATCTCTCCTTGTCACAAGATTGACTTTTTCATAGTTTATGCACACTCGAATTTTTTGTTCTTCTTCAAGACAACCACTATGGGTGATGCCAATGCATGTGCTCGATTTTGTAGATGAATCTAGCTTTCAATAGCTTATTTATCTCCTTCTTGATGGCATGTGTGTACTTTTATTCATTAGGTATGGCCACTATTTAACTAGCGTTGCATCAGGAGTCATCGAGATGTTATGGATCATGACCCTCATATAGACTCATTTGAGCTCATCTAAGGACCAAGAAAATACATCTATGTACTCTCGCAGGAGAGCGATGAGATCAACCTCCTCTTACTTAGTTAGGTTCGCCATTGCTTTCAAGGCTTTTCCCCTCCCCCTACCAAGTTGATTTCCTTGACCTTAGCAAGCCCTTCTTTTAGATCATTTACTTATCATTGCCTCTTAGCTCCTAATAAGATCACTACACTATTGCCCTTTTTAAACTTTGTGAAGTGCTTAGGTAGGTCTTGGGGCTTATGTTGTTCTTTGGCTTCTGATCCCTTTGGATGCTTTCTCTTTTCCTCCTTCAACCACATGCACCTTACGTGGACTGGCAGGTCCCCTTTGGTGTGTTTGGTCATAGGTGGTTGGGGTATTTCCGGGTCGCTCTTAGAGCTCACTTCCAACTTGGTTTAAACTCGCAACCTTCGCTAGAAAAAGGAGTTTCTATTGGTAGTTGTAACTTTGAGGCTGATTTTGTTCTAAGGAGTGGTGTGGTACTTGGTTTAACTAATCTAGCTTGCTCTTAGTCTATTGCTCATAGTTTATTACTCCTAGGTGGTCCAACCAAGTACAATCACATTCCCTTTTTAAGACTCCTCTTTTAATCCTAAAGACATTGGCTTTTCATGGCTTGGATTCTACTTATATCTCTTGAATCACTCGGCCATCTGTGTCATATTCTATCATCTCGGCCTCTTTCTCACTTTCCTCATTTGTAGAGTATTAGTCTTCATACTTGTCATTTGAACCATTACCTTCTAATTGCTCATTGTCTCCTAGGTTTCTATTATCAACCCTCTTCTCATCCATGATCAGTGCCCAATTGTACATTAGGTTCAAGTTTGTGCACTTTGGTCCACTATCACTTCAGCTCATCCATGAGATCCTTAATGGGTTTGAGATTGGCAGCTAGGTTACCTGCTAGCTCTCTTATCAAGCATTCAAGGATCCTTTAGGAGCTCAAGTTTGTTAGACAAAACGTGGAAAGGGACACGTGTTGGTTGTCTACTAGAGCTCCTAACCATCATGCAAAGTGGTACTAATGGCAGGGTCTTACCCTTCAAAAGCTGAGATGTTGTGGCTTTATGGGACTCACTGGTTGTCCTTGCAACTTGCTTATAATCCTCTTTGTCATTTGGGAATGGCAAGTTGATGGGCTAGCACATGCATCCAATCCTGGCCATTCTCAGGGCAAGGGATATACTTCATGATGTGAGTAGCCCATAAGAATTCCCAATCTATGATCTCCTTTCAAGATAGTGGAGATGCCATCTAGGTCAATCAGTGTGGTCTTCCAGGTATCATCTTGACTCTTACAGCCTCTGATTTGTTGCTTAAGAACATGAAACCATTATCCCAATCTTCTATCACTCATGCATTTCGCATCTAGGGTTGGCCCAGCACGATGTTGTAGTCCACTCCCTTCATGACTATGAAGTTCACTGAGAACTCGACTCTCTCTATCTTCAAGGGGGGCGAGTCTTTCAATACTCCAAATGGTCTAACTTTCATTCCATTGGCTAACATGACATTAAACCTTACAGCCTCCATAGGTGGGTTACCCCAAGCCTGTAGGATTATATGGCTAAGTATACTGACTCCTGCTCCTATGTCTATGATCCCCTTTCTTATGGCATCCCCTAATGCTATGATAGGTAGGACTACATGCATTTCCATACCTTCCCAGAAAGCATTCATGTGCAATGACTTAGGCACTGAGTTTAGGGTCAAGTTGGGTATCTACATGGTTGCATCATGGTTGGGGGGCAAGTCGGTTCCTCCAAGCTTGTTTGGTCTTTCTACCCACTACTTCAGCACTTGCCATAAGGTTGGATTCTATCTAAGCAGTTCTCCCAAAGGTAGAGTCATAGGGGCCGATATTAACATCGTGAGCAAGTTGCCAACCAGCTACATTTTGTTAGGATCTACACTCTTTTTCCAATAATCTTGGGCAATCTACCTACGCATCTAGGCTCTGTTTATGCGATGCTACATGGTGTGCGGATGCGTCTCTTGACCTTAACTGAGTAGGCGAGGCTAGCGTGCTCACACTAGAGAGCTCATCGATCTCATCTTCAATAAAAGGTTCAGCATCCTTTAGGTGCACTTGGGCTTCTCTCACCCACTCCTTAACCTTATCAACCACTTCTAATTGGTGCCTTAGATTGGAATATTCTCTAATCTTGGCACTTTCCTTTTCTATTGTCAATCAGATGTCTCTACTTCTATGTCCGTGGCTTGTTTCCCCTTTGGTAACATAGCGGCACTATTTATCTTAAGTGTAATCCTCATCTCAACCCTCTTTCTCCTTCTTCTACACCTTTTCTTCCCTATTGAAGCTGTGTCATGGTTGCTAGGTCCAGGTAATGAAATACCGGCCTGCTTTCCCTATGCTTGGGTCATGACATTCAGCAGAATTGGCATGGCTTCACCATCAAGTGTCTCAATTCCAAATAGTCCCAATGGCACGAATGGCATGATAGCCAAACTAGTGAAAGGTTTTCGCCTAGGGAACTTGGCATACAAGTGTGTGATCCCACACTTAGGGTATCTCAGGTCGGTCTTGTCTCAATTGGCTTGCTCCCTTTTGGCGCATCGAGATGAGTCATACCCTAGGTGACCACAAGCCCAGCATGAGATGGGTTATTGGTTCTGTCCCCCTAGACATTTAAATCTTTCCCTATCCAATGCCATCACCGGCTGGTCTGAAATCCATCAAGTTGGGATTATCCTCTTCTCATACGAGACATAAGGGTTCATGTAAACTTTGTCCTCGTTTGGCTCCTCTATGTAATGTATCGAAGCATCGCTCAAGGGATGGGTCACGATGCGTCCAGGTGGTCTAGGTATCCCTATGGGGTTCATATCCATCCTAAGGACAACTAGCTTTGAATCATTGGGTATTGGGAAAGCTAGTGGAGCTCCCCTTCCAAAATGTGGTGGTCTATTCCCTAGGTAGTAAGGTTGAGAGTGTCGCTGTAGTATGGTAATCACATAGATAATTGGTGATGCATTGCATCATGGCCAAACCTACCACAATTGGCATAGGGTCCGGATCTAGGATCCATCACTCAGTCGGAAGGTGGTTTCCTCTAGAATGCACACATTGCATGTGAGGTTGTGCGAGCCTTCTCATCATCTCTTGAATCCTAGCCAACTCTAGCTTCACGTCTATCAATTTTTGGCCCTATTCGACACTCTTTCCCTTGTCTTGGGTGCTCTGGCTAGATCTTTCACTAACAGTCATACTTCTTTCCTAGGTTCTAGAGGTATTGTTATCTTGGTTTGTGAATCTTGAGCTTCTCTCCTTGAGCAGGTCATCCACTCGTATGGCTTCTTCGAAGACCCTAGCTAGCATGTCCCTTTTCAGGTTTGAGTTACTCACCAAGGCCTTGTAAAGCTCTTCACTTCGAATTCCCTTATGAACATGGTGGAGATTGCTTGTTTGCTAAGTCGCTCTATGTGAATACGGGTGACATAGTCTTGAATACTCTCCTTGAATACTCCACACACGGGTGACATAGACTTGAATACCCTCCTTGTTCTTTTGAGTAACATTCATCAGCCTGATGATGAGGTTGTCAAAGTATCTTGCCTCAAAGGATCTCTTAATGAAGAGACTCTTGAGATTATTGAAGTTATTACGTTTGTCAACATTGTCTAGACTAGTATACCACATCCATCCTTTGTCTCCTAGATAAAGTTCAAAAGCTTGTATGCATTAAGCAAGGTTCGTGAGGCCATTCACCTTGCATACTTGCTCAAACTACTCCACAAAGCTATATGAGTCATTGTATACTTGTCAAGTTTCTTAGCAACCACATGTATCTTGGTTTGGCTCTTAGAATTTGGGGTGATTCCTAGTCTTGCTAGCAATGAAGTTGTCAGGGTTGCTTGGCTCTACTTTGTAGCCATATTGTCTAAGAGTCACTTTGTGAGAGAATCTCACTCAGCATAAGATCAACCTCTGGTGTTATCTCCATCTCAGTGTTTCGTCGTGTCCTATTTCGATTGGTGAGATCTAAGACGCATTGGACTTCGCACATTTCTATGACTTGCCTAAGCTTTTGGGCTCACTACTCTTGGTTTAAGTAGCTATGCCCTGCAGCACTTTCTTTTCCAACTTCTACTCTTCCTTGAGATTGGCTATGATGTCCTTAGCTAGTCTATCGTGATGGTCCATTTTGGTTTGTAGCTCATACTGGGTTATCATTTGCTGGATGTCAATTGGGAACTCTCCCAAGTCAAGCTCATCATTTTCAAGGTTGCTGTTGACTCTTGACATGTTGCCGATTTCTTGAGCAATTAGCGTGTTAATCAAATTGAATCAAGCCAAGTAGTAGAACTACATCCATAATTGTGCCTATCAAGTTGTTGCTCCCCAAGTGCCTCAATGATTCAAGTATCCCAGTATTTGGTGATTGGTGTCCTTGGCCTAGCGGGGTGCTCCTCAAAGTGCATTGTTTGAAATAAAGCTTTCAACTTTTTTGGTGCAAGTCAAATGTTTAATTGATGCAATGTGTGAATTCAATGAAAATAGTACAGTGTAGCATATAGTTTTCTTGATCCTTTCGTATGGGTGAACCCACTCTAGCTAGTTCATTTTGGTCTCTAGTGTTCTAAATGTGTGGTTTGAGGGGTATCAGTTCAGTCAATTAGTTTAGGTCTCTATTGGGACATGTGGTTGAGGGTCAATGAGATTGCAGTCGTTTTTTGGACCATTAGGTCACAATTCGTGAATCTAGCAGCCCTATGAGCTGTTCTATGCATCTACAAGCCTATGAGGGTGTCATCTAGCTTGGGCTTAGGCTTTTCCTGCCTTGGGATGGGTCCACTTTTCCAGTATCTAGATTCTACATAGTTTGTCTAAGTGATAATGTCTGAGTGACAATATTCTGAGTGTCTAACTCAGACCGCATCCAACTCGAGCAGTCCGAGTGAATGGGCGCTTGGTCGTCCAAGGTCGAATGTTTGTGCATTTGAGTGGACTATTTTGGGAATCTGAATTTGGCTATCTAAGGTCGAGCGGCCATTCGAGGCCAATTCTATGACTTGGACTGGTATGGTTCATATGGGTGGTGGACTAATTGGCCGAGCGGTAGCATCACTCGGACGATTGTGACTCCATCTGAGGACGACGTCAAAAGTTCCAAAATGGTCAAAATCATGCCGAATCTCACAGGTGCCTTGATGAATCTCTCAACTATAATCCTAGAATAAACTATCCAACATGAAGGTACACTTAGAGCTAACCTACAGGGCTCGAAGGTGAGTCATGAAGATTGCCAAGCACAAAAGGTTTTCCAATCTTGTAGCTCTCTCTCTTTCTCTCGAGCTCTCTCCCTCAACTCAAAATGACAAATGAGCTCTCCCCCCATCCTCTTGGCTTCTTAAACCCCTCTTTGCTTAGTCTTTTACCTCTCTGTTCATTCTTGTTGCCGTCTTAATGCCTTAAAGCTCTCTTTTCCTTCTTTTTTCCTTGTTTTGGACATGTTATTATAGTAGAAACCCTACTATGTTTTTCTTTGTTTTCCTTGTTTTTGACTTACCTAAATGCATCCAAATCACATGTAGCCACTTACACTAATTGAACCTACTTACCTAAATCCAAAAAACCAAAAAACTTACATGCAAAGGAGATTGAATACCTCTTCAACTCCCTCACTTCCTACCTATCTCAAGCACTGGTTGGGGTCAAACCCTACTTCAATACACGATTTGAGTGTGCAAGCACTCAAAGCTTGAACTTGTTGTCCTAGCAATGAAACCAAAATGTGGGAACTCACACTCAACCGCCAAGACCTATAGACCGCTTATTATTTCAAGTGTTTCAAGCCAAGCTAGAGCCCCAAGAGGAACACCAGGAAAATGGAGAATCTGCTGCAACAAAATCTATATTGTATCATCAACAAGCATGTTCTTCATATTTTATGTGACCACAACAAGGATCAAAACACCAAGAACAAGAAATCTTCACATAGGTTCATGAAAATAATTCTCCCACGACTTTAACCTAAACAAAATTGATTATGTTCTTCATATTCTTCATAGAATTCATCAAGAGACCACAAAGACACAAGGAAATACACCACTTTGAATGGGAATCATCACATATTATTCTTCTTGAAAGGTTCCATAACTTTCTCTCACAATTTCTCACTCCTAGATACATTGTTTTGCATAGATTTTACTATCACACACACACACACACACACACACACACACACACTCTCTCTCTCTCTTTATATATATATATATATATATATATAGTATAATGGGATAATCAAGAATAATCATTCATAACCCCTCTTTGGTGGTGGCTACCCCTCCCAAGAGGTATGTCTAGTATGAAAGGTCATTAGGGCCACTACAGTGTCCCTTCGTAGTTTAATAGTGTCACTCTCACTTCAGTCTTTACTTAAGTTTTCAACAGCTACTTCTTCCACTTCTTTGAGCTATTTTGAACTCATATTCATCTCTTCCTAAGGTTGTAAAACTTCCCCAAGCTACACATTCATCCCACATAGCACTTACAGAGGCATACAGAAGAGAACAGAAATAGAGGCTCTACAGACAGTCAACAGAGGGTCTATAGTACCATACAAAAGGTTATACAAAAGCCTTTAGCTCAACTTGAATCATTCAAAATCATCAAGAATCAACCAATAATCTTCCAAAAACTCTTAAACCCCATCAATCACTATTCCAACCTCTCATACAAAAGGAAAATAGAGCAAAATAGAAGCTCAACAACACACCCAATCAAACACTAGCAAGACATTGACAAAACATGTTAGAACATCATATCTCCGTTGAAAGACATCATGAGCTTCTTAAACCTAATCAATCTCATCTAAAACATTGTCAAACACTTTCAAAACACCTAATCATCATACAAAATCCATAAAAAATCAACCATTCAATCCATAAAAACAACAAAAAACAACAAAAAAATCAAGTCATTTCAACCCTCAACATATCCCCACACTTAATCAAGGAGCGTCCTCGTGACCTAGGAAAAAGAGAATAGAAGTTCAAAATATAGCTCAGCTTGATCTTCTTTAACATCTTTGGGAAACACCATCCAAGAACCCAACTCATAACTTATATCTAATAAAGAATTGCAACGAAAGGAAAACACCTTTATCCATTATCACAGCTTAGAAAGAGAAAAGCATGACAAACTTTTAAAGGATATAAAAGGTTTGTTTTCTTCCGCCATAAGCATCCATCCCATAGATAGAATCACGAACTACCATTAGTCATCTTCTCAATCAGCTTCATCTTTATCGTCAACTCCATGCAAGAGGGATAAAACACCACATACAAATCATAGAACATATACAAAACTCACACGGACACAAGACAATGTAGTCTAAATGGCACATGCTCCCAAAAATGAAGAGCAAGGAGAAAGATTTTCATTAAAAAGGATCAATACATCCAAGAGAGTGTCCACAGACTACATAGGATGAAGATATTTTTTCTTGAACTTCGTACTCAGCTTAAAGATATTCCAGACTCTTGTTCTCATCCACAAAATATAGAGACACATTTTAGAGAAACTATAAGTAACATATCCTTTCCAACATGATAATGAACTTAGTAGGAAAATCTTATGCAAAATAATACAGAACATCCATCTGAGCAATAGTCACATCCTCATTTTCAGATTAATCATCAAGTTTAAAATACTCTTCCTAGTATTCATATGAGACTGCTAATACACAAAAGCAAGATACCAACAAAAATGAGACACCAAGCATACCAAAGTATCCTCAAAAGAAGCATTTGCTCTAGCAAATTGAAGATAAGAAGTAAAACATTACGCATAAGTGTCCCAGGAACCAAGAATGATAGGCCAATTAAGCATTGGTCCTATCAAAGAATCGTGCAATGTCCACTATCGTCGATGGAGGATATCATTGTTGTACCCAAGAGTATCCATCACTAATTGTGGAGGAAGATTAATATAATCAGATGGAGATGGTAAAGGGATAATAGGAGAAGAGTGAAGAGGTGGGTAAGATAAATCATAGAATGAAGATATTTGAAGGGATAATGACAGTGGGAAAGAAGGGAAAGAAAGTAGAAATTTTTGAAGGGATTTTGGTGGAAAAATAGAAGGAATAAGTTGAACAACAAAGGGAGATTCAATAGGAGTAGGCGAGGATATAGGATCATCAATAAATGGGCATGTAGTAAAAACTCAAATTTGAGGAAAAATGACAAGAGTAAAATATAAAAGAGCGATACTATCTGGATTAGATTGGAGAATGGAAATATACAAGGGTAATTGATAAGAAATTAAGGAATGAGGTGGGATATCATGAGGATCAAAAGGATAGATGGAACATCAAAAATCAAAGCTGAAAAGAAATCCTCAGTGAATAAAGAATTGTTGGCAATATGGTTCAAAAATTGGGATCTCAATGACTGAATATCTAACTTGTGAAATACACTCTGTCGATGGTGAGGGTCCAAAACATCATCCTCCAAATGAGGATACCAAGCATAGCCTTTACACCATAATGTCTACTGATGATAATTCTTCAGGCCATCAACTAAAGTCATTTCAGTGCTGAATGGACATACATGACTACCTGCAAAATCACATCTCCTACCTAAAGGTTCATGTCCTCCTCATCAAGGATGTGAAGATCTCCTCAAAGATACATAAAAGATAATAATTGAGCTTCATGAGAGATCAACTCATCAACAAATCTAACAAATATTGCTTTGAGTATATCTGCTAACCACATATTCTACCACCCATCATTTGGAGGTTCTAAGTCCACATTACTCATGAAGTTGTACAATGCAAAGCACTATTGTTGAGAGTGAATCCAGAATGATGATGGAGGTGACACCAATTCAGCATAGTGGACAAAATCTTCATGGACACAATTCATATGCTGCTAAAGGCACTCTACCTTGGCAAAAAATCCATCAAATATATTAGCCTTTTGTTATAGACGATCTAGCTCTTCCTTAGATAACAAAGAGGACATCATGTGGGCTAGAGGAGGAACAAAAAGAGTAACAACTTTTTGATTAAGTTCATCAATAAAGTTCTTTTGCAACTCTATAGTTTCTTGAGAATGTTGCAACTAGCCCTCACAAATACCAAGCTTACAAGCTAAGTCTATCACTTCCTCAAGAGCGGCATCCTTCTCTTTGGTTAAGGACACATTCGATTCCTCTAAAGTGGCAACCTTAGATTATAATTCCTTAATCATGGCCTTCTGTGAAGCCATCAAAGTTGTAGCTACAATCATTTGTATATGGATATCACTCAAAGCAATCTTTTCAGAAGCTAAATTAGCCACAGCTTTGCTAAGATGACTAGTCAAAGAATCCACCTTATCTTGCAATGAAGTATACACTCTTATATATATTTTCTAAAGAGATAAAGTCATGGAAGTCTCCAAAGTAGATTGAATACCACAAACTAACTATGACATCATAGATCCCAAAAGTATTGTTTCCAAGGAAGGAGGAATTTGTGGATCCAGTTGTCCTTCCTATTGCACTGCAAAGAGATTGGTACAAGACAAGAATGAGGGAACGGAGCTACTAAACACATCACGGATCGAAATTTGTACCACAAGAGTTGGAACAGGTAGAGGATTAGAAGGACTCTATGTGCCACGCTTCTTTTGAATAATTCTGGTAGGGGGTACATCTGCTAGATCTGAATTGGCTTCCATAGGAGGAGAAGGAAAAGGTGGAAGAGACTGCTCCGGAAGTGGAACAAGATTAGGCATAGGAATGCCATCTAGGGGAGGTTCCAAATGAATGATTTTCTATAGGAAAACCCCATAGGAAACAGTACTGAGTTGACCCTTCATGACTCGTTGAAAATGTTGATCCATTTTAGCCAACAAAAAGGTTGTCCAATTAAGCTCCCCTTCTAGGATCCTGATAGAGGCCGTGAAGAGCTCTCAGGACAAACACTTTGAAGCAAGCTTGCCTAACATAAAGTAGTCCTAGGGGAATTAGTATAATTGCTTTCATAAAGGAGAGGAAATATATGCCACTGATACTCCTGAACTAGTGATAACCTTATTTGCTACCAAAGGAGTAGAGGTTTCCTTATGCAACAAAGCAAGGATCTCTGTAGTGGATAATAAATGATTACCACTAGGCACAGGGGAAGCTAAAAAAGGCAAGAACAAGGCCTCATTGACAGTATCAAGGGATAAACAAAATCGACAGCCATAAACCAGCCTAAAAGCTTCTTGTAAGTCTCCAGAAAAGAGTAACAAAGCTTTGCATCCACCATTGGAGGGAACTTCAAGGCTACAAAGAGATGAAGGCCAGCATTTCGAATACAATCAACATCCAAGAGAAGACAATAATCATGGACCAATAATAGTACATGTTAGATCACAAGTGGGGGAGTGGAAGAAGATGCCATTTAGACCACTCTACTAGAGTATCCACACACACACACACAAAATCAAGAAAAGGAAGAAGGATTCCTACAAAACCCACACATAACACCATTAAGATAAATAATAGGAGAAACAAAAATAGCAACAATAATACATTGACTAGACTAGACCAAACCTCCCTAAGCATTTCACATCCTACGAAAAATCTAGCATGACCTATGCACATATGCAACTGAAAGCTTCATGTGATGCATACATACAAGCACCCACAAACCCCGTAATCAAACACTCAAAAGAAAATAAAATTCCGACCATAGACTCCAACCATCACAATAAATATAGATAGAAAATATATTTATCTCCGATCAAGAAAAATCCCAATCCCCGTAATCGTAAGGTGTATACCTATGGTGCAGTGAAGTGGGTGAGTGAAAACTATGCAACTCATTTTTATTAGATGATCAATCACTCACAAGTCATTATTAAATTATTTGATTAATGCATGGTGAGTTGTATTCACACCCTAATCCCTACTTAGACTAACTTGACTAGATCTACTAGGGGTCTCTACAAATGCAATTCTTTTTTTTTTAAAGCTACATGATTTGTGGCACAAAGCACATGCATGTGTGACTTTGGGGGGTTCGTTATTAATTAAAAATTAATTGTGTGTATAGTGCATGTGCGCATGAACTTATGAATGGATTTTTAATTACCAAATTAAGTGGATTATGGTGCTATGTGCTCATGCAACGGTGGGGTTCCTTTTATAAATTAACAGCTGGTTCTTTTAATTAAAAATTTAGGATGTGCATTATGCTTATTTTGTGGGTGCAATGGTCAGTTGATTTTTAATTACAATTACTTGTGTGTTACAATGCATGTGAAGGAGGGAAAGAGAAAAACCTAGGAGTGTGTGAATACCCGCAAGGTCTAATGCACAAAATCCCACTTCCAAACAATCCCCAAAAAAAAAATCCTCATGCACAAACAACAAGGCGACTAAGTGGCAACCGGCCTCTTGGAAGTTATGAAAAACCAAATACTAATATAAAAAGAACAGGGATAAAAAAAGGTTTGGCACTTAGGTAATTATGTGTTAGGGTTTTATTTTTTAAATGTTTTTTTCATAAATTTGTATATATGTGTTTTAAGTTGGGTTTGGTTTTGTTTTTGTTTTTCCATGTATTTGTTTGTTTTTTTCTTGTGAATAAATAAATAGATGAATGTGAGTACCCACATGCAACAAATATTAGGAAATATGAAAGGAAATTTGTGAGCTTTTTTTAAAGGCATCAAAACAATCATTTTTGGGAATTTCCACAATGTCTCATTGTTGAAGTTTTTTTTTCTTCAAATAAATTATTTTCAATATGTTTTCTAATTTTATGTATTTTTAATAGTCATAATCACATTGGAAATTTGTTTGGGTTTTTCTAGAAAAAAAAAATTCAAGATGTTATGAAATTTGTATGATATGTTGAAGTTTTGTCAATTTTTGTGTTTTTATTTAATAATATTGTGATATTTTTTATGTTTTATTAGCATTTTTCATTAATATAAAATACTCTATTAAAAAAAAATACAATTTTGTGATTTTTTGTAATTTTATTTATTTTATTTGATTTTTTATTATTTTTAAACAATTTGTAAATGTATTTATGGTTTTTTTTTCAAGAATTAAAAATGAGAGAAATGTGGTACCCGATCACAGACTACGTGGACTATGTGTGAACAATTGCAAGCTCTCCACCACGCGGATGAAACTGCACGCATGTCCTTGCGTTTGAACAACCACAATCACAAACACGTGCATGAGATCGACAACCCTACACATTCAAGACCTGTAAGGAATATTAACACACACAAGACAATAGAAAAGGGGGCAGTCACATGCAAAAAGAGGAAAAAGGAGATGAGGGAAAGGGGGGAAAAAATAGGGGGATAAGGGGATTGGTTTTGTGTTTGTTTTTATGTGATTTTTTATTTGTTAAATTAAGAAAATGGGTGTTGGTGGGTATGTTATGTAAGTATTAGTTGTGTGATTGGTTATGTGTTGGGGGTTTTTGTTTTTTTATTGTGGTTTTAAAATTTTTTTTTTTAGTGGTGTTGTTTTGTTTTGTGTTTTTTTTTTTGGTGGTAAGTTTTGGTGTTGTTGGTTTTTATTAGTTTGTGTTTTTTTTAAAAGGTTAGTTTGTAGTGTGGGTCGTGATTTTGAAAAATAAAGAAAAAAAAACATGCATAGATATAGATAGATATGTGGGTTTTTTTAATATTATATATGTGTGTGTGTGTGTGTGTGTGTGTGTGTGTGTGTGTGCGTGTGCATGTGTGTCTGTGTGTTGATGAATACAATGAGCGACAAGGATGTGGTGTGTGTTTTTTATAAATTATTTTTGCATTTTTTTGTTTTTAATTGAAAATGGTTAAACTAAATTTGGGTTTGGAAATAAGGCACGAGGGGGTGAGAGGTTACCTTTAGGGTTAGCAGGCAGTGGGGTTAAAGGGGGTTCACTTTAGGGTGGGCGGGCAATGGGGTTAGAGGGCAGATGGGGTGGTCTCGTGGGCATGGGTAGGGAGGCCAGCCAGGTGGAGAGGGGATCATGGGGGAGTCGAGGGCACGTCCTTTTGTCGAGCACTGATGTGGTAAGTGAGCATCGAACATGCAAACACGATGGACGAGGCATACACATGAGGAAAGAACATTGGCATGAATGCGTCAACACGTGAAAAATCAAAAAATGCAAGCATTCGCACGGAAACACGCAAAGCGTCAAAACACAAATTAACAGAAAAATTAATAACAATTAAATCGAGCATCGAATGAGCAAACAATAAAAAGAATAAGCTAGAGGATGAGAGGCAAAGGGTAGAAAAGTGAAACGAGATGTGCAAGGACAATGAAGGGCATTCACATTGGAAAAAGATGAAAATCGGGCATACAAACACACACGAAAATTAATACCAAAAAACTCACCGGCCAAAACGAAGGGCAATCAAAAGGAAAAATATCTGGAGTGATATGACAGACATGCCACTCACATCAAAACGCAGTTCGAGCAAGGAAAAGATCCATTCACATGGGAAAAATGAAAAAAATACATCTGAAAATGGGAATAAAAATTAATACGAAAAAATATGATGATCAAAACAAAGAAGAATGAACACAAAAAATGTCTGCGCGGAAGTAACTAATAGGATGGGTAAGGTAGAACACAGTTTCGAGGGTGATAGGGCACATTTGCATGGAGAAAACAGTAAAAATACCAACGAAAATGAAGTTGAAAATTAATACAAAAAAATCCATGCATCAAAATTGAGTGGAATAAAAAGAAAAAATGTTAGAGAAAACTTGTGGGACATGGCTATTAGGTTAGAACGCAATTCAGATGGCATTAAGGGATCTAGGACGTTGGTTAGGTTGTCAATGATGAAGAATGCTGTGGAAATGTGTGAGATCTAGGACATGGGAGCTATGGTGGACGTAAGATGAAGAATGAGCTCATGATGACATAGACTAGACTTGACCTGTTACACAAGTAAATTAGGTTCCAAGATTGAGACTTGGACTCATAAACACAATCTTGTGTATAAGACTGACAATGACCAAGACACTAACTGAAATGGTAAAGCATCATGATATTGCATTCATCATATATCAAAGAGTGGTAGTCAAGTACAATGCTTTATAGTTGTTGGATGGGTAGCATTTTCCCTTTTTGTGCATATGGGATTCAGTCTTCCTGCATGTCCTAAGCCCAGAACTGCCTCATACAAAGAGGCCATAGTAGGTGTGATTGCAAATATCTCAACACCCCTCCTCAATCACAACCAAAAAGTACAAAGTTTGTAGAGGCTTTAGTGAGAGCAACACCTGCAAAGTGTGGGCACACCATAAACATGGCAAAACACCAGAGGCTGTCACAGAAAAGGCTAAGTGTGGGTACCACAAACATGATGGTCATCTAGAGGCTGTAGTAGGGGCCTTACAGAGGCTATAGTACAAGGCTACATGAGGAGTTTACAAGCTTATGTTAGAAGCATTAGGGCTAGGAATTACAAGGCTTAAAAAAATCAGTAAAAATTTGGATCAAGGACCGGCAAGCCCTTGTAGTTTTCAACATTACTTTTGACATAAATCTTCAATTCATTGTAGGTCTTCTTGTCAGAGTAGTCCAGCTTGCTCTTTTGATCATGTACTTGTTCTTCACTTTGCTTGCCACTTCAGAGTCTTCGTGATTTTTATGCTTCTTCTTCTTATTCTTTTCCTCTTTGATCTTTTGGTCCTCTTCTTCTACGTTTTCTTTGCTTGCATTTGTCTTCATGTCTTCAAGGTCTTCAAATGGGCACATTGATGCCATTTGGATATAGGCAGCTCCATGTCTTCCTCCATCTTCTTGAAGGTCTAACGTCCACAAAGTCAAGTTGTCCATTAGCAGTTGCATTATTAATGTATTGTCCTTGTATGAATCTCCACTTAGTGTATCAAGCTCTGCTATAGCTTGATCAAAAACCTGCCTAGCAAGATGACAGGCCCGCTCAGGAGAATTCATAATTTCGTAATAAAAGACTAAAAAGTTCAAAGCTAGTCCAAGTTGGATAGGGTGGATAGGTGGCAAATCTGTACCAACTGTGTTTGATGCAGCCTGATAAGCTTTAAGAGACTAATCATCAGCTTCTTTTCTTTCGCTACCTATCTTAAACTCGGTCAAATACCAAAAGTAATCACCTTTCATCTTGTAATAAAACACTGTCGATTCTCCTGTCCTGGATGAAGGAATAAGGTGCTCATCAATAATCATCAAGATATCATTGCAGAACTTGGATAGTTCTTCCTCCACTTTGTGACGATATTCTTTAATCTGTTTAACATTTTGTTCATTGGCTTTTGCTTTTTCTTTCTGCTCAATGGAAGACCATATCCTCCATGAAGCCCGATGATCTCCAATGACATTCTTATAGCCAATAGATAGCAAGTTCCTTTCTTCAACTGTCAATTCTACATCAAGCTTGGCCACTTTCTTCATCAACTCAACCATCTCATCATATTGCTCTATTTGCTCAGTAAGCTTGGCCATGTAAACATGGCTTTCACAATCCTTCTCGGTACTCATGATGTACAAGAGGGGGGAAGCTTGAGTAAAGTGGGGCAAATCAACAAGATCCAGACACGGGAAGGGGGGCAGTGGATGTGAAGGTCCCAACAAGGAGAAGTGTGGGAAGAAGATATCAGAGGAATGCCATGGCCGGGACTATGGAGAGAGGAAGAAGAAAGCAAATGACAGAAAAGAAAAGAGAGAGAGATATGAAAGCTCCAAGTTGCTTGGCTATGGCTGCCAAGTAGGTAAAGTGAAGAGAAGAAGTGGGAGATGAGGTCCTGAGCTAGGGATTGAGCTCAAGCCAAGCTACATGACAATGAAAGAGAGCTGAAGAAGCAGTGCCATGCCCGATTGGGCTTTGATGCCATGTGGAAATGTGCAGGATCTAGGACATGGCAAGGAGCTATGGTGGACGAAAAATGAAGAATGAGCTCATGATGACATAGACAAGACTTGACCTGTTACACAAGTGAATTAGATTCCAATATTGAGACTTGGACTCATAAACACAATCTTGTGTATAAGACTGACAATGACCAAGACACTAACCGAAATGGTAAAGCATCATGATATTACATTCATCATATATCAAAGAGCACTAGTCAAGTACAATGCTTTATAGTTGTTGGATGGGTAGCATTTTCCCTTTCTATGCATATGGGATTCAGTCTGCTTGCATGTCCTAGGCCCAGAACTGCCTCATACAAAGAGGCCACAGTAGGTGTGATTGCAAATATCTCAACAAATACAGCACCCAATCTCAATAGTCACTCATGTTGGAATATTAGATCAATCGCTCGCCCCATAACTCACATCACTGGATGTGGGAAGGATTGAAACCCATATCTCACACCCGATGTAGAAATCGATAAGATGAATTATTTAGAGGGAGTATACCAATGTGCACAATTCATGGTGTATTGGTGCGTCCCAATGCATTTGGCATAGGTGCAAGAAGGAAGGCCATGGAGCCTTATCAGGTAGTGCATCAAACAGAATGATGTGTGTAGTGATGGCGGAGGAGACCTGTCCTCTGTGTGCATAAGGAAACGAGAACGTACCTGTCTCCAATGGTTGTAACGTCCCTCAATCCTCACCTCTCAATCGATAAAGGGAAGATAAATCATGCTCAGTCCCCCTCTGACTCATGCACTATTAATATATATAGGAGGGAAACCCATGCCTTGCACCCACCATTGATGTAAGCCTCATTGTCACTTGTACGAAGGTTGTATGCCTTCTGTGCAATTGATTGTGCAATAGTGCATCCCGCCTATGTCGATATATGGTGTGAGAAGGAAGGCCATGGAGCCTTATATTGTTGTGCATAGGAACAATTTGTGCTTTGTGAATTGAGAGGTCCATCCCGTGCATGCAACACTCCATTTACACGTCTCACCACTCATTTAAATAAAAAGGGCAAAGACTAGTTACTCACCTCACTCTCTGTCTCACACTCTGTTAATGAATATAGAGGGTAGCCCATACTCACAACCCCATCTGGTTAGGATAAAAGCTCTCATGACTCAAGGGTTGTTGATGAAGATCAACTTCATTGATAATGTCAACTTGTATCAGTTGTAAAGAGGCATACCCAAGGAGGTAGCTAACAAGTCGGGCACTTGGATTGAATATTGGAAATATCGTATGTTATTGGAGTCAGAAGCACTGATGGGGTTACATGATTTAGCGCACCAAGGGAGGTGGATTTGGAATTTCTTCTGGAAGATCAACGAATGATTCAACTATCGTGGACTTTCGGGTGTTACCACCTTTTTCACAACCATCTTCCCATTCAAGGGTGTGTGCCATCTTTTCTTGGAATGATATCTGTTATGAAAGGGAATTTCTTCATTTTCTCCCATAATAGTTTGATTTTTTTCTTTTCTTTTCTTTTTATTTTTTATTTTTCCCTATTCCCTAGGGTGTTTTTACCTTTTCTCGAAGAATAGGTCAGCATGACAAGGATCAAAGTCCTTTTCTCCCATGATCGATATAATTTTTTCTTTCTCTCTTTTCTTCTTTTGAAAGAAGAGAATGGCAGGAACACCATGTATCAAAACCATCCTCGCCACCTCTACTGGATCAAATGGAAAGGTAGCAACATTGGGGTGGAAGGTGGCAATGAGAGGCTAGAAGAAAAATACCATCTTCTCAAGATAAGCAGGAGGGCTATCAGGAGCAATAGGTAAACCTTTACCGACTGACATGCAAGGAATGAAAGGAATATCAACGGTAATTATCAGGATCCCCCCCAGAGAGGGTAGTACTTCTCAAGGAAATAGCCATTAATCAGGAAGGGATCATCAGAAGCATCGACTATTTGTACTTGGACAGAGCCATTAGGGTTGACAGAAAGTACCTTATAGGGGCCATCCATCGCTATTGAAGCTCACCTGGAAACTTACCAAATCTTGAATCATAAGCAAGAACTAAGTCACCCTCCTCTTAAACTCATTTTTCTTGATGAAGCTGTCATGATAGGCCTTTCAACGAGCTTGGTGGCTTCCATGCACTGTAGGGACATCTTATAGTCTCATCTAGACATTCCAAGTGCAAGAGATGGTGTTGCACTGACTCATCATCTCCTAAGCACTCTTTGATGGCCATGTGCAAAGAGGGCATCTCTAACTCAACAAAGAAGATGACCTCTATACCATACACTAATTGGAAAGGGGTTTGTCCTGTAACTGCCTTACAGGAGGTTCTCTATGCCCAGAGAGCCTTCGTAAGTCGATCGTCCCAATCATAGTGATGTGTAGCAATCATTCTTATCAAGCTCGATCAGAGGATGTGATTGGTAACTTTGACTTGGCTATTGGCTCTGGGGTAGCAGGGTGTGGACTTCTGATAGTGGATCTTGTACAGCTCTGTCAATTCTTCCATAATCTTGTTAAGGAAGTGCATACCTTTGTCACTTATGAGCTCGAGGCGACTATCAAAATGGGTGATGATGTTCTCGTATAGGAACACGGTCACGTTGTTGCCATCATCTTGCATCAGAGCTTTAGCTTCACACCACCTTGTAACATGGTCTATATAGACCAAGATGTATGTGTTTTTCTTCCTTATGGTTGGTAGATCAATGGAAAGGATAGGTTGCAGCAACATAGTACTAGATTTGGTAGACTTTCCCATTCGTTGACAAGCATTCCAATGTTTGCAATAGTCATAAGCATTCTTGTGGAGGGTTGGCCACCAATATTCTACAAGCAAGGCCTTTCTGGTTGTTGCTTCTCCTGCAAAGTGTCCTCCCCAAGGCTTGTCATGGCTTTCTTTCAATACTATTTCAATCTCATCTCCTACAATACATCTACACAATACTTCATCTTTGCCTTTTTTGTACAAAGCACCATCTAACAAGGTGTAGGGGACTAATTCCAATATAAGCTTATTCTTCTCATTATTGGAAATACCATGGGGATACTATTGCATTGCCAAGAGGTTGGCTATGTCTACATAACATGGGATTACAGTTTCGACTAGCAACAGGGAAGCATCAAGGAGGTCAGGGTCATCCTACTCCTCTTCATTGTTGTCAAGGATCCGTGACAGATGATCAGGCAAGACATGGGAGTGACCAGGTTTGGTAACGACTTCAAAGTCGAACTCCTGAAACAAAAGGAGCAATCTCATCATTCTTCCCTTCACATCTACTTTGTTCATCAAGAAGGATAGAGCCTCATGGTCCACATATAATTTGAAGTGAGTCGATACTAGGTAGTATCGAAACTTCTCCAAGGTGAACACCATTGCCAAGAACTCAAGCTTCGTCACTGTGTAGTTTTATTCTTTATCCGTTACTTTTTGAATTGCATAATAGATAGGTTGATCTAACTTCGAGGAGCCTTTTTGACATAAGACTGTGCCTAAGCCTTCAACAGATACATCATTGTGCACATGGAATTCCTTTGTCCAATCAAGAGGCTGCAATATGGGCGCTTCAATAAGACACTACTTTAGGGTATTGAATGCTTTGTCATAATCAATAGTCCATGTAAACTCAGTATCTTTCCTCAGGAGCTTATGCAAGGGGGCTGCCATTGTTGCAAAGTGTGCAATGAACCATTCTGTTGTGACGGTTGTTTTGGATTGATCTTCTTCTGTAATTTAGACTTGACTGTATCCACTGAATCCATCCGAGGAGGAATAAAGCGCATAGCCTAACATTGTGTCCAATGGTTGGTCTATGAAAGGAATAGGAAAATTATCCTTCTTAGTTTTGGAATTTAACTTTCGGGAGTCCACACATATTCGCAGCTTTCCATTCTTCTAGGGTACCACCATGATGGGAAAAATCCATTCACTATTAGTCATTGGATAGATAAACTCAACTTCAGGGGGCTTTAGCAATTCGCCTTTCACTAAGGTAGAGTATTTTGGATTCATGTGCCTCTATCTTTGCCTCATAGGCTTAGCATCAGGCTCTAGGTTGATGTGGTGTTGACACACTGTAGGGTCAATCCCCTTTAGATCTTTATACGGCCATGCAAATACGTCCAAGTTCTCTTTTAGGGAGTCATGCAGGACCGATAGTTTTTCTTCTGGAAGATTGGTACACACCTTCACTTGATGTTCAATACCATCAGCATCCACATGAACGTTAATTGCTTTTCACCTTCCATTTCACAAATGAAGGTGCCACAAACTGCTTCTGGGTATAGATGTGACTCCTTCAAGGGAGTAGTCTCCTCTTTTGATGCTCCACTGGAACCATCTTCCTCTTTCAATGAGGGTTGGGCTGACCCCTTAGGATACTGAAAGGGTATTAGTGTTGTTTTGGGTTCGGTGTGAAAATTAGTTACCTCTTGGCTTGAGGACTCATCTTTTGAGGATGCCTCTAGGAACGTTACATAAAAGGAGCCTTCTGAGTTTTGTTTGGGCTGCCGAACTGGTAGTTGTTGGCAAGGTGCATCATCATCATCCTCTCTTAAGAAAAATAACTTTGGGTGACAAGAGCCACTGCCAAAGGAAGGCTTATTCTGAATTAATCCATTTCTTCTAAAGGTTTTACATATGACGCAACTCATTAGCCAATCCAAAGGGTATCATAATCATTATGTCTAATTGCATGGGGGCTTCTGCTTTTGTAACCGCTGGAACTTCTTCTTCATCTATACCTTTTGCGAGTAGGATAGATTCTTCTAACTCACTTTTAAAATCTTCTTCTACATTGTCATCTTCGTCCTCTTCAGACTCTATTTCTGCCTCCGTGGAGGCTCTGTAAGAAGAGAACAGACTCTCTATTATGTCATCTGCCTCTGCTTCTGCATCTATCTCTATCTCTGTCTATGTCTCTACTACGGCCATGTATCAAGGTGAACTATACATACATGCTTCTATCTTGCTGTCAAAGGTGACTTTAGAAGTCATTTCAGGTTCAGATAGGAGATATTCACCCATTGACAAAGACTTTACTTCTTTCAAGAGTTGGCCTTTAGTGCCCACTATCAAGGACTATGCCTCTATTTTCTTGGGAAAGATCTGTTTGACGTCTTCTTCATCTCTTGAGATGCCATCTGTTACTTCATTGAAAGAGTTTGTTATGACTTCAATGGAAGTGGATCCATTACCTTTTTGCAATCCTGACAACTTCAACACCACTTTGTTGGGTCCTTTGCCTAGGGTTAGGGTTCCTTTGAACCAATCTGTCCGTGCCCTTACTTCAAAAAGCCATGGTCTTCCCAGCACCGGAGGATATGAGGTCCCATAAGAATTTGGTTTTACCACCACATAGATCAACTAATAATCTCTTCCTGCGAGGGTTGTCTTCACATATGGGAGAGTGCCCAAAGACTTGATTCTGCTTTGGTCTGTTGCGAATCTGATAAGCCATTGCGTAGGTTGCATTCCTTGCAAGTCTAGATCCTTCATTGTCACATCTATCATTATGTTCATTGATGAACCTCCATCAATCAATGCCTTTGCAATAAAGCATCCTTCAATCAACACCCCAATCTTTAGGGTGCCAGAATCTAGGAGGGCGTTAGCAATATCCACTTCTTTTACACACTCTGGAGTCTTGTTGGGCTTAGGTGTTGGTGAGAGAGCAATCCTTAGGCTTCTTCTTCTTGCTAGTATGCTTCTGAATTTCTTTTGGTAACTAGGAGACAACATCAGCAATTGTCGAAATGTCAGATTTGATTTGAAGGTGTCTAGGTCTTTGATCAAGTCATATTCTTTAATAGGATCTACATGCTTCTCCAATCGGCTAGGAAATGGGGCAACAACCACTTTTATCTTCCCTCTTTCTTCAAGGAGGAGTGACCACCTCTGCATTTCTTCTACTTCTGGAGATACTTCGGCATCCTCTATCTCTTGGATGTCTGGTCATATCTCTATGATTCTCTGTGGCACTACAGTGCTCTATAACATTGTTATACTCTGTATTGTTCCGTTTCTCCTTGGAAAGATTGAACTTTACCTATTTGCAGAGGGAATTTTCTCTTTTGGAATTGTGGTTTCTCCTTTCTTAGCATGCGTTATTGCGATAACTTCCAATTCCACCAAATTAGAAGTAGGTTCTTGGGTCTTTTGTTGGGTATCAAGAGTAGCTTTCACAGGAGTTAGAGTTGGATAGAGTCTTTTGCAGTGTGGCCTTCTCCTTTGCATCAACTACATAAGGGTTTATAGTCCATAAACCTTCTAGGGTTTGGGTAGTTTGGTGAGATGTGTCCCCTTTTTCCACATTTGTAACACTCCACCTTTGATCTCACTGACAAACTCTCATCCTCTATAACTTTTAGAGGGAAATCTCATCGGGTCAAAATTTGAAATGAACTCTCTAGGCTTTGATCTGATATCCTATGTGGTCATCTTCAATTTCAAAAAGTTGAATCTTGCTTCTTCGTCTTTCTTCCTTTTTTATGCATCTCCTTCAGAGAGCAGATATCCTCTGTATGGTTCTTCTTAAACAATACGAAGAGAAGGCTATATGGATGGTTGGTTTTTGAGTATATTCAGTGATTAGCTAAATGTCTCACTTGATGGCACTTTTCACACCATGTATTAGATCTCATCACATCTCTTCCACCTCCTGTAGGAGTAGATATATAGGTGGTATTCACCTTTAGCATCTGTAGTTGTTCTGTAATCACATCCATTAGCTCCTTCTTGATGCTTGTGCGACTGAATTGGATATGTATTCTTTTAGATTTTTGCCTCCTAGAGTACTTCTTGTAGGGTTTTGGGAAGGCTCTATAATCAATGCATAGACTGGTTGGGTTGATCCAGAGGGTCCTCTATTCTGATTCTCATTCAGATCTCCTATTGAGACTAGAGATTGTTGATTCCATTTGGTAGGGTTCCATTGTTGTTGTTGGGTTGCCATTGGGGGAACTGTTTGAGGCCATTGTTGTTGTGGTTGAACCGTCATTTGAGCTATTGCCATCTGCGGCCACTGTGGATTTGGTGCACTAAACTATTGTGGCACTATTTGCATAGGGAACTATACCTAGGATTGCATTTGATGCGTACACCATTCCTGGCGTAGGAGGAGGTAAGACTGCTCTTCATGAGGTCGTCAATAGCCTTGCTTCAACTTCATCATATAGTCTTGCACCTTCCACTGCAGCTTGTAGATTAAGTGGTCTCCTCGATTCAATAAACTTATGAACTTCTGGTTGTAGGCCTCTAAGGAAAACTATCTTCTAGATACCTTCATCCAAGTGATGGTTAGTCCATTTCTTCAGCATGGATTCCATTTTAGAGACATATGCTTCCACCCATTCACCAGAGGATTGACTTAGATTCATGAACTCCTCTTGCATCCACTCTTCAAAACCTTCACGCCTAAATTTAGTGAGGAAGGCCAACTTCAAGTCGTCCCATATGCCAAAAGTTCATGTTGCTTGTCTCTCATACCACTGAAATGTCGCACCTTTAAAAGTGGCAAGGAATATTGCCAACCAATGCTCAAGGGTTCTGGCATTGTTAGCTATACATGCTAACATGAACTCTACTACATGAAGATCAAGGTCTTCATTGTACTCTCCCTTAAAGATGGGCAACATGACTACATTTGCTAGCCTATCATCAATATTTCCAGGACAGATCTGACTAGAAGGGAACCTTGAGTCACCATGGGGACTTTTGTAAAGAGTGTCGCTAGGGCGTCAAAGGAGGCTTCTGTTGCTAACTCATTCTTGGCTTTTATTTTTGCATTATCTCTTCTCACGTACCTCTAGACTCATTCTAGTGCTTGCCTCTTGATTGTGTCATTCATCAAGGAGCTAGCTCTACCCAATTAGTCTTTACTTAACATAACAGAATTTGAGGGCTTTAGTCTCTAGAGGACTCTCTTGCCAACATTTCCTCTACTCCCTTCTTTTCAAAGTCTCTGAATTCAGCTTTCATTCTGCTACAAAGGGGGAGATATTCAATTCTGAAGGTATCAAAACTCATTCTTCTGAGAATCGTTGTGGCACCATCATCATAGTAATGCCAACTTATGATGGTTTCAACAGTGTATGTTGTGAAGAACACTATGTTTGCCAACTTCCAATGGATTGCCAATTGGACAAGCAGAAGGTTATCAATGCATCAAGCATCCCACATAACTTGATGTTGAGCATCCATGAACAGATTCCAACTCTTTTCCTTCTTGTCCTCATGAACTTTCACTAACCACAACACCTAAAGCTTCTTCACAATTTCCCACTTGATAATGTCTGGAAACTCTTCAATGAATAATAAATCTTCCATGGATGATCATTCTCTTTATTTCTGCACTTCAATTTGGTTGCTCCTAGACAATTTACCACCAAGATACATGTCTCTGTTGCTTCAACAGGGAGAGGAAATAGTCCACCACATAGATCCTACATCATGATGCTAATATGTTTGTGCCATTGTGGGATGAACTTCTTGTAGAAAGTAGCTTTGACAATGAAAATTTCCAATTATTTAGTGCTAGAAGGAACTATGCAAGCATCCATTGAGTTCTTCTCCTCTCAACAATGCCATTTTCTTCATTTTCAACCTCTTCTGATGCTTGTTGATGGCAGTGTTTCCCAACTGCGTACCAAAAACATGGAACCCCAAGAGAAACACCAAGAAAACGGGGAATTTCCTGTAAGAAAATCCATCTTATATCATCAACAAGCATGTTCTTCATATTTTATGTGACCACAACAAGGAAAAGAATACCGGAAACAATAAATCTTCACATAGCTTCATAATAATAATTCTCCCATAACTTTGACTTGAATAAAATTGATTATGTTTTTTATATTATTCATAGAATTCATCAAGAGACCTCAAAGACACAAGGGGATAAACCACTTTGAATGGAAATCATCACATAGTATCCTTCTTCAAAGGTTCCATAGCTTTCTCTCACAATTTCTTACTCATAGATACATTATTTTGCATAGATTTTACTATCTCTCACTCTCATTCACACTCTCTCTCATACATACTCTCTCTCAGTAGTACAATGGGATAATCAAGAATAATCATTCATAACAACTCTTTGGTTGTGGATACCCCTCCCAAGAGGTATGTGTGGTATGAAAGGTCACTAGGACCACTACAATGTCCCTTCATAGTTTAATAGTGTCACTATCACTTCAATCTTTACTTGAGTCTTCAGCAACTACTTCTTTCACTTCTTCGAGCTATTTTGAACTTATATTCATCTCTTCCCAAGGTTGGAAAACTTCCCCAAGCTACACATTCATCCCACATAGCACTTACAGAGACATACAGAACAGAACAGAAACAAAGGCTCTAAGATGATCAATAGAGGGTCTATAGTACCATATAGAAGGGTATCAAACAGCATTTAGCTCAACTTGAATCATTAAAAATCATCAATAATCAATCAATAATCTTACATCATCAATCACTATTCCAACCTCTCATAGTACATAAGAAAAACAGAGCAAAACAGAAGCTCAACCAAACCCAATCAGACACTAGCAGGACATCGACAAAACATGTCAGAACATCATATCTCATCAAAAGACATCATGAGCTTCTCAAACCTAATCAACCTCATCCAAAAAACTCTCAAAAACTTCCAAAACAACTAATCATCATATAAAATCCATAAAAAATCAACCATTCTATCCATAAAAATAACAAAAACCAGCCAAAAAATCAAGTTATTTCAAACCTCAACGCAAGTGCAATGGCTGTCTCTCACATAGCCATGTGCACTCTCACACCTACAAGTGTAGTGAGCTTACATTCATGCTAGATTGAGTTGCCTCCTTCCTCAAGCACTCCTATAGCTCCACAATCCAAGGTGTAAGCTCAAGCAAGCTCGATCCTCAATCTCCATGCTCCATACTCCGTTGCCGTGTGCGAGACAAGAGAAGAGAAGAGAAGAGAAGAAGAAGAAGAAGAGAGAAGAAGATGGAGAGCTTCTCCACCATGGTCCCTCACCCTCACTCCCTCACACTCCCTCTCCCATGCATAAGCACAAGCAAGGAAGGAGAAGAAGAAGAAGAAGAAGAGGAGAGCTAGTTTTGGCTACACACAAGAATGAGCTTCTTCATTCACTTTTTGGCTTTTAAGCCCTAATCCCCTTTGGGCACCTATCCTTTTTTACATGACCGGCCATTTTAGCCTAGGTCCTCTTTTCCTATTCCCTTACCATTTATATTGTGCCTACACCATGCTCGGGGCTACACTAACATTACATGAGCTTGCTTTCTCAACTTCCTCAAGAGAGCCAAAACCTCCCTAACTATTTGAGCAATGATACTATTAGTCAACATTCTACTAGCTTTGTCCATAAGTACTTTGTTTCTGTTTGCCTACATTGCTTTTAAGGTGAGAGCTTGACTATGTTCTAGACCTTTAGGGTCTCTTTGTTCCATCTTCCTTGATCACAAAAGAAAGTTATCTCCAGTCTAACATATGCACTTAATTGTGCTTGGCTTAGCCAACCGCCAATTCCTTTCCACAGTAGTTGTGCTGCTAAGCAATGCCAAAGTGCATGCACCATTGATTCTTTGCTCTTGGCACACATCATGCATAGACTCCCAATCCTCATGAACTTTCCAAGACTATTCTTTGACTGGTAGCTTCCTCACACACACCTTCCATAAGAAGCCATTCAATTCATTTGATGGAGCTTCTCTCCACACCCTCCTAAGTCTACACATCCACGTCTTCCAATGCTAATTTGGGAAGTGTCCTTTTCCCATTCTTCATTGAGATGCATGAATGTCTCCACCTTTCTAAATTCAAAGTCTTTCCTATCTCCTACTTGTGTGGACCTTTTTCCCCTCTTGGTCATGAGTGACCTTAGGACTTGCCCTTTGCACACTTTTGAGGTGGGTCACCCCTCCTTCTTGGTCTCCATTGCCTTATGTACCCATTCTTTCTTTGGTTGTATCAATCTATATGTCTCTGGGTGTGAGATCTCCTCTATCTCATTGAACTCCCCCAAGTCTAGATTCCACACATCTCCCCATCTTATGATTCCCTTTCTTTCCACTACCAAATATTTCTTCCAATTTGTCTAAGCCAATGTAGTGTTATCCTAATAGGCAACAAGGCTTAGCCACATGTGTTGCCTAACTGTTCTGTCACCTAATCTAGTTGGGGCTCATGTCCCACTCTAGTTGTTGCATGGTTCCCTTATAGCTTTGCAAGAGTACATTAGTTATTGCAAACTAAGTGATCTTAAACTTCATATCAACATGCAATACACCCTACCGACCCAAACCTCTCAACTTGCCCTTCTTAGGTGTGGCTTGTTCCATCCAGTGTTTCATCACTTTAACCCATGGCCATTCTTGTGTCATCCTTTTGAGCATGTTGAAGGTGAATATATCTACATTATCCTTCATTGAGTCAACGCCTATGCCTCCATCAGCTCCTTAGCATGCACGTTTGCTTCTAGGGGGATAGAGTGCCAAATTTTCTTTTTTCCTATAGCTCCACACAAAGAACCTTGCTATTTTCTCAATTTTATCCTAGCTAGATTTGTTGAAAGGGTTGTTGGCTATAGCAACAAATGTTGCCCTCAATAGAATTCAAGATGATGATCTTACCACTTAAACCTATAAACACTTTCTAGACTACCTTGATTTTATCTTCCACCTTGATCTTAAGCCATTCAAATCTTTTCTTCTCTTGATGACAATGCCCATGGGATAGCTAAGGTATCTAAACATCTATTTAAAGCCATACTCCTCCAACTCTCTACTTTCCTATGTCATGGAAATAAGCATCATCTCAGTTTTCCTCGTGCTTATCATTGAACCTAATGCCTTGTAGAAGAGGTCATATACTCCCAAGAGTGCATCTACATTATGCTTATTGGCCTCTACGACATTATAGTTATCATCTACAAACATTTGAGCTCCAAACATTGAGCCATCAAACATGGGAAGTGCCTTCAAAGCCCCCCTCCTTGACTCTAATATAAATCATATAAAGCAATGGGTCAATAATTATAGCAAATAGAAGAAGTGCTAAGGTGCAACCTTGGTGCATTGACCTTCTCAATTGAAAGGGACAAAAAAAAACCCATTAACATTCACAATAGTTGTTGCATTAGCAAATAATCCACTTATCATCTTGCTAAAAGGCCTCCCAAAGCCCATCCAATTAAGTGTAGCTAAGTTAAAGTCCCATCGAATTCAATCATAGGCCTTATCTATGTCCATATTGATGCTGATAGATTGGCCATCATGCTGGAGTACCTAGTCCACTAAGAGTGCCAAGTTGAGAATTGCATTGTGTATGCTTTTTCCTTGTAGGAAACCATGCTATTCCCTACGGACAATTTGAGGCAACAAATATTTAATTCTCAAGACAAGTGCTTTAGTCATTATTTTGTAGCATACATTGAGCATGTTGAGGGGTCTATTGGTTGTCACCCTTATCAGGCGGCTTGGGGATCAACTTGATCATGCCAAGATTGGCATACGTTGGCATGGTACCTGTCAAATGGAAATAGTTAGCAAATTCATGACATCACCTTGCTGCTAGTCCCATATGGCTCTATAAAAAAATTCCACTAGTAAGCCATCTAGCTTGGATAATTTGTCCAATTTCATCTTCTTTATAGTAAACTCAAGCTCATCCATAGTAAACGAGTGAGCCGTAAGGGTAGCCACTTCAGGTGAGACTCTGTCCACACATGGGTTGAGAATTTCTTGAACATCCCACTCGTGCTCTGGTGTTGGTTGAGCCTCTTGGCCCACCACTAAGGAGACAAATGTGGAATGAATGATTTTGCTATTGAGTAGTCATCCTAATGCTTGGGCCCATCAATCTCTTGAATACATAAAATTGTTTCCTTCTTCTTGTTTATTTGAACAGCTTGGAAAAAGGTATGGTAGTTGGCCTCCCTCTCTATTTCATACTCAGCTTTCAATTGCACCTTACAACAACACCAAGAAGAGAAGCATGAGGTATGGTAGTTGGCCTCCCTCTCTATTTCATACTTAGCTTTCAATTGGATCATTAGGTTGGACAACAACAACACCAAGAAGAGAAGCATGAGCAATAGTAGCAATATCCATGTGATACCTAGAAACTTGAGCTCTATGATGACCATAATGCTTGGCATAGTTAATCACAACTCTAATGCATCATTCAAGCCTAAGAAATGGGTCATTAATATTTGAACTTGCATTTTCCCAATGTTCTTGTAGCTCCCTTTAAATTTTTTGTCTTCTAGAAAGGTGACATTCGACTTGAATGGAGGTGGGCCATGGTCTACGTGTGGTGATTCCCAACAACTTTACAAATCATTTTAAATGGGGCATGGTCAACATTACATACTTGAGGGAGTACTTGTACCTTTGATTTAGGAGCCATCCACCACACTAAGTGATTCGTGTAGATTCGATTGAGCCTGGCTGCCCTCCAATTCAAGCCATTTTGATGATTAGGCCAAGTGAATACCCTATTCTCATCGTTAGCATAGATTTGATCAAGCCTGGCTGCCCTCCAATTCAAGCCATTTTGATGATTGTACCAAGTGAATGCCCTATTCTCATCATTACTAGTTGAGTATCATATGTCAAGCAAATCATGGGACAAACAAAGGGACTCCCATGCAGTACGTTCCTCACCTATCAATGATGTAAAGGGATAGTACTAGTCTACTTTTCCCACTATCATGTTGAAGTCCCCTACAAAGAGTGTGGGGTCTCCTATTATTTTTGCTTCTAACTCCTTCCACTTGGTAACAAAAAAATTTGAGTTGTTTGGAGCGTAAATTGAGATTACACGAACTTCCTCCCCAACCACAAGTAGTCAGCTTATAGCATACTATCATCATCCTTCATCCCTCTTAACTAGTTTAGGCCGGTAACATTGATTAGTAGTAGGGTTCCTCCTTTGTCCCTTCTACATGGTGCTATCACACAACAATATTCCATGAATTCTCTTGCAAGCCACTCCCTATCCTGAATCTTAATCTCTTGCAGCATAAGAATGTCAGGTCATCTCATTTGGAGCATCTTCCTACAATCAACCCTCCTCGCCTCAAAGCACATCGCCCTCACATTCCAAGTGATAACACTTAACTTAGTTGTCTTGTTTATAATATAGATACTTGCCATCAGGTTGCCATCCTACATATCTTCATTCCCATGCGACACAACATATATGTTCCCATCCACCAAAGCTTGTCGTGCTTGTTGTTTAAGAGATGGCCTTATCTTGCCCTTTAGATGAATTTGATACTTCCTCCCTGCCAAAGGGACATTTTCTTTCTCCTACTTATATTCATTGTTTTTGCCTTTCTCCTTCCCTTTGCCTTCCTTGACATCCTTTTCGGCTTGCTCCCCCACCACTGTTGGTGGTGTTTGGAGGTGGTTGCTCCTCCATGCACCTCTTATTTCTTCTCTACCTCCTTTTGTTTCTCCTTTCCTTTCTCTTGCCCCCTATTCTGAACTTGGGTTTCAGTATCCTGCTTCAATTGTTTCTTGGGGTAGTCTTTAGCAAAATGACCAAGCTCATGGTAGTACTATCATGAGTTAGGGAAGAAAGTAAATTTAACTTCCAAAGCAATTTGCAACCCATTAGCATTGAACACCTCAAGCATCTCTAGAGTTTCTTTTCTCTAGTCCCATTATATGCATGCTTTTTTCATTGAGCAAATGACACCATGAGTCGAAGCTAGAGTATAGAGTACCTTTCCCAACAATTCTACCAATGCACTGATCTCACTATCCATCCAATTAGGGAGGCTAGGGAACATGACCCATGCAGGGCATCCACGTGCTAGTGCATCTGTCAATGAGAACTTGGGCATCCATGGAAGCATGGACATATAATCCCCCCTATAACCAACTGTAAATCCCAATATCCATTCTCTATCCTGCTTGGAGCCAACCAGTGCAAAGTAGAACCCCCTATCAACAAATCAATATTGTTGCAAAGTGGCCCATGTAGAGTAGGTTGATAGAAACCAATGTCCAAACTCATATCTTTTTTTTAAAAATACAAGCAGTAGAAAACTCGATGTATATTTGCTTGAGGCACTGCAAAGATAGTGTTGTTGGAACACGCACCACCTTCCTTGACTCTTGCTCGAGTGCTTTGTTTCACTTGGTGAACTACTTGATCTTAGCTCACATCTCCTTCTCCATGGCAATCATATCCACCTACTTGTTTCACGCAACTAAGAAGTAATTGCAATTCCATGCTATCTCCATTCTTGCCTAGCTTATGTGGTTGTTCTACTTTTGTGATAGAATCATGTCCCCTCTTGCCATTGTTTACATGCATAGGAGGAGAAGGAGAACCACGTGGTGTAATATATCACCACATTTTAATGCTATTAAAGGTCTTAAATGCACTAAATGGTAATCATCCCCCTTTCAAACCTCGTGCTCCACTCCTTGCACACACATACACACACACACACACACACACACACACACACACACACACACACACTCTCTCTCTCTCTCTCTCTCTCTCTCTCTCTCTCTCTCTCTCTCTCTCTCTCTCTCTCTCTCTCTCTCTCTCTCTCTCTCTCTCTCTAGCTAGGGTTACCACTTCGTGATCGAATTCTAGAACATCTACATCGATGACCTTACAAAGCTGCATAGTTATGGCGTGGTTCAAGTTTATCCTACAAAGGCAAGATGGTCTTCAATTTCATGGTCACAATTTGGGTCTACAAGGAGGGGTGTACATATGTAAGCACTTGTGTGCCTTTGGGATTGCTGTGATTGGTATGAATGCACCTTTAGGTATATAATTGCTTGAAGTTATAAAAAAGAAAAGAGATGGGGAAAACACAGAGCCTACATTTTTGAAAAAACAAAAGCAAAAGTAAAAGAGAAGCGCGCTTCGTTTTACGTGTAGGTGGCCATGAAGAAAATCAAGGAAAGAAACGGAAGAACCTATAAGGGAGGATGGCCGACACCATAATTTGTGCCCCGTTCCCTGGAGTATTTCTGCAAGCTGATGTTGTTTCCAGCTTGTCGTAGGGAGGAGGCCCCGGCATGCAGCAGATGTCGTGACCTGTGGTTACGTCCCTTTGGTGCTGTGCTTATGATTCCGGTGACACATGAATGTCTTTGGATGTCTTGCTTATGTGCACATTCCAGATGAGAAAAGGAAAAAGATTGATCCCAAAGCGCATAAGAGTGTGTTCATTGGATACTCGCAGGAGAAGAAGGCATACAAATGTTATGATCCCTCTACCAGGGAGACTTTGGTAAGCAGGGATGTCATCTTTGATGAGTTGGGCTCATGGTGTATCTCACCAGTTGCAGTGCCATTGGATATGCCTTCCACTCATGTATCTACAGTTGAGTTGCAGTAGAACACTGATATGACAGGACCTAGTAGTCAGCAGACAGTATCCCCATGGACAGGGAGATTGCGACACTCATCGTCCACTGACACTGGTATGTCAGTGAGGGGGAGATATTATGATGTCTTGGACAACAAAGGAAAAGAGAAAGCTACTGAGGATGGTATGACACCACCTGGCAGAATGACTTCTGGATATGAGTCTACTGATACGTTAGACAGTGAGCTTGGCATTCCACTGTCTATACGCCTGGTACGAGGCAGAACAGGTATATTCCGCCTCATGAGAGAGGCGAATCGAGCAGTGCACCACAGCCTAGACGATTGCAGAGGGTCAGATACCCTGTTGACAGGTTGACGTACTCTGGTTATTCTGCAAAGCATTATGCATACATGACAAAAGTGATGGAGATCAAAGAACCAGGTACTTATGCTGAAGCAACAAAGGATGAAAATTGGTGCATGGCTATGGACGAAGAGATGAAAGCCTTGGCTGAAAATCAGACTTGGGATTTGGTACCACTACTTGAAGGGAAAAAGCCTGTTGGCTGCAAACGGGTTTATAAAATCAAATGTAAGTCTGATGGCAGTGTGGAAAGGTACAAAGCAAGGCTGGTCGCTAAAGGATATGCTCAGCAGTATGGCTTGGATTATGATGAAACATTCAGCCCGGTTGCAAAAATGGCAACCATACGAACTGTTATTGCCTTGGCTGCTGCAAAAGGCTGGAAATTGCAGTAGATGGATGTTAAGAATGCATTCCTCAACGGTGATTTAGCAGAGGATGTATACATGGTTCAGCTGGAAGGGTATGAGCACCCTGATTTTTAGCATTATGTGTGTAGGCTGAAAAAGGCACTGTACGGGCTGAAGCAGGCTCCGAGAGCCTGGCATGCTAGGATCAACAGTTACTTGCAGAGTCTTGGATTTGTTGTTGGCAGGGCTGATCACAGCCTGTTTACAAAGAAGACTGACAGTGGCTTGGTAGTGCTGGTCATATATGTTGATGACCTGATAATCACTGGAGATGATGACATGGGAATTCAGCATGCTATGAAGATGCTGAAATTTGAATTTGACATGAAATATCTGGGAGATCTGAAGTATTTCTTGGGTATTGAGGTTGTATCAACTGAAAATGGCTTATGGCTGATGAGAAGCACTATGCCATGGAAATGCTTAAGAAGTATGGCATGGATGAATGCAAACCACTGGATACACCTCTGGACCAGAATGTAAAGCTAGACATGAACACTGGGGCTGAAGTAGAAGATGCGACTATGTACAGGCAGATGGTCGGTAGTCTGATTTACTTGACCATCACTAGGTCTGACTTGAGCTATGTAGTAGGGATGATAAGCCAGTTTATGCAGAAGCCAAGAAAGCCGCACTTGAATGCAGTTAGACGCATCATGAGGTATGTTAAGTCCACCGTAAACTATGGGCTGTTCTATGTCAGAGATAAGCCCTTGACACTGATTGGATACACAGATGCAGATTGGGCAGGATGCTCAATTGACAGACGATCTACGAGTGGCTATGCCTTTGGCTTTGGTAGCGGCATGATCAGTTGGAGCAGCAAGAAGCAGCCTACGGTTGCTTTATCTAGTACTGAGGCAGAGTACAGGGGGGCTGCATTGGCAGCATGTGAGATTGCTTGGCTGTTCAAGCTTATGGCTGACTTGGATATTCAGGTTGATGCTGCAATGAAACTGTTATGTGATAATCTGAGTAGTGTACTCCTGGCTATGAATCCAGTTTACCATGCCAGGACAAAACACATAGAGGTACACTACCACTTTATTCGTGAGATGGTCCTTGCAGGAAAGGTTGATCTTATGCATGTGAGGACTGATGAGCAGGTAGCAGATATCTTTACCAAGTCTCTGGGTAAAGATAAGTTTTGTGGTTTTAGACAGCTACTTAGAGTACATATGCTATCTTGAGCTTGAGGGGGAGTGTTAGAATATCAAGCTCGTACTTGTGTGTTGACCGACACAAGCTGGACATAGCTAGTCTGGCTAGATCAGTTAGGTGTATTAAATAAGTCGGTGTTACTTCTAGTGTGAATGGTCTTTATGACCTTAGGTTGTATATGCACTATGGGTGTGTGCTAAATGAATAATAAGAAGAATAGAGAGTGTAAGCATGTTGCTTCACTCCGTGTTGCTCTCCTTCCTGCTTCCATGAAATCTAACAGAGACTGGTGATGATACTGCACATCCTATTGTGCAGATTGGAAAAATTCCTTTGTCTATGCAAGATGGGAAAAAGAAATACCTGTCCGATGTATTTCATGTCCCGAATATCACCAAGAATCTGGTTTCTGTTGGTCAAATGGTTGAGCAGGGCTTGCAGGTCAGATTTAATCCTCATGGATGCTTTGTTGAGGATATGAAAAATAAAGGTCGCTTGATAGCAAAAGGAAAGAAGAAGGGCAGAATGTTTACATTGGATGCATACATGTCTGAATTGAGTGTAGCAATGTTTGCACATGGGACCGGTGTAGTTGCAGATATTGATATCTGGCATAAACGCATTGGTCATGTTAATGTACAACGACTTAAATCAATGTAGGCCCAAAATATTGTTGCAGATTTGCCTAAATTCAAGGTTGCAGAAATGCATAAGGTATGTGAAGCCTGTCAGTTTGGAAAACAGGTAAGGAAACCATTTCCTAGACATGTTCAAGAGAGTGAGAAGCCATTGGAATTAATCCACTCTGATGTGTGGACTACTAAAGCTGCATCTCTTGGAGGCTATCATTATTTTGTCACTTTTATTGATGACTATAGCAGAAAAGTTTGTGTGTATTTTATGAAAAAGAAAAGTGAATTTTTTGGCCATTTCAAAACCCTTAAAGCTATGGTTGAAAAAGAAACAGGCCTGTAAATAAAATGCCTAAGGTCAGATGGAGGGGGAGAGTACCTCTCAAATGAGTTTGCAAGGTTCCTACAGGAGCATGGCATAAAGCAGCAATATTCATGCAGTCATACCCCACAACAAAATGGAATTGCAGAAAGGAAAAACAGGCATATTGGAGAGGTATCTCGTGCCATGCTCAATGAAAAAGACTTGCCAGATTTTTATTGGGTTGAAGTAGTTGCTACAGCAGTCTACATAATGAACAGGACTCCCACTGCAGCAATACATGGAATGACTCCAGAGGAGAGGTATACTGGTAGGAAACTAGATATTTCTCATTTGAAAATTTTTGGTTGCATTGCCTATGTACATGTGCCAGATGAGTTGAGATCCAAGTTGGATCCAAAAGCTGAGAAGTGCATCTTTATTGGTTACTCTCTGCAGCAAAAAGGGTATAGATGCTATAACCCTTCTACTCGTAAGTTTACAGTGAGCAGAGATGTTGTTTTTGATGAGATGAGTAGCTGGTATAAACCAGTAAATGTGATTGATGATGTAGATGCACAAAATGGTAATGCTGCACAAAATTCACAGCAGCAGTCACAAAATATTGTGGACCTGGAGCGTCCTCTAGCAGTGGTTCACATTCTTCGCCATGGACAGGCAGATTGAGATCAGGAGAATCTTCTCAAAGTAATGCAGATAGTGGTATGCAGGTATCACGAAAAGGAAAAGAGAAGGTTGATCAGCCCATGTTTGATGTGAATGCAGGTCACTCTTATGTGGATGGTGAATCTAGTGGCTCAGAACAAAGCATTGATGATGAGTTGGGAATTCCTTCTATTGTTACACCTGGAGTAAGGAAGACCAGGGATGTTTTGAGAGCACCTGGGAGTGAACCTACTTTGCGTAGGTCTACGAGAGTTAGGTATCCTGTGGATAGGCTGAAATATGATGGATTTACAGCCATTCACTATGCATATATGGTCAAAGTGATACAGGAACCAGAACCCACTTCTTTTGAGCAAGCCATGGGAAAAGAAAAATGGGAGAAAGCCATGGATGAAGAAATGGATGCCTTGGAAGCAAATGCTACATGGGAATTGGTACCTTTGCCTAAAGGTAAAAATGCAATTGGCTGTAAGTGGGTTTATAAGGTGAAGCACAATGCAGATGGTTCTGTGAACAGATACAAGGCAAGATTAGTAGTCAAGGGGTATGCACAAACATATGGCATTGACTATGAAGAAACATTCAGTCTGGTTGCAAGGATGGCAACCGTAAGAGCAGTCATTGCTATGGCTGCATCAAAGGGATGGTCTTTACATCAGATGGATATAAAGAATGCCTTCTTGCATGGTGATTTGCAAGAAGAGGTCTATATGGAGTAGCCACCAGGTTATGTGCATGCTGTTCATCCTAAGTTTGTTTGCAGGTTGAAGAAAGCCTTGTATGGCTTGAAGCAAGCACCTAGAGCATGGTCTGACAAGATAGGACAGTATCTTGTCACTATTGGCTTTCAGATTTCCAAGGCAGATTTCTCACTTTATGTGAGAAAAAGAGAGAAAGGTATTATGCTACTTGTCATTTATGTTGATGATTTGATTATGACAGGTGACAGTGATGAAGATATCCTTCATGTGAAAATGCTATTGAAGCAGAAGTTTGAGATGAAGGATTTGAGAGAGCTGCATTATTTCTTGGGCATTGAGGTGATTAGATCACCAAGTGGGATACAGCTCTTGCAGAGGCAGTATGGATTGGACATGCTGTCCAAATATGGGATGACAAACTATAAGCCTATTTCAGTTCCTTTGGAGAAGAATGTGAAGCTGAGCACAGATGTAGGTGGGCTTCTAGAAGACCCTAATATGTACAGACGCATAGTAGGAAGTTTGATTTATATGACTATTACCAGGCCAGATTTGAGCTATGCTGTTGGATTGGTAAGTCAGTTTATGCAGGCTCCAAGAAAACCACATTTGAATGTGGCTAGACGCATACTCAGGTATGTGAAGTCCACATTGCAGTATGGACTATTTTATGAGACTGGGGTTCAGATACAGTTGCATGGATACACTGATGCTGATTGGGCTGGTAGTATTTCTGATAGACGATCTACCAGTGGATATGTGTTCTCTTTTGGGAGTGCTGCAGTCACTTGGAGCAGCAAGAAACAGCCTACAGTTGCCTTGTCGAGCACAGAGACCGAGTACAGGGGTGCAGCAATGGCTGCATGTGAGGTAGCTTGGTTGCTTAAGCTACTTTATGATATGCATCAGTCTATAGATGGGCCAATTGTCATTTATTGTGATAACATGAGTAGTATACACTTGGCAAATAACCCAGTCTATCATGCTAGAACAAAGCACATTGAGGTGCATTATCACTATGTGCGAGAGAGGGTTTTACTAGGTCTTATTGATCTAGTTTATGTCAGCACAGAGGATCAGGTAGCTGACATATTCACGAAGGCATTGGGTGCAGAGAAGCTGCGCAAGTTTGGAGACCTGCTTGGTGTGCAGGAATTGGGATTGAGCTCGAGGGGGAGTGTTGAGATATCGAGCTCCACTCGTGATACGCTAGGGTGACCGTTGTGTATTTATGTCACCAACTTGTCAGCTGCAGACGCGGTTGGTACACCGCCCATGAATAATAGCTACATGATAGCTATCCTTATCTACTCTAGTTTGCGGCTCAGTTAGTATGCTACCTTAGTTAGTTGAGTTTGGTTTGAGATCCATATATAGGGTTCTTCTATTTCTTTGTACTTGAGTTCTTTTGGCTTACACAACTAAGAAGAGGAAAACTGTTTTCAGCCTCCACCCTTGTGTGTATTCCCCCATTGTGCAAGCAAGAAAGCTTCAAGTGAGACTCCTTCCTTCTCTCCCACAATGTTGACAATTTGACAAGCATGTCAAGCAGCAAGACTTTGGATAAGGAGATCTTGTTCTGCTATACTCAGTGAAGGGACACAAACAGAAGATGAAGTTCCGAGGTCTAGGCCCTTTTAGAGTATGCACGATTGGTAGAACCAAGAATGTTGAGTTGGAGACACTTGACGGCGAAGGAGTAGGCTTTTTTAACGGCAGCCGCGTAAAGAAGTACTATCCTCCTTCCCATCCATCACATGAGCCACCCATGCTAGAAGCCCCGTTGAACGTCCGAATGGCAACTGTAACTGATCTTAGAGATCAGGACGAGGAAGTCGTAGCACCGACGTATCTACGAATCACAGTCACAGTAGGCGCGGCGTATTCTTTGGACGCCCTGATTGATGAAGGGGCCGACTACAACATCTTGACGCATGACCATTGGAGACGCATTGGTCAACCACGCTACAGCCCACTAATGCCAACCTCACCCCATTTGGGGGTGCTGCCTATCCACTCCTAGGGAAGTGCAAGGCACTTGTTTCCATCGAGACTGATAGTTTATCAGCCTTCTTCCATGTGTTTCCTAACACTAAAGAAGCCGGTAATGTGTCACTATTGGGTAGCACCTTCAAAAAGCTAACACATTGTAATGTGGATTACAACCTAAATTGCATTCATCTTGCCATTGGCAGCACCCATATAGTAACGACCTTCGGCAAGGGCTATCATGATCCCTCCACCATCACGACGCCACCGATAGAAACCCCTAAAACCACCCCCCAGACCCAATCTAAACGGGCGAAACCTGTGGCTTCGTGCCACGCACTCGAGCCACGGCGCAAATCCACCAAGAGTGCTAACAAGGCCAAGCAGCCCAGACTTATGTGGGTGCCAAAACGGCAGGAACTGCATTTGGGTACACCACCCAAATGGGATCCTAACCGCCAGAAACGTCAGCCGTCCTGGCCTAGAAGGCAGTATAGATGCTATTGCCATAGCCAAACAACCGTGTTGCGATGGATTCATATGGATCTCTTGTGGACGCAAGGATACTACGAGGGAAAACCCTGGGTTTGGGTGCCTAAAAATGGCCAGCAAAAAAGCTCATCTTCTTGTGATATCGCCCTAGAAAGGAAGGCTTGCACATGGGGTAACCAGCATATGATCAGCACACCATTGCCAGCAACGACTAGTAAGCCTCAACTTATCTATCGACCAAAGCAACCGCCACAAGCCTTAAACTTGCTTAATCCAGAGGGCTTGAAAGAACCTATGACTGCTCACTCGAAACCCAGCCCAACCCCCGGGCCGCTAGAGCTCCCTGCAGCATCTCAATGTGCTTCTGCGAATAAAACCCAACCTGTGACACCGATGAGGGAGTCACCACTCTCCAGTCCAGTTGCACCAATCCCACCAGCAGGTCTTAGACCCTCGTACGCGGTATGACCTTTCCTTTCCTTGGCTAACGACCTTGCCGCAACCTCTGGGGATGACTTAATAACCTGCATCAGGATATTGGACGACACTTTCACCACATTCGCTAGAAGCTATGTGAGGCTAGACCTAGGCCTCCTTGATAGAACCCTTGCTTCGGAGGTTCGTGCATTACCCTACACATGGGAGCAATACGAACTCATAACTACTAAGTTCCCCAAGATCGCTGCAGAACTCATAGCAAACGATGAAATCTCAAGGGAGCAAGCGGCACTCAGACGCCTAGTCACTTCATATCGAAAGCCTCCCCGCTCTGCTCCTGAAAATGAAATGTATGAGCTCATGCAGTGGGCAAGCTCGCCCTCCACGTTCTTACAGCAGTGGTTTGCTCTGCGAATCCAATGGGAGAAAAAAGGTTGCCGAATAATGACCAATGCTAAACAACGCATGGCAATTAAGACCATTGAATACGACCCCACTTATGTGGCACCCATCTTATTTAGGGTTTTGGCCATCACCCGCAATCAGCACTTGGATGACCATGTGCTCGCCCACCCCTATATTGACCAACTCCTCACCGAGGAGGAATTACATGTCGCTAGCCGCCTTAATACTGGGGATCTCTTTCATGATGTCTTGACCTATATCTCCCAAGTCTCTATCCAACCGGCTGCTCTCGATTGCCATGCGCAACTGGAATACAACCCACGATTCTACACGTGGCTCCTTCACCCATAACCTCCTACCCCAACTGCACCAACACCACCCCTTAAATCCTAGGAAGGATTCTTCTCTTAGCCGGAAGAAGGTGGTATGTATGTACGTACAAAAACCCAGTGAAAAGAAAAGAGGGAAATACGGTGGAAGGAATTAGATAGGAAATGAACAAAATGGGGGTATGGTAAAGTGAAGGTAGCGACAGGCATAAGCATTAGCATGAGAAAAATGGCTTCTAAAAAATTCAGTTAATAGTTTAAAAACAGCAAAGTGCTATATGGAAAACACTAACGGAAGTTATGAATTGTGGCAGGAGCAGAAAATGTCATAGCAAGACCGCGCTCATCGACTCCCATTCACTGACGAGCGAGGAAAGGGAGCTATATTGCATCCAATTGGAAAATCGCGGCTTCGGCCAGCTGAAGTTTCGAACCATCCACAACATCGAAGTTGTGGTGGCAAAGGAGGAGGCAGCCAGAAGAGTGGTGGAACAGTGCAACCTGACAAAATATATTGAAAAATTCTCGCAAGAGCCTAATCACTTCAAATGCGTGGAATTCCTCAAGACATACAATTCGGACCAGGAAGAGGGCACTGTAATAGTGGGCCGAGGAGAGGGCGCAAAGAAAGTACTGGTCCGATTGGACCCAGTCCTGGTGGAAAAAGCTCTGGGATTAGCACCTAGGACAGAAAAGCGGCAAAAAAGGGATGTTTACGCCTTGCTAAAAATGAAGAAGGAAGAGGCACTTACAAATGATGACATAAGCATCCAAGACATCCCCGACACTGATGCCACTACAGGCCAAGTTGGTGCACGTGCTCTTCTCCAGCCAACGATACAACTCTTTAATGCATCGGATGAGTGTGCCCATGCTGGAGAATATAGCATCCCACACTCTAGATGAGGTGGATTGGAATGGCTACGTGCGGAAGACTATTGATCAAGCGGCCAAAGCACTAGCCCTGGGAAGCGCACCAACAGGAGCAGATTCTCTAGCTTCTAAGGTGATGGAAAGGAAGAAAGCCTCCTCCAAGGCCTCTTTCATAGGCTATGGAGGAGTCTTAACTGCATTAATTCAGGAGGCAGTAAAGGCAGCACAAGAGCCGGAGGAGGGAAAAGGAGAAACACCGGAGAAGTCGCCCCTCGACAGGACAAAGACAGGTCCACTGATAGAACAGAAACAGAAGAAGAGGGGGGAGGACCAACTAGTAAGAGGACAATCAGGACAACGAGGAAAAAGGCGGCGCAAGGAAAGAAAAAGGGTGTTGAAGGCAGAAAGAAAGAAAGGGAGGACTTGGAAAAGGCAAGGAAGGAGTCCCTGAAAGAAGCAAAAGAAAGAGAAAGGATGAAAAAGCAAGAGGAGCAGAGGGAAAGAGAGGAGTTGCAGAAAGCCAAGGAAGCATCCAAACAAGAAGCGGAAGCAGAGAAAAGGAGGAAAAAGGAACAAAAAGGAAGAAAGCAAGAAGAGCAAAAGAAAAGGCAGGAGGAAAGGAAGAGGAAAGTGGAGGAAGAAGAGGAGGAGCTGCGAAGGAGAGAGGAGGAGGACCTGGCAGAGGCCACACGACGGTCCATCGAACAACAGTGCCGGGCGGACGAACTGAGGAACCTAAGCCCATGCAGAGAGGAGGGGCGTGGATCCAGCACACAGGTGCCAGAATTTGTGCCACCCCTAGTCTCTGAAGGCAAAGGCAAGGCCCTGCTTCATCTAATCCCTACCCTCCTGGTACCTCCCACGGAACTCACCACCGTCACCCCCAGCATCCCCACTAGCGCTGATGTGTCAAATTTCATGGCGTGGATGTAATATTTTATCAACAAAGAAATGGGCCAGGGACGGAGCATGGAAACTACGGCCACAGGATAGAAAAGGCCAGCCGTAGATGTAGAATCCAGGCAGGAACCCAAAAAGCAAAAAGTTGAAGCCTCCACCTCACCTATGCACGCAATGATGATGCCACCAGCTAATTATGACGAATACGTCGCTGAGCTGCTCTCCCAGTTGGAGAGAGTGAAGGAGGAACACAAAATGGCCATGGCGGAGTTGGCAGCCGAGAAGGAAACTATGGCCGCCTTTCGGTTGGACAAGACAAGAATGGTGGCCTTGCAGTAGAGCGAAATTGCAGAGCTGAAACAGGAACTGAAGGCTAAGGATGAAAGAGAGGAACATTGGAGGCAGTTACTTGAGGATGAGACGCAAGAGTTGGTGAACATGCAAAGAGGGCACAAGCTTCTCATAGGGCAATACGAGGAGCTTGCTGCAAAAGTTGCTAAGCTGGATGCACTCAGGGAAGAGCTGAATGCTAAAGACGAAGAACGGCAACGAGGCATGGAGGAGCAAGAGGAGGAGCTCAATCGCCTAACAGATCAGCTGATCTATGAACGACAAGAACAAGAGAGGTTGGTCAGGGAACTAGAGGATTATGGATAGAAAATCATGATGTTGACCTTGAGACAAGGGGAAGGCCTGGAAGTGATGAACAAGAGGGCGGAGGAGTGGGCCGCGCATAACGAGAGGAAGATGAAGATACTGGCGCGCCGCCTTGCCTTAACAGAAAAAGAGAAAATCATGGCGGAAAGCAAGGCAGAGGCAGCCCAAGTGGCCTTCAGTGCGCTCAACAGAAGATCTTTCTCGACACCATCTTGGACGCCACCCACACAGCACAAGGAGAATCGCTAGAAGCAGTGCAGAGGAAGCTTGGCATGGCGAGAAGAGCTCTACACGCTGGATTGCAGATGCCGCCACTACCGGCGGAGGTGAGGCTGAATCTGGAGGAACAGCGGAAATATCTGACGAGAGCCGGCCTCACCCCCCAAGAAATAGATGCCCTTGGGTTCCAGGAAGAATCAGTACTTGCAAAATGGTAGGGGGAAAAAGCTGAGCCAGAAATCGATGTGAATCGCTTTAGGGAAGAGGTGGTCCCACAATCCCCCTCGCCACGGGCCCAAGATCCACCGCAAGTAGACCCAGCTCTGCAGAAAGGAAAGCCATCTCTAAGGAAAGGCGAAAAAAGTTGGTAGAGGAGGCCAGACATAAGCTAAGAGCCAAACCAGCCGTGCTACCGTCCGCGCCTCTCCCCCCGTGCCCAGATGATCTCCAGGAAGGATTCCATGCAGAACTGGTGGTGTGGGAGGTGCAGGAACTAGCAAAGGAGCCATTTTCCTTCAGTTTCCTCCTACCCAACAATCTACGGAGAGTCCTGCCCCTCAAAGTGATGGATGAGGTGATCATGGCCGGTGGCCGGCTGGGGAAAAGGTGGCTGGAAGAGCGGGAAAAGACCCCAACCTATTGGGGCACTGAAGCAGACGACTACTGGCACGATAAAGTTGTTGAAATCCCCTACATTGTACAAAACTATAGGGACCAATCCTTGTGGAGGAGGCGAGTATGCGACATAAGCGTGCTCGCTTGGATGGCTTTTTGTAATACCCTGCCATTTGAGCAGAACGACCCTACTTATATGGCGTATCCTCGAAGGGTAGGCATCGATTTTGATGCCAACCTCCACGGGCGCTATGACTTCCCCGTCATTTATAACTCCACTGTAACATCCTACGACAATGCCCTTCTTTTTACCGCAGAAAGCCTAGACGAATCCATGGTATGCTTCCTTGCGGATTTTTCCTCATGCCTTGACCCCGCATTCATAACCACCTGTAACTATCTTAGGCTACTTAGGCTACTAATTAAGCAGGACTTGACTCCACAAGAGCGTGGCCTGCCTCCCCTATTCTTCGACCCTAATGCTATAGATAATTGTGCCATGGCTCATCTCATGATGAGGGCTACTCTCGTCCCTTCTTTTTGCCTAGCCCTCCTAGAGGACATGAACGATAGCCAATTCACCAGATGCAACCACCCCTTCCTCTCCACTACATCCCTACATGTCCGTATGAATCTAAAGAATTACATGTAGAATCACCAATTCTTGAGCAAGTCTCTCCGCCCACCTTCTCCTCCTCATTTCGACGAAGATACTTGGGCCTATGTCCTAAAAAAAAAAAAAACGGGCACCTAGGGGTCTCCCTAGCACCCTTCCCCACTTCACGCCTAGGGCACATCAAGGGCAGGACTTCCCGACCTGTCACCCTAAGGCTCGCACCGCACCACCAACAAAGCACAAGCTGGGTCCTCAAGTGTGGGACGTTACCAAGGGCTTGCCCAAGGTTAGACCCATCTCCCACTTTCACTGCCACATGCACGACACCCTACACGACAAGCAGCACATCCCTTAGGGAGGGCACAATCTTTTTTGCAGGTTCTATCGACTCTCAAAGGCCGGCTACTCGCGAAAGACTGTCACCCGACACCCCTTAAAGACCCAGAGCGCACCGACCTCCAGCCACCTGCCTGGTGCTGATGGCCACTATGATCAAACCAGCTCAAGGTGAGTCCGCCATTGGCATAGATCTTGGATATGTATCGTCCACAATCCATGACCTACGTCTCAAGATCCACGGATAGCTTATTGCTCCCATCGGCCCGAGGACCTTCAAATCCAAGGCACATATCTTCAATCACAGCCATGGGGATAAAGCCAAACCGAGTTCAAGGGGTGTTTTACCAGAAAAAAATCCCCCACACCACCATTGCATTGCTTCCAGCGCTTCTCCTACTCACAAGCTGGCCGGCTCCAACAATGTGACCGATGCTGAGTGTCTCCCTGCAGCTTACTATACGTCAAACTCGCTCTGAGTCATCATCCCTACCCACCCACCTACCTGTTCCGCCGACCGACGGACCTAACGTACCCCTTGTCCCACCGCAGTGCCATGGGATTGGCACTTGGCTAGGAGGGGGGTAATGTTACCATGTTTCCGACCACGTTACCGCAGCACAGAAAAGCGGAAACTGGGAGAAGGAAAAAAGAGCAAAAAAGGCGCAAGAGCAAAAAGACATCTCGACTGGCAACCAATCCTTGAAAAATTCAAATATTTGGACACGACCCTCAAAAGGCTTCGGTATGGGGCTACGGCAATAAAAGAGGAAAGGCACACCATTAAAATAGGGGAGTGCCCCCAAACCTGTGTAAAAGAGTACCAAGCTCGCTCCTGTGCAAAGTGTATGCATTAGAAGGAAGAGGGTAAGCTAGGATGGTGGGAAATGGGAAAGAGGGCCTAGGCTCTGACCGGCCATGTAAAAGAGGAAAAGGGGATGAGCGCCCGGAAAAGGTTTAGGGTTTTGTATATAAAGTTGAAAAATGAATGTGAAGCTCATTCTTTGGTGTGTGGCAAAAGGAGTCCTCTTCTTCTTCTCTTCTTCTCTCCTTCTTGCTTGTGTGTGCTCTTGAGAGAGGGAGTGTGAGAGTGTGGGGGAGTGAGTGTGTGTGAGGGTGAGGGATCTAGAGGGTGAAGCTCTTCACCATCTCCTCTCCTCTTCTTCTATTCTCTTCCCTTCTCTTTTCTTGCGTGTGCGGCTATGGAGGATGGAGCTTGGAGATGGAGGAGGCTTGAGGATGCTAGTGCTAGCATCTAGGATCGTGGAGCTATTGGAGGGCGAGAGAGAGGAGGGTACTCGATCAAGCATCAAGGTAAGCTCACTACACTTGTAGGATCGACGGCGCGTTGGCTAGGTGAGAGATAGCCATTCGTGCTCGCTTGGAATGCTTGAAACAATAAGCGGTCCGTGGGTCTTGGCGGTTGAGTGAAAGCTCCCACAATGGGGAAGGGAAGGAGGAGCGAATGAGAAAAAATAAAAATCAAGTTGAATACCCTAGGAAAAAAAAAGAAAATCGCAACAAAAGGAGATAAAGAATTAGAAGCCGCACCGAGGATGAACAGAAAAGGAAGCATGAGAAGAAGAGGAGTGACTAATAAAGATGGAACAGGAGTCCAGAAGGGCGGAAGAGAAATGAAAAAGGAATCAAATAGAGGACAAAGAAAGGCTGAAAAGAGAAGACGATGAGAAAATGGCCGTAGCCTTGAGGTTGTTAGTAGAGCAAGCCTCCTGCTTTGAGGAGTTGACAAGGAGAAGCCCAAGTGATTAACTAGGCTCTAATGCTACAGCCAGGAAAGAGCTCAAGGGACCATTGTGCCAGGCAATGGAAAGTACCCTATGTATCCACCACCATTAACCCTGATTGCCACACCTACCACCTCTCGGGAGACCTCAGAAGTGGGAGTGGACTGAAGCAATGTGGTAGTGTGGGTGCATTACCTACTAAAATCAGTGAAGCAAGTTGGTCTAGTGCCATGGTGGAGCCCTAGTGATAGGGACAAAGATACCTATTGCTATGGACACAGAATCTAGAAAAGATCCAAAGAAGTCCAAGATCGAAGCATCGACAACATCCATGCCATTAGCCATACCAGCATTAACCAACTATGACGAATATATGCAGGAGATCCTAAGTCAACTTGAAAAGATGAAGGAAGAGAGGAAGGCCACTATGGCAGAGTTAGAGATTGAGAAGGATGAATTCGTTGTTGACCAGCTAGAGAAGACCAAGCATATAACCATCTATTAGAGGTAAGTGAATGATCTAAAGAAGGAACTAGAAGCAAGGAAGAAAATGGAGGTGGAGAAGGAAGAAGAGAGTGCAAAGGAACTCTAGGTGGAGAAGGTAGAGGGAGAAATGGGGTTGGAAATGGACTTTTCAAGTTTCATCATACAGGGGCAAAAGGACATGGAAGAGCAATTTGAACAACTAAAGAACCTTGGAGAGGAGCTCATTGAGGAGCTGAAAAGAGTGAAGACATAGGCCCATGCAAAGTTCCATAAGGAGAGATGGTAAAAGGAATGACTACTGAGAAGGAATTGCAAGAGGCTAGGGCATAGAAAGATGAGCAGTTAACTTAAAAGTTGCTAGAAGCAAAAAACTGACTCCTTGGGACCCTCCAATAATAGGAATGATTGAAATAAGAGCTGAATCGTCACCAAAAAGACAAAGATAAGATATTGGCAATTCGAAGGGAACAAGAGAAAGTGGTGACAATGCTATCATAGGAGCTAAACCAGAGTCAAGAAAAGATGGAGGAGAAGGTCGAGGCCTGGGAAGAGAGGAATCTTGGAAGGGTCAGAGACCTAGCCGAATGCTTTACCCTAGTAGAGAGTGAGAGAATCATGGCAAAAGCAAGGGCCAAAGCAATGGAAGTAGGGCTAGAAGTCTAAGGACACACCTTCTTGAACACATTGCTTCATGTAACTCAGGTTGGAGATGAGGACTCCATGGAAGGGCTAAAGAGGAAGCTAGAGATCTTAAGGAGAGCCATAAGGTATGGGCTCTAAGAGCACACCCCTAGAATAACACAACAAAGGTAACTTTTGATGCAAGCAAGGATCTTGATGGAAGAGTTAGAGCATATTGGAATTGGAGAGTAAGAGCATGGAGAGCAACCAACCACAACAGCCCAAGCAGAACCATCAAGGGAAGAAGGGCCTGATTTTAAGCAACTAATGACACCAAGGCACAACTTGGTGAACAGAAGCTCGCCCCCACCTCCATCAACAGAAGCAAAGGGCCAAGAAGAGGAAGATCTAGCCACCACATAAAGAATGATCAAGGCCAAAATGAAATGGAGGGAGTTGGCTAAATTCACGAGGAGGAAGTTTAATGCCAGACCACAAGAAGTGCATGATGTCCAAATGTTGCAAATTGAGGAACAATTGTGTATCAATTGGGCACTGGAATTGAACCATTAGGAGCAGTGGGAGAATGGGTGTAGGCCATTTGAATTTGAAATCTTCTACCCTTCTACCTTGAATTGAATGTTGCCTCCACAAGTGGTTGAAGGAGCCATCCAAGTCTCAAAGAGGCTAGGCAAGTGGTGGCTAGACGAGAGGGTTAAAAATCCCACATTATGGAGAGATTTTGCAAAGTACTAGGAGGTTAAGATCATGTAAAAGCGAAGAAAATTCAAAGGCTATGAATCCTAACCAAAATGGCATTGAAAGATTTGGGACAACAATTTTGAGGCATGGATGGCTCTTTGTAATACACTACCATATGAAAGGGATGACCCCACCTACACCGCTTACCCAAGGCACCACAATATGCATTTTGATTGTACAACTTCCCTTTGATCTACAATGTCAATGCTGCCAATCTTGAAATAATGCCTGACCTTTGGGGCACAAGGCCTTTGACCCTCCATCAGTCACTTCTTGGAGGACAGGTTCATGCCATGCCCCAACCACACTTTCCTTACTACTTGCAATTATCTCTGCCTCTTGCGAATCCTACTAAAACAAAAGAATGTAGCCCAAGAAGAGCATGTATCACCCCTCTATTTTGATATCAATGTAGGGATAGACAACTATGCAATGACCCACCTGATGTTAAGGGCTACTCTCCTGCTAGCTTTTTGCATGATCCTTTTGGAAGACATGAGTGATAGCACGTTTACAAAGTGTAATCACCCTTTTCTATCTACTACCCCTCTTGATGTAAGAACTAACCAAAAGGGCTACATGTAAAACCATGCATTCCTTAGCAAATCTCTTAGGCCTCATCGAAATGTAACTACTGAAGAGCATCAGGATGATGTCTAGTATGCTCCCTCCCAATGTACCTTTTAAAAAAAAGGGAGGGGGAAAAGAAAAAGAAAAAGAAAAAGAGGATACAAAGAAAAGACCCACACAAAGAAAATGGAAAGGAACAAAGATATTTTCCATGTAATATCGGAGTGCCACGAAAATTACACCTAGGGATTCTCAAGTTAGGTGCATTTGATGGCCTTGATCGACTGGCTAGCCCTCCTTATCCCCCCACTTCACACTTAGGGCACATCAAGGGTAGGACGTATCTAGGGAGTTTGTGCTTGCCTATGATTAGACCTGTCTCCTTAAGTCACACCCATAGCACCTCCCCTTGTACACAAACTGGGTCCTCAACTATGGGACAACAACATAGGATTTCGTGAGATTCAACCCAACTCCCAAGTTTGTTGTCTAGACACCCGGCATTGCACGGTGAGGTAGGCACATCCCCAGGTAGTGCAATTCTTTTTCCTTTCCAAGTATAGTCAACAATCCGTGACCGACCACCACAGACTTTGGAGGTCCCCATCACCCACTCAATCTACTCTTGACCTCCACAACCTCACAACCATTTCTTAATGCTTCTTCTCATTGTCCAATCTCCATGAAGCCCTATCATCGATGCACATGACAACCCTTCAATCACTTGATCCCTCATTAACAAGTGCTAGCAAGTGCCATGGGGCTGGCACTTGGCTAGGAGGGGGTAATGTTAACCCTAGTGAAAAGAAAATTAAAAAGATGCAGGGAAAAGCAGAAAAAGGCAGCTTGATTGAAGAAATAGGAGGAAAAAAGGCTAAAAGTGCAAGGGCAACCTTAAAAGTTCAAGGCAAGCACAAAACGTGAAAGGCACATTTTAAATAAATGCAAAGGCACACCCTAAATTTTTGTAAGGGAGTGCTAAGCTCCCTCTTGTGCAATTTGTAAATGTAAATGGGCATGCGTGAAGGCTCAATCTAAATAGGAAGGGAATAGAAAAAGAGAACCCATGCTAAAATGGCCGGTCATGTAAAAAAGGATGGGTCCCTCAAGGGGATTAGGGCTTGTATCAAAAGGAAAAAAGTGAATGAAGAAGCTCATTCTTGCGTGTGGCCAAATCTAGCCCTCCTCTTCTTCTTCTCCTTCTTGTTCTTTCTTGCTTGTGCTTATGCATGAGAGAGGGAGCGTGTAAGAGTGAGGGAACATGATGGAGAAGCTTTCCATCTTCTTCTCTCTTCTTCTCATCTTCTTCCCTTTTTTTCTCTTGTCTCATGCATGGCAATGGAGCATGGAGCTTGCAGCTTGAGGATCAAGCTTGCTTGTGCTTGCACCTTGGATTGTGGAGCTACCAGAGTGCTTGAGGGAGTAGACAACTCGATTGAGCATGAAGGTAAGCTCACTACACTTGTAGGTGTGAGAGTGCGCACGGATATGTGAGAGGCAGCCATTGCACTTGGCTTGAGACACTTGAAACAATAAACGGTCGGTGGGTCTTGGTAGTTGAGTGTGAGTTCCCACATGTATTTAATGTTTGCCTTAAGATGCTTTAGAAAGCAAATGTTATGTAAATTGTGGGCAATAACTTTGTGTTGTTCAAAACATGTAGCATCCTAGAGATGAGGATGCAAATATTTACATTATGATAGAAATATCAATAACTTTCGCATTAAAAAAAGGGTGATCAATGTACACTAGCAATATCAATGAGACCGTGTGATCAAAGGCCTCCTTGTTCTCGAGGAGTAAACAAATCCAAATGCATCTATGAACCATGAGCTCTATCAGAATAGTATAGAATCCAAATCTTGGAGAAATATCCAAGCACTCAAACATAGTGTTTGAAGTCTTGAACATATATAAATCCTTGAGTTCCAAGTGTAGATGATAGCTCAAAATCAAAGGATCCTCTGAAAAGGGTTTTGGCATTCAAAAGAACCTGTTGTTATGGGTGGTCCCTACTAAAAAATTACGCTTAAAATTGAACCACATGGTCAAACATATTTGGTATTGAAGATGTGCAATTTAGAACACATGCCATGAAAACCAAAACACTCAATGCCTCACGCGAAAAGATAGATATTTAAGAATTAGTGCACAACTTAGTCTATAATGTGAGTGTTCTATGCAAGATGTAAAATATAGTTGTTCCATGATTAAATCAAGGTCCTTTACTCTAATCTCACATCTCATCATAAAAATAAGAAATCTCTTTCTCCTTCCCTCCCAAATCTCACTAATTCTCATGACAAAAGATGGTACTGTTAAGGTTGACAAAATAAAACAAACCCACCTCATAATTGTAAGCATTCTACATGACCCTAAATCTCACCCAACCTCCTCACTCTCTCAAATTGAAATTCCTAATGACTTGTAGAATATCCCATGTGTGTGAAAAACACTGTGTGAAAAATGATAGGTGCTCTCTCATGTGCACGTGCATCCAAACTGTATTTAGCTATAGGATGCCTCCTGTCATGTAAGTTCTCAAATGATGGTGCATTAGTGTGTCTTCTTGAACCCATAGCATGGAAATAGATGATATCTAGGGAGATGACCCCTATGTGTAGTGAGTCGACAAAAGTGCACATGAACCCAATCTCCAATGAGGTGCAAGTTAAAGGCAAATACAATTTACTTGTTCTCCTCAGTACTTAGTAGCTTTAATGAAGATCTCACATTCCTTGGCAAGGTTTTCAACCAATAAAAAATAAAGTGCATAAAGAAAACCAAACCAAAATGATAGCACAAATAAACCTACTCTAATTCATAGCCTAAAATTCTTAGATTACAAAAACTCAAATCAAGAAATCCCTCACGATAATAAACAACAAAATCCTATCTATGTTGTGCAATATTACAAGGATTTTAGTATTCTTAAAAGCTATAACAATGCCCAATAGGTGCACATTCACCAAGTGTTTTGGAATTCACACATATCATTCGAGAAACATTTGTAGCTATGATCACACAATTAGAAAGCTAGAAACCTTAGGGCATAAGCGTAACACCATTACACATTAAGGATATGCATTAAGGCCTCTTGTCCCTTAAAGTATTAGGCAAAGCAACCAATTGATTCTCTTTGAGGTCAACATTCCAAAGAATTCTCCTCAATCCTTTGTGGGGATGAAATGACCTCTCACTCCACCCAAGGAAACTCAAAAGTCAAAGATTGCAATCAAATTGTAGCTTCTAAATCTTGATGGGGATGAGATGACCTAGCTTCTAAAGCCTTGTTCTCTATGATTTTTGACCAACTTCTAGGAAATTAGACAATATAATTTGTTTATAAGTTAAGATATTGGTTCAATTTGGAAAGACCCCCTACAATTGGGCAAAATACATATAAGGAAAATTGTTGTTAATAAAAGGAACCCATTGTGCAAAAGACTACAAAACCAAAACTACCCTAGAAAGACATTAAAAAGAACAACAAATTGACTAATAGATAGGTCAACTGCACTTAAGTTAAGGGCACACTTATATAAGTTTAAAATTGCTTGTCAATGATGGAGGGATATGAGCTTTCCATATATGATCATCATGATTTGAATTATGACCAAGTGGCTATAGGTCAGAATTCCTATGAGATGACTACCTTAGTGCACATAATGATAGATAAAGAATCGCTATTGAGGGATGTGCTCGAGGTGTTGAGCATGGTATTGGATAGCTTTTGATCTACTATAAGAAAAGACATCATCAAAATTGTCATGAATGGGAATAGAGGATAAATATCAGATTGTGGTTAGGAAAAGCAAGGATACACTAGATAAATCAATGGATTTAACCATAACCACTCAATGCGAGAAAAAGGACATGCAAAAATGATTGATGATATAAGGAAGTTGCTACACAATGTAGGTATTATGGGATCTTTAAGTGACTCAACCACTAGATTTAGTACAATGAAGATTACTGTATAGCTCATATGCTCTACACATTCAAATAGATATAGCCAATTCTCTATTGACAGGACTTGGTGTCACACTTGGTTCCAAGGACCAAGCAAAGTTTTTCTTAGTTTCCAAGAAAATAGAGAAGTAAAAAGCAAGGGATGACCCCTTTATTTTTGCGGAGCAATTCAAATAGGTGTGTAAATCCCATAACTTCACCATTGATACAAATAAGGGTTTTCTCTACCCTAAATGATTTCTTCATCATGTAGTTTGTAGAAGCTAAACATGGGGACAACCTCATTAGACAGCTCATAAATCTACAACAACAAGAGGAAGAGAGTATGTGGGATTATTTCTCCATGGTTCAGAGGCTATATAAGTAAATTCCTCTTCCAAATAGGCCCAACCCCAAAGCCATCACAAAAGCATTTGTGAAAGGGATTTGAGATGAGCGCACCTATGAAGCCATGGTTGATAACTTGACACTAGATAGGTCTAACCATAACACAATCTTGAATGAGGCCATATGCATTGATGACTTACACAGAGCAAGAAATCAAGACAAGAAGGATAGATTAAGAAGTGATGTTGCATCCATGAGAAGTGGTTCAAAGCCTAGCATAGTGCAAGACCTCCTCAATACATTCAAACAACACCAAACTAAATTGGCTAAAACCACTGATGCTTTGAAACAACCTTGGCCATATAGGAAAAACATCTAGTGCATGCAATATGGGGGAGATCACCTCCCATCCTTGCTCCCATCTAAGTGTTTATGACCACCTTGATTTGCACAAATTGTAGATGTCATGGGCATGGAGCAATCTATTGTCGAGCTCCTATATGCTTGCTCTATACAAGCTTTTTTAACAACAATGCATACCCATAGTTAGAAAAATAATATTATACCCTAGGCCTCCATAGTTAGCCCTACTAGTCCACTACTGAATGGAAGCTAGTTGCATAGAGAGTAGCAATTTATCCTTTAGGCATATCTCGACCCCTAGCCTCGTTTATCACACATCCTCTGAGTCATGATCCAATCCATTATGTAAAAGAGTTGGTCAAGGAAGAGGAGTACACTAATACATACATAATCTATGACTATAATGACAATATAGCCCTCATAGATTACCGATGCATACCTGAAATGATATTAGGGCAAGAAAGGATGAGAGCTCCAACATAACTTAAGGATCCCATTGAATGTTGGAATTGTAGACAACCTATACATGTGTTCTCAAAATGTCCACAAAAAACTAAACCACCCAAAGATGATCAAGTAGATCAATGATGCCTTGAGTGCAACATAATCTGTATGTATCCTGACTATCCCAGGGTAAAATTAAGGATGAGCAAGGCCCTAGTCTTGTTGGTGCTTCTCACTCACTCTAGAGTAGAAATGGTCCATGATGAGGACACCATAACAATACATATATATGTCATCACATAACCCCAGAGAAAAATGGCTAGCATCAATATTCCAAGACCATCCCTCACTAATGGATCAATAATAGGAAAAATAGTGGTAAGAAGAGAAAAAAAAAGTTGCATCTAGACTAACATTGTTGATCAAATGAATCATCATAGTACCAAACCTATCAAGAATGCAAAAGTGGCATTATGGCCCCACAAATTGAGAAAGTTGTAGCCTCAAAAGGAAAAATATATAGCAACGTAGAGCGATGACTAGAAATTTTGAGAAGATTAAGAAATGGATATAATAATCTTAGGTTATTAATGGATGCCACATTTAACATGAGCACTATAGGATAATCTAGCACAACACCACTGTCTTATCCAAAACATGAGGCTACTATAGAGAAATTAGCTTCAAACTCAACTAAACATAGAATAATGAATGTAGGCAACACAACAACCAAATGAATCATTGGTGTTAATGTAACTAGGTCTTCTTGCTGCAGTGGCCTCCATTATTGTGACAATATTACTAGGGTTACTACTACAAATTACTTCCAAACTCTAAAAGGCATTCAAATTGCAAGTATAGGGAGAGATGGAACTATAGGAGTCAATGATTCAAAGGAACATATGTCAAAGCAACCACCCCTTCCCCAACAGTTATTGGAATCAACATCTTTTGGGAGGGAACCAAGGCATTAGCCCATCCTCCCTGTGGAGGCTCTAAGTGAACCATTAATAAGAGGTATCATATACAAAAATGCATGAGTTACTATAGTAAATCAATTAATGCTAGAGGCATTTGAAAATCCTCCCATTGAGAGTATACACTTTAGCCTTATTGTAGCCACCCTTGGATGCAGAACAACTAACTCATTAAGGACTAGAGTAATGGATTAATCTTCTTGGGTAATAGATATTAGGCAGTAAGGGTGGAAATTGAAAATTGAAAAACCGTGCACATAGACCTCAACACCATATCCAATGTACTTTAGGGAGATACAAAATGTGTAACCACAACTAGCTCCCTAAAAAAATGTATTTCCTACCTAGATTATGAAGAATACTAGATTGATATCCTTGCTACCCTTGGCTTACTATTTGTAGAAGAGGAAGGATACAAAATATTGAATGAGTTGATGAGTTAAGCAAGTAGAGAAGAATGCATAGTATGCATAGTTGAGCCTACCAAGATTGAGTTAGTGGTACTAATCGAGATGATGAACCCATGACCATCTTGACTTAATGTTGTGTGGTTCAACATTCTAGGCAACTAGTGGGAGTTGAGGAAAATCCTCATTCAATGTTGGCGATCTCTAAGGAAAACTCGTTGATTTTGGAGGAATTGCTTCACCATTGAGAATGGAAGTCCACAAGGCTACACCAAATTGAGTGTCATCCCAAATTAGTAGCATCACTAATGAAAATCAATGAACTTAGAGAAGAAGAATTTATGTAATAAAGCATGAATGCCTTAGTCTAGGGTAGGCTAGGGTTAAGTATAAAAGGTGGAGATGTAACATGTGAAGGATCTTTTTGCCATTTTACAAACATTACATGTTCGAACTCCCACCATCAAAGAGGGTGAATACTCTTGGCCACCATAGCTTGGGGTGCATACCATGCTGTAGCCACTCATCATTTGATTTTTAGCCAACATTGGTAATATCATTTCATGTGTAGCCACCTTGGCTATGGTTTCTTAGCATTTTATGTCTATTTCTTATATTTTTCAGTTTAATGGCTTGTTGTGGGAATTAGCCTCTTTACATTTGTATCAGAGAAAAAATTTTGATCCAATGGGAAGGTCATTTTCATGGTGAATCTGGTTACAGTTTAGGCATAGAGTAACTGGAGGACAAGAATTAGTCACAAGATTTGATTCAGTTAAAACCGTGACTAGTTAAGGTCTTTGTAGTAAACCGTGAATAAATTTGATGGTCTTGAAGAATGTTTGAAGAAATAATGGTGGATTCATGGTCATTTTGCTGGTACATGGTCAATTTTGGGCCATTTTGAAGGATCATGGACTTAACTGTAGTCTAAACAGGGTTTAGAGAGGTTAAACCGTGGTTACTTTTTGGAACAAGCTTCTCTTTCCTCTTTCCAAGCTTCTTGCTAAAAACTGCCATGGAAATCTTTGATCATTTCTCTTTGCCATGGCCATATCTCTTCATGAGACCTTCAAAGAACGATTCCTGAGGTCTCAAGCAACCTATGGACTACCTATTTGGCCAAGCATAATCAAGTTTATGATCACGTGGACAAGAAGAAGCTCCTGGACAGTTTGCGCTAGTTTTCAACCCCCTGTTGATCATCTTGATTAGCTTACTTCCTCATTATGAAGCTATGCCCTCTCTCTCATGGTTAAATGCAGCCCTAACTTGAAGTATTAGGCATCTAATGCTTGATCTTTCACTCTCATTCAGTCATGAAGCTTCCTTCACAACCCTAGCTATGCCTAAAATTGGACAGCATGAAGAATCCTTCAATTTCTTGAAGATTTGGCCTCTCCTTGACTTCTTCTAGCTTCCTAATAGCAAGGGCAAGCATCTACAATAAGCATTGGACCAACATTGAGCAAATATTGGAGCTTCCAAGCAAGGTTGAAGCATTTTCCTCATCTCAGATTGGGAAAAAAATAGGTCAGCCATCAATCTTCATCAAATCTTGCTTCATTGCGGCTTCAACTCATGGGGCTTTTGTTGTCTACAACCTTGGGAAGGTTCAATTGAAGGTATTTCTTAAAGATTGGACTTACATTGAAGAATTTATTCAAGATTGAAGGCATTTTCAGCCTCTTGAATATGGAAATGACTGAAGTTCCATGGAATCCTTGATTCTAACAAGAATTTACACTCTTCAAAGTTCAAAGGATCTTCTCCAACAAGCTATTGTAGACTTCTATAAAATTATTGGCTTCCCTTTATTTCATTGGAGCAATCTAATTGATTGAGAGCTAAAGATTACATGGGAGTAATCATATTGAACAAAGATTTATTGAAGTTGGTCTTATGATATGAAATCTTGGTCTATCGATGGTGGTTTATGTTGAATGTTGATTGATGGGACTCATCTACTACTCTTCATCAACATTATGTTAGAATATCAAGCTCATTTAGTGTGTGTTGACCGACATGAGCTGGACACAGCTAGTCTAGCCATAGTAGTTAGATACATTAAATAAGTCGGTGCCTTTGGTGTGAATGGTCTTATGACCGTAGGTTGTATCTTTCACTATTGAGTGTGGTATAAATAATAGAGTGTGTGAGAGGAAGCTAGTTGCTTCACTCTGTCTGTCATCTATCTGCCTCTTTGAATCTGAACATGGTATCAGAGCTTCATCCATGAGGCTGTGGGAGAATGGGCATGACAACTTGCAGTGCAAAGGACATGGAAGTAAGGAATCAGGAAAAATCGTGGACTGCCTCCTGAAACCTGTGTTTGAAAATCGTGGACTGCCTCCTGAAATCTGTGTCCTGAAATCGTGGACTGCAACCTGTGTCTGAAAATCGTGGACTGCCTCCTGAATGGACAGCAACCTGTATCTAAAAATCTGCGCCTGCTGATCTGAATGGATAGCAACCTGTATCTGAAAATCTGCGCTTGCTGATCTGAGTGAATAGCAACCTTTCAATCTTCAGTGGGGCACCTGGACAAGGTTCATAGAGCATGTATGCTCACTATTGAAGGTATTTGAAGTGTGCAAGGAGTAAATGCTTGTGTGGGAGCTCTGTTATGAGCTGGAGTGACAGACACAGACCTGTAATCATTTCTGAACTGCTATAAACATGAATGGACAGCATGCATTCAGTCATTACTGACACACAGGAGCCTTGTACTACACTCAGAAAGCATCTTTGGAGCACAAGAATGTGTCAAAGCATGTATACATTGGATCAAATGTCTTGGAGCTGAGATCTCTTGCTCAGAATACTCAGATCTGAAAATCTGAAAACTGTCATACACAGTCAATGACAGAATACTCAGATCTGAAAATCTGAAAACTGTCATACACAGTCAATGACAGAATACTCAGATCTGAAAATCTGAAAACTGTCATACACAGTCAATGACAGAATACTCAGATCTGAAAATCTGAAAACTGTCATACACAGTCAATGACAGAATACTTAGATCTGAAAATCAATGATAGGCTGAAAACTGTCATACACAGTCAATGACAGAATACTCAGATCTGAAAATCAATGACAAGCTGAAAACTGTCATACACAGTCAATGACAAGTACTGTGCATTACTGAAGCAATACAGGTCATCTTGGGGGTTCCATCATCTATATGAACTGGCCTATACATGCTAATGCATGGAGAATTGAAGCAAGCAATGAGCATCATTGAAAACTGAATTTTGAAGCTGAAGTAAATGCAGTTACACTGTCCTGGCTAATTACAATTTTGGAGCTGCTTGGAGCTTGGTATGCTGAATTCTGGTTGATTGCAACCTGAAACTGAATTTGTTGACACACTCAGTTTTGGACTTGAAATTGCTGCTGGTTACTCACAGTTTACAGTTTTCAGACTGCATGTATGTACCCTGGCAGTGAGGTTACATAAGCTTAAGCTGAAGCAAACACATAGCTTATGTATTGACAGTTATATCTACAGTTGAGACCACTTGTTTGTGGGTTGTTTTGGGGTGTCAGTGGGCTGAAATACTCTGGTTTTTTTACTGCAATTAATTGCAGAAAACTGTCATAAACAGTTCCGGGCTGAAGTTGAACTATTAAGAAAATCTTGGTTTGCAGGTAGTCAGGCAAGGTCTGCAACATGGCAAATGCTAATAGAACTGATAATGTAACCCAGATTGTGGGAGAAAAGCTTGATAGCAACAATTATGCAATATGGAAGTTCCGCATGGAGAACTTTCTGATAGGCAAAGGATACTGGGACTTAGTGACAGGTGTTGAGGCTGAACCTGAAGTTCCAGATAGGAATCCTACAGCTGATCAAAGACGAGCACATCGAGCTTGGACGGAAAGAGCTCGTAGAGTTTTACATTGGCTGTCATTATGTATCTCGGATGCTATGGTGATGCAGATCATGAACTGTAAATCCCTAGCAGATGCATGGAACATATTGGTCAGGTACTATGGCACAACTACGAGTGCCAGGAAGATACAACTGAAGCAAAAATTCAACAACATAGAGAGGAAGAACAGATCCATACAGGACTATGTCACGGAGATTAAAACCTTAGCAGATCAGCTCGCATCTGTTGGCTCACAGGTAGAAGATGAGGATATGGTTGCAGTGACCTTAAATGGCTTGGGTCCGGAGTATAAGTCTTTTGACACTTCAGTATCTGTGCGGGCTGAGATGCCTGATTTTAATGAGCTGGTTGCATTATTGATTCATGAAGAGGTGAAGCTTGGCTTAGCTACAGGGTCAAGTAGCTCTAAGAATAAGGATGCAATTTTTTATTCGAATCAGCGTGGTCGTGGTAGCCGTGGTAGAGGCTATGGATCTGGCAGAGGAGGCCAGCAGAATGCATCCTATAGTAATAGCAATCAACAGTCATCAAATGCAAGAGGTAGTGGCAGCTTTCGAGGTAGGGGGAGATCGAACTCCCGTGGCAGAGGCTCATGGCAGCAGCAGCGTCAGTCAGACAATCCAAATAAGGACAAGGATTGTCACTACTACGGAAAGTATGGGCATATTGCAAAGGATTGCTGGAAGAAGCAGGGAAATCAGAAGGGCAAGCAGCATGGACATTATGCTACGTCCAGTCAGGCAGATGACTCTGATGATAGACTGTTTGCCATGCAATATGTCAAAGATAAGGCTGCTCAAAAATCATCTGATGATGTAGTGTGGTACATTGACTCGGGGGCGTCGAATCACATGACCCCTCATGGTGATTGGTTCACGGATATGGTGGCTGAAAAGCATGGCTATGTATGCACAGGTGATGACACGCATCATAGCATTGAGCATAAAGGCAAAGTGCCTCTGGTTGTACATGATGGCAGGAAGAAGAATCTTCATGATGTTTTGCATGTTCCTTCGATTACGAAGAACCTATTGTCTGTGGGTCAAATGACAGAGCAGAACTTGCAGGTTCGCTTCAATAAGCATGGCTGCTTTATTGAAGAGTTTGGCAATGGATGCAAGTTGATCGCGAAAGGCCACAGAAATGGAAGAATGTTCACTCTTGATGCTACACTGCCAGAGCTGAATTCCGCTATGTTTGCTCAGGGTTCTGGCACTATCAGGGACTTAGAGATTTGGCACAAGAGAGTGGGGCATGTCAATTTGCAGAGGCTGCAGACCATGCAGAAGAAGCAGCTGGTAACAGGGCTACCTAGATTCCAATATTTAGATATTGGTCATGTCTGCGAGGCTTGCCAGTTTGGTAAGCAGTCACGATTGCCGTTTGTCAGGCATGTAAGACAGAGTACACGACCACTGCAGTTAGTGCACTCTGATGTTTGGGGACCAGCTCATAATGCATCTATGGGGGGTTCCAGATACTATGTATCCTTCATTGATGACTACAGTCGATATACCTGGCTTTACATATTGAAAACAAAAGATGAGGTCTTTGCTGTTTTTCAGAAATTTAAGGCACAGGTTGAGAAGGAATTTGAGTGTTACATCTCTTGCTTGAGATCTGATAGCGGTGGAGAGTATGTCTCCAATGAATTTGCTGATTTTTTGGCTGAAAATGGCATTCGTAGGCAGCTAACCTGCAGCTACACTCCGCAGCAAAACGGAGTAGCTGAAAGGAAGAACAGGGTTCTAATGGAAGCTGCCAGGGCCATGATGAATGAGAAGCATATGCCGCTTTACTATTGGGCAGAGGCTGTTGTGACAGCCGCATATATTCTGAACAGGACTCCCACTGCAGGCATTCATGACATGACACCGTTTGAGAGGCTCTATGGCTATAAGCCGGATGTAAGACACATGAAGGTCTTTGGCTGTCTTGCTTATGTGCACATTCCAGATGAGAAGAGGAAAAAGCTGGATCCCAAAGCGCATAAGAGTGTGTTCATTGGATACTCGCAGGAGAAGAAGGCATACAAATGTTATGATCCCTCTACCAGGGAGACTTTGGTAAGCAGGGATGTCATCTTTGATGAGCTGGGCTCGTGGTATGTCTCACCAGTTGCAATGCCATCCGATCTGCCTTCCACTCATGTCTCTACAGTTGATATGCAGCAGAGCACTGCTATGACAGGACCTATCAGTCAGACAGTATCCCCATGGACAGGGAGATTGAGGAGCTCACCGTCCACTGACACGGGTATTTCAGTGAGGGGGAGACATGATGTCTTGGACAGCAAAGGAAAAGAGAAAGTTAGTGAGGATGGTATGATGACACCTGGCAGAATGACTTCGGGCTATGAGTCTAGTGATACTTTAGACAGTGAACTTGGTATTCCGACTGTCTATACGCCTGGCACGAGGCAGAACAGGTACATTCCGCCTCATGAGAGAGGTGAATCGAGTAGTGCACCACAGCCTAGACGATCGCAGAGGGTCAGATACCCTGTTGACAGGTTGACGTACTCTGGTTATTCTGCAAAGCATTATGCATACATGACAAAAGTGATGGAGATCAAAGAACCAGGTACTTATGCTGAAGCTGCAAAGGATGAAAACTGGTGCATGGCTATGGACGAAGAGATGAAAGCCTTGGCTGAAAATCAGACTTGGGATTTGGTACCACTGCCTGAAGGGAAAAAGCCTGTTGGCTGCAAATGGGTGTATAAAATCAAATGTAAGTCTGATGGCAGTGTAGAAAGGTACAAAGCAAGGCTGGTCGCTAAAGGATATGCTGAGCAGTATGGCTTGGATTATGATGAAACATTCAGCCCGGTTGCAAAAATGGCAACCATACGAACTGTTATTGCCTTGGCTGCTGCAAAAGGCTGGAAATTGCAGCAGATGGATGTTAAGAATGCATTCCTCAATGGTGATTTAACAGAGGATGTATACATGGTTCAGCGGGAAGGGTATGAGCACCCTGATTTTCAGCATTATGTGTGCAGGCTGAAAAAGGCATTGTATGGGCTGAAGCAGGCTCCGAGAGCCTGGCATGCTAGGATCAGCAGTTACTTGCAGAGTCTTGGATTTGTTGTTGGCAGGGCTGATCACAGCCTGTTTACAAAGAAGACTGACAGTGGCTTGGTAGTGCTGGTCATATATGTTGATGACTTGATAATCACTGGAAATGATGACATGGGAATTCAGCATGCTATGAAGATGTTGAAATCTGAATTTGACATGAAAGATCTGGGAGATCTGAAGTATTTCTTGGGTATTGAGGTCGTACCAGCTGAAAATGGCTTATGGCTGATGCAGAAGCACTATGCCATGGAAACGCTTAAGAAGTATGGCATGGATGAATGCAAACCACTGGATACACCTCTGGACCAGAATGTAAAGCTAGACATGAACACTGGGGCTGAAGTAGAAGATGTGACTATGTACAGGCAGATGGTCGGCAGTCTGATTTACTTGACCATCACTAGGCCTGACTTGAGCTATGCAGTAGGGCTGATAAGCCAGTTTATGCAAAAGCCGAGAAAGCCGCACTTGGATGCAGTTAGACGCATCATGAGGTATGTTAGGTCCACTGTAGACTATAGGCTGTTCTATGTCAGAGATAAGCCCTTGATACTGATTGGATACACAGATGCAGATTGGGCAGGATGCTCAACTGACAGACGATCTACGAGTGGCTATGCCTTTGGCTTTGGTAGCGGCATGATCAGTTGGAGCAGCAAGAAGCAGCCTACGGTTGCTTTATCTAGTACTGAGGCAGAGTACAGGGGGGCTGCATTGGCAGCATGTGAGATTGCTTGGTTGCTCAAGCTTATGGCTGACTTGGATATTCAGGTTGATGCTCCAGTGAAACTGTTATGTGATAATCTGAGTAGTGTACTCCTGGCCATGAATCCAGTTTACCATGCTAGGACAAAACACATAGAGGTACACTACCACTTTATTCGTGAGATGGTTCTTGTAGGAAAGGTTGATCTTATGCATGTGAGGACTGATGAGCAGGTAGCAGATATCTTTACCAAGTCTCTGGGTAAAGATAAGTTCTGTGGTTTTAGACAGCTACTTGGAGTACATATGATGTCTTGAGCTTGAGGGGGAGTGTTAGAATATCAAGCTCATTTAGTGTGTGTTGACCGACATGAGCTGGACACAGCTAGTCTAGCCATAGTAGTTAGATACATTAAATAAGTCGGTGCCTTTGGTGTGAATGGTCTTATGACCGTAGGTTGTATCTTTCACTATTGAGTGTGGTATAAATAATAGAGTGTGTGAGAGGAAGCTAGTTGCTTCACTCTGTCTGTCATCTATCTGCCTCTTTGAATCTGAACACATTAAAGTGGTAATTCTATTGCTTTTAGCTTAATCTCTCTTTTCATCCAATTATTGAACCAGTCCCATTGTTCATAAGAGATATTGAGTGTAGTAGAACCTCTTAATTCCTATTGAAGGGCATGTAGAATTCAGTCTAGGACTGATTATGATTTCTTGATGAGTTTCTTTCTTGCCCATTCAAATGTTGAAGATCAATTGATTGCATAAATGCTACTCACTGCCTACTTAACTTGGATTTTGTTGAATGATTGAACATTGATGCTATAGGACTGAAATAATGATGAAAATGGTAAAGTGGGCATATCGTAAAAGCAATGAGTCACTGTTGAAGGGTAATGCTCTATCCATAGTCCTTTCAATTCAGTCATTTCCCAATACCCACTTGCATTTCATTAAAGAATTTAAAGGTTTCTTCAGTCAATGCATAGCATCCTTGTTTGATAAGCTATTAGAATGTACTTGCCATGTTGGTTCCCGCGAGGAAAAAGTGGATGCCAGGTGAGTTGGAAAGACAAAAGAGAGGTGACCCTCCCTTCTCGATTAAGACCTTGAAGGGGTGGAACTTTGCACACCCCTCTTGTCTTGGAGCCCATGCAATTTTCAAACTTAGGTGTAGGTACATTCCCCATTATCATAGTTTGGCACTAGTACATCATTGATCAGACATATTCTGGGTTTCATAAGTGGTTGAAGGTCCATTGGAAGAGGTGCAAAGCATCTCCTATTTTTAGGGTATCTACAGGTGTTGGATAGATTTTTTTTACAGATCAAACAACATGCATATACTAATCTACATGTTATTCTTGAGCCCTATAGGTGCCCCATATTCTGGGTTCCATAAGTGGTTGAAGGTCCATTGGAAGAGGTGCAAAGCATCTCCTATTTTTAGGGTACCTACAGGTGTTGGATAGAGGCTTTTTTACAGATCAAACAACATGCATATACCAATCTACATGTTATTCTTGAGCCCTACAGGTGCCCCATAACCCTCTTCTAGTTTCTACAATGGTTTACAAGGGTTTCCTCCACTCAAGGTATTCCTGGGTGAAACAGGGTACTTATAGGTGGTGGACAGGGTGCACGAAACTCTTGTTCACACATGAAGATTAAATCACACAAAATTATATCTTTATCTAAATTAGAAAATTGATAACTCTATTTTAAGAGGGGATCCGAAGCTTTGATTTGAATAAAAAAATTAGGCAATCCGATATTGGAAGCTCAATTTATTGCTAATTTTCTGACACAAGGTATGTTGAGACAGCACCCAGACAGCATACAGGGGGACACTATTTGACATTGCTCCACTCAAAGTATCAAATCCAAGTCCATATATTTTGACATATGTATATCCCCATATAATATGATTCCCATAGAGCTATTGAGCATTGGGATTGGTGCCATATTCTGAGAGAAACAAGGGATTAAGTGACAAACTGTCTACTACTACATCATTGTCTCCTAATGGCTAGGAATAAGAAGAAAGATTCCATTACTGAGGCATTGAATGATGGTGTCAGTGAATTTCAAGGGGATCAAAATTAAACAAATGAAGCCCATAATGTTGATCAAATAGATGAATAATTAAGCATTGGGATTGCTTATAGCACACATCAAGGACAACATGACATACATGAAGAGCATGCATGGAATGATTATCAAAAGAGTGTTGAGATGGCAAGCTCAACACGTGTGGACATTGATGATGGACCACCTGGCTAGATGAGTCTGCACGTCTACACTTAGCACGTTGGTAGTCATTATGATACTCACATGGCCACTGACTTATCACTTATTATGTTTAGTTTGTTACACCTATCTACAACTGGCAAAGATATAACGGTAGTCGATTAGTGTAGTCGGTTATGCACTGTTTGACTTAGAAGGCCACTTTCCTTTATGTTGTATCTTATCTGTACTTTGTGTACATTGTATAGTGTGTGAAAGAAGAAGAAGAAACCAGTAAGAAAACATTTTTGCCTCCATCTCTCTTCTTGTGTTCTTGAGTGAGCTTCCTCTTGTGTATACAGAGTGTGTGTTTGGCGCAGTAGCTCAAGCACATCCCCCAATCACACGATTCTTGACATAGTATCAGAGTCACGCCACTGAGAGAGGCTGATTTTGAAGGCTGAAGTGAAGGAGAAGAAGCAATGTTGAGATTCAGCAATCACACTCACTAAACAGCCTCTTTGTATGGAGCTTCAGGGCCAAGGACATGTAGGCATATGCACAGTGGTGCCTACTGCAGTTTCCTACTTTCCTATAAAGCATTGTACTTGCTTCCTTTTCTTAATGCAATGATTGTACTCTTTTCTTTTCAGTGAAGTGTCAATGTCATTGTCCACATACACAAGATTGTGTTTATGAGTCTAAGTCTCAATCTTGGAACCTAATTCACTTGTGTAACAAACAGTGTCTTTGTCTTCTCCATCATGAGTCCACACTTCTCATTCCATCCACCATAACTCACTGCCATGCTCTAGATCGTGTATCTCTCACATGGTATCAGAGCGCAGCTGAGCATGGCTTAGCATGTTTCAGGTCCTCTCTCTACTCTCTCAGTCTCTCATAATCTCTATCTAGCTCAGCTCAAGTGTTTGACTTAATCTCCAACTCCATTTTCACTCTTTACCCCTTGGCAGCCATAGCCAACCTGCAACCTACCTCTATTGGAGGAGCTGGATCTCCACTTACAGGGCATATCTTCACTTGCTTTCTTCTGGAGAAATGATCCTTGATTCAGGGCACTGCATCCTGTCACTTCAAACACCAAGATTGGTAACCTACAGATCCAGCATTGCGTGATTCGTCAGTCGCAGTCCAGAAAATGGTGCCTTCTGTTCGTACAGCCTGATGTCCATCTGCGCAGCGCGATCCGTCCTGGGTCTTTAGGGCTTTTGAAGCCTATCACTTAGGCTATCTTTAGCTTGAATCTTGAGGCATATGGTTCAGGCTATGAGCTGGAATCCTCAAAAAACCAGTCGTGCAGAAACCCTAAAAAAGACCACCATAGCTTTTTGAGCTCAAGCTCCTCTCTCACTTCACCTTCTCTCTCCTGCCACTTAAATCCAGGAGGGGAGATCTCACTAAGCTACTAAATTTCTCAACAAGACAAGCATCAAATCAAGGAGGGGAGATCTGTGAAGCATTTGAAGAACCATTGAAGATTTGAAGACTCAAGGAAGAAGATACAAACATAGTGTCCAATGACACTCATCTAGTGCTCTTAGCACTTTTGTCTTGTGACACAACCAACTTTGCTGCAAACTGAGAATTTTGGAAACTGATTTGCTACTGATCTTGCAACCTCAACATGGGAAAAGACTCTCCAAATGCTCGATTCAAAGGAGTCGGGTTTCACACCTGGCAAACCCGCATCAAGCTCATCTTGATGAAAAAGGGTCTTTGGGCCATCACAAATGGCAAAGAGAAGAAACCTCGGGATGCGGACCTTGCAACTACTTGGCAAAAGAATGATGACAGAGCCCAGGCCATTATCAAACTGGAGCTAGACGACAGTTATATCCACCATGTGGATAACTGTGAAACCTCACAGGATACATGGAAGAGACTTGACACCTTGTTCAGTGCACAATCTAAATCATCAAAGTATGGTCTCCTGATTGAGTTCTTCAGGCTTGAAATGAAGTCCATCACATCACTTGCCACACATCTAAATTACATTGAAGGACTCCTAACCCAACTTGCAGGAATCAACATTAAAATGGACGAAGATGTTTGCATTGGTGTTCTACTTAAGAGTTTGCCTCCTGAATATAATAATGTATCAACAACTTTAATCAACATGCCAAATCCCGAACTTGTTGATATCCAGGAATCACTGTTAGAAGAGGAAAAGAAGCTAAAAACTAAGGAAGAACCAAGTACCTCTAGAGATGAGTATGCATTATATGTTGGCAACAGGTACAAAGGCAAGAAGGATCAGCTCTTCTGTGACTTCTGCAAAAGGACCGGACACACCGAGAATTTCTGCCACGCAAGAAAGAGATCCCAAAAGGGCTATCTAGTCATAGTCAAAGAAGAATAAGAAAATGGAGCAAAGGAAGAAGAAGATGAAGATGAAGACCACCAGGATCGGAAGGACAAGACTCATCAGTCCTTCTACTCTCATAACTCCGATAAACTGTTTTAAAAGCCTTGTATTTCCTTGCCCTAATGCTTCCTGCCCATAAGCTTTGTAAAATCCTCATGTAACTTGGCATTACAGTCCCTGTACACTTTGTGAGGCCCCTGTTACAGCCTCTGGATGTCCATCATGTTTTGGTGCCCATACTTAGCCTTTTCTACGACAGCCTCTGGTGTCTACCATGTTTGTGGTGTGCCCACACTTTGCAGGTGGTTCTCATTACAGCCTCTACACACTTTGTGCCTTTCTAGTTGTGATTGAGGAGGGGTGTTGAGATTCAGCAATCACACTCACTAAACAGCCTCTTTGTATGGAGCTTCAGGGCCAAGGACATGCAGGCTAACCTATCCCATATGCACAGTGGTGCCTATTGCAGTTTCCTACTTTCCTATAAAGCATTGTACTTGCTTCCTTTTCTTAATGCAATGATTATACTGTTTTCTTTTCAGTGAAGTGTCAATGTCATTGTCCACATACACAAGATTGTGTTTATGAGTCCAAGTCTCAATCTTGGAACCTAATTCACTTGTGTAACAAACAATGTCTTTGTCTTCTCCATCATGAGTCTACACTTCTCATTCCATCCACCATAACTCACTGCCATGCTCTAGATCCTGTATCTCTCACAAGCAAGTTTCGAGCTGGCAAGCAACGGGTAAGAAGCTCTCCCATTCTTCCACACTCTCTCTCTTGGATAGTGCTTGTGGAGGCACCGGAAGCAAGGTCGAGCAAAAATCTCAGATTCCTATGAGATTTGGTGTGCAAGAAGAGCACTGTATATTCTACAAATAAGGCCTTTAGGGATTTTTCCGCAGTTATTTTGGGCGTCTGAGGCCATTTCAGGCCCCGTTTTAGAGCCGCAAGGTTGCGAACAATAGTTTCAGGGTACACTGTGATTTCGACTGTATTGACCGAAAGTGGGTGCACAGGTTACAGATTGCGAATATGTAATTTTTGAGGTGTTTGTAGGAAGCAAACATGAGGTTTATTTGCAAAAAGGTTGCAAAATACATGTACTATTGAGTAATCAGTGAAAAATGTTGCTTGGTGTAGTGCTGTGCACGTGTTGTGAAAGATTGTAGAAGACTAGCTTGGTGTGTTGTATCCTTGTTTATGATAATGGCAGAGAATAGTGGAAATCCCATCATTGAGAAGCTCGACAAGAACAACTACCCTTCATGGAAGTTCCGTGTGAGGAACTTCCTCATTGGAAAGGGCCTTTATGAGTTTGTTTCAGGTGAAGAAAATGAGCTAGAGTCGGGTATCCGACTGCAGATGAATTAAAAGCATGGAAATAATGGAATGTGAAAGAAAAAAAGGTGATGTACTGGTTATCTACAGGCATTGATAATACGATGTTGGGACATATGAGGAATACAAAAACTTCACATGCAGCGTGGACAATTTTTGAGAACATGTTTTCAGTAAATACAAAGGAATGAAAGATTCAACTCAAGCAAGAGTTGAATGCCTTGAAGAAAGGGAAAATGTATGTTAATGAGTATATGTTGAAGGTGATGAGCATTGAAGATGCTTTAGCAACAATTGATGCATTGCCTGATGATGATGATTTGGTTTCATAAACTTTGAGTGGCCTTAATAATGAGAAGGTATGGAAATCATTTGTTACTTTAGTATATGTACAGAAGCCATTTCCAGATTTTGATGAGTTGATCTCTCTCATGATTACAGAAGAAATCAATATGCAGGATGACTCATATGAAAAAAATGGTGAACAGGTTCAAGAATTTTACTCAAGTTTAGGAAGGGGACGTGGCAGATTTTTTATCACTAATTTCAAAGGAGATAATGCTTCACCTTCGGAATGGGAGGAGTGGATCAATAAGCTTGAGTTGTACTTTACCCTTTATCCTAGAAGTGAAGAAGCCAAGATTTATTTTGGGGCTCTTCATCTTGAAGGTTACACCCATACGTGGTGGTGTTACATGCACAAGATTGGGCAAAACTTTGACTCTTGGGAGGAGTTCAAGAAAGCAATGATTGATGTCTTTGTGTCTCTTTTGGAAAAAGAAAGGCTTCAAAGAAGATAGTATGCATGGACTCAAAGAGGAATGTCCGTTAGAGACTATTCCAACACCTACTTGAATCTCTCCATGTATATTAAAGACATTTTAGATTTTGTTAAGTTGAATAAGTACATTTTTGGTCTTAGCCCTACCCTATCATCAGAGGTAGGAGCTCAATAACCAAAAACATTACATGAGGCCATACAATTGGCTAAAAGATATTCCTTGAAGTACAAGAGAGATGTAGGAAATTTCGAGCAAGGAGTATGGGCAATAATATTTCCAATCAACCTACAAATTATGGGCAAGTTTTCAATCAAGAGACTCTTTTAGGCAAGAAAACATAGATTATAACAATCAAGACAATTATAATAGCAAAGTGCCAATATTTTCCACTGTTTAAGCCTCTAAACAGAGTGGAAATTTTGTATAGAAACAGTGGCAAACTTGTTGGCAGTAAAGGCGCCTCTACCTAGCCGCCCGTGTATTACTACACTGAAAGTACCCACCACTGTACACTACAGGTGGTGGGCGCCCATCACCGTCACTTTATTCTTTATTCTTTTAGTGACAGTTTGAATAAAGGAAGGCCCGGTGACACATTGTGACTATTGGAGTTCCCATTTGTCTTTCTCTCTTCTTGCTCTTGTTCTCTGCCATAGCTCATTTCCAAGAAAGCTTCAATCCTTCTCACCTTTCAACTGGTATCAGAGCTTTGGATTAGAGCTTGATCATTGAGCTTGGCCTGACATTACTTCAGCCCAGATTAAAGACCTAGAACTTGGAGCTTCAATACCAACCATGGCTTCTTCCCCCCGAGGTAAGATTTCATCTCCGGTCTCTCCCCGGCCCTCATAGGCTATTTGCAGGTGTTTCTTGGCTTCATTGGGCACCTTGTATGCCCCCATTTGCCCCCTTATCCTCAGTATAACTAGTAGGCCCCACAGTCAACTCACGTTTTTTTTGTACACATTTCAAAATTTGGCTCAAAATCCCAATTTTTTCTCATATCTCGGGCATTTAGAACCCGATTTAGGCAAGATAAGAGTCTAAATTCGGATGTAACGGCGATGTCAGATCTTCCAAATTCTGATCACAATATTTATTGCAATAGATCTGAGTTGATTTACAACAAGAAAATGTTATGCTCTTAGCTTATGTGATGCTCTCGAGGGTTGATATTTGATGCCCAAATACTTTGGGGATGTTTGCCCAATGTTTTGAGATGCTTTGGGACTTGGTTTGAGCTTCCATAGCTCAATTTATGCAAGGATTTACTGATGTACATTGTTTGGGTAGCAAGGTTTTATCAGGGACGACTTATGCATAATGCTCTTTGTTGACATTTGGGTGTCCTATTGGATGTATTGATGCTTGGTCATCATGGTTCATGCCTGGATATGCTATTTGAGAGCTATTGAGCCTTGATTTGGATGGGGACACTTCGTTGTTAGATGCTACCTTTGTTGACATGTTATTTTACCTCTAGTTTGGTTATGCCTATTGGTTTTAGGCTATGTCTTTGGGATATGCAATGAAGTATTGACCTTTGGGGTACAACATCAAGCTTGTCTTTGGTTCCAGATCTTCATTTGATCTTGAGATCAGATTTGAAATGCATTTGATGCTCCATCTTGGATGTACATATGGCATGTATGTTACATATGTCTGATCGGTCTTGACATGCTTGGCCTATGCCACTACTACATGCTTCTTACATTGTTTGGAGCCGATTGCTACTAGTGCCTTGTCTTGGCTTGCATCTGGCTTTCGAGAACTTGGGATATGTCTTAGCTTGCTAGAGTTATATTTGGGATACAGTTGATGTCTATGGATGCTCTAATTGGAGGCTATAGAGCCTATATGCTCATGATGTCTTATTGATATCTGGTCTTGGATCTTTCATCACTGATGCTCTCATATGCCTTTCTTGAGCTTATTGGCTTGATCCATACAACTTTTGTGCTAGTGGGAGCATCATTGGATGCTTGACAGACATTGAGCAGGTGGTTTATGCTATTGAGCTTCGAGTCTTCTAAGATTGGAATCTTCTTCACTTGGATGTTGCATGGTTGATATGTGGTGGTCTGCATACATGTACTTGGGCTGATTTGGGCTTCGCACTCCCTAAGCATACACCTCTTTGTGTCAGGTCTTGCCAGTATTGTGTACACTTTGCCCTACTACATTACATAGGGGGTGTGCCGACTTACTGACGGATTCATTTGACATGCTTGGGTGTTTGTTCGATGTCCGTATGACTGTCATATGCTGATTTATGCTCGGTTGATATTGGTTATGCTTTGACAGTCAGTGGTTGACTTGGTGCATTGATTTTGCCTATAGTTTGCTCTCATTATACATGGCTGTAATTTATTACAGCAAGAAGTTATGTATGGACTGATGTGAAATTTTCATGCTGAGTCATCATGATTTTATGTACTTTTGATCTAGCATTATGCCTAAGAAATCCAGTGTGAAAATCAAGGAAATAAATATCATGTAGACTGATGACTCCGATGAGTACATACTTGCACCTAGTTCTTGTGATGCTACGTTGTTGACCGATGTTCACTCTATGTATGCGCAGTGGTGGTTTTTGGATTTTGGTGCTTCATTTCATGTTACATCATGATGTGAGTGGTTCCACTCCTACCGCATTGTCTCTGGTTTAGTTCGCTTGGGTGATGACAGGTCACTTGCTATTGTTGGCATTGGGGATGTACGGCTACAATTCTCTACTAGCAGTACTTTTCTGTTATAGGATGTATGTCATGTACCTGTGCTTACACACAGTCTTATGTCTGCAGGGCAGCTTGATGATGTTGGGTTTCATGTTTCATTTGGGGATTTTTCCTGGAAGATCACCCATGGTTGACTTGTGCTTGCTAGAGCTGCCAAAGCTAGCAGCCTCTATCCTCTTGTAGTTGATGGGTCCTCTATTGACCATGTTTTCTCAGTGGATTCCATCCCATGTGTATCTCTTTAGCATGCCCGTTTGGGCGATAGTCCTTGAAGACAATGAAAATGCTTTCTGGTTTGCAGTACTTACCACTCCTTGACTATGCATGTTTTGATTCATGTGAGCATTGTCTTTATGGCAGACATACTAGGAGTATATACGCATAAGAAGTATGGTAGGACATGCATGAGTGAGCCCGTGGCATTGGTACATTCAGATGTCTGTGGGCCCATGCCCTGCCAGTATATGGGTGGTGCAAAGTATTTTGTGACATTCATTGACGATTTTTCACGTAAATTCTGGGCTTACCCCATTAAGCTTAAGTCCGATGTCTTGGCTGTATTTGAAGATGGCTTGCATTTGTTGAAAATAAGATTGGGCATAGGTTGAAATGCCTTAGGACTAACAACGGGGGAGAATATGTGTCACGTGCTTTTGAGAAACTATGTGATAAGAGGGGTATTAAGCGTCAATTGACCGCCCCCTATACCCCACCCTAGAATGGTTGGGCTGAGCGGATGAATAGAACCATCCAAGAGTGTGTACGCAATATGCTTAGCCATGCAGGCTTACCATAGAGCTTTTGGGCTGAGGCAATCAATACATCTGTGCATGTCATAAATAGATCACTTTCTAGTGGTTTGGATTTTTGGGTTGCAGAGGAGGTATGGGTTGGGAAACCTCCATCTTATGCACATCTATGTGTCTTTGGATGTGAGGCATTCTGCCATGTGCCCAAAGACAAGTGTACTAAGTTGGATCCTAAGAGTGTCAAATGCATTTTCCTTGGCTATGGGGATGCAGATGAGATGGGTTACTGCCTCTGGGATCCACAAGTACGGAAAGTCATCCACAGCCATGACGTAGTCTTCCATAAGACAAGATGCATAGGTAGCCTGAGAAGGTGGTAGAGATACACAGGGTTATATTCCATGAGGAGCCACATGCTCCTGCATAGCCGGTTGGAAAGCTTGCAGCAGCAGTTGGTACACATGACTAGGGTGTTGGACCGGGCTGTAGAGCCTGGTCTACTAGAGATAGACGTCCACCTGATAGATTTGAGCCCTCAATGAATTATGTCTTGGTTATAGATGCAGAAGAGCCTCTCATCTATGATGAGGCTATGCGCAGGGGTGACAGTCACTCCTGGGAGAGAACTATACAGTCTGAGATAGACTCTCTGCACAAGAATATGACTTGGGATTTGGTTGCACTGCCTCAGGGCAAGAAGGCTTTGCCATGCAAATGGGTGTACAATTTGAAAACTACCCTTGGAAACCCCAAGCCATCTTATAAGGCAAGACTTGTCGCTAAGGGTTTTAAACATGAGCATGGAGTTGACCTGTGGTCAAGATGACCACCCTATGCTTGGTTTTGGCCTTAGTTGTGTAGCTTGACTTGGACATGTATAATATGGATGTCAAGACTACATTCTTGCATGGGGATTTGCATGATGAGATATACATGGAGCAGCCTAAGGGCTTTGTAGAACCTGGTAGAGAGCACCTAGTGTGCAAGTTGAAGAAAAGTTTTTATGGCTTGAAGTAGGCACCTAGGGAGTGGTATCATAAGTTTGATACCTTTATGCAGTCATAGGGCTACAACAGAAGCGCTATGGATCCGTGTCTTTACACAAAGAGAGCCCCTGATGGCTCATTGCTTATTTTGGTACTTTATGTGGATGATATGTTGATAACAGGGAAAGCTCATAATGAGCTGGATGCTCTTAGATCTCAGCTGAAGAAGAGCTTTGAGATGAAGGATTTGGGACATGCCTCTCACATTCTTGGTATGCGCATTAAGTGCGACAAGCATCAGGGACTACTCTACCTCTCACAGAGGAAGTACATTCATAAAGTCCTTGAGCGTTCCCATATGCAGGACGTAAAGCCTATTGGCTGTCCATTACCTTCTTATGTGAAGGTTTCATTGGCTGATTATCCATAGACGGATGAGCAGAGGGCTGAGATGGTCAAGATCCCTTATGCATCAGCCGTGGGTAGTTTGATGTATGCCATGATAGCCACTCGTCTAGATATTGCCTTTGCAGTTGGTGTTGTGGCATGCTATATGGCTACACCTGGAAAAAAGCATTGGGATGCCATAAAGGGTATCATGAGATACCTGAAGGGCATAGTAGATATGTGTATTTGGTATGGAAGCTAGGATACAGGAGTTGTGGGCTACATAGACTCTGATTATGTAGGATATACAGATAATAGGAAGTCCACTTTTGACTATGTCTTTACCTATGATGGAGGTGCTATCTCTTGGATGTCCATGGCTCAGAAGTGTATGGATCTCTCTACCATTGAGGCCGAGTATGTTGCAACTACTGAGGCTTGCAAGGAGGCCATATGGTTGGACCGTTTACCTACACTACATTCGGATTCTATGAGTGCGATTTAGCTAGCCAAGAATCTGGTCTTCCATGCGAAGACAAAACACATTGAGGTGAGGTATCACTTCATACGTGGGGTCATGGAGGAAAAATCTATTGACCTTGTCAAGATCTTCACTGATGAAAATCCTGTAGATCTGCTCACGAAAAGCCTCACTACTGAGTGCTTTGCCTTCTTCAGGAGATTGATGGGCATTGGATGAGATGACGTTTTTCCTCATCCTGTTGTACATGTGTACATTGTACTGTCTTTTCTTTTTCTTTTCACTCCTCACTGGGGCAGATTCACCTTAAAGTGGGAGGTTGTTGGGGGTAAAGGCGCCTCTGTCTAGTCGCCAGTGTATTACAACATTGACAGTACCCACCATTTCACACTGCAGGTGGCGGGCACCCATCACCGTCACTTTATTCTTTATTCTTTTAGTGACATTTGAATAAAGGAAGGCCCAGCCACACATTGGGACTACTGGAGTTCCCATTTGTGTCTCTCTCTCTTCTTGTCTTGCTCTCCGCCATAGCTCACTTCCAAGCAAGCTTCAATCCTTCTCACCTTTCAAAACTTTAAAAAATGTGGCTGAGCCAAGAGGTAATTTTTCAAGAGCTGAAAATGCTCCTAAACTGCCCCAAAATAGTTCTAACAGCAACTTCCTTCCTCATGACAAGCTTAGAGAAATTCATGCAAAAGGATTATGCTTCAAATGTTGGGAGAAGTGATCACAAGATCATAAGCTGAAGTGTAAAGCTAAGAACTCAAAAATCAACATGGTGATCACTCAAGATGTGGAAGTTGAAGAAGAAGAAGATCAAGAGGGTAATTTACTGCATGTTGATGCATACCCAATGATTGAAGAGATTCATGAAGAAGAGCATGACACCAATGAAGAATGTTATGATCCCATGGATGGATTTCTATTTGATCCAGGTGGTATTCATGATTCTCATACTTCCTTATGTACCATCTCACATGATGCATGGACTGGTTGCAAAGGGGAAAATACACTTAGACTCAAGGGTTTCATTAATGGCAAGGTTGCACATATTTTAGTGGAAATGAGTAGCACTCATAGCTTCACTAACACCAAATCTTTGAATGGGCTGAAATTGCTACCCATTGATATGGATTCTTCCTTGCAGATACAAGTTGCCAATGGTGCATATGAGTCTAGTAAAGAAGTGTGTCCATATACTTCAATTGAGTTATCACCCTCTTGCACAATAAATGTAGACTTGATCACTTTGGATATGGAGCCTATTGACATTGTCATTGGATGTAATTGGTTGAAAATACTTGGCAAATTCACCTTAGAATTGGAGAAAATGCAAATGGGATTTAATTGGCAAGGACAACACATAGAGTTGAAAGGCATATACCACAAACAAATAGAACTCATCTCCATGAAGAAATTGTGAAAAGAAATCAATGCCAAGTCATGCATCTTCACTCTTTTGTTTGCGAAAGTAGATGAAGGGAAATCAACAAATTAGCCATATTCTTCTTCAAAGAAAAGGGATCCAAGATTGGAAGAGCTATTGGAGGAATACAAGGATTTATTTTAGCCACCATAATCTTTACCTCCAAAGTGAGAGGTTGAGTTGACCATCCTATTGATTTTTTACCTAACACAAAGCCCATCAACAAACCTCCCTATCACTTGTCTAAGTTTGAAAGGGAAAAAGTGGAGCGACAAGTCAAAGAATTGTTGCAAATGGGTTTAATTTAGCAAAGTCAATCAATGTTTGCCTCTCTCGTGCTCTTAGTAAAAAAGAAGGATGGATCATTTTGCATGTGTATTGATTATTGGGATTTTAACAAGTCAATGGTCAAGAACAGGTATCCTATTCCCTAAATTGATGATCTTTTGGATGAGCTTAAAGATGCTAAGGTCTTCACCAAAATAGATCTTCGATCGGGTTATCATCAAATTTGAATGAAGAAAGGAGATGAGTTCAAAACATCCTTTAGGACTGAAAGAGGGTTATGCTATTTGGGCTATCCAATGCACCCATTACTTTTCAAGCCCTCATGAATAAAATATTGCAACCCTTGTTCAAAACAGTCCTTGCTTTCTATAGAAAATCCAAGGATGAGCATTTGAAGCACATCCGAGAGGCAACACATGGTGTTTCTTTTTCTCCAATTTCAACTACTGTTTCCATGTTGCTCTTGCCCAATGCATGTGGGAGTAATGACTGCTTGGAATGAATCAATTTTCATCCTCATCATGCATGTGTTGGAGGCGACCTTTTTGAGAGGCATGCTTCCCAGCTGGTTTGGACTAGCCAACTTTTACATTTTCAGTCTTTACTTCTTTATCTTTAGCTTCAATTGCTGCAATTAATTCTTTAATTGCTTCAAGATGAATTCCTTGTGCATTCAGCTTCTCTTCATCCTGCACAAATACTCGAAGAGCTTGAAAAAAAGCATGCACTGTTTCTTTAGCATCTCATCAACATATTGCCTTTTTCTTTTAATTACATTAATAATTACATCATGAAATTTGTGTTTGGCAATTCCAAGAATTTTTCCTAAGGTAAACTCAATTTTACTTCCCAGAATTTGTTCTTCTGGACTTGTTTGAGATCAATTGAAGTTTCTATGTCAGACTGCAATTTGTAGCATGGCTGCTTGCCTTTCTTATTTCCTTGGGCCTTCTTAGGTTGTGGTGCATCTTCCATTTCTTGATTTGGGTTTGTATTTTCAACAGGCTTTGGTTGTTTAGGCGTTTTTCTAGTTACCTGTTTTGGAGGGCTAGAAGGGGAAGGGCCAGGTTCATCTTCTCCTCTTCTCTTTTCCTCAATCAAGACTTCATTATGATTGATTTCAGCCAAATGTGCAAAGGCGTAGAAAGAATTTTCCGGTTCTTCCCAACCAGTTATTTCTCAAATGCAGTGACTGGCGTTAGTCAAATAATCTTTGACTGCTTTACCGCATTCCATTTGATCTAATGCCTGCATCCATACTTTAGATTGCACATCAACTTTACATGCTTTCAAATTAGCTTTAGTTGGCTCAATTTGCAACCCATGGGTAGCCGCATCAATTGCTACGTAGGCATTATTTACAACTAAATCTTCTAATATTTTCTTCATTTCACCATTGCCAAAATTTGGCTCCAGTGGAAGACCAATTTTAGCTGCATGAATTTTTTCGTCTTTCCAAAGCACGAGCTTCTGTGCTTCAACCTCACAGAAGGCAGAACACTTCCTCTTGTCATGTTGCTGGCTGTCACACCAAATACAACGCTTCTTAAATCCTTCTCTCATGGGTCTTTGAGTTGATAATCGTCCTCGTTCCTCAACTTTGACATCCATCTTCTCCACCTTGGAACTAATTTCTGTAAGATTCAGATGAAGATCTTGCATGCTTTTAATGAGTTCATCCATTACATCATTTTTAGAAGGAATAAAAGAAGAAAGAGTTGGTTGATTAGTTAAAGAGATAGGGGTTTTTGGAGGTGGAACGGGCTCCATCAATGGAGTTATTGAAGTAGAAGAAGATCCCAATCTTAGTTGCATTCACTCTCTTTGAGCAATCATGTTTACTATATCAGTAACATTTGTCCACGCAGTTTTGACTCGTATTTTGAAGGTAGCATCCTCTAGGCGATCAGCAAGCTTCTCTTGCAAGATGGGATCTGCAGCCTTAAGGAATAATTCAATCTTCTGACCTTCCATACTTTGTTGGTCTCCACCATCAAGTTTCCCAACTTTTCGTTGTCATAAGACCAGAGTATTTTAAGAAGAATTCTTTGTGTAGGGATTTTTTGAATGTAGCCCAATCCTCATCTCGCTGAAAAAGACCATGGATTCTTTCTTTAAGACTGTGCTTGGAAAAATAGTGACTCCATGCATGTTGGCAAAATAGTCTGGCAAAATAGTGACTCCATGCATGTTGCAGTACACCAAAGAAGAGCATTTTCTCAACATACAAGCGAATGAAAATAGAGACATTTTGACCATTAAATTGTTTTAATTCCCGCCAACTTCTTGTAGGGCCTTGATAGCTATGGAATCAATCTTCTCCTTGTCTTGCCTTTATTGTTGTTGTTATAACATTTGGATTTGTTGTTGTTGGGTCTGCTGCAGTATGTGCACCAACTGTTGTAGAGTATCTCATGAAGAATCCCCCATCTTGAAGTTTTCTTATAACCACTGACCTTCACGTCAGGTTCACCAATGTCCAGCGCGTAGGGTTGAAGGTCACCACAGGGGTTTGGCAAGAAAACTGCACAAGGTAGATGGAGATATGTCTTCAAGAGATACGTAGAGTACAGTGAATCTTTAAAGGTTCAAGAGGCACTTCACGGTCAATCACAGGGGTTTGAGAGAGAAGAATGTATGGGGTTTCAAGAGCTTAGACTCCAGAGATGGTAGACATAAGAGGAGGGTTGAAGGTTTCAAGCCAAGTCCTCGAAGATGTTAATAGAGCTTGTAACTGCATGTTCTTAGCAAAGATCACAAGAGTATTACCTCATAAATTCTAACTCAATTCAAGCTTGTTTTCTTGATTGTAAGAGCAATCACAAATTATGAAGTCAAGTACAATATGCTGTTATGTATCACAAACAACTCTGCATCCCCGCATGAATCAACTTTGCATGGTTACATTCAATGTAGACTGTAAGGGACAAAAGCTTATGAGTCAATTACAAGGCTTGTAGGGCAAAGAGACTTGCTTCAAGAGAGCTTCAAATAGAAATCTTGATAAGAATAAGTTACCACAACCAAGAAATAAAAAGAAAAAGCTTATCTTAATTCAACTCAAAGCATCTATGAATGATCTACAAACATTGCCTTGCCACAGGGGCACATAATACTTGAATATTTCGTCAAGATGTCTTTTGTAAAGCGAAAATTGAATTAAAAGAACACTATTGCGGCTAATTCGTTGAATATGACTAAAGATTTCAGCCCCAAATCAGCCCAAGTATCTTCCGAAATTCACCTTTGATGATAGCATAAACTTTCCTTAACACGGAGTGCATAGATCATCCAAATACAAGTGTCTATCACACCATATGAAGCAATAGAAAAGAAAAAGGACCTGATGTCCACAAAATCACTATGTGGGCTACCTATTTCAGCTCATATACATGACATCTACCTTCCAATAAGACAATTTGATGAAGTACAAAAGCATCCCCTACATTCAAGAACATGTAACAAGCTATAAATAGCTTGCAATAAGCATAAAAAGTAGGAAAGAAGAAGGGAATACTGTTGCTCTTGTTTGCCTTGTTATTGGCTACCTATTTCAGCCCCAAGCATGTACATAGAGCAATCAAGAAGCTCTCTTGATACCCCTTCCACAATGCTTATGCAATGTCAACTTGCATCAAGCATATCAATGTTAAGTAAGACCAATGATTGATCATGAATCTTCAAGAAGAGGAAGATATGTATTGTTGCCCACTATTCTTTATTTGGGCTGCCTATTTCAGCCCACTTTCATCACATAATCAAGACAAGAAGGTTTCTTGATATAGCTCTCTTCAAGCTTCTACAATGGTAGCTTGCAGTTAGCTTCCAAGATCAAGATTGAGCCCTTGATGTTTTAATGTAAGAAGATGAGCTTCAGCCCTTCAAATTACAGGTTTTAACAGTCAAAATTAGCCCTTATACAACTCTTGAAGTATTCAAGAGAATACATTTGATGCCTCTCTTGGCATGGAAGATCATACTCAGCATATAGAAGAACACACAAATCAAGAACAAACTTTCCTCAAGAATCATAAGAGTGATCTAGTAGGTATGGGTTGCTGCCCTTAAATACATAGTTCAGCCCTCTTTTGGGTGGCCACAAATGTTGCTCTTTCTTTGCCATTGCATGAACAAAAGTGCTACTTACTTGGCAACGGTTGAAGGCTCTTTTGCTCCTTTATTCCCAAGCTAGAGTTGCATGGTATGAAACTCTACTTTGTGTAGCACATATGTGATGCGAATGCTTCGGGTCTTCTTCTCCAGCCTGTGCCCTTATTTTGCATCCAAAATTGCGCTAGCTCTCTTTTTTTACATCTTCATTATCTCTTGCTTATGTCTTGTTTCATATAAATCACATAAAGCATGTTTAAGGCATATACAATGTTTCATGGGCATAGACTTAATCAACTTTCTTAACTAAGTGATTTATCATCATAATGAACTTGTTTCATACATGCTTTTGGATCATCACCTTCATAGACAAATCAAAATTATAGGATTTTAGCATTGCTGCCACAGTTAATGGCATTAGAGCATATTCTTTCTAAGCCTTGAATTGTTCTTTTGCCAACAAGACTAGCTTGGTGTTTTAATCTAGTGCCAATCTCTTTGCAAGAATTTCATTCGAAAATTTTTCTTTTGAGTTGGCTTCCAATGAATCACCTTCACAAACTCATGTAGTCAGGACATGAGGTTTACATCCAAGCTATGTTATTGTCCAATAATATATATACCATGTCATATGAAGCAAACATATGAAACTTTAAGCTATCCAAGCCTAGGAAACACCTTGTAACTTACTCTTGTGTTTAGTCATCAAGAGCCTCATGAATGCAAATAATCAACTTATTTACATCATGTACACAGAATCCCATGACAACGTCATCTCATCCTATACCCATCATCTTTCAAAGGAAGGCATAACATTCCATTAGGATACCTTTAGTTAATAAATCAATAGGATTGTCATATGTAGAGATCTTGACAAGCTCTATCTGCTTGTCCTGAATCATCTCTCTTATAAAGTGATAACAAACCTCAATAAGCTTAGTCTTTGCATGAAAGACTAGATTACAACTTAATAGTACTCATAGAGTTCAAGTGTAGGGTAGGAGTCATATAGGTGATACTAAGGTCTACAACCAAACAGTATAACCATAGGGTACTTAGCCATAGTAGTAGATAAGGTAGTGTATTTCTATACCCTAGACATCCAAGAAACAACACCTCCAACAAAGGTTAAGACATAGCTAGAGGTGGACTTCGTATTATCTACATCTCCTATATAATTTGAGTTAGTGTAGCAAAGGACTCTAGTATCCTGGTGGTTTCCATAGCAAAGGCACAAGTCTATAGTGCCCTTAAGATATCTCATGACACCCTTCACAGCATTTGAATGTTGCCTACTAGGTGTGACCATATAACAATCCACAACTCCTACTGTTGCAAATGGCATGATAGGTTTAGTGGCTATCATGGCATACATCAAGTTGCCCACCACCGTGGAGTCATATGGAATGTTGGCCATCTCAACCCTCTCATCATTTGATTGGAGACAATCTACACGACTAACCTTTATTTGGGAAGGTAAAGGGGTGCCAATGGGCTTAGCACCAAGGAGTAGGTCCTTTAGTCTTGACTAGTGTTACTCATGCTAGTGAAAGGATTCAATTTTTGTGATCCTTTATGTGTTTGATGGGATTGGAAAATTTGTTAGTGTTTCTCAATGTGATTTCATGCAACAACCAATCGTGTAGGTTAAGAGTCATAAGATGATGCACGTGGTAGATTGATATGATGATGGTGGTGACAACATTAAGATGACATTGAGTAGACTCATGTGCCATCGAAGAAGCCTAAGTGGTCATCCACATATTGGTTTTTTTTCTTACCCTTCTCTATTTGGCACACTATTATTATAAGTGCTAGTCCTAATGGGGTTTGCCCCACTCCTAGTGTGGGTCTAGTTGTGCACTCGAATGTGTCCCCACTTGAGTGGCATGCTTACTCAAGTGAATAGTATTTGATGGAATTTGTGGTCGTTAGGGGAATTATTGAGTGCACCAACACTCAAGTGTGAAGGTATCTATGTAGCCTTACGAATCTATAAGGGGTTGGGTCTAAAAAAATGCAAACTTGAGTGCTCACTTGGGGGATAGGTGGGCCAATTGTAATATACCTACCCCCTCATAAGAACACCCCCCTTTTTCATCAAAGTAATCAAAAAAATTTTAACACCCCCTGTAGACACCGCCAGTTGGTGGAGGGAGGGGGAGCTATAGTAGCAGTCGATGAAGGTGAAGGCTAAGATGACAACGGTGGTGTTGGAGATAAAGCATGAAATGAGGAACGAGATGGAGAAGCTGACGGAGTTGGCCACATGACCAACGATGGGGGGAAGAGGCACACATGTGCCACCTCTCTTACCTCTTCCCCCCCACTATCTCTTTCCTCTTGCAAGAGGGCTGACTGCATGGCAGTAAGACAAATTGGCCACCTAGATGGGAGGTAAAAGGAGGGCAATGTGTCAACATCCCAACCCCCCCTCCCCCCCAAAAAAAAACCTTCCCTCCCCCTATAAACCCCCCTCCTTAAGTGAGGAAGACCACCTTATTTTTCCCCTTATTGTGGAGAGAGAGAGAGAGAGAGAGAGAGAGAGAGAGAGAGAGAGAGAGAGAGAGAGAGAGAGAGAGAGAGAGAGAGAGAGAGAGAGAGAGGGAAGAAGAATCTTGCAGAGGCTGAAAAAGGGAGAAATCCAAAGCTTAGAAGAAGAAGAACAAATTGTCAGAAGAAAGAGACCATGAAGCTGAAGTAATTGGAGCCATGGAGCATGATGGTAGGGTTGCTGGAGTCAATAGGTTGATGTGAGTTCTCAGTTTTTAGATGATGGTAGTAAGAGTCTTCCTTTTGTCTTGTTTTCTTCTACTGCTTTGTGGGGCAGAGAGTTTGCAGATCAGTTCTGGTGTATGGATAGGAGTGAAAGACAGTAGAGGGCTGTTCTTCTTCATGATGATAGTGATGTTTGTTAGTTGTTGAGTGAGGCTTCTCGTCAGCAGAGAAGAATGGAAGTGAAGGGTCTCGACATTTGAAACTGGGTATGAGGTACGAAATATGTATTATGAGCAAGTGTTGAATGCACGGATTCGATTTAGTGGTAATCCGAAAGGATTTGCAGCCAAGAAAATAATAAATCAGAGTTTGTAAAGTTTGAAGCTACCGCAACTCTTCATCAATGCAAGATTGTAATTTTGGAATAGAGTAGTTGTGTTTGCTGTATAAAGCATGTAGGAATTTATGACTGCAGAATGTGTAGAGCTATTGCAGGGCGGCAGTTTAAGGAATTTGACTATGAGTTGATTTGAAGAATTATAGATTGGAAAGAGAGCTACAACTTTCCTTTTTGAAGCTTGGCGATCCGAGACATGTTTAGAAAGCTATGAACTATTTTGTGTAATGATCCATGAGGCAATTTTTGTGCTCTATGGGAAAATAGGTGAATTCAACAGCTTCTACAACACCAACTTGGTTTCCCATGAAAGTCATCATAACTATCCATTGCTATATCAGTGCAAGCTCTATTTTGAATGCAGTAATGGAATGTCTTCAATAGTGAAAGGCTTGTAGCTGTTGAATGGGCATGAAAATTTATCGTATAAAGCTTTGGTTCCTTGTGTATTTGGTTTGTATTTATGTGTGCTCTGAGGAAATAAGAATAGAGAGGGTCTACAACTAATTTTGCACTACTTGAAGCAATCACTCTTTGTGAAGCAGTTTGCTGCGTGGGGTTGCCATCCCTTAAAAATAGGAGTTGTGTGAATCTAAAAATAGGAGTTGTGTGAATCTGCAAGCTCATGTTGTTAGAGTCTCTACCATGGTGGTTTTAGTTTCAGATTTTCTCTAAAAGCGGTAACATTTGAGCTTGAAGGTTTGAACTGTTTAAGTGTTGAGTTGAAGTCTCAATGAGAAGTGAGTGATCAAGAATTTTTGATAATGTGTTTAGTGGTGGCATCTCGTGGGTTTTGTTGAGGTGAGATCCTCAGTCTTTATCTTGTGGTGTTGTCTTAGGGGTTGCTAGAGGCCGACTACCCAATTCACCTGCCAACGTTACAGTTAGTATCGGAGCAAAAATTTGTAATGATATGTGATTGATTAATGTATGGTTCATAGACATATACTAAATATAATAACTTAACTGGTATGGCTTGATTGTTAGGCACCTTCTGCACCCACGAATACTAACATGCAAGAGAAAAAATTCATTCTCAAGCAGATTAAGAAACCCGAGTTTGGTGGAAAAGGAATAGACGTCGCAACAGAGGTAGATATATGGATTGAGTTGATGAATGATTGTTTCTTTACTTCGAGAACTAATTTTTCCAATCAAGCAATGATAGCCAGACTTGGATATATCCCTGGGGGGTCCACTAGGGTTTATTGTATGTTACCATGTGAGTGTAAGGGAGAGGGGTTATTTAAGGGAAGGAAGGCACATTTAATAAGGTAAGGCCCTATAAATAGGGGGTAGATAAGGGGTATTTTCATATATTTCTTGCACGCAAGTGATGTCTCCTTATTACTACTAGTGAATCCCTCGTGGATATATCAAATACAATAAGTTGTTGTTTCAAAAGACCGCATGCTTGAGTGGTTAGAATGTAGCAATGAATGCATGATGGGTCTTATCCCATAGGTTCTAGAATGAAATCCCAAGTTTCTTTGGCAACTTCCACATCACTCAATACCTTCCATAATCTAGGGACTCCCTTGGAAGTCCAATAAATGCCATCTATCAACATAGCTCTTGTCTTAAAGCTGAGGAGGCACTGTAGAGTATCACAATTTATTTCTTTTGTGTGTATTATCATCTTTAGAGGTGTGATTATTAGCATGGAAAAAGGAGTGGATGGACCTATTCAAGCCATGATTAAATGCCACTCTACTAGGATGTTATCATATGAAACACCAATTAAGTTGCATTCCTCTCTGGTACCTTCTACTAACTCACATTTCATACATTAGGGATTAGGTTTTTAATATATAATCTAGTTATTCAATAATTTTTGCTAGCTAAGGGGACACTTTCATAATTTTTATTTTTGCAGTATTTAGGTATGTCAAAGTGGAAGCTTTCCCTTGATGGAATGGAGAAAAAGGAGCTTGAGGATAATTGTGATGAGACATGCCTTTTGATTTCTTGTAGAAGATAGGAAACTCATCCAAATTTATGTAGGTGATGGAGATGCCCAATGTCCCTTTTGATTTGCAAGAGCTACTAAGTGATCTTGATGAGAAGCTTATGGAGCATAGAGATTTCTATTCTAGACATTTAGAGCCCTATGTAAAGATGAATAAGATTTTTAATTATTTTGCAGAATGCATAAAGTGTACATATATGAGTATTGGCCAAAGGAAATATCTAAAATTGACTTGAATTGTGGGTCTTTGATATGCTTGGATGGGACTCTATTCCAGTTGCTTGAGCTCGGCTCTGTGCAACTGAGGACATGCAATATAGGCGTGGACATCTAGAGTTTGCTTTTTTAGACACATTGTACATGCATTTGAGTGTCTTTAAGTAACCAGTTATATGCCATTTGACCTTCTAGTTCCTAAATCCCTCGACAAATAGCTCTTCTCTAGCTTGTTGGCTCTTAATAAGCTTGTTGACCCTTTCTGATTTTGTACACTCTAAAATGTCACTTTGATCAAGTTTAATCACAAACCTCGATACTCCTTGTGCCTCTTCCAAAGACAAATCATAGAATCTAATCATCAAACATTGTAGGGTAGTTAGATCAAGGAAAATGTCATTAAATTCATTATAAACAATCTCTTTCTTCTTGCTTTTGAAGTTGGTATTGATATGGAAATGCTCACCCAAAACTTCCATCACCTTGCCATTGACTCTTTGTCTAATAGTGTTCACCACAGATGGCCTTGGAAGTAACAATTTTATATCTGACTCTGTTTCATATTTGATTGTATTAGTAGAAAAATTTGTGTATATGCATCCTGAAAAATACCAATACTATCCAAAGCCTTTTACACCAACTCAAAATCCAAAGAATGATGTCTAATAAAAGAATCCAAGCACTGTCTCCTTACTTTTTTGAACTTCTTCTTCTCAAGAATATCCTTTAGCATTGTTGAGAGCAAGTGATGATAATCAAACTAAAATGCCTTTGAAGCATCTCTCTCACTTAAATTTTGTTGAAGAAGAGACTTGAAAAATATCAATATCATAATTCAGATACTATTAGAAGCAAAAATTATACTCAATATTTCTTAAACTAAAAGAATATACCGTATTTCTTGAATTCTTTTACTACAACCACCTCCTCCTCATTTGAGATGCTCAATATTCTTGAGAGATCTTTGACGATTTCAAAGGCCTAAACTAGTTTGTTTTCTTTGGTATGCTTTGGTGCATTTGTCCAATGAATGATTCTTCTATTGATAATCCTGTATTTTTTGCAACGACTTATCTCTATGTTTTGTTAACAAGTGATTATCCAATTTAAGAACATCTTTCTTTGGAATAAGATTAAATATATAGCCCAAAAATCCATTATAACTATCATCAATAAATCACATTAGTAAAGAGCTATTATAAAAAGGAGGAGTACTATTTTTGATAGGATCTTTGGGGTATTATCTTCCATTCAACCAAATATCAATAATTTCTCTTCAAATAGAAACACATGTTTCATAGACTCTAAAACATTATTTTGTTTTGTTCTTTTTCTGATTGGTTCATACTCACATTTTAGCTCAATGTGAAGGTGATAGAGAGCTCTTTTACTAGTGTTATGAGGATCATTGGATGATTGATCCATAGCTAAAGATGTGATTTACAACTATGAATAATAATATTGTGTGAATTCAAAAAAGTTGAAGAATGAGTAAGCAACCAAAAAGAAGAAGAAAAAGGAAAAGAGAGAATGAGGATGGAGGGAGGTAACAAGATGTAAAAGAAAATAAAATTGAATATTCACTTTCACTTCTATCAGGACAAGATATGATCCTTATTAAATCAGTCATCATCTTTTTTACAATGGCCTACATTTCTAGGTTTGATACAAGCCATGAGAATATTATGATAATGACTTTTCAACAAGTTTAGATATGTTTATTTATCAAAATATAAACTTTTAAAAAAAAATTCAAAAAATTTTCTATTTTCTAAAATATTTTTCCTCTCTAAGATTTCTTACAATGCATTTTTGAGACCTCAAATGTCCCCTAATGGCTCCTCAATGATGGGGTTTCCATTTTTCTCTACCATTATCACAAAATTGATACAAAACGGCAAGCAAGTCTTTTGTAACCTTTCACAACAAGTGCATAACAATACACTAAGTAGCTTTTTTCATTGATTACTCAATAGTATATGTAATTTGCAACTTGTTTATAGATAAAACTTGAACTTGCTTCCTGACAAACACCTTAGAACTTTCATATTCAAAATCTACAGTATGTGCACCCACTTTTGACCAATGCAATGAAAATCAAAGTATACCTTGAAATTGTTGTCTACAACCTTGTAGATCTAAAATGGAGCGGCTTGAAACAGCCTCAAATGGCCGAAAAAATGATAGGGAAGCTCTAATAGGCTTATCTTTAGAATATACTATGCTTTGCTTACATACCAAATCTCACAATAATATAAGATTTTTGTTTTGCCCTACTTCTTATGCCTCCATAGGCTCTATCTAAAAGAGAGAGTGGAAGAATAGGAGAGCTTCTTACTTATTGCTTGCTTGCTCAAGTCCTTGATTTTTCTCCTTCATTTCAGCCTTCAAAACCAACCTCTCTTAGTGGCACCACTTTGATACCATGTCAAGAATCGCATGGTGGGGGGACTTGCTTGAGTTGTTGTGCCAAACACAAACTATACACACAAGAGGAAGCTCACTCAAGAACACAAGAAGAGAGATGGATGCCAAAAAGTTTTCTTGATGGTTTCTTCTTCTTCTTTCTTCACACAATATAACGTATACAAAAGTATAGATAATATAGATAAAGGAAAGTGGCCTACTAAGTCAAACAATGCATAATTGACTGGTGCTATAACTATACTAGATGTAGGTAGGTTTACCCCTTTTCTTCTAAAGAAAAGTCCAAAATCTTATGCTTGCCCAAGAAGGTTATTTACCTCGCATACCAATAAGGAAAATTTTGTAGTTGTTTTATGACTAAGGGAATTTTTGTTTGGTCTCTAGTACATGGAGAACTTTCCATTCCAACAAGTAGGATGGTTTGTGTGATGTGGGTCCCTCCTTCCATCATATCCAAATAATCAAACATGCGTCATTGCACAAGATCTGAGAGGAATTTTATCATGGGCTGGTTGTTGCTATATTTAACAACATTTTGCAAATACTTTCCATTTCCACTTGCATGGTTGCAAATGATATTTGGTATCATTGTTGAGCTCCACCAAACCATTGCAAATGTTTGTCCCTTAGCCTTGCAAGTCTCAAAGTCTCCTTTCCATGGCCTAATGATTGGCTTATTATCTTGAGTGGTTGCTCAGTACTTGGCTCATGCTCCTCTTGCATGGTCCCAAGCTAATATCTCATGTTATCACTGAGATCCACCAAGTGGTTGTGGATGTTTGTCCCCTAGCCTTGCAACTCTCACAGCCTCCTTTCCATGGCCTTAGGGTTGGCTTATTTTCTTGAGTAGTTGCTTAATACTTAGCTCATGGTCCTCTCTTAGTCTTTTATCCTTCATCTCACCCAACCATGTTTCTTCTTGGGCTACCTGGAAAACAGATCCAAGGGTCCCAAGGCTATACTGATGACCTTAGTGAGATCACTACCATAGTTGCTCATGAACAGCTTGGTCTCACATCAGTGGTGAGCTTCTTGTTAAGAGTTTTGGAAAGATCATTATGTGCCTTTGCAAGGGAGTCATAGACTTGATCTAATCACATTCATTCAAATCCTCCTTGAGTATCCTATGAGATAAAGTATCATCCATGAGGCCCTTGGTTTTGTTTTAAGTAAATAAGTGATGGAAAACTTGTGCAATGGCTCTAAGAGCCTCACACTAATGGATGGAATAACAATCCCTTCGATGTGACATCCATTCTTTCCTTCCACCATTTTGGGGGGGGGGGGGGGGGGGGGGTTAGGGGTAGGGGTTGTCACATTTTGCATCAGCCCCCCTTTAATCATATTAGTCCCTTCCCTCTTATCCTAAGGCTTTAATACTTAGTTTTATCTTGCTTTTTTTCTCTTTTTCTTTTTTTAAATACATATACATATACATATACATATACATATACATATACATATACATATACATATATGTATGTATGTATATAAAATTTAAGGGATTCTTTAACAATGTGAAAAATTTTAAGAAACAATTATGAAAATTCTAAGATAATATTGAGATTATTTTAAGAAAAAAATGAGAATGAGAAAAATTTCAAAATTGGTAAAGAAATCAAATTAAACTCAAAGAATAGTTATTAAATTAAATATTTTTTTTAAAAATAAAAATTAACTATAATTAAAAAAAATATTTTTTACTAGTAAATTAATTAAAAAATAATTTTGGGTCTCTAAAAATTCTTTAAAAAGCTAAAATAAGTTATTTTAATTAAAAAAGCTTAATTAATTAGTAAATTTGGTTTGTATAGCTACCATTTGCAAATGCAAAAAATGAGACCAAATCTTGAGAAATTTCTAATCAAACAACAAGAAGAAATGAAATAAAAGGCAAACCATACCTTCACTTGCCACAAGATATGCCAAAATGGTCAAAATTATTGATCCTTTCCCCCCCTTACAAATACAAGGGCTAGTAAGAATCCTAGTTTGTAGTTATAACAAGGCAAGGACTAGAAGATATATTAGTGCAATAAAAAATAATAAAAAATACATATAAAGAAATTCCTAAGAAAAACTAGACTAAGGGTGAAGAAGAGGGAAGAATGGATAGGGCCACTACGTGTAAAATTTAGGGCTATACCAATTTAGCAAATGCATTGATGTTAAAAGAAAAACCATGGCCAAGCCATGAAAATAAGTAGTAATATTTGTGAGAAAATAGGATTTGGAAAAGTAACAAGCCATATGCAGTTCCTTCTCAAGAAAAATGAATAAGGGATGGTATTGTAGATTGGAGGACACTTCTCGCTCACAAGCCAAAATGATGGAATGGAGTAACACATGAGAATGATACATATGGTCAGCTAAAGAGTGTTAATTGCAGATCATTGCTTTACTATGATCATGATAAAGCTACCAACATGAGTGATCTTGAGCAATTGACCATACCAACAATGTAAAAAAGAACTAGAAGTCGTATGTTTGGACTTAAGTTCTATAATCTTAGCATCAACATCACATTTGGTCTCATAGAAGAATAAGAAGAGATGAAATATGAGGATGAGAAGAGTCTTGAAAAATTCAACTTACACAAGGAGAATCTTGCAAAAGAGTTATTCATTCTCCTCTCAAGTCAAATTCCATTATATAGCCATTTCAAGTGCCTCACTATTTGCAAGGCCAATATTAATCATGGAAAATAGTTGGCAAAAGTGGTAGACATAGAGTTTAAATTAGAGTGACAAACCGGCTTTTTAGGAGTTTTTCTTCTTGCCATATCTACTATTATGCTATTGAGAGAGTGGCAAGCAAGCATAGGTTTGAGACCAAAAGGTGGATCAATAGGAGTGCAACTAACCTAGAGACTCACAGGTGGATTAAGAGGAGTGGAACTAGCCAAGAGGTGAGTTTGTGCTTGTTCATTATGTACATGTTAAAGTTAAGATTATATTGCTTGATCAAATTGGTGGATGGACTGAGAGAGAGCCAAAGAGGTGGCTTTAGATGATACAAGATCTCAAGGGTTTGGGAGCAAAAGTAATATGAGGATATCAGGACTAAAAACTAGAAAAAGATGTAAAAGGTAGGGTGGATGCATATAACACAACAAAATCCTTGGGCATTAACTACTCAAGCTTAGCTAAATAGTCTGTAGAGGCCAACTATGATTGAAATGGTTGAGCTAGGGATGGTGATGTTGAGATTTCGAGCTCTACGTGAGCTAGCATGCACTATGTGTCTTAGTGATGTGGCACAATATTATTCATTGGTGTGGTAGGTGACAAGCATGAGGATATGCCACAGATTCTATAGCTGGACTACACCCACATAGTCCATCCTTGGTTATGGCACATTCATTGTGCTACTTCTTCTTGACCACATGTACATACATTGTTCCACTTTCATATATTAGTATTTTACCATGTTGTAGGCTTAATTCTTTTGTTTGAAAGAAGAAGAAAGAAGAAGAAGAAGATTTCATCCCTATCTCTCTGTGTTCTCAAGTCTCCATTGCTTTTGTGTGTGCTCTCTTGGTCTCTTCACCTCTTTTCCCTCTTGTCTATTTTCATGGTATTAGAGCCATCCCATGACTATGTGGAGCCTGATTGAAGATTGTGGTGAAGGCATTGGAGCAAGAAAGTAATGTGTAAGAAGTTCTTCCATCGAGAAGCTTAATAAGAATAATTATCATGCATGGAAGTTTAGGGCGAAAAATTTCTTGAAGAAAAAAGATATTTGGAACTCATTTGGAATTACATTGAAGGAGACATGGCAGTAGCACTTGAAGTTTCTGCATGAAATGTTATTATAGAACAAGTAAAGGCTAAGAACATAGAGTAAAGTAATGTATTGGCTATCTTATTAGTGCCATAGATAGCATTATAGTCTATTTATAAGAAATTGAAACTCCCACTATTGCACGGAATAATTTGTCAAGATTGTTCAAAGTAAATACAAAGGCAAAAAAACTACAGCTCAAACCAAGAGAAAAGACAGAACCTATCCATTAATGATTATGCCTTAAAGATCAAGAGAAGTGTGGAAGCTATTGGATCTATCAATGTGATATTTGACGATGATGATATTGTGCGCATATACTTAGATGGAGTTGGAGATGAATACAAGAGCTTCAGGTCATCTATGAATATAAGAGATAATATCCATGATTTTGTAGACTTGATTTCTATGCTAATACTTGAGGAGAAGAACCTTGGCTTGGATTCCTCTTCTTCTCAAAGTAAAAATAATTCTAAATAGGTATTTTACTCTACTAGCAAAGATAAAAGGTCATAGCATATGGCAACGTGGACCGTGGCCTTGGTCAAGGTTATGATGCATAGCAAAAGAGAGGAGGATAGTCCCAAGGAAGGGGGAGTTAAAGAGGACAAGTTGTAGATTCTAATAGCCAATAGAATTTTGGTGATAGTAGAGAGTGCTGGTATTGTGGTAAAAAAGGCCACATTTCTAAAAATTTCTTCAAAAAGAAGGTTGAAATTAGAAATGAAAAAAAGTAACAAGATAATTATGCATCTAGTAGTAGAAACAATGACGATATAAGTAAACACTGATTTATTATTGACTAATTTATGAATACTATGATTGTTGATGGTTCATCAAAGAATGGTGTATGGTAAGTAGATTCAAGTATCTCTAGCCACATGACTCCTTGTGGAGAGTGGTTTAGAGAGATGCATAGTCCAGAGTCTTTGGGCTATTTGGAGATAGCGGATGATGTAGCTCACCCCATTACTCATGTTTAAAATTTTCCTTTAAATATGCAGGATGGCAAAACTAAGTACTTGACTGATGTGTTGTATGTACCAAAAGTTACAAAAAACTTGGTTTCTATTGGTTAGACGGTTGAATATGGATTATAGATTCGGTTTACATTTGATTGTTGTTATGTAGAAGATCTCAAAAATGATTCTAGAACGATTACAAAAGGGAAACATGTTGGTAGATTGTTTACTCTTGATGTAAGTTTGCGTAAAATGGATGCTACCATGTTTGCACAAGGTTTGGATGTTGTGGTAGGTAATATTGACATTTGGCACAAGATAATTGGTCATGTGAATATGAAGCAAACTAAAAGACATTCACTCAAAATAGATTTTAGATGGCTTGCCCAAGTTTAGAGTTAATGGGATACATAAAGTATGTGAAGATGTCAATTTGAAAAGTAAGCAAGGCATGACTTTCCACATGAAAAGCATATATGTAAAAGGCTACTTGAATTGATATATTCTAATGTGTGGGGTCCTACAAAGACTGCAACTTTGAGTGGTTGCAGGGATTATGTTTCCTTCATTGATGATCATACTCACAAAGTATGGGTTTACTTCATGTGTGAGAAAAGTGAGGTGTTCACTCACTTTAAAAGCTTTAAGGCTTTGGTTATGTAAGGAGACATGGTTGTGCATTAAATACCTAAGGTCATATGGAGAGGGAGAATATATCTCTAATGTGTTTTGTGATTTTTTGCACAAAAATAGTATACAAAGGTAGTATACATGTAGATATACTCTACATCAAAATGAAGTTGCTGAGTGAAAAAACATGCATATTGTGAAGATGGCTCATGCTTGATATGAAAAAGAAACTTGCCTCATTACTATTGGGCTGAAGCAATTTCTAGTGTTGCATACATTATGAATAGGACACCCATTGCTAGTATACATGGTATGACACCTGAAGAGAAGTTTATGGGGTAGAAAGTCAAATATGTTTCATCTGAAAGTATTTGGATGTATTACTTATGTGCATATTCCTAATTAGTTGCATAGTGAATTGGATCCCCAAGCAAAAAAATGTGTATTTGTTGGATATTCTCTTGAGTAGAAAAGATATAAATGTTATAATCCTATTATATGTGAGCTGAGAGTTAGTAGGGGTGTTGATTTCTAATGAAATGAGTAGCTAGTATAGAAATGTGGAGAATACATTTGGGGTTGATGACTAAGAGTGTGGCTGTGTAGAAAATAGATCACCAATCATAGATATTAAGTGGACCACAAGAGTCTCCTAGTCATGATTTTGTTAATAAACCTTGAAGTGGTAGATTAAGATCACATGTTACTCCACCAAGTACATCGTAGATATCAAGAAAATGTAAAGAGAAAGTTGGAAACTCACCTATTATGACAAATGTATCATTAAGTTTCTCTCATGTTGATGTTGATTCAAATGGCTCTAAGCAGAGCTTGGATGAGAAGTTTGGAATTTCATCTATTAAAACACATGGTGTGCAAATTATGTAGCTCATCATTATGCATACATGGCCAAGGTTGTGCAGGATGTGAAACCCACTTGTTTTGGGGATGTAGTGGATAATGAATATTGGGATCATGCTATGGATGAAGAAATCACTACACTTATGGATAGTGACATATGAGAGTTAGTGCGATTACATGTGAGAGTATGCTATTGGCTATAAATGGGTTTACAAGGTTGCATAAGTTAGATGGATCTATTGAGCGCTATAAGGCTTGACTGGTTGCCAAAGGGAGACCTTTGCCCCAATAGCTAAAATGGCCACTATAAGGGCTGTCATAGTAGTGGCTACATCAAAAGGATGGATCATACATCAAATGGATGTTAAGAATGCCTTCTTGCAAGGGGGTTGTAAGAGAAAGTTAATGTGGAGCCGCCACTTGGTTATGTAAATGAGAATTATCTAGATTATGTATAGAGGCTTTGTAAGGCCTTGTATGGGCTGACCCAAGCACCTAGGGCATGGCATGATGGGATTGCAAAATACCTTGTTAGCATTGGATTTCACAAAGCACATGTTGATCACTCACTCTATGTATATGAGAGTGATGCATATTTGTGGTTATTACTATATATGTGATGGTTTGATCATTGTCGGCGATACTAACACATAGATTAACAATGTGAAGGGTCTTCTCAAGGTTGAATTTGTGATGAAGGATTTGGGAGAGCTATGCTATTTTCTTGGCATAGAGATAATAAGGACTCGAGAGGGTATATGGTTATCATAAAGACAATATGTATTGGATACATTGAAGAAGTATGGTATGGTTGATTGTAAGTCTATTTCTATACCTTCGGATGTTAATGCTAATATTAGTGCATATGAGGGTGACTTGATTGAGGATGTCACTATGTATCAGAAGATTGTGGGCAACCTTATCTATTTGATGATCACTAGGCCAGACCTAAACTACAAAGTTGGTTTGGAGAGAGTTTACGTAGCTTCCACGGAAGCCATCATTGGATGCAATGTGGCGCACATTGTGCTATGTTAAATCCACATTGGACTATGGATTATTTTATGGTGTAGATATACCATTGGATTTATATGGTTACACAGATGCAGATAGGTTGGTAGTATTTTAGATAGAAGATCTACGAGTGGTTTTATGTTTTCCTTTGGAAGTGTTGCTATTACTTGGAGCAATAAGAAATAACTGATAGTTGCCTTGTCTAATACAAATGTAGAGTATAGAGGTGTTGTAATTACCACATGTGAGGTAGCTTGGCTATGCAAGCTACTTGGTGATTTGGGGATGCAAGTGGATAAAAAGGTTATCATCTATTGTGATAACCTTAGTAGTATTCAATTGGCTAGGAACCCAATGTATCATGTGTGGACCAAACACATAGAGGTCCACTATCATTTCATTTTATTTGGGAGAAAGTTCTAGCATGTGATATTAACTTGGTTAATATCAGATCAAGCTATCAACACTCTCACCAAGGTCTTGGGATCTTGAATCTTCAATGCTTTAGGACTATGCTTGGAGTTTACGAGCTCATGCTAAGCTCGAGGTGAAGTATTAATATATTGAGATCTATATGAGTACGCATCCACTATGTGCCTCGGTGATGTGGCATGATATTATTCATTGGTATGTTAGGTGATCGACATGAGGATACACCAGTGATTCTATAGTTGGACTACACCTACGTAGTCCATCCTTGGTTATCGCATGTTCATTGTGTCATCTCTTCTTTCCTATTGGGTTCACATTTAGTGACCATGTGTACATACATTGTGGTACTTTCATATTAGTCTTTTATCATGTTATAGACTTAGTTATTTTGTGTGGAAGAAGAAGAAAGAAGAAAAATGAGAATTTAGCCTTATCTGTCTATGTTCTCAAGTCTCCATCGCTTTTATGTGTGTACTCTTGGTCTCTTCACCTCTTTTATCTCTTATCTATTTTTAGGTGATGTGTGAGATTACCACTTACAGGAATATTAGAGTTGGGATATTCCTAGAGCTACCTTAGGCAAAGCTCGAGATGAAGGGACATATAGGGGGATAGATAATTTTGGGATCCAAATGTATGCATTATCATTGTAGTAGTTTTGGACCTCTAAGAGAGAGAACATGTCATCCAACAAAATGAAAATTTTGGCTTTGGAGGACACTTGTGACATTTGATTGACTTTTCGTATAATGTTTTTAAGGGCTTAGAGGGTGAGGATGGGACTCACAATGGGATATGAGGTTTCCATTGAAAATGTACAGACTTCTTAGGTTTAGGTTTTAAGGCTTGATTAACATGAGTAGTTTGGTTGTGCTAGTTCTAAAGCAATTAGCAAAGAAATGGGACAATGTATTGAAAGGGTGTGGAATGAGTAATTGGAATTTTTTCTATCGAGAGATATCACTTATTGAAAGCAAAGACCACCTACATACCAAGAAATCGTAGCCTAATGTACTAAGCAATATAGTTGATAATGCATGGAACTTGATACTTGAGGGGTCATCTTAAGAGAAGTTCCTTCCCCACATCTTCTCTATTTGAAAGAAAAACAAAAAGAAAGGGGAATGCTCTCAGTCTCAATGGTAAGCAAGAGTTTATGCTTTTTCCAATAGGAAATAGGGTAGGACACCGTATGGATTAAGTTTAATAAGGATGGGTGTGAAAAAGGATTGACCTAACTACATCTAGACATTGTATAAAAGTGTGTTATAGTCAAAACTTTGTCAATGAGTGCATTACTAGCCAATGATTTGTTGGGCAGCAATCAATTGGATTTGAAGAAACACTAGAGAAATGATAAGGCCATCCTTGAGGTTCATTAAAGAGATAAAAATAGTTCCATATATTAAAGAAGTAATAGAAAGTTTGCACAAGGATGGGGTGAAGTCAACTTAGGAGCATTAGCCTCTTGTTCAAGTTGCTTATACTAGGTTTTTTAAGCCACCACGACCATGTTGATCAAAACATTAGAAGGATGCATGGGAAATTCATGTAGATGATGGATTGAAGAGTTATATTTCTTAATATGGTTTCCATTAAAGTGTCCAATACCTTCCCTCTCTAGGGTCTCAAGTCTAGCATTGCTCGTCTTACTGGTCTGACAGTCATGATATGGTCCCATGCCTTAGATTTTTAGTTTCTACTTATGGTCTTTAAGAGAATAAAATATCACCATGTCATCTTTGTCAAAGGATCGTTGTTGTTCGTGTTTATCAAACTAGGCCTTATGTCATGCCTTTTGAGAAAAAAGGGCATGTGTTTGTGTGAGAAAATGAGTCTCACTTTAAGATTAGCGATCATAGGCCACTATCTCTAGCCTACTTAAAAAAAAAATCAACACTGCCACTCAATTTATGAACTAGTAGAGTAAATGGCTTAACAGACCAAACATTCCTCCACATAATGCTTTTTGTAGCTAGATTCACAATTTGTTACTCTTATGAAGCTATTTTCAATGATTGAATTTGGTTTAGCTAATAGTGACATGGTCATACTTTCCTCCCAATGACATCCCACTTCAAAAGAGTAAAAGTGTTTATATAGTATCACAAAATATTCCTTCCAAGAGAAACTCTCACATTGAGCTCCCCAAAAAGCAATTATATACTTCCCACATATGCGCCTGCTACCAAACTCAAAGGCCAAACAATCCAAAGTTACGGCACTCAAATAGCAATGAACCTCTATAAGTTGCTTCATGAGGAACTACTACAGATCATGGTATGGCATTACCACTATAATTAGCTATCTCATTACCTGGACCAAACAACTTCATGCATTTATTTTGCTACAATGTGACACCACATACTATGATAATACTTATCTAAGATCCATTATCAAATCACATAAATTTGATACATCTAAGTAGTTGCTACATCACCTACTCCTAGATAAAATCCTAACTAAAGAAAAGCTACATATTACCAATCTCTTTAATGGCCCCTTGTTACTCAAGAACATCACACCTTATGTCTTATGTGCATGTATGGTTCAAACCTTAGATATAGGTTTTCCACTCTCTTTACTTTCTTTGTTGACCATCAAGCTCTACTTTATCTCATGTGAACAAGCCATGTGCTATAGGATGAGTTGCTATATGGCTATTTCTTTTGATAGAGTTTGATTTTCTATGGTCATGCACAAAGGAAAGTAATATTATATTACCAATCATATGCCTCAATTGACCAATGGAGAAAAGGTAACTGGCATGGATGATAGCATACATTATGGCCACTTCTTCAACCTTCAACAAGAGGCTCAATTATTCAAGGCTGATCTTACCCCTCATTGTGCTCATGATATTATTGGCTATTTCGGAAGATGGCCTTCTTGAATGCCCCATTGAGAAGGCTTACCTCACACCCACTTCTTGATTAAGACCCAACCCTACTGGATGATTTCTAGATGACTTTATCAACTAGGGTAGGATAGCCTTCTTCTACAATATGAAATGAGTATGTACTTTAGAAGCCCACATGGGCATTACTAATAAACACTTTGATGGTTAGAGGATGTAGCCCATGAGATTTTACAGTCACAATTGTGGTGGCCCACCTTGGTTAAGGATGTGACACTCTTTGTTCAGCATTACAAGGAGTGCCGGCACACTGAACTTTCGATTTGCAAGAACAAGATGGAGCTATCACTATTGATTGCCTTGCAACCCTTTGAAAAGTGGGGAATTTACTTTGTAGGACCTATCACTCTAGCCACACAATACTCACAAGCATGCTACATCATTGTTGCCACTAATTGTGCAGAAGCATGATCCACATACAAGAATGATATCCATACCATGACTAAGTTCTTGTGGGAGAAAGTGATTTCTAGTGTTGGATTCCCAAAATTTTTTATTAGTGATTAGGGGACACACTTCCTAAATTGAGCATTTTCTCTTTGCCTTCGTGATTATCCATTGCAAGTCATCTCCTTACTATCCTCAAGCCAATAGGCAAGTTAAGTCCACCAACAAGATCTTTCTTATTGTTTTTACTAAGACTATCTTTGCTTAGCATTTACGTTGGGATAATAGGCTTATGCCAGTTCTATGAGCCGATTGCATGACTTTTAATACTATAACTAGCCAAAGTCCATTCTAATATACGTATGGCACTAATGATATTATGTCATTTTTTTATTCCCACTCTTTGCATTGCAATGCAAGAGCATCGGGAAGGCACCAATAGCTCTTCAATTCCCTACTTTTCAAAGGGTTGCAAGGCAATCAATAGTGATAGCTCCATCTTGTTCTTGCAAATCGAAAGTTCAGTGTGTCGGCACTCCTTGTAATGCTGAACAAAGAGTGTCACATCCTTAACCAAGGCGGGCCACCACAATTGTGACTGTAAAATCTCATGGGCTACATCCTCTAACCATCAAAGTGTTTATTAGTAATGCCCATGTGGGCTTCTAAAGTACATACTCATTTCATATTGTAGAAGAAGGCTATCCTACCCTAGTTGATAAAGTCATCTAGAAATCATCCAGTAGGGTTGGGTCTTAATCAAGAAGTGGGTGTGAGGTAAGCCTTCTCAATGGGGCATTCAAGAAGGCCATCTTCTGAAATAGCCAATAATATCATGAGTGAAATAGCCAATAATATCATGAACACAATGAGGGGTAAGATCAGCCTTGAATAATTGAGCCTCTTGTTGAAGGTTGAAGAAGTGGCCATAATGTATGCTATCATCCATGCCAGTTACCTTTTCTCCATTGGTCAATTGAGGCATATGATCGGTAATATAATATTACTTTCCTTTGTGCATGACCATAGAAAATCAAACTCTATCAAAAGAAATAGCCATATAGCAACTCATCCTATATCACATGGCTTGTTCACATGAGATAAAGTAGAGCTTGATGGTCAACAAAGAAAGTAAAGAGAGTGGAAAACCTATATCTAAGGTTTGAACCATACATGCACATAAGACATAAGGTGTGATGTTCTTGAGTAACAAGGGGCCATTAAAGAGATTGGTAATATGTAGCTTTTCTTTAGGTAGGATTTTATCTAGGAGTAGGTGATGTAGCAACTACTTAGATGTATCAAATTTATGTGATTTGATAATGGATCTTAGATAAGTATTATCATAGTATGTGGTGTCACATTGTAGCAAAATAAATGCATGAAGTTGTTTGGTCCAGGTAATGAGATAGCTAATTATAGTGGTAATGCCATACCATGATCTGTAGTAGTTCCTCATGAAGCAACTTATAGAGGTTCATTGCTATTTGAGTGCCGTAACTTTGGATTGTTTGGCCTTTGAGTTTGGTAGCACGCGCATATGTGGGAAGTATATAATTGCTTTTTGGGGAGCTCAATGTGAGAGTTTCTCTTGGAAGGAATATTTTGTGATACTATATAGACACTTTTACTCTTTTGAAGTGGGATGTCATTGGGAGGAAAGTGTGACCATGTCACTATTAGCTAAACCAAATTCAATCATTGAAAATAGCTTCATAAGAGTAACAAATTGTGAATCTAGCTACAAAAATCATTATGTGGAGGAATGTTTGGTCTGTTAAGCCATTTACTCTACTAGTTCATAAATTGAGTGGCAGTGTTGATTTGTTTTTAAGTTGGCTAGAGATAGTGGCCTATGATCGCTAATCTTAAAGTGAGATACATTAATGTTGTCCTCCAAAAAATAGATTAATTAAGGTTTTTAATGTATCCTTGTTGGCTTCTTGATGCTCTAGGCATCAGGTACAATTATGATGAGAGTACTAGATGGTGGTGCTATTTGGTCTCATAGGCCTTCAAATTTTGTTGTGCTTTGCATCTCATGAGAAATACAAGAGTTTGAATTGGAGTGATTTTGCCTATAAAGCATGCTAGACCTAGACTTGTTAGATGTCAGTGTTGTGGAGGTTTTTTATGAAGAGTGGTTGGGATGTTTTTGGGATTTTGGTGGTTGGGTTTTATTTTTATGGTCTTTCTATCATTTTGTGGTGGAGGGAGCAAAGGCATGGGGGGGCTTCTATTGTGGTCCCATTTTTTATTGCTCATTCTAGCTTATGTAGGATGGGGCAATGGCTCTTGGTGGCATATTTGTGTAGTTTGGATTATCTAGGGAGCTAAAGATATTAATAACATTGATAGTACCCTTGTGCACATAGTAGGTCCTTAGATACCCATCAAGGCATTGTGCGAGGCCTTTGTCAAGTTTGTCTATGCCTTTAAGATCTCAATGAAAAAGATTTGGTGGCCTAACTAGAATTTAGTCGCCATTTGGAAGGAGGTATTAGGAATTCATTTGTAATTGATGAGATGTGCTATATATTCTTACAGACTATTGATTTTGAACCTAGGTAGTTAGGATTTGATTAAGAAGAGTAATTCTAATGTTTTTAATGATTGTTGAGATAGTGGGGTAGGGGTAGTGATCTACATATGCCCTATTGTGGGAGCTCTTGCTCAATTTCCAAGATCCATGGACCACATATTGTTTCAAGCATTTCAAGAAAAGTGCAATGGCTACCTCTTACATAGTCATGCACACTCTCAGACCTTTGGGTGTAATGAGATTACCTTCATGCCGGATCGAGTTGCCTCCTCCCACAAGCTCTCTAGTAGCTCCACAATCCAAGGTACAAGCTCAAGCAAGTTTGATCCTCAAGCTCCAAGCTCAACTACCATGTGCAAGATAAGAGAAGAGAAGAGAAGAGAAGAAGAAGAGAGGAGGAGATGGATAGCTTCTCCACCATGTTCCCTCACCCTCACACACTCACTCCATCACTCTATCACTTCGTCACTCCCTCACACTTCCTCTCTCAAGTAGAAGCACAAGAAAGAACAAGAAGAAGAAGAAGAGGAGAGATAGTTTTGGCCACACATACGAATAAGCTTCTTCATTCACTTTTTGCTTTTCATATATGCCCTACTCCTCTTGGATGCCCATCCCCTTTTTTACATGACCAACCATTTTAGCCTATGTCCTCTTTCCCTTTTCCCTTCCTATTTACATTGTTCCTTCACCCATGCCCATCTACATTTACAAATTACATAAGAGGGAGCACTCTTTTACAAGGAGTTAAGGTGCACTTTTATATTTAAAGTGTGCCTTTCCCCTTTTGCACTTTCCTTGGACCTTTAAGTCTGTTTCTTGTGCTTTTGGCCCTTTTCCTTCTACTTTTTCATTGGGTTGCCTTTTTTCACTTTTGATGGGACCTCAAATGGGCCGGCACTGGCTATGGCACTAGCTGGACCTCATACTCATAACAGACAAATACACCCACACGGCCTCGCAGGCCAAGAGCGTCTATCTGCTGCTAAAGGACGAACTGTCCTAAAGCCTAATCTACGCGTTTATAGTTTTCTAGTCCAACATTTCCATTTCTATAAACTCCATAGAGGGAGAACCCATACGCATTGGCAATAAATGCCACGATAATCACATACATGGGAGGCAACCTCTCGGTGGAAACACCGTGGCCCCACTGCAGCTCTCCTACACCGTAGGGATTGGCCCCTTGATGCGTTGCTCAACATATAAAACAAACGAACAAACTCCACTCTTTCATTTTTAAAGTACTCCAGGAGATACCATGTGTCCTTATCAAATAATCCCCCGAGAAATGAATGTCTATCCTACAGCTTAGGATGCTTTTCCACACTCAAGTGTGGGTCATTGTCATTGAAAACATGTGCTATGCATCCGGGCCTTCTTTCCTGATACCATGGTTTACATGCACATGCAAAGTGAATGATCCTAAAGTGCTCAAACATAATTTTCAATGAGACACGTGTTGTGCACAACCAGGCTTTTCAATGCTTATTCATTAACTCGTTGCAGCGATGTAAAGATAGCACCAAGACAACACTCGTGCTACTATCCTCTTGATTAAAGTACACGAATTATATGTTATGATATGCATCAAAAAATTAGCAACAATCAGCACGCAAATCACACCATTCAAACATCCCAACCCCCCCTACATTTAGGTATTGCCTTCGTTACATAGATATAGAAGTTCATTTTGTCATGTTTTGATGTATAAAAAGCAATAAATCACAAACCCCATGCTTTGCCACTACCACACATCCACAAACAATCATTATATTTTTTCTTATTTTTCCAAGACGTATTTATATTTTTTCCCTTATTTTTTTCATTTTCTTGATTTATTTGGCAATAAAATATGATATTTTTTTATTTTTCTTATTCCAAAAGCTTCAGCATACTAACATTCAATTTATCTTCCATATTTCCCCCATGGGAACACCTTTCATCCACCCGAAACAGAAAAACTACCATTTTACCACTTAAAAATCGCATTTTGGGTTTTTGGAAATTAAATAAAGCATGTAAATTATTACAAAATCAAAATTTTCTGATAAACAACAATTACTCATGATGAAACCATCACACAAACAAATTTTCATCCAATAAGCTCATAATTATCATCATAAACTATACAAAATCCTTCATTTTCTTCATAAAAATGGTCATACTGTGTTTTTACATAACCCGAGACGACTTGAATGACTGCATAACCAGCAAATGGAGTCTTCATTGCTCTCAATACAATGCTGTACATCAATCTTCAGCATCTCCATCAATATCCATCACCACTTCCTTCATTCTCCCTCCCGGTTCCTCCTTCAAGAAGGTGCACATGAACAGCCCATAGAGGGGAGAGAGGGAGGAGAGAGAAAGAATAGATTCTGATCTCTTCATCCGGACAGCTATATCTCGCGCGAAGACCAGCGATATGATCAGCCAAGAGGGAGAAGTTGCCAGGTATTGTTGGTTCTATGGCTTCTTTGCAGCCGGACATCATGATCATGAGGGGGGAGGGCACATTTTTCGGCCGTTCTGTTCACGGCATGTCCTCACGTTTTCTCCACACTTTGTTTCATAAAAATTGAGGGGGGGGGGGGGGGGGGGGGTTAAAATTCCCAAAGGACACCCCCCCCTTTGGTCCTTTCAATGTCCACCTTTTCAAATCTTGGCCAAGTTTTGGCCTCTTCCTCGTCCGGGCTCCATTTCAGCCTCTGAAAAATCCTGCACGTCCGTCTCGACATCTCACACTAACTATGGCATCCCATACGGCAGTTGGAAAAATGATCAAAAATCCACAAGTGTCGCTCGGGCACCTTTTAAAAGCCGTCTTTCTCTTGGTGCTTAAAATCGTCCTAGCTTAGCCGCCGCCTTCGATGTCGAATATTTTTCCCCTATATTCTAGATTTGTTGGCAAATTTTAGGCACATTTCGGGCTCAAAACTCCACTCTCATTGGCGACCACGGGATAGGGCGACTCAGCCTGTCGAACCCCACAACAGATCCGCACAAAACAACCGAAGGAAGTATCAAGTTGATACAAAATAGATACATACTAAAACATAGCACAATGCTCACCCTATCCCCTGACAAAACCAAGGCATGAAATCCACAAGGAGTAGGCCTAGCATAATCTAATAGAAGGTCCGAAGCTAGTCACTAACTGACTACTCCAACACGGCCAGAATAAAAAAACTATCAAAGAGGTCGCCCTAAGTGGTGGTCTGAACTACCTACCTAACTAAGGACAACACAACCGGGAGCTCCTACTAGGCGAGGACTCCTATAGCCTGATCAAGAAGTATTGTCTTTTAGCACATTTCTTCTTTTAGGTTTTTATGTTTCCATACTCGGGCATGTAAAAAGGAGGGAGCTAAGCGTAGTGACCCAAGGAGAACAGGGCATCGGCCTCAGGTCCTGTCTCGGTACCCAAAAACCTACCAAGCCCTTGCGAGGCGATACTTAATCCTTTTGTGACACTCACTTTTATTTTTTCTCCAACCTTCCTTAGTTTCTTCTATTCCAGTAAGACACCACCCCTAGGAAGACAAGGCATTGGCCCCGAGTCTGACTCGTCCCCAGGAACCTACCAGGCCTTCGCAAGGCGTTGATCGACTGCTTATAAATTTTCATTTTTTTAATTTTCTATTTTTATAGGGATTAAACCCCCTTTTTACACAACTTTGGATATATGTCTTTTCTTTGAGATATCCAGGGGTTTTTTTTCCCTCTGAATCATCATTTTTTCCTCGGCAAGCTTCTCTAATTGCCTCACATCTAACAAGAACTCCGAGAACGACTACCTAGCAGGCTAGCAGAACAGGGTCACTAGGATTTCCTTCTAAAATAGGTCTTTCGATGCCTGGCAATGTCTTTATAGAAGGCAACAACTACTCAGACCTCCCTCAGACATACCTAATCTAGACCTCGGACTTCATGCCTTGGACATCGGTTCCCAACAAGAAAAGACAATCCCCTACAAGTACACAGATACATATAGCATAAAAACACAGTACTCGTAAAGAAGAAATATCACCTGGATAGGGCCACGAGAAGCTTCCATCGACATAGGCTCCTCCCAGGCTCTTCTTTGAACCTGTCTAGCATAGGACTAAAACAAGAAACCATTAACTGCACCTGTACTAAACATACAACTGGCCCTCTTGGCCTAATGAAATAAAACATTTCACTACAAAACTGATCGGCCCTCTTGGCCTAATGAAATAAAACAGTTAAAACCTCACAAAACTGACCCTCTTAGCCTAACGAGATCAAATAGAATAGCATCTACACATCCCTTCCCGAAATAGTATAGATGTACAATAATATACTCCTTTCTAAGGAGGAAAAATAGGGCTCGCAACCCTAAGCTAAATGCATAAGGTTATGACCCATCCCTCCTGCATATATAGCAAGAGGCATACGCATAACATGTTGTCTAATCAGCCTATGGGTCCAAGATAACAACGGTAGATTGTTCCCGGCTACTCTTTGCATCACCCATATCAACCATTGCCTGCCATGTATTGCATGCTCTGATAACATTCCCCACAAGCGACCGGGTCCTGTCTCATTATTGATAGCAATATCCAAACTAGGACCATAGTTGAAGAAAAGGTCTTCTTCATAAGCAAGATTTGCCAGTGAATCTGCAAACCGATTCCAGTAACGTGGAATCAGCTGAAGAGACACTCTCTCAAACTCCTCAAGTAGGGTCATGGTAGTTCGATGATACATACAAAGGATGGGATTCCGCACTGTGTATGTCCCATCTAGCTGATTCAGGATCAACTGGGAATCCCCTTTTACTAACAACTACCGAATACCGCCTTGCTTGGCAATATGCAGTCCCATAATCAAGGCTTTATAATCTGCCATGTTGTTAGTGAATCCTGCCTCGAGATAAGCAACTAACTTCATCGTAACTCTACGTTGGGGATCTGAGATTACTACTCCCACACTTTCATTTTTATTAGGGCCCCTGGACACTCCGCCAAAATATAATGTGTACGTCCACAATGGGTTTACACAGCCTGCCATCACGAACTCCTCTATTCGTAATTATGATAGTCAAAATTTAACATGTTTAGAGGATGAACTGACGGCTCCATCCCACCTTCTTCATTGAACTGAATAGGGATACTTGTCAACATTCGTAAGCAGTGATGGTAGAAGACTTTGATCTCCCATACAAAGGTTCCATCTTCTTGCTCAATCACTTTGTATCCTTTGCTCCACCAGATAAGTTTCCCCTGATGGTATCTCTGCTCCAGATATGGGTGCTCCAAATAAGGAATTAACCACCCCATCAACCAGCTTTAAGCTCTTTTGCAGGTCTCAAATTAGCCCCAGCATGGATCTACAATGCATTTCCCCTTGTTAGCATACTTAGAAATAACAAGGTTTAATCTTATTAAGATTAACCTTATTTTTAAAATCTACTCCCTGCAGATTAGCTAGTAGAGCCGTAGACCTATTTTTTCCTATCTTGACAATCTTGTAGGCGCCATCCCATCTAGGTTCCAGCTTCCCTGGAAACAGCTCCCTATGCGCATCATAATATAGAACTAATTGCCCTTTTTTAAAGGTATACTTCTTTTCTTTAAGGTCGTGCAATTGCTTCATCCGACGTTTGGCTACCTCCTGGTGTAATAAGCTCTCCAATTTCAGTTCATCCAGGTGGGCTATGGTCGTGAAACACTCAAAGAGTACATCTTCATTTCCCAAAGAGTGGTTAATTGCAAATCGTATGGTTGGCAACTTCGATTTCGAGGGGTAAAACACACTCTTCCCCATAAACTAATTTAAATGGAGTATGGTCGGTAGCTCGCTTGAACATTGTATTGTACGCCCATACTGCCACATACAACTTCTTGTCCCAGTCTCGTTTCTTCTCAGAGACTATTTTAGACAAGATACCCACAAGCTGCTTATTAGTACTTTCGACTTGCCTGTTTGCTTGTGGATTATAGGGGTTCATTTTATTGTGCTTGATTTACCAAGCTTCAGTCAGGCTTTTAATCACCTTATTCAAAAAGTGGGTTCCACGGTCCAATACTAGTTCCTTCGGTGGACCGAAACAGTAGATAATATGCTCTAAAAGAAAACTTGCAGTCTCTTTTGCATTGTCCTGCCTTGTCACCCGCGCTTCTGACCATTTTGTAAAATAATCAATTTCTACTATAATGTACCTCTTCTGGGTAGTAGACGACAGGGTGATAGGACGCACAAAGTCAATGCCCCACTTCTCAAATGGAAGGATAGCCATGATAGGTGTAAGTGGACATTTCCTATTCTCTCTACTGTCATGTCTTTGACAGGTATCACATCTCTTGATGTACTCAAAGGAATCTTGGAAGATGGACGGCCACCAATACCCAGCTCTGAAAGCTTTTTGTGCCGTCAATTGTCCAGCGAAGTGCCCTCCACATGCAGAGTCATGGCACTCTTCCAAGATGAAAGGAACCTTGTCAGGCATCACACATCGCCGATAGATTTCATCAACACCTTGCCAATATAGTGTTCCTGCGATCAAGGGAAACTTCAAAGCTTGTTGTCTAATTTTCCTCTGTTTTGATTTTGATAAACCAGCTCTAGTCTCTCCTGTTGATAGATAATGCATGATAGCAGCATACCAAGATGGGATAGAAGCTGTATCAATTTTAAACATTTCTTCAATATCACTTCCTTCAACCAAAGTCTCTTTCGGCTCCCTGAAATCCATAAGGCATTCCACAATACTCTGCAACCTCGGTGGCTTACTCTTAATCTCATAATCAAATTCCTGCAAAGTAATTAACCACTTTGCCAACCGATTAGGCAGTTGCAGCTTGTTCATAAGCAATCTAAGCCCTTCCGCCTTCATATAGAAAACCACCTTCTCATAGAGGATGTAGTGCCTAAATATTTTAGTCGCAAAGACCATCGCAAGGCACAACTTCTCCATGTAGGTGTAGTTAATTTTTGATATGGACAATTTTTGACTAGCAAAAGCTATTGGATGATACCACTTTTCCTCCCAGATTTGGGCTAAACAGCAGCTGATACTATGCATGGTGGCTACTGAAAATATGTAAAATACCTCGCCTCTTTTGGGTGCTTTTAAAATTGGTGCTTTTACTAGCTCCTGTTTCACATCCTTGAAAGCTACCTTACAAGGGTCGCTCCATACAAATAGATAGCTAAAGGATAACAAGTTCGTTAATGGCAACGTCCTTTCTGCCAAGGCATTTATAAACCTCCGATAGTACCCTATCGATGACAGAAAGCTATGTACCTCTTTCAGAGTGTGTGGTGGACTCATAGCAACTATAACCTTGATCTTTTCAAGGTCAGTTGCAATCCCTAGTGAACTGATCACATGGCCTAGCAATAGCCCATAAGGCACTCCAAAGACACACTTCCGTGGGTTAAGAGCGATACAAAATTTTCTGTAGTGCGCTCAAAGCACTTTCTTAAAATAATCAACATCCTTTCACTTATAGTTGGCTGCCCCCAGGTCATCGATAAATACTTTCAACTCATCTGGGGGATTTCACCAAAGCTCTTGTCCGCTGTTCGTTGCCATGATCCAAGTGCATTGCACAATCCAAAGGCCATCACATGGTACGCAAAAGTACCAAAGACAGTAATGAAAGTTGTTTTCAACTTGTCCTCTTCTGCAATTGCCATTTGATTGTATCTTGCAAAGCAATCCATAAACAAATATATTTCCCTACCCGCTAATTGATCCAAAATTTGGTCAATAAATAGCAATGGGTAGTAATCCTTTACCGTCTGCTTATTCAGCTCTCTAAAATCTACACATAGTCGAATCTAATTCTTTTTCTTCTTCCTGATAACAACTAGTGAACACCATTCTATGTGCTGTACAGGGAAAATTAAACCAGCTTTCCGTAACTTCTGTAACTCCTCAAACAGCCCATCCCTCAATTCAAAAGGCATACGCCTTACTTTCTAATGCATAGGACAATTGCCTTCTTTTACAGGAATAGTATGAACAGCCAGGCTGGGAGGAATGCCTCTCAGCTCGTCATAACTCCAAGCAAAGATGTTGTAGAATTCTTGAATCAAGGACACATAGTCCTCCCTTTTTGCTGAACTGAGCATGGAACCTAATTTAATTGGCCGCAAATCATTCGACGTGCCAAGGTCCAACTCAATCACATCTGCGTCTCTTATCCTATCTTGCGGCTCTATCGGCTCATTTAGAGTTATCTGATAAATATCCTCTGTAGTGGGCCCCTCTTTAGATTCATCACTAGATGATGCCTCACTACCGGATGTATCATCTACTGTTTCTAATTCACTACAGGATAAAGGAGCTCTCTCACTCTGAGGAGACTCAGGGTAAGCTTCGACTATTACTCGATTAGCACCTCTACCTAGAACCACTCGACCGGTGGGTATATCGACTTGACAATCTGTTCGTAAGATCCAAGGCGTACCTAGCAAGACTCGATAGCTAGGATGTCCTGCAAATCTTATCACCCTAAAGTCCAAGAAGCATTCTACACTTGCAACTATAACATGGACTTTAGTAACACAACCTTCTGGTTGCCTTAGACTATCATCAACCATTCTAAGAAGGGTGGAGTTGTCTTTTTGGATGCCTAGACCCAACCTCTCCATCAACTCTGAACTCATGATATTGACGGAGGACCCAGTGTCTACAATAGCATGCTCCACTAATATTCCATCCACGTATGCTAGAACCCTAGGGCAATTCTTTTCGGCATGATCAAACCAATCTTCCCCTACTCGTGCTATGCCCAAAGGTTCTACAATATACCCAATATGCAGGATCTTTTTGAATTCCTTTCGTACTCCTGGAGATAATCTAATCAACTACAAGAGGTTTACATCTGGTTTTACTTCGCAAAGAGAACTTGCTAAATCAAAATCATGATAGGTAGCCAAAGCTCTCTTTTCTCGCAAAACCATTCTTTCTTTTGGTCTTGGGACCGGCGCTTCTTTTTTAGCTCTTTCCTTCTTTCTTGGCACTTCCTCATCCTTCTTAGGATCGACTTTTTTGTCAATAGGCCTTAGAGGTCCACCTTCCATGCCAGGATTCAGGACTTGCATCCCCTTATCCCCTTGCTTAGGGTTTCCCTCGACCGGTTTTGCATTATCTCTATCACCCTCTTTAGCCTTTTTGCCTCTTGTCATGGCTCGTAGGTTAGAGGTTTCAGCGCCATTGACGCGTACAGCCTTGATAAGGCTGACTCCATTGCCTCGTGGCAATTCCTCTATAGTGGTCTTTCCCTTTGCACTATTTGTCTTGGTCCATCATTTTGCTGGAGGTTATTACCTTGCGCTCTATGATTAACTGGACCTAGTTGTTTGCTCCCTTGTTGGAGGGAACTAATCTTACTCCAACAAGTAGCGGCTAAATGGCCCGACTTCCCATAAATATCACATTTAACATTTGGACAGTTTCTAGGGAAATGTTGTCTGCCACACCACTTACAGCTGAATCTTGAGGGAATACCCTCTTCAGGGCATCGACTCCCTATCAGATTCTGCTACTTCTTCAAGAAATTGACGTCAACAGCTATTTGCCAATATTGTTCAGAAATCATGTTAGTGTAGTGCTTCATCATATCCTTAACTTCGCCAAGGACATTAGAGCCACTCGACTCATAGCCTTGATTGTCTATCTGTCGTTCCATGGGCCTAACAATTTGATTAGGAATTGGTTGTTGACTCATAGGAACAACATTAGGGTTCGAAACTTGGCCTCCAACATTTGGTGGAGCCAACTGACTAGCCATAGGCATAGTCACATTGGGAGGAGTTGGCAGTAAAGGTACATTTTGAACCATGCTTCCTCTCCCATCAGGGTTATTCATAGGCATCCCTTGACTTCTATTTATCAATGGTAAATATTTGCCTCCAAGTACTAGGCCCGCATTAAGATTTATTCGAGAGGAGTAGGCCGTTTGTAATCGTGACTCTACTCCTTCTGCCCGTGTGATGGCGGTATCTATATCAGCCAAAGCCACACGGCTCAATTGCAACTGAATATTGAAATCCAATCCATGCAAGAATTATTGCAATTGGGCAGCCGACGGAATGGGAATGTAAGTTTGTAACTTACGAAACACTTCCTTAAGCTTCTTGGCATAGGCTTTCACATTCTCATGGGGGTCTTGGCGCGTCACATTCAAAATATGCAACCAGTATTGGCCACCTCTTTCAGGGGAATATTCTCCTCGAAAAGTTGCATAAAATTGGTCAATTGTGGTTATGGTTCCAGTCTCTATGCTATGATACCATACTACAGCCCTTCCTTTTAACGCCATGTTAAAGAACATCATAAGATGTCCCTCATCTTGGATACGGTAATTAAACATTAGTCTCTAGAATTCACAAATGTGAAAATCTGCATCTTCTTCGGCTAACCCATTAAAAATGGGCAAAGGAACTCCTAAAGCTGGAAAATCCAGCATCCCTATAGGAATTGCAATGGGTTGTGCCATGACGACAATCGGATTGGCAATAGGAGTTTGGACTGATGGAATCACACCCCCACTTGAAGTGGGTTGACTTGGTGGAGGAGAGGAAGAACTTGCACTTCCTTCTACACCTAAAGGACTATGTCCAGCAGTTGGGTTACTAAGACCACTGCCTCTTATGCGTATCGGGCTACTCCTTTGAGGAGAATAGCAACTTACAATCTCTAACCCCCATCTAGCCCTCTGAGCACGTTCTGCTTTTTGTATTTCGGCTTGACGGTCCTTGTCAGAGGACATAAATCAACTTTTTGGTGCCTAAAAACCGTTATTCGAGAACCACCACTTGTTGGTAGCTCCCGAAAAATGCACCACTGATGGGACCTCAAATGGGCCGTCACTGGCTATAGCACTAGCCGAACCCCATACTCATAATAGACAAACACACCCACACGGCCTCGTGGGCCAGGAGCGTCTATCTGCTTTGCTGAAGAATGAACTGTCCTAAAGCCTAATCTATGCGTTTATAGTTTTATAGTCCAATGTTACCCTTTCTATAAACTCCACAGAGGGAGAACCCATACGCATTGGCAATAAATGCCACGATAATCACATACATGGGAGGTAACCTCTCGGTGGAAACACCGCGGCCCCACTGTAGCTCTCCTACACCGCAGGGATTGGTCCCTTGATGCGCTGCTCAACATATAAAACAAACGAACAAACTCCACTCTTTCATTTTTAAAGTACTCCAGGAGATACCATGTGTCCTTACCAAATAATCCCCCAAGAAACGAATGTCTATACTACGGCTTAGGATGCTTTTCCACACTCAAGCATCGGCCATTGTCATTGAAAACGGGTGCTATGCATCCAGGCCTTCTTTCCTGATACCATGGTTTATATGCACATGCAAAGTGAATGATCCTAAAGTGCTCAAACATAATTTTCAATGAGACACGTGTTGTGCACAACCAGGCTTTTCAATGCTTATTCAGTAACTCGTTGCAGCGATGTAAGGATAGCACCGAGACAACACTCATGCTACTATCCTCTTAATTAAAGTACACGAACTCTATGTTGTGATATGCATCAGAAAATCAGCAATAATCACCACGCAAATCACACCATTCAAACATCCCAACCCCCCCGATGTTTAGGTATTGCCTTTGTTGCATAGGTATAGAGGTTCATTTTGTCATGTTTTGATGTATAAAAAACAATAAATCACAAACTTTGACAAAGAGATAGGGCAAACTGAGGCTAAACCTCATGTTTGCCACTACCACACATCCACAAACAATCATTATATTTTCCCTTATTTTTCCAAGACATATTTCTATTTTTTTCCTTATTTTTTTCATTTTCTTGATTTATTTGGCAATAAAATATGCTATTTTCTAAATTTTCTTATTCCAATCACTTCAGCATAACATTCGATTTATCTTCCATATTCCCCCCATGGGAACACCTTTCATCCACCCGAAACGGAAAAACTACCATTTTACCACTTAAAAACCGCATTTCGAGTTTTTGGGAGTTAAATAAAGCATGTAAATTATTGCAAAATCAAATTTTTTTTATAAACAACAATACTCATGATGCAACCAGCACACAAACAAATTTTCATCCAATGAGCACATAATTATCATCATAAACTATAAAAAATCCTTCATTTTCTTCATAAAAATGGTCATACCGTGGCTTTACGTAACCCGAGACGTCTTGAATGACTGCATAACCAGCAAATGGAGCCTCCATTGCTCTCAATCCAATGCTGTACATCAATCTTCAGCATCTCCATCAATCTCCATCACCACTTCCTTCATTCTCCCTCCCGGTTCCTCCTTCAAGAAGGTGCACATGAACAACCCATAGAGAGGAAGGAGAGAGAGGGAGGAGAGAGAAATACTAGATTCTGATCTCTACATCCAGACAGCCATATCTCGCACGAAGACTGGCGATATGATCAGACAAGAGGGAGAAGTTGTTGGGTATTGTTGGTTCTATGGCTTCTTTGTAGCCTGACATCATGATCATGAGGGGGGAGGGCGCATTTTTCGACCGTTCTGTTCACGCCATGTCCTCACATTTTCTCCACACTTTGTTTCATAAAAATTGAGGGGGGGGTTTAAAATTCCCAAAGGGCATCCCCTTTTGGTCCCTCAATGTCCATCTTTTCAAATCTTGGCCAAGTTTTGGCTCTTCCTCGTCCGGGCTCCGTTTCAGCCTCTGAAAAATCTTGTGTGTCCGTCTTGACATCTCGCACTCACTGGCAGCTCTTGGCATCCTGTATGGCAGTTGGAAAAATTATCAAAAATCCACAAGTGTCGCTTGGGCGCCTTTTAAAAGCCGTCTTTCACTTGGTGCTTAAAATCGTCCTAGCTGCAGCCGCTACCTTCGATGTCAAATATTTTTCCCCTAAATTCTAGATTTTTTGGCAGATTTTATGCACATTTCGGGCTCAAAACTCCGCTCTCATTAGCGGCCATGGGATAGGGCGACTCAGCCTGTCGAACCCCACAACAGATCTACACAAAACAACCAAAGGAAGCATCAAGCTGATACAAAATAGATACATACTAAAACACAGCACAATGCTCACCCTACCCCCTGACAAAACCAAGGCATGAAATCCACAAGGAATAGGCCTAGCATAATCTGATAGAAGGTCCGAAGCTAGTCACTAACTGACTACTCCAACACAGCTAGAATGAAAAAACCATCAAAGAGGTCACCCGAAGTGGTGGTCTGAACTACCTACCTAACTAAGGACAACACAACTAGGAGCTCCTACTAGGCGAGGACTCCTATAGCTTGATCAAGAATTATTGTCTTTTAGCACATTTCTTCTTTTAGGTTTTTATGTTTCCATACTCGAGCATGTGAAAAGGAGGGAGTTGAGCGTAGTGACCCAAGGAGAACAGGGCATCGACCTCAGGTCCTGTCTCGGTACCCAAGAACCTACCAAGCCCTTGCGAGGCGAAACTTAATCCTTTTCTGACGCTCACTTTTATTTTTGCTCCAACCTTCCTTACTTTCTTCTTTTCCAGCAAGACGCCACCCCTAGGAAGACAAGGCATTGGCCCCACTCGTCTCCCCAGGAACCTATCACGCCTTCGCAATGCGATGATCGATTGCTTATAAATTTTCCTTTTTTTCCTTTTCTATTTTTATAGGGTTTAAAACCCCTTTTTACACACCTTTGGATATATGTATTTTCTTTGAGATATCCAAGGTTTTTTTTTCCCTCTCAATCATCATTTTTCCTTCGGCAGGCTTCTCTAACTACCTCACAACTAACAAGAACTCTAAGAATGGCTGCCTAGCAGGCTAGCAGAACAGGGTCACTAGGACTACCTTCAAAAACAGGTCTTTCGATGCCTGGCAATGACTTTACAGGAGGCAACGACTACTCATACCTCCCTCAGACATACCTAACCTAAACCTGGGACTTCATGCCTTGGATGCTGGTCCCCAACAAGAAAAGAAAATCCCCTACAAGTACACAGACACATATAGCTTGAAAACACGGTACTCGTAAAGGAGAAATATCACCTGGATAGGGCCATGAGAAGCTTCCACCGACATAGGCTCCTTCCAAGCTCTTCTTTGAACCTATCTAGGACAAGACTAAAACAAGAAACCATTAACCGCACCTGTACTAAACAGACAACTGGCCCTCTTGGCCTAATGAAATAAAACATTTCACTACAAAACTGATCGGCCCTCTTGGCCTAATGAAATAAAACAGTTAAAACCTCGCAAAACTGGCCCTCTTGGCGTAACGAGATCAAATAGAATAGCATCTACACATCCCTTCTCGAAATAGTACAAATGTACAATAATATGATCCTTTCTAAGGAGGAAAAATAGGGCTCGCAGCCCTAAGCTAAATGCATAAGGTTATGACCCATCCCTCTTGCATATATAGCAAGAGGCATACGCATAACATGTTGTCTAATCAGCCTATGGGTCCAAGATAACAACGGTATATTGGTCTCGACTACTCTTTGCATCACCCATATCAACCATTGCCTGCCATATATTGCATGCTCTCATAACATTCCCCACAAGCGACCGGGTTCTGTCTCATTATTGATAGCAATATCCAAACTAGGACTACAGTTGAAGAAAAGGTCTTCTTCATAAGCAAGATTTTCCACTGAATCCGCAAACCAATTCCAGTAACGTGGAATCGGCTGAAGAGACACTCTCTCAAACTCCTCAAGTGGGGTCATGGTAGTTCGATGATACATACAAAGGATGGGATTCCGCACTGTGTATGTCTCATCTAGCTGATTCAGGATCAACTGGGAATCCCCTTTTACTAACAACCGCCGAGTACCACCTTGCTTGGCAATATGCAGTCTCATAATCAAGGCTTTATACTCCGCCATGTTGTTAGTGAATCCTGCCCCGAGATAAGCAACTAACTTCATTGTAACTCTACGTCGAGGATGTCGGATTACTACTCCCACACTTTCTTTTTTATTAGGGCCCCTGGACGCTCCATCAAAATATAATGTGTACATCCACAATGGGTTTACACAGCCTACCATCATGAACTCCTCTATTCGTAATTATGATAGTCAAAATTTAACATGTTTAGAGGATGAACTGACGGTTCCATCCCACCTTCTTCATTGAACTCAATAGGGATACTTGTCAACATTCGTAAGCAGTGATGGCAGAAGACTTTGATCTCCCACACAAAGGTTCCATCTTCTTGCTCAATCACTTTGTATCCTTTGCTTGATGGTATCTCTACTCTAGCTATGGGTGCTCCAAATAAGGAATTAACCGCCCCATCAACCAGCTTTAAGCTCTTTTGCAGGTCTCAAATCAGCCCCAACATGGATCTGCAATGCATTTCCCCTTGTTAGCATACTTAGAAATAATAAGGTTTAATCTTATTAAGATTAACCTTATTTTTAAATTCTACTCCCTGGCAGATCAGCTAGTAGAGCCGTAGACGCATTTTTTCCTATCCTGACAATCTTGTAGGGGCCATCCCATCTAGGTTACAGCTTCCCTAGAAATAGCTCCCTACGTGCATCGTAATATAGAACTAATTGCCCTTTTTTAAAGGTATATTTCTTTGCTTTAAGGTCATGCAACTGCTTCATCCAATGTTTGGCTACCTCTTGGTGTAATAAGCTCTACAATTTCAGTTCATCTAGGTGGGCTATGGTCGTGAAATGCTCAAAGAGTTCATCCTCATCTCCCAAAGAGTAGTTAATTGCAAACCGTATGGTTGGCAAATCAATTTCGAGGGGTAACACACACTCTTCCCTATAAACTAATTTAAATGGAGTATGGCCGGTAGCTCGCTTGAACATTGTATTGTATGCCCATACTGCCACATTTAACTTCATGTCCCAGTCTCATTTCTTCTCAGAGACTATTTTAGACAAGATACCCACAAGCTGCTTATTAGTACTTTCGACTTGCCCGTTTGCTTGTGGATTATAGGGGGTCGTTTTATTGTGCTTGATTTGCCAAGCTTCAGTCAGGCTTTTAATCACTTTATTCAAAAAGTGGGTTCTACGGTCCGACACTAGTTCCTTCGGTGGACCAAAACGGTAGATAATATGCTCTAAAAGAAAACTTGCAGTCTCTTTTGCATTGTCCTGCCTTGTCGCCCGTGCTTCTGACCATTTGTAAAATAATCAGTTGCTACTATAATGTACCTCTTCTGGGTAGTAGACGATGGGGTGATAGGACCCACAAAGTCAATGCCCCACTTCTCAAATGGAAGGATAGCCATGATAGACGTAAGTGGGCTCTTAACGTACTCAAAAGAATCTTGGAAGATGGACAGCCACCAATACCTAGCTCTTAAATCTTTCTATGCCGTCAACCGTCCAACGAAGTGCCCTCCACATGCAGAGTCATGGCACTCTTCCAAGATGAAAGGAACCTTGTCAGGCATCACACATCGGCAATAGATATCATCAACACCCTGCCGATATAGTGTTGCTGCGATCAAGGAAAACTTCAAAGCCTATTGGCTGATTTTCCTCTTTTCTGATTTTGATAAACCAGCTGCAGTCTCTCCTGTTGATAGATAATGCGTGATAGCAGCATACTAAGATGGGATAGAAGCTGTATCAATTTTAAACATTTCTTCAATATCACTTCCTTCAACCAAAGTCTCTTTCGGCTCCCCGAAATCCACAAGGTATTCCACAATACCCTGCAACTTCGGTGGCTTACTCTTAATCTCATAATCGAATTCCTGCAAAGTAATTAACCACTTTGCCAACCGATCAGGCGGTTGCAGCTTGTTCATAAGCAATCTAAGCCCTTCCGCTTCATATAGAAAACCATCTTCTCATAGAGGATGTAGTGCATGAATTGTTTAGTCACAAAGACCATCGCAAGGCACAACTTCTCCATGTAGTTGTAGTTAATTTCTGATATGCCCAATTTTCAACTTTGTCCTACATCTTTTTGTTTTTCTTTGCTTTCTTTTCACTTTCTTTGCACCAAGGTTAACATTACCCCCACCTAGCTGGGTGTCAATCCCATGGAACTTGTTGGTGAGGTCTCAAGTGGTTGAAGGGTTACATGTGGGTTGATGATGAGGCTTTGGAAAGATGACCGTAGAGAAGAAGCATAACAAAATGGATGAGATGTTGTGGAAGTTGAGGATAGATTGAGTGGGTGATGGGGCCTTTGATGTTGGTGGTTGATCATGAGTTGCTTATAAAGGAAAAGGAAGCACACTACCTAGGGGGTGTCTACCTCATTGTGTAGTGCATGGTGTCTATGCTAGTGGAACTAGGAGCTAGTTCACATGCAAGCTCATGGTGTTGTCCCAAAATTGAGGACCCAATTTGTATAGGAGGGGAGGTCCTGTGGGTGTGACTCAAGGGGATAGATCAACCCTAGGCGAGTGTAAAATCCCTAGGTGGATCTTGCCCTTGATGTGCCATGAGGGTGAAGGGGGGGAGGGGCTAGGAGTGTAACTGTCCCTAGGTGCAGTGTCCACCATGGCACTCAGATGGTATGTGAGAATTTTGTTTCGCCCTTTCCTTATGCTTTGTCTTTTGTTCTTTCTTTGCCTTCTTTCTTTCTTTTTATCTTCTCTTTTTTTTAAAACTTTCAATACATTGGGAGGGAGCATGCTAGACATCATCCTGGTTCTCTTCAGGAGGAGCTACACTACAAGGAGGTCTAAGAGACATAGAAAGGAAGGGTCTACTCTACAAGTAGCCCTTTATGTTAATGCATACATTTAGAGGTATCATTGATAGGAAGGGGTGGATGCACTTGGTGAAGTGGCTATCATTCATATATTCAAGGACGGCCATGCAAAAAGAAGGCAGGAGTGTAGCCCTCATCATAAGATGGGCCATCACATAGCTATATATCCTCACATTTAGATTAAAAAAGAGGGGCAGAAGTTGTGGGCTTCTTTTTCCATGGGCTTTTGCTTGAGAGAAATTCTAAGTACCCTAAGTTAATTACATGTAGTAATAAAGGTGGGGTCAGGGTAGGATGAGAATTGGTTGAGGAAATGTGTAATGGATGGGCAAATGTCCCACTCAGTGAAGATTAGGTACTCCTTTGGACTTTCTATATTCACATTGTAGATCCTTGGAAAGTCCTATACCTACCATGTATATCTGGTATATAATCTACCCTTATTCACCACAGATATGGTATGTAGGTGGAACTATTGCTTGCACTCATTTAGTATGGTGTTGCACAAGGCCATCCAAGCATCAAGGTTGGAGTCCCAGATGCATAGTCACCATTTTAGTTGGGCTTCGTATTCGATGATGGTCTTTGGAATCTCCCAAACCTTGTCTTGCCAATAATCTACGAGCTCTCTCTACCACCTTGTGGGGTATCTTGGTCTATCCTTTGTCCATCTATTTCCCAGCCTTTGCACAAGCCTAATCATGTGCTCCATCACCCTTAGAGATAGAACCTTGTCTAAGGAATGAGAGTAGTGGAAGGAGAACTAAAAAGGACGGCCTTAGTTTTCCCATTGCTCCTAGACAGCCAGTTCCGAGACCCGATTTATAGGATAGCATTTCTCTCATTGTGAAATGTGGATCTCACAAAATTGTTGTGGACTTGCTTGGATTCTCCTTTATGCCAGCTCCACCAACTCTCTCTGCTAATGCTTCCTTTCTACGACTCTCTCAAAAGCAGCTTCCCCACCTTGCTGTTGCACTTACACATGCTGTGATGGGCTCATCTCTCATGGATGCTCTTCTTTGTCTTGGCCTCACTTGAAGTCTAACCCTTCTTCTCTTGGCGGCTCCATTAGGGCTGCAATGGGTGGTCAAGCTGGTTGTTCTGGCTTGCTAAACCCTAATTCTTCTAGATCCCTCATCAAGGGCCCTTCTTGGCTCAAATATTATCATTGTTGCTCCATGCGCAGGTTAGTGCTCTCTTTCAAAACTTTTTCATAGAGGTCGTATCTTAGGGGTTTTCTTGTAAGTTCTAGCTTCCTCCCTTAGCCCTTCTATGGTATCCTTGCCCTTGGCTTGGGTCACATGCAGGACCGTGTTGAGGAAGGCTTGCTATTGGACTTCGAGACTTGCCTCCATTGCTTCCACCCTTGCTAATGCCACGATTCATTCACTTTCTACCAAGGCAAGGCATTCTGTGAGGCCTCTAAGTCTTCCAATAGTCTTTTCATCCCAAGCTCTAGACTTTTTGCCCATCCTCTTCATGCCCTAATTCTAGCATTAAGATACATCATGACCATGTGTTCTTGCTCTCTCCAAAATTTGAGCATCTCCTCTTTCTACTATTTGAGGTATTTCAGCTACTTTTCTAGTCGTTCTCACTCTAGGAGGACCACCTAAAGTTGGTTTTCCACCTATATTAGCTTTTTGGCTGACACTTCATCCCTTTGTGTCTTAGCTTTGTGTAGTTCCTTGAGCAGTTTTTCCTTTTGTTGTTTCTCCTTTCTACACTTTGCGTAGGCATGGGCCCTAACCCTTTCCAGCTCCTTAGCAAGCTCATCTCCGATCTTATTTAGTTGTTTGAGGTATTGTTGTATTTGCTTATTCTACTACAAAAGTCCTCCTCCAACAAAATCTATTTTCCATTTTCCTTGCTGTGAGGCTCTTTTACATCCTTCTCCTTTGTCTTCCCTTCTAGTGCCTGTTTGGCTTCCAACTCCTTCCTTATGTTGCTTATCTATCTCTGTGGGTTTGCTATTTGGTGTGTTTTTTCGAGTTGGTAACTTGAGAATGTTTCCCTTTCTATTTTGAGGTTTGCTACTACTGCCCTCCTCCCTTCTTTGGCTATTTCCAATTGGCCCAAGAGTTCTTGGACATAATCGTCGTATTGTGGTTGAGGTTATGGACATAGTTGAGGCCTCTACCCTAACTTTCTTTGGGTCTTTTCTTGATTTTTCATCCAAAGTGGTAGGCCTCTTCATCCCTAGCAGCACTGGGACTCATCCACACTGGATGCTAGACCAAGCTGCTACACTATTGTGTTGACCAGGTACTATACCCAAGCCATCACGTTGCTTTGGTTCACTATTGCATTCGCGGTTTCTTGGGTGGTGGTAGCAGTGGGAACCATGGTGGGCAAGAGTAGGTCTAATGGAGCTTTCCCTTTGCCTTCCATTATGGGTCCTCAAGCTACTTCTGCCACCGTAGAGCTAGTTCCAAGAGTGTCTTCTAGGCTGTCGCTTAATAAAATAGGTTTTTTCTATTTCATTAAATTTTCTTTAAAAATAACTTAGCAAAGTAACCTTCTTTTTTTCTTGCTTGAGGTCCATCCAGACAACACAACGGATTATATATGAAAATATTAGCTCATTTTGTATTTCCTTAGGAATCCAATTCCATAATCCAATCAAATTTTGGCATTTTTATTGAGTAAGGATGCTTAGGTCTGTTCTATGACCCTCTTGATCTATGAAGTACAACGTGGTGCTTTCTAAATCTTATTTATGTCAAAAATGTTTGTTTGAAATCGACTTACTTATTACATTGACTACTTTCTTAAGTTGTCTCCACTTTGTCGGTCAACAACTATGAAGGGATTACATTATAGATGAAGTGCCTATTTCATTGGTTTCCATCAAAGATTCCATTTCTTGGCTTGGCAAACTCTTCAGCATAAGAGGGTTTCTCGATCGATAGCTTGATGGTGAGAACCATCTACTTGTCCTCTTCTCTCCTTAGTCTTTCCTCCTCCTCTTGTTTCTTTTTCCTTCATTATTCCTCTGTCATTTGGGACTCTTCTTTTGCCTTTCATAGGCATTCTTTCTCCTCTTCCTAGTTCTTCTTCTGTTCTTCCTCTAGCCCCTTGGATATCTTCTGCATGGCTGCTTTGTCCTCTCCTATTGTGGTTTCCTTCTTCTTGGACAAGATTTTCAACATGATTTCCCCTTACTCCCCTTAGCTTGATGGGGTCAAACCCTCCTTGCCTTGCTCATTAACGGTCCTCTCACTTGACCCCTTTTGTTGTTGCTCTGCTTGGAGTTGAGCTCCTTTCTTTCTTGCAGCTTGCTTTATCTTCTATTTCTCTCGCTTGCTCACTTCTTCGCCTTCCATCTTTCTCACCTTTGGAGACATTGACACAAGATTTTTGCAATCAAGGAGAGGTGCTGCTCTTAAATAGGATATCTTTCTAGAGTCTCCCCTACTTCTTCTACCCTTTCCATCTCTCCCACAGCTTCTTGGACAATGGCCATCAGAACCCCTCCTAACCCTATCATGGATGCTTTCAATGTGGGCATTTTTCAGTCTGATTTGGTTGTGGTGGCTAGTGACTCACCTCTTGTAGGTCTTTGGCTTGATGACAATGCCTTGGCTAACGATTCAATTATTTTGTGAATGCAGGCATTCAGATTTGTTCATCTAGGGCCTATGCTGCAATACTTTCAAGCATCAACACTAGGATCCAAGCCATGAGGGTGTTGTATCGATAACTAGATAATAGGGCTTGCACCATCTTTACTTGCAACTAGATAGTAGGGTCAGGGATGTCTGCTACACTAATCCCATCATTGGTGTGTATCTTTATCTTCAACATCTTTAGCATGCCATAAAAATTCCTCTTGGGTCTCTTTCTCTGTGTGCTAGCCAACCCTAAAGCCTTCTTCACTATTTCAGGGCTAAGCATAACTTCTATCCTTTTGGGTGAGCTTTCTTGCTTGATGGTTACTGTGCCACTATTCTTTCTTTCATCAAAAGTTCTTAGGAGCTTTCTGCACCTACCGCAGTTGCAACCAAACTTCTCTATGTATATGTGAAGATTGCATCGATCGACTATTTGTATCACCACGCCTTTCTTGTTCACCAACTCACATAGATTTTTGATGCTACAATACTTTAGCTAGATGTAGACTTGTGTTTCAGTGGGTGGCCAATCGGTACATATTGTGCTCTTCCTCTGCGAATGGAAGTTGTCCTGCCATTTGGAGTTCTTGTTATGGCACAACAACTTACAATTAGCTCATTTGAGAGTACCTTTTGCAAAAAAGGAAAAATTTTAAGAACAAACACTATGGAATGGTGGAATGCTTCAATATGGAAGGGATATTTTTTATATTTTAAGCAATCCACACATTCAAAGTACAAATTCCCTAAAAAAAATTTCTTCAAGTACAAGTTCCCTTTATTCATTCTTTTTTGCTTTGAAGTTCAATTTGAGGTTTTGAATTTTAAGTTCTTTTCCACCTCACCCCTTCCCCTTGGGGAATGATGATGATCCTTTCTAGGATTGGAGGATAAAGGGATAAGGGAATTACGTACTTGCTTGTTGTACTTTGTTTCTTCATGAGCCAAGTATAGAACTATCGATTATACTCTAAGTGGATGTGACGGTCCATGTTTTGAGGCCTAATGCCTATGTGTGTAATGTAGGGTCAGGATATCATTTATTTGGAAGTCACTAGAGTTCATCTTACTAGCAATGTGTAGTTTTTCCTTAGTCAGGAGTTGATCCAAATAGGGATGGCCATAACATGCTCTTCTAAGGTTGATTGGTTGCGAGTGATGGCTGATACTCTGAATGAGGCTGGAGCCATATAGGTTGGATTGTACTCAGAGGTTTTTATTGTGCATCTCTGCTTGGCATTGGTCATAATTTGGTAGCCCGCTTGTTCCCATTGGAGATGGAGAGTATACCATTTTCATAGAAAAGAAGAGTCAGACTCGGCTAACCATTTCAGCTCTTCTAGTTTTTGGGTTGTTGCTGAGACTTTTCTCTTGGCATAGGAGGTGAGAAAATGCTATTAAAAGCTTGCTCTTGAGAAATCTCATTGGCAATCAAGTCCTCAGACACCTCAAAAATCTTAAGGAACATGAATTCATATTCCTCCCAAGTGCAAGGCAAGGAACATACTTTCGTTTCTAATGTCTCGTTGTTGCAAAGCCTAAATCCAACGATTCGTAGCTTTTAGCAAATGTGGTAAAGGTAGTGTCCAAGCATTTGTAGGTGCATCTGTATAGGTGTTTAGGTCATCCCCTATGTTTATGGCTAGGTCTAAGGCCTATGTAAGGATGGATCTCCACTTATAGGAGGGTCTAAGGCCTGGAGGAGGTTGTGGGTTGGATAACTTAACTATTTATGCTTGCCTCATGGGATATTCGGTGGGGTGTTTGTTGGCGAGTTATGAAATGGATTGGGCTTGCAGCTCAATTGATGTACTTCTCTCTACTCGTGGAGTGGTTGGAACAGTAGAAAATTCAAGTTGAGTTGGTTTGGATGGATTAGGCCGTGATTTTGGTCGATAGACCTGTTGAGGCTTTATGGGATTGGTTCCTCTTGGGTCAATTTGTTTCTCATATCTAGCTAGCTTACAGTCTTGTTGAGATGTGTTAGAAGGTGGTGGCTAAGAGACATGCATGCCACTCATGATCTTTGGCAAGCAAATCCAAGTGTTGCCTTTGTAGTAGCCTTAAGCACACAATAGGGCGGCTTTGGACACCCATTGCAACTTGACTGCTTGTCGGCTCCTATAGTGCTAGCTTTTTCTCCTAGGCCTAGGATGTGAGGTTCTTGCATTATGAGTTCATGCGGATCGGCTTCTAGGCGACACCCATTTGAGTTATTGCTTAGTGAAATTGGGTGCATTTTTGCTAGTGGTTGTGGCTGATTCATTATGGTGGGTTGGATAAGTCACAACCTCCTTCCCTAGGCTTCGTACTTAGTTTCTCTACTCGTGGCACTATGATCTTAGATGGTGGAGCTATGCTATCCTTGCTAAAATCCTTCAATATCTGAACATTTCCAATGGTAAGGTGAATACACTGTGAGTCATAATCAACATTGCAGTGTGCTTGTTTCTTGAATGCACGTCCTAGCTGCAATTCCTTACCAGTGGCTTAGGTGTTAGGCATCATGTAGAAGATCATTAGTAGGCTTTCAATCTCAATAGAGACTGTTACCTTGCACTTTCCTAGTAGTGAATAAGTTTTTCCCCCAAATGGGTTGAGTTTTGCATCAGTAGGTTGCAACTAAGATTGACCAATGAGTGTCCAATGATCATGTGTAAGGACATTATATTCAGCTCCCTTGTCAATGAGTGCATCATCAAAGGCATATGTCCTATGGCCAGTGATTGATATGTGCAAGTATGCATGTTCCACTGCTTCCTTGTCCTCATCCTCTATCTCCATGATGGTGGATACTCTTATGTTCACATGCGGATCCAGAGTTGGAGGCTTGTGTAGTGTTCACCGAGTATAGGGGCATTAGGTCACCCTGCTCGAAGTCGTGTTGTCTGACATGCTTGTCAAACCAGCTCTTGCATATTGCCGTTTCACAGATTAGTGAATGAGTTGCCCAGAGTGGGGTTTCAAAAAGGCATTCTAACTCCACTAGGTATTCCGTGCATGCTTTCTTTCCATCCCATCTCTCTTGTATTGTCACTCTTAAGATTGGAATGAAGAACTCCATTGGTAGGATTGCTTCGGTCCCATAGGTTAGATTGAATGGTGTCTACCTAGGACCATCTTGTAAGTTTTCCTATAGGCTCATAGCACTGCCATGAGTTTATTGTCCCAGTCATCAGTGCACAAGGTGGAGACTACCCTAGTTAAGACATTTACTTGGATCTTATTCATGGATTTTTCGACCATTAGCTTGAAGATAATATGGTGGGGATTTCTTATGGATGATCAAGAAGGTGGATAGAAAATGGGCAAACACTTCATTGATAAAGTGTGTGCGTTGGTCACTAACTAGTTCGAGGGGGTAGGTGAATCACCAGATCACCTACTCCCAAAGGAACTTATCCATGGTTCTAGCATCATTCTTTCTATTGGCTCGATCTTTAGTCCAATTTGTAAGATAATCTACCACAATTATGTACTTCGCTTGTGAATACTGCACTACACAATTGATCGGTCCAATGAAGTCAATTCCCCACTTTTCAAAGGGTTTTTGTCCTATCATTGGGGT